>NC_092335.1:152331250-153552500 GCF_046630445.1 Rutidosis leptorrhynchoides | reverse complement strand
CCCCTGATGATTTTCTTCACACCTATGACATGGCTGTTTTTGGTTTTTATTGCCGTTGTTGTTATTGAGCTTGTTGTTGGGATTGTTATTGTTTTTGAAACGGTTGTTGTAGTTGTTGTTGTTGTTAGGATGTTTGTTATAGTTATTGTTAGGATTGCGGTTATTGTTGCGATTGTTGTTACGGTTGTTGGGTGACTCTTGTCACCGTTTTCCTCCCACTTCCTCTTGAGTTGTTTCGTGTTGGCTTCTTCGGCCGCCTGCTCTTTAATTCTTCCCTCAATCTAATTTATGAGTTTATGAGCCATTCGACTTGCCTTCTGTATAGAAGCGGGCTCGTGTGAACTCACATCTTCTTGAATCCTTACTGGTAACCCTTTTACAAACGCGTCGATCTTCTCTTCTTCATCTTCGAATGCTCTCGGACACAATAGGCACAACTTTGTAAATCGTTGTTCATATGTGGTAACGTCGAACCCTTGTGTTCGTAACTCTCTAAGTTCTGCCTTGAGTTTATTGACTTCGTTTCTAGGACGGTACTGCTCGTTCATCATTTGCTTGAATGCCGACCACTGTAGTACGTAAGCAGCATTTTGTCCTACCTATTCAAGATAGGTGTTCCACCACGTTAACGCAGTACCTATGAAGGTATGCGTAGCGTACTTAACTTTGTCCTCTTCAGTACACTTACTTATGGCAAACACCGATTCGACTTTCTCGGTCCACCGTTTCAATCCAATTGGTCCTTCGGTTCCATCAAATTCCAAAGGTTTGCAGGTAGTGAATTCTTTGTAGGAGCATCCTACACGATTTCTTGAGCCGTTAGCTGCATTGCTAGATTCAGAGTTATTGTTGGTATGTAGCGCAGTCTGTACTGCGGCTATGTTTGCAGCAAGAAAGGTACGAAATTCCTCTTTGCTCATATTCATGGTGTGTCGAGTAGTCGGTGCCATTTCCTTCAAAATAGCCAACTGAATCGAGTTAATCATACAGAATATTAAGAGTAGTCAATAGTATTTCGTAGCATAATATGAACTCATTTATAAAAGCTTTTTCTTCATATTAGCGTTTTACAAGTTTAAATTCGGGTACTACCTACCCGTTAAGTTCATACTTAGTAGCTAATATACAATTCAACTACTACAATTCCATATGAAAAACTGATTATAATAATATATCACATACAAATATTCTTCAAACTTACAACTTCGCTATATTACATATAACATGAAATATAGTACACTATGATACATGACAGTTTTGAAGATGAATCTAGTTAATACGCAAGTTGTTCAGCAAAGAAAATAAAGACACGTAATTCATAAGTCCAGAAACAAGTCATGCATTCTGGTTTTACTAAGACGACTTCCCATCCTTGGTCTTGTGAAAAATAACCGTTATGACCATTGGCTAGGCAGCATGTTGTAATGTCGTCAAAAGGACGAGGGTTTCGTAATGTCCAACAGCCCCGTAATAATCTAAAAACCTTGTTTCTCACCCCAACTACTGAATACGTCACTTGTGGGAAGGTTTTATTTAAAAGTTGCAATCCGATGTTCTTTTTCTCACTTTGGTAAGAAGCGAACATCACTAACCCGTAAGCATAACATGTTTCTTTATGTTGCATGTTAGAAGCTCTTTCTAATTCACGAAATTCTATGTTGGGATATGTTGAGTCAAAATAGGTTCTTAACCTGTAGCGTAAAATTGCATTTGAGTTCCCCGCATTTAATGCTTTAAAGAAAACACGGCGTAACTTACGATCTCCCCAATGTGATATACCCCACCTATCAAAGGAAAGCCTTTTATAAACTAAGGCATTTCTGGAAAGTCTTTTAAATGTTTGACAAGTTAATTTCGCCATAACTACATGTGCTGATGAATTCTGACCGACTCTAGACAAGATTTCCTCAATCATATCCTCTGGTAGGTCTTCTAAAATATTCGGTTGTCTACCCTTAACATCCATTTTGTTTTTATACTGTAAAATAGACAAGGATTAGATTCATAAAAGATAATTAACAAATAATACAAGCAATTTTTACATAGAACATAAAAGTACAAGCACACTACAATACATATAATATACAACATGATTACAACCCTCTAATCTGAATCACTGGTTTCTTCTTCTTCGGACTTGGTTCGTTTTCCTAATTTTATAGGAATATATGGTGTTCCTCTAATACGAGCCGTCGTTTTCCATATTGGTTTAGAAAAACCTAGTGGTTTAGAGGTTCCCGGGTCATTGTTACATTTTAGGAAATACGGATGTTGTCGATACATATAAAGTTCATCGGGGTTGGAATCGGGTTTCTCTATTTTTATACCTTTTCCCTTATTATTTTCTTTCGCTTTATTAAATTGGGTCGAGGTAATTTCTATAACATCATCGGAATCCTCATCGGGATCCGATTCATCGGAAAATTGGTAATCTTCCCAATATTTTGCTTCCTTGGCGGAAACACCATTGACCATTATTAACTTTGGTCTGTTGGTTGAGGATTTTCTTTTATTTAATTGATTTACTATAGGTATCAATATTTCTTCCTCCGGAACCTCTTCTTCTTCTGGTTCATCCTCTTCCGATTCCTCCTCTTCTGGTTCCTCCTCTTCCGGTTCCTCCGCTTCCGGTTCCTCTTCGGGAATTTGTGAATCTTCCCAAAATATATTCGACTCTTCATTATTATTAGGTGAATCAATGGGATTTGTACTAGAGGTAGACATCTATCACACAATATCAAACACGTTAAGAGATTAATATATCACATAATATTTACATGTTAATAATATATAGTTTCCAACAAAAAAAATGTTAAGCAATCGTTTTTGAAGAAAAACACAGTCGAAGTCCAGACTCTCTAATGCATCCTAACAAACTCGTTAAGACACACTAATGCAATTTTCTGGTTCTCTAAGACCAACGCTCGGATACCAACTGAAATGTCCCGTTCATATTGATTATAAACGTTCTATATTAATTGATTTCGTCGCGAGGTTTTGACCTCTATATGAGACGTTTTTCAAAGACTGCATTCATTTTTAAATCAACCATAACCTTTATTATATCGATAAAGGTTTAAAAAGCATTACGTAGATTATCAAATAATGATAATCTAAAATATACCTTTTACACACGACCATTACATAATGGTTTACAATAAGAATATATTACATCAAAAATAAGTTTCTTGAATGCAGTTTTTACATAATATCATACAAGCATGGACTCCAAATCTTGTCCTTATTTTAGTATGCAACAGCAGAAGCTCTTAATAATCACCTGAGAATAAACATGCATAAACGTCAACAAAAATGTTGGTGAGTTATAGGTTTAACCTATATATCATCAAATCATAATAATAGACCACAAGATTTCATATTTCAATATACATCCCATACATAGAGATAAAATTCATTCATATGGTGAACACCTGGTAACCGACATTAACAAGATGCATATAAGAATATCCCCTATCATTCAAGGAAATCCTTCGGACATGATAAAAATGAATTCGAAGTACTAAAGCATCCGGTACTTTGGATGGGATTTGTTAGGCCCAATAGATCTATCTTTAGGATTCGTGTCAATTAGTAGATCGGTTTACTAATTCTTAGGTTACCAAGCAAAGGGGGCATATTCGGCTTCGATCATTCACCCATATAATATAGTTTCAATTACTTGTGTCTATTTCTTAAAACATTTATAAAACTGCATGTATTCTCATCCCAAAATATAAGATTTTTAAAAGTGGGACTATAACTCACTTTCACAGATTTTTACTTCGTCGGGAAGTAAGACTTGGCCACTGGTCGATTCACGAACCTATAACAAATATGTACATATATATCAAAGTATGTTCAAAATATATTTACAACATTTTTAATACGTTTTAATGTTTTAAGTTTATTAAGTCAGCTGTCCTCGTTAGTAACCTACAACTAGTTGTCCACAATTAGATGTACATAAATAAATTGATATATATTATCTTGAATCAATCCACGACCCAGTGTATACACATCTCATGCTAGATCACAACTCAAAGTATATATATTTTTGGAATCAACCTCAACCCTGTATAGCTAACTCCAATATTACTGCATATAGAGTGTCTATGGTTGTTCCAAATAATATATATACATGGGTCGATATGATATGTCAAAACATTTGCATACGTATCTATGGTATCCCAAGATTACATAATATATTAGAATACATGTATAATACAATATAAGTTAGCTAGGATATGATTTGTATAGAATTGTTACAATATTTCCCGTAGCTACAATAATAAAAAAAATATCCAATCTTGTTTTACCCATAACTTCTTCGTTTTAAATCCGTTTTGAGTGAATCAAATTGCTATGGTTTCATATTGAACTCTATTTTATGAATCTAAACATAAAAATTATAGGTTTATAGTCAGAAATATAAGTTACAAGTCATTTTTGTAAGAGGTAGTCATTTCAGTCGAAAGAACGACGTCTTGATGACCATTTTGAAAAACATACTTTCATTTTGAGTTTAATCATGATTTTTGTATATAGTTTCATGTTCATAATAAAAATCATTTTCCCAGAAGAACAACTTTTAAATCAAAGTTTATCATAGTTTTTAATTAACTAACCCAAAACAGCCCGCGGTGTTACTACGACGGCGTATATCCGGTTTTACGGTGTTTTTCGTGTTTCCAGGTTTTAAATCATTAAGTTAGCATATCATATAGATATAGAACATGTGTTTAGTTGATTTTAAAATTCAAGTTAGAAGGATTAACTTTTTTTTTCTAACAAGTTTAGAATTAACTAAACTATGTTCTAGTGATTTCAAGTTTAAACCTTTGAATAAGGTAGTTTTATATATATGAATCGAATGATGTTATGAACATCATTACTACCTCAGGTTTTGTGGATAAACCTACTGGAAATGAGAAAAATAGATCTAGCTTCAAAGGATCCTTGGATGGCCTGAAAGTTCTTGAAGCAGAATCATGACACGAAAACAAGTTCAAGTAAGATTTCTACTCGAAATAAGATTGTTATAGTTATAGAAATTGAATCAAAGTTTGAATATGAGTATTACCTTGTATTAGAAAGATATCTTACTGTAAATAAGAAAGATTTCTTGAGGTTGGATGATCACTTTACAAGATTGGAAGTAAGCTAGTAAACTTGGAAGTATTCTTGATTTTATGAAACTAGAACTTATAGAATTTATGAAGAACACTTAGAATTTGAAGATAGAACTTGAGAGAGATCAATTAGATGAAGAAAATTGAAGAATGAAAGTGTTTGTAGGTGTTTTTGGTCGTTGGTATATGGATTAGATATAAAGGATGTGTAATTTTGTTTACATGTAAATAAGTCATGAATGATTACTAATATTTTTGTAATTTTATGAGATATTTCATGCTAGTTGCCAAATGATGGTTCCCACATGTGTTAGGTAACTCACATGGGCTGCTAAGAGCTAATTATTGGAGTGTATATACCAATAGTACATACATATAAAAGCTGTGTATTGTACGAGTACGAATACAGGTGCATACGAGTAGAATTGTTGATGAAACTGAACGAGGATGTAATTGTAAGCATTTTTGTTAAGTAGAAGTATTTTGATAAGTGTCTTGAAGTCTTTCAAAAGTGTATGAATACATATTAAAACACTACATGTATATACATTTTAACTAAGTCGTTAAGTCATCGTTAGTCGTTACATGTAAATGTTGATTTGAAACCTTTAAGTTAACAATCTTGTTAAATGTTGTTAACCCAATGTTTATTATATCTAATGAGATGTTAAATTATTATATTATCATGATATTATGATATATTAATATATCTTAATATGATATATATACATTTAAATGACGTTACAACGATAATCGTTACACATATGTCTCGTTTCGAAATCCTTAAGTTAGTAGTCTTGTTTTTACATATGTAGTTCATTCTTAATATACATAATGACATGTTTACTTATCATTTATCATGATTAAACATAGTGTAATAATATCTTAATATGATTCATATGTAATTAGTAAGACGTTGTTATAACGATAATCGTTATATATATCGTTTCGAGTTTCCTTAATTCAATAAACACAATTTTATGTATATAACTCATTGTTAAAATACCTAATGAGATACTTACTTATCATAATATCATGTTAACTATATATATAATCATATATATGTCATCATATAGTTTTTACAAGTTTTAACGTTCGTGAATCACCGGTCAACTTGGGTGGTCAATTGTCTATATGAAACCTATTTCAATTAATCAAATCTTAACAAGTTTGATTGCTTAACATGTTGGAAACACTTAATCATGTAAATAATAATTTCATTTAATATATATAAACATGGAAAAGTTCGGGTCACTACAATGACCACCCAATTTGATTTTGAATTTGAGACAGTTTTGGACCACGATTCCTGAATGAAAAAGGTTGGAAATTTTCTTTATAAACTACCTGAATCATCAATTGATCCAATAACATCAAAACACCTTCGAATTTTATGATGAACAAAATAGTTGACTTTTTAAATATGAACTTTGACTCGAAAATTGGGATTTGATATCGAAAACTGGAACTTGAAACTTTGCAGTTTGTTTGAATGAAGGATTTCTAAGGATACTGCATTAACACATTTTTAAAATTCATTCAAATTTGTGTTTTTGATGAAAGGTTAGAAAACATAGGTTATCGAGTATAAAATTTAATTTGATTTTTAATTGTAGTGATGGATAGCGTATTATATAGATAGAAAACAAGTCATTGAAGAAGTAAACGATAGTTGTCCGGATTAAGAATTGATTTGTGTAACGACCCGGATTTTTCCGTTAATATATAGAAGATTAATATTTACATAATTAATGTTTCCAACATGTTAAGCAATCAAACTCATTAAGACTTGGTTATTTGAAATGAATTTTATACAAACATTTGGCCACCCCGTCTGTCTAACGATTCACGAACGTCATAATTCGTAATAATTATTTAATGACGTATATATGAATATAAATATATACTCATGATTGTTAAATGATATTTAAGTATCTCATTACATATATTAACAATTGGTTATATACATAAAATGAGATTACTAACTTAAAGACTTCAAGACTATATACATATATATAACGATTAACGTTGTAATAACTTCTAAATTAAAATTTATGTATATGTATTGTATTAATATGTATTAATAAACTTTTGAAGGACTTAAACATATATACTAACATACTTATACTCAATAAAGATAGCTATACTCATAATCTCATTCAATTCCATCTAGAATTCTATTCGTATTCATTCGGTATTTACACTCGTATCATACCCAGCTTCCATACTTAAATACTATGAGTATATACCAATATTAAATACCAATTATAGCCTCCATAGCAGCCCTATGAGTCACAATACAAGGATAAACATGATGGAGACTTGTGGGAACCAACATTTAACTTCTAGTTTGCATTATTATGCTATATTCCAAATTTTGATAAAGTCTCTTAACCATATACATGAACCATGACTTTTAACACTCTTTTTACTAATTCATATCATCTATTTAACTTACCTTCACTCTAATAATACTCACACACAAGAACTCCAAGTATTCTCTCCATTTCTTACTCTTTAAACACTCTTTAAACACACATACTTCAAGTACTAGAAAATCTTCATTTACTTTGATCATAAACTAGCTTCAAGAACACTTTGTTAACTCATATACTCCTATTTATCAAGGTAAGAATCATATATAAGCTTTGGTTCAATTCATATACTTATAACTATCTTAATTCAAGATAGAAATCTTATTCGAACTTTTGTTCATTCTATGATTCTACTCCAAGGATTACAAGCCATCAAGGATATCTTTGATTACAAGATTATCATCTTATTTTATCAGCAAATTTGTTCATTTAATTTGAGGTAGTCACCTTATTCATAATCTTTTTCGATTCATATCCATATAGCTATCTTATTATGAGTTTATAACTTACAACAACAAGAACATAGTTTAGATTAATTCTAACCTTGTTCTAAAACAAACTTAATCCTTCTAACTTGACTTTTAAAATACTTCAACACATGTATTATGACAGTATGTCAAGCTAACATAAGGATATAAAACTTGTAAACACGAAGAACACCTTAAAACTGAACATACGCCGTCATAGATCATCGGGGGCTGTTTTAGGTTTGATTTTAAAAACCTATCTTAAACTTTGAATTAAAAGATTTCCTTTGGTGAAAAATCTTATTTTATATGGATATGAAATATATCCAAAATCCATGGTTAAACTCTAATTGAAAGTTTGTTTTTCAAAAGAGTCATCAAAATGTCGTTCTTACGACGGATATGACTATCTTCTTGTATTTCACACCTAAGCTGTATTTTTGACTATAAACATATACTTTTTCTGTTTAGATTAATAAATAATGGTTCGATACAAAACTATGGCAAGTCGAATCACTCAAAACGGATTTGTAAAATTATGGGTAAAACAAAATTGGATATTTTTGTTTGTTTTTAGCTACGGTTTTAATTAATAAAAATGGATGCTAACCTTATCCTAGCTAACTTATCTTGTATCCTACATGTATTTATACATGTCTTGTTCCCGAAATTATGGAAATACAATTTATAATAGTCGTGATTAAGTTCTACGACAATATATTATAGTCTTAATAAAGATCGTAAGGCACCATATATATATATATATATATATATATATATATATATATATATATATATATATATATATATATATATATATATATATATATATATATATGACTTGATCACCGTGGATTCGTATACAAAGTTTTGACATATCATTTTGACTTATTCTATATATATTATTGGAACGAACTATAAGACACCATTAGCAGTAATCTCGAGTTAGCTGTGGGTCGAAGTGGATTCCAACATAATATATATACTTTGAGTTGTGATCGAGCCTGAGACATGTATACAATGGGTCACGGATTGCTTCAGACAATATACATATTATGTGTCTTATTATATTAAGAAAATATATTATAGTGTTAGTAAATTCTAACACAATATACGCATTTATATTTATATATATATTTATACTGTTGGACTATCGGACTATTGGACTACGAACATTGGACTACTAACAATGGACAATTAAAATTATCACAAGTATCATAAGTATGGAATATTAATTATATATATATCTTGACACAAGAATATTATTATTAGGTTCGTGAATTTGTCAAAGGCTAAGTCTTATTACCATCTATTCGGAAATCATCACAAGTGAGTTATAGTCCCATTTTTACTATCTAAATTATTTTGGGATGAGAATACATGCAAATTTATAAATGTTTTACAAAATAAGCGCAAGTTCATGAAACTACATTCTACGATTGTTTTGTTATACAGGATATCTGTACTTATTATTATTATTATGCTTGGTAACCTAAGAATTAGTGAAAAACACTAATTGACGCGAATCCTAAAGGTAGATCTACGGGCACCAACCACCCCCATTTTCAAATAGTGGAAATGCTTTAGTACTTCGAAGGGTTCTTGTCATACATTTGAATAGTGGAATGTATGATGATAGATATCTTAAGCGCTCTATGTTAAGGTCGGTTACCAGGCGACTCATCGTATGATTGATTTTTTCAGTTGTAATGATCCTGCACATTTAATTAAATGAAATCTTGTGGCTTATTAAATGTTATGATTATTATATAGAAACTAAACCTATGACTCACCAACAATTTTGTTGACTTTTTAAGCATGTTTATTCTCAGGTGATTATTAGAAAGCTTCCGCTATTGCATGTTTACTCAACGTCAAGATTTGGAGTCATCATGCTTTTCTAAATAAATAAACTTGCATTCGGGAATTGTATTTGTAATATATTGTTGACAAGTATGTAATGGTGTGTGTAAAATACACGTATTTTGAGGAGATTGTCTTTGATCAAATAATCAAAACTTATGCTTTTAAACCTTTATTCAATAATAAAGGTTATGGTTATTTTAAAATGAATGCAAGCTTTGAAAACGTCTCATATAGAGGTCAAAACCTCGCAAAGAAATCAATTAATATGAAACGTTTATAATTAATATGAACGGGGCATTTCAGTTGGTATCAGAGCATTAGTCTTAGAGAATCAGAAAATTTTTCATTAGTGTGTCTAACTGATTTTTGATGCATTACTGAGTCTGGACTTCGACCGTAATTGTTTTAAAAATGATTGATTAATATAATTGTTGGAAACATAAGATTATTAACATATAAATATTATAAGATATATCATTCTCTTAACGTGCCTGCTATTATGTGATAGATGACTTCATCTGATCATATAAGCATCTCTAGTGATTCAGATTTCATTTACTTATTAAGTTCGGATGTTGAGTCAAAGCATACGACTTATGAACCAACGGAAAAGTTAACTTTTGGTAATACCATTAAAGAGGAAAATTGTTGGGAAAATTGGGAAGATTCACAATTGCCAGAAGAGGTTCCGGAAGAGGATCCGGAAGAAGATCCAGAGGAGGAACCCGAAGAAGAGGATCCTGAAGAAGTTGTGGAAATTACCGAACCACAACGTGATTTGGGAAAATCTTTAGCTATTATACCCAATCCCAAACCCGATGAACCTATTATGACCCAAAATGTTTGTGACCATCCACATGAACCATCTAAGAAAGTAGTTTACAAAATGAACGCTCGTATAACGACTGGTGGTTTTGTTCCTAAGCAATTAGCCGAAAGAACCAATTATGAGGAATTGGAAAAAGAACTATCCAAACGAAGATCCAAATGTTTGACTGAGAAAGAAACAACGTCAACATCTAAGAAACCTCGTCATTCTTAAACTATCGACGACTACCCTATATTCCATGCATTGTATAATATGTATTATATTGTGTGTTTAAGTTTGTAAGAAAATCCGCAATGTAATTTTCCTTATGATTGTATAATAATAAGAATAAGCATGGAAGGTTTATTATTATTGTTACAACTTATTATTACGTAGTAACGTAATAACTTACCATAGTTTTTCATATTAGAATTTTAGTAGTTAATTTGTATGTTAGCTGCTAAGTATGAACATTATTATAGTTATAAAACGCTAATATGAAGAAAAGGCTTTTATAATAATAAGTTCATATTAAGCTACAAAATACTTTTTGGCTACTTCTAAAATTCTATATGATTAACTCAGTCGGCTATTTTTAAAGGAAATGGCTCCTCCAGCTACTAGACAACAACAATTGAACACAGAAGAACTTCAAGCTTTCGCTGTAAATATGGCTGCAGTGTCGAAAGCAATGAACAACAATAAGCAATCGGGTTCCAGCAGTGGACGAAACAATGGCAACTGGGTAGGATGTTCCTACAAAGCTTTTATGGCCTGCAAACCCAATGAGTTTGAAGGAACCGAAGGACCCGTTGGACTAAAGTGGTGGACAGAGAAGGTTGAAGCCGTGTTTGCAATCAGCAACTGCGCAGAAGAGGATAAAGTTAAGTATGCCACACATACTTTCAGGGGTACTGCTTTGACATGGTTTAATACCTACATGGATTACGTAGGACAGAATACTGCCTACGCACTTCCATGGTCCGCCTTCAAGCACATGATGAAGGAAGAGTACCATCCCAGAACTGAAATCAATAAGCTCAAGGAAGAGCTTAAAGCACTGACAACCCAAGGGTTAGACGTCATTACCTACGAGCAACGTTTCAACGAACTGGTTTTAATGTGTCCTGGAGTATTTGAGGATGAAGAGGCAAAAATTGAAGCGTTCATAAAAGGGTTGCCGGAACGAATCCAAGAGCGTGTAGGTGCTAACGACCCTGCAACAATGCAGAAAGTGAGTCGTATAGCCCACAAATTGATAAACCAAATTACAGGAAGGATAAAGAAAGAGGCGGCCGAGGAGGCCATAATGAAATCGGGAAAGAGAAAGTGGGAGGAAAGCAGTGATCAGGGTCACCATTCTAACAACAACAATCAAAACAACAACTACAACAACTACAACAACAATCGCAACCACCCCAACAACAATAATAATCGCAACAACAACCGCAACAATCATTCCAATAACAATTACAACAACAACAACAACAACAACAACCACCACAACAACCACAACTAAAACTACAACAACAACAACAACAACAACAACAACAACCCCAATCCTAACAATAACAGCAACCGTCGTCTCAACAACAATAACCCTAACAACAATAACAACAACAACAACAACGACAACAAAAAGCAAAGAACTATATGCCCAAGGTGTGATACGTTTCATCCAGAGAGGTTTTGTAGAGAGTTATGTACCAGGTGCAACAGGAATGGCCATATTGCGGCAAAGTGTGAAGTCTACGGACCAAATAGAAACAAAGGAGCAAATAATGCCGGAACAAATAATAACGGCGTTGTTTGCTATGGATGTGGAAAACCGGGCCATACCATAAACCAGTGCCGGAATGGAAATAGGCAAGTCCGTGGGAGAGCCTTCAATATTAATGGGGAGAAAGCACAGGAAGACCCGGAGCTTGTTACGGGTACGTTTCTTATCAACAATACACCTGCTTATGTTTTAGTTGATTCGGGTGCCGATAGAAGTTATATGAGTAGAGAATTTTGTGCCAAATTAAATTGCCCATTAACGCCTTTGGATAAAAAGTGTATAGTTGAAGTAGAAAACGGTAAACTAATTAAGGTTGATAAAATTTGCCGAAATAGAAAAATTAGTTTAGTTAGCGAAACGTTTGCAATTGATTTAATACCGTTGGAATTGGGAAGCTTCGACGTAATTATTGGAATGGACTGGATGTCCAGGGTGAAAGCCGAAGTTGTTTGTCATGAGAAGGCAATTCGCATTCTGAGGGAAGACGGGTTACCCTTAATGGTGTACAGAGAAAAGGGTAATGCCAAATTAAATCTTATCAGTAGTTTGAAGGCGCGCAAACTAATAAGAAAAGGTTGTTATGCCATACTAGCACACATCAAGAAGGTTGAAAAAGAAGAAAAGAAAATCGATGACGTTTCCGTTGCAAGAGAATTTCCTGAGGTGTTTTCGAACGAATTACCGGGACTACCTCCACACCGATCCGTTGAATTCCAAATAGATCTTGTACCGGGAGCCGCACCAATAGCTCGTGCTCCATATAGACTTGCGCCCACCGAAATGAAAGAATTACAAAGTCAGCTACAAGAATTATTAGAACGTGGTTTCATCCGACCGAGTACGTTACCATGGGGAGCTCCAATTTTTTTCATTAAAAAGAAAGATGGGTCTTTTCGCATGTGTATCGATTACCGTGAGCTGAACAAAGTCACCATTAAAAACCGATACCCTTTACCCCGAATCGATGACCTATTCGATCAACTCCAAGGTTCGAGCGTATACTCCAAAATCGACCTAAGGTCGGGTTATCATCAACTAAGGGTTAAAGAAGTCGATATAACGAAAACAGCCTTCAAAACTCGTTATGGCCACTACGAATTCATGGTTATGCCATTCGGTTTAACCAATGCACCCGCAGTTTTCATGGACCTCATGCACCGAGTATGTAGTCCATATTTAGATAAGTTTTTTATTGTCTTTTTGATGACATCCTTATCTATTCGAAGAATAACCAAGAACACGAACAACACTTGAGATTTGTGTTAGAGTTGTTAAGCAAAGAACAACTTTATTCTAAGTTCTCTAAATGTGCTTTTTGGTTAAATGAAGTACAAGTTCTTGGCCACGTAGTCAGTAGTAATGGAATCAAAGTTGATCCCACCAAGATTGAAGCCATCAAAAATTGGGAGACCCCGAAAACTCCAACGCAAATACGTCAATTTTTGGGTTTAGTGATTACTATAGGAGGTTTATTCAAGATTTCTCCCGAGTAGCCAAACCTTTAACCGCATTGACACGGGGAAGAAGTATGAATGGACTTCCGAACAAGAGAGTGCCTTCCAATTGTTGAAAAAGAAGTTGACTACGACACCTATTTTATCGTTACCTGACGAAATGGACGATTTTGTTATCTACTGCGACGCATCAAGAATGGGTTTTGGGTGTGTTCTTATGCAATGGAAGAAGGTGATTGCATATGCTTCTCGACAATTCAAAATTCATGAACAAAACTACACCACACACGATCTGGAATTGGGCGCCGTTATTTTTGCATTAAAGACGTAGAGACATTATCTATATGGGGTCAAGTTCATCATATACACTGACCACAAAAGTCTCCAACATATTTTAAATCAAAAGCAACTAAATATGAGGCAGCGTAGGTGGGTTGAGCTGCTAAATGATTATGATTGTGAAATTCGTTACCACCCGGGGAAAGCAAATGTGGTAGCCGATGCCTTGAGTCGAAAGAAAAGAGAACCTATTCGAGTAAAAGCTATGAACATGATTATTCATACTAATCTTACTACTCGAATAAAAGAGGCACAACAGGAGGTTTTGAAGGAAGGAATTTTTGGAAGAGAAATACCCAAAGGATTAGAAAAACAGCTTAATATTCGAGAAGACGGAACCAGGTATTTAGCTGAAAGAATTTGGGTACCAAGGAATTGGGATTTGAGGAAAGTGGTATTAGATGATGCACATAAAACCAGATATTCAATACATCCCGGAGCGGGAAAAATGTACCAAGACCTCAAGAGAAACTTTTGGTGGCCAGGAATGAAGGCCGATATAGCCATATATGTAGGAGCATGTTTGACTTGTTCTAAAGTTAAAGCTGAGCATCAGAAACCATCGAGTCTACTCTAACAACCTGAAATCCCAGAATGAAAATGGGAAAACATTACCATGGATTTCATTGCTAAGTTACCGAGAACCGCAGGTGGTTATGATATGATTTGGGTAATATTCGATCATCTTACTAAGTCAGTACACTTTCTGACATTAAAAGAAGAGGATGATATAGAGAAATTAGTACGATTATATCTGAAAGAAGTTGTTTCTAGACATGGTATACCAATCTCTATTATCTCTGATCGTGATAGCAGATTTACTTCTAGATTCTGGCAGGCATTACACGAAGCGTTGGGAACTCGTCTAGATTTAATTACTGCCTATCATCCACAAACTTATGGGCAGAGTGAAAGAACGATTCAGACACTCGAAGACATGCTACGAGCATGTGTTATTGATTTTGGAAGCAGTTGGGATCGACATCTACCGTTAGCTGAGTTTTCCTACAACAACAGCTATCATTCTAGTATTGAGGCGGCACCATTCGAGGCACTTTCTGGGAGGAAGTGCAGGTCTCCGATTTTTTGGAGTGATGTGGGGGAAAAACAGATTACAGATCCGGAAATTATCCAGGAAACTACCGACAGGGTCATTCAGATTCAGCAACGATTGAAAACAGCCCGAAGTCGGCAAAAGAGCTACGCGGATGTTAGAAGGAAACCTTTAGAGTTTGAGGAGGGTGATATGGTTATGCTTAAGGTATCACCTTGGAAAGGTGTTATTCGTTTTGGAAAGCGAGGGAAATTGAGCCCAAGATACATTGGGCCATTCAAGATCAAAAAATGCATTGGGCCGGTGGCCTATCTCTAACGACCCGTCCTAATCCATCTGGACGAATACATTACATTTGGTTACATCACGAGGTACTTGACCTCTATATGATACATTTTACTAACATTGCATTCGTTTTTAAAAGACAAACTTTCTTTACATCGAAAGTTGACGACATGCATACCATTTCATAATACATCCAACTATAGTTGACTTAATAATAATCTTGATGAACTCAACGACTCGAATGCAACGTCTTTTGAAATATGCCATGAATGACTCCAAGTAATATCTTTTAAATGAGCAAATGCACAGCGGAAGATTTCTTTCATACCTGAGAATAAACATGCTTTAAAGTGTCAACCAAAAGGTTGGTGAGTTCATAAGTTTATCATAAAACAATAAAATTTATCATTTTGATAGACCACAAGATTTAAATCCTGCATGGTACAAATGGGCCCGAATCCTATACCCACCTGTAATGTACATGCAATATCTTTTAAATACAGTACACCTTTCTCGTGTACGAAATCATCTTTCATAAATCTTAGTAACCGTACACATATCTTGTGCACAAAAATAACATACACATAACCTGTGTATAAAATCATTCTCTCGATACATAACATTCACTTCAATTGGTGGCAATTATCATGTCCACATAATTCAATGGTGGCAATTATCATGTCCACATAATTCAATGGTGGCAATTATCATGTCCACATAATTCAATAATAATCCGCAGAACTTCTGTCTGCATAATAATTCATTGGAGGAATGTTTTGCTTGTGTCTATCTCGTTAAACATTTATAAAAGCATTTCATGTATTCGCAGTTCAAAATGTATTTCAAAAGCATTTAATAAAGCAGTTGTAAAAGTAACGCATGTATTCTCAGTCCCAAAAATGTAAAGAGTGAATGGGAATCAAATGAACTCACCTAATGTATTTTGTAGTAAAAATACATATGACTATATTGAAAAATGCAGGGTTGGCCTCGGATTCACGAACCTATATCATTTGTATATAAATTAAAATGTATAATCGTAATCGAACAAATTTATATATTATCTTAAATTATATATTATACTTATTTAGTTTGTGTATATATTCAAAATGTTTAATATCTATATATTTAGTTACATTAATATATCTATATATATATGTATGGTTAGTATTATATATAAAAAAAAATATTATTAGTTTGTTATATATAAGTATTTATTTAAAAAAAATTTAATTTTTTATTTATTTATTTATTATGTTTTACATGTAAGTATATAAACTATCATATAATTATAATATATGTATTAAATATGTTTTAGATACAAAATATTTATTTGTAACAAAAATGATAGTTTAGATAATAATGATTGATTAATAATAATAACTTTCTTGGTATTGATAATACTAAAAATAACGATATTGTTAAAAAGGGTACTTATGTTAATAATAATAATAGTAGTACTAATAATTACAAAAATGTTATTAATACTAATATTAGTGAAAATAACAATATCTTATATTATTTTTATAATAACAATAATAATGATCCTAATCATATTCATAATAAGAATGGTAGTACTAAAATGATAAATTAATAATAATAACATTAATAATACTTTTAGTAATAATAACGATAATCGTTATAACACTTTTTATGGTACTAGTAATAACTAATATATTACATATACTAACAATAATAATAATAATAATTATAGTAATAACACTAATATCAATAATCATATTAATAATAATAATAATAATAATATTAATATTAATATATATAAAAATGGTTACTACCTTAATGGCTCAAAAATATGAAAATTGCCCAAGCCGGGACTCGAACCCGTGACCTCTCGCCCACCCGATAACACCCTTAACCATACCACCAAGTTCTGTTTTTCTGAAATCCTACTCAAAACAATTAATATAACACATCACTTTCTATTCTCAAATTCATCTTCTTCTTCAACATACAATTCGACCAGGGTATTAATCGATCAGTACAACAACACATTTGAATTGGTTTTAGGATATATATATATATATATATATATATATATATATATATATATATATATATATATATATATATATATATATATATATATATATATATATATATATAGAAATGATTCCTATCGGTGATTTCAAATTAACAGAAAAAAAATCAGAACAGACAGAGTCTGTTTACGCGAAGAACCAAAGAGTAACTCAAAATTTGATTTTTAAAAATGGACACTTTTAGACTAGGATTTCTTCATGAAAAAGGTAGGAAATCATTTATAAAAACTCCTTGAAACATTAATTGATCCAGATACATCAACACATTCACAAATTTCACAATGAACATACCTGTTGACTTTTTAAGTTTAATCATTGACTCCAAAATTGATAATCGATAGAATAAATTGGACCTTATAACTTTCCAGATAGATTAAATAGAAAATTCCTAACAGAGTTTGAAAGGATCCGAAACTAATCATCCGGACAATGTCCATATTGATTACAAACGAATTACAACAGTTGATAACATCGCGAGGTACTTGACCTCTATATGATACATTTTACAAACGTTGCATTTATTCTTAAAAGGCAATCTATCTTTACATAAAAAAATTAATAAACTCGTCAAACATTTCTCGATATCCAAATGACCTAAACTGTCATTTACTTAATAAATGTCTTTAATGATCTTCAATGACTCGAATGCAACGTTCTTGTATCATGGCTTAAATGGTCCCAACTAGTATCCTTAATATGAGCTAACGCACAGCGGAAGTCTTAATTCATACCTGAGAATAACATGCTTTAAAACGTCAACATAAAGTTGGTGAGATATATAGGTTTGATGCTAGCAGCGATATAATGATGGACCACAAGATTTCATATATAAACATTTTAATAAAAATATTCTAAGTGGTTGAGCACTTGGTAACCATACTTAACAATTAATCACGTCGCATATTCCCTTTAATATGAAATCTTACTACACTGTACCAAGTGTAGTCACGAAACGAAGTACTGTGCAACCGTTGAATACTGGTCGTCCAGTCCGGTTGGGGTTGTCAGGCCCGATAGATCTATCAACAGGATTCGCGTTTACAATACCGCTGTAAATATTAGTTACCAAGCTACAGGGAAGTATGCCAGTGGTACAACTCAACGTAGAATATATTTTTCAGTTACTTATGTCCATAATGTAAAACATAAAATACATGTATTCTCATCCCGAAATATTTAGAGTTTAAAAGTGGGACTATATACTCACTTTCGTCTTGAAGATATATATATAATTTGACTTGGTCTCCGGTTGATATCACGAACCTATCCATATATAATATATCAATACCTTTTCTTTTTAAACAAACGTCACATATATATACTTGTTATACTTTTAATACTTTGAATAATTCCTTAGTCCGTAGTTAGCAGCTCGTTGTTAGTAATTCAATTTTAATGGTTCATTTTTAGATGTTTAATATACCCGCAATGAAATAAATAAAACCCCCAACGAAATAAATAAAACCCCATCGTATATGTATTGGTCGAGATTAATCTTGACCCACGGTACCGGTGTTGTCAAATGACGTGTTGCGTACATAAAGTACCGGTGTTGTCAAATGACGTGTTGCGTACAAACATGGGATCTTATGATTAATCTTCTCGTGTTGTTTACGGGTGATCCTGAACCATATAAAATTGAATTATAAGTACATATATATAAAATATCATGTTATCTTAGAAATATGTGATTTATTTAATTTTTCCCAATTAATCCCGAAGTTAAACAAGTCTAGGATAACCAATTTTGTTTCGGTCATAGTTTCTTCGTTACAAATCCGTTTTCGTTGATTCAACTTGCCATCTCCTTGGATCGAGTCCCTCTTTAAGACTATGAACTGAAAATACCTTGGTTTGTATTCAAAATCACACGGCATAGGTGAAACTTTAGTGAAACTTATGAAGTTAAACATTTTTGTTACAAAAAAAAAAAAAAATAACACTTAATGACCATTTTTCTAAAAATACTTATACTTTGAATTAAATCATGAAATTTTTATGTGTTAACATATTTATAGTAAAAATCATTTTTCCAGAACATAAACCTCCAACTCAAAGTTTAAGATAGTTTTTAATTATCCAACCCAAAACAGTCCCCGGTGGCACTCCGACGTCGTAAAAACAGTTTTTAAGATATTCTTTGAAAAACCAAATTATACCTTGTTAAATTAGCATATATTTAAGTTATATTACAGGTCTTGAAGTATTTTAAAAGTTAAGTTAGAAGGATCTATTTAGTTTGCAAACAAGTTTGAAAACATTCAAACTATGTTCTTGTTGTTAAACTTTTATACCACAAAATAAGATAGCTATATATATATGAATCGAATAAGGTTATGAACATAGATACTACCTCAAGTTCCTTGGACAAGGTTGCTGTAAAAGAGGAGTAAGAAGCTAGAATCAAAAGGGTGATGGAAGTGGATGAAAGATTGGAAGTAAGTTTGTGTTCTTGGAAGGATTTCTTGAAGTGTTTTTGTATGGTTTTCTTATGGTGTTTAAGTAAGGTTTTTGAAGCTAGATCTTCATGGAACTTTGCTGAATGTTTATGGAGTTTAATGTTCTTGAGAGTGTGGGTGTTTTTAGCTAGAGAATGGAAGTAAAAATTAAACAAAATGAGGATACATATATACTCCTAAAAAAATGTTTATGTAGTAGACATGGACAAATTTTTAGTTTGTATTTTTGTAATTAGTCTTACAATCATTCAAAAGTAATTACCTTATACATAAGGCATGAACAAGGGCTGGTTAGGTGGTGATTTGATGTGTATATACCAATAGTAAATACGTATAGAAGTTAGGTATGATACGAGTATAAATACTCTAGATATACGTATAGAAATTTTGTGAAAAATGGAATGAGGATTCAAATATAGCTATCTTTTGTGAATACACTTATATGATTTTATGTATTTAAGTCTTTAAAAGTGATTAAATACATTACTTATACGATATATGTATAAACATTATAAGTCTTAAGTATTTATGTCAAATAACGTTACGTATAGTTATCGTTTTGAAAACTTAAGTTAGTAGTTTCAAAATATACTTATAACTTATTGTTATTAATACAAAATGAGATATTAAAACATTCATTAATCATGTTAAATATGTATATATACATATTTATACACAAACGTATAATTATCATATATTGTATAGTTCGTGATATCATCGGTCAAACTAGACGGTCAAACGTTGTGTAAAACTCTTTTCGGAAACATAAATCTCAACAATTTGGATTGCTTATCATGTTGGTAAGGTTTAATTTATGTAAATATTAATCTTATAAGTATAGAATGATCGAAAAAGTGCGGGTCAACTTTAGGGTTTTTGCTTATCGTGTCGGAACCATATAGAGATTAGAGTTTAAATTTGGTCGGAAATTTCTGGGTCGTTACAGTACCCACCCGTTAAAGAAATTTCGTCCTCGAAATTTGGTAGAGGTTGTCATAAATAACAATAGGAATGTTTTCATGACGAATATGAGGTAATAATGAAATTTTATCATTATTGAAAGATTTAGATAAAACGATTCGGTTATGTGAGACGCACGAGCGAAGCTATCACAAAAGAGTGAAATGAGTAAATATAGAATTGTTGTAACCGATGACGTGATTATGATCGATTTCCGGGATTTAAGGGTTTTAAAGAAAATCTTATGTAATAAGATTTAGTTTTGCGGCGATCAGGATCTTCTTTGATTTAACGCGGCAATCTGTTTTGATTTCTTTGTCGAATATTTCACTATAAATTTACCTCCTTCCCTTTCTTTCTTCCCACATCTTCTATTCTTTCTCTTTAGTTCCTACTTTAAGACATTCGCTAATATGCTCCATCCCATTCTAATCCTTGTTATATTTCTAACTTTCATATCTTTCATTCTTCTTTTTCATCTATCACCAGAAGAATCTATTCTCTTTTATCCTTTCCTTGGAATTATAATGTTTTTAATTCTCCCGTGCCTTTACGTTGCAATACGTATTGATATGCACGGTTTGTAGTTTCGGGGTTGTTGTTAGGTTTTATACCCTCCCTTATATTTCGATGTTCCTACTCCCGTCCCTTAAAATCATTGTCATCCACAGTTAATGCTCTCTCTTATTTGCTGTGGTTTATGTTCCTATTTCTATTCTGAGGTTTTGTCCCTTCGTTTCTTCTTCCCGTCCTCGAGCCAAGCGAACAATGGTCCGAAATTCGTAGGTAGGAAATTTGGAATGAACCTAGCTATTGGTTTTAGAATGAAATTGTAATGGCACGATCTTGATTCGTTAAATTACTCGAATATTCCGGAAAAATAGAACTATCAAGGTGATACGTTCTAATATGTTTGGAGACTTGATAGAATGTAAGAGCCGTGTAACATGGCACATGATGACGGTACTGTGAATCATCACATTCCATTAGAAACTTAACATGACTTACTGTAATATAATGAAGTTGATCAAGTTTCATTATATTATACTAATTCATGCATCAGTTCTCAACACTACTTCAAATCATTTATATTTTAATCTCGGAGGTTTCAGAATTTAGAAATTAACACAGTTTCTTTTATATTGTAACGCAGATGTTACGGAGAGATAAATGATCGCAGATAGGAATAGTTGTAAAAATATCTCCAGAAATATGAAAAATATGTATAACGAATGATATGAAGATATCTTATAATATCTAAGATAAGATGATGATGAAAAATATCATCCGGGCAAGGTTTTGAATAAAGAGTAGGGTTCTTACTGACGGTTTCAGCAGGTACGGAATCGTTTGTATTCTTTGAGAGCAGGTTCAGTCCCTGTGATTTATCCACAGCCTCTTTCATACTTTGCTTCATCCGTTTTCTAGTTCCAAACTTTTTTTTTTTTCAGCTTTACCACCTTACTATTCTTTGTCATCAAACTTTTGACCGTTAAAGTCGTTTACAGTTTTTGCTGCTTCGTTAGCATTTCAAGAACTATTTCATAGTCCCGGGTGTTTTTCAGAAACTTCACGTTCAGATCATGAAATTCTTAGGGATAGACATTATAGATATGATGGAAGAAGTTCCGCGAGATTTTCAAAATACTGATTGTTGATTTCGCCAAAAGGATAACGATCTGCTGGTGCACCTGTTGATGTTGTCGAGGGATATAAAAGGTTTTCCGGTAATGACGGCGAAAGGACAAGGTATAAATATCATGATTATAATAGAAATAATCTCACTGAAAAGTCGAAGTGGAGCTGTGACAAAATTAGCTTCTTGAAAAGGAATTGTAGGGTTGTTCTTGCTAATAAATGGCAAAGGATTCAATACGTTATGTGTTAAATTATGAATTTGGGTTCGAGAGTTCTTCAGGTGTATAACTGTATGTATAAATCTTCATTCCGTAGGCGAGGTGCGGCGGGTTCAACTTCTCGGTCGAGGTATTTTCAGGAATCATGAAAGGATTTGAATGCGAATTGTAATCGTCAAGTTACGAATGAGGTTTAAGATAAAATCAAGTGGCAAGCTTGAAGAATTGTTTAGCTTCATATGTTACAATCAACATTTTAATTCATTTTAATTGTCCAGAGTTAGCTGGAACAGTTAGCGTGGAATCCTTAATAGATTTTTAATTAGTTAAATCGTGTGTTTCTAACAATTTTTTTTTTTGTCCAATGTTTTCTTCTTTATGCCACTTGTTGGATTCTGGTAGGTCAAAATCCGAATATGAAATTTGATTGAAAATGGTTATTCTGGGGTGAGCGGATACGAATATCGGTGGTTGTAAGTAAGATAATAGATAACCGTTGAATCAGATTCAAGAATGTACAATATAACTTATTAATGTGAATTCTAAATATTCCTCGGGTACTACCCACCCGTTAAAATATTTTCATCATTAATAGTTTGTACGAAGGAATTTTTAATTACTATCTTTATGAAAATATACTTGCATATATATTTTCTTCAGAGATAATCATAGATTTAATGAGTCAATAAGATATTAAACTCATTTGATTTATCGTTAATTCTAGATTACATAATCTCTAAGACTTTAGAAATTACATAATCGTCATACGATACGTAAAGCGAAGATAATCGATGTAGAACGATATATAGAACGAAGATCATACTCGAAGTACAGATATTGAGTCGTGTGATGTTGATATTCGAGATACAGATTGTGATGTTGAGATTTAAGGCGCGGTTGTGATTGGGGTGATAAAGGTACTGTCGGCGTTGACGATGGTAGTACGGATTATGCTGCTGGTGCTGCTGTTGGTGTTTGTAACCTTCGCACCATATTCTCTAAAACCACTACCCGAGCACGGAGTTCGTTGACTTCTTCTATTATACCGGGATGATTGACGGTTGGAACGAGCGAATGAACAAGATTTGAAATATGGGATAGTATGTAATCATGACGAGATACTCTAGAAATGAGCGAGAAAATGGTGTTTCGAATAGGTTCGCCGGTAAGTGCTTCAGGTTCATCGTTAAGAGGACAATTTGGTGGATGGAATGGATCACCTTCTTCTTGCCTCCAGAAATTTAGTATATTACGAACCCATCCCCACTTCATCCAGAATAGATGATGGGAAATTGGTTGATCCATTCCGGTAACGGTGTTCTCGGAGCTCGAATGGAAATCCATATCGGCGAAGCTATCGAAGTCGGAGGAATTTGAGCTGGATGAAGAATCCATCTTGTATGGTCGGAGAAATGAATTTTTGGTTTGGAATAGATTATAGGAGTTGGGTTTGGTACTCTTCAATACATAATTTACATATGTATATATAATATCAAAATCCCATGAATTACGAAGAATCTTTGAAATACGTCAGGCAATGTCTATCGTAACAGATACGCTAGGATATGAATTTTGTCTATACACTATCGATGCACTAAATGAAGTAAGACGTGTCTAGACTTAAGAATGATAAGCAGGCAGTTCCCTAAGAATGATAAGCAGATGATTTCCGACTAGGATTGATAAGCAAAACTTTTGACAGGCAGACACGGTCAAAGTCCAGACTCACTTAATGTATCCTAACAACTACTAGTTAGACACACTAATGCAAGGCCTGGTTCGCTAAGACCAACGCTCTGATACCAACTGAAAGGATCCGAAACTAATCATCCGGACAATGTCCATATTGATTACAAACGAATTACAACAGTTGATAACATCGCGAGGTACTTGACCTCTATATGATACATTTTACAAACGTTGCATTTATTCTTAAAAGGCAATCTATCTTTACATAAAAAAATTAATAAACTCGTCAAACATTTCTCGATATCCAAATGACCTAAACTGTCATTTACTTAATAAATGTCTTTAATGATCTTCAATGACTCGAATGCAACGTTCTTGTATCATGGCTTAAATGGTCCCAACTAGTATCCTTAATATGAGCTAACGCACAGCGGAAGTCTTAATTCATACCTGAGAATAACATGCTTTAAAACGTCAACATAAAGTTGGTGAGATATATAGGTTTGATGCTAGCAGCGATATAATGATGGACCACAAGATTTCATATATAAACATTTTAATAAAAATATTCTAAGTGGTTGAGCACTTGGTAACCATACTTAACAATTAATCACGTCGCATATTCCCTTTAATATGAAATCTTACTACACTGTACCAAGTGTAGTCACGAAACGAAGTACTGTGCAACCGTTGAATACTGGTCGTCCAGTCCGGTTGGGGTTGTCAGGCCCGATAGATCTATCAACAGGATTCGCGTTTACAATACCGCTGTAAATATTAGTTACCAAGCTACAGGGAAGTATGCCAGTGGTACAACTCAACGTAGAATATATTTTTCAGTTACTTATGTCCATAATGTAAAACATAAAATACATGTATTCTCATCCCGAAATATTTAGAGTTTAAAAGTGGGACTATATACTCACTTTCGTCTTGAAGATATATATATAATTTGACTTGGTCTCCGGTTGATATCACGAACCTATCCATATATAATATATCAATACCTTTTCTTTTTAAACAAACGTCACATATATATACTTGTTATACTTTTAATACTTTGAATAATTCCTTAGTCCGTAGTTAGCAGCTCGTTGTTAGTAATTCAATTTTAATGGTTCATTTTTAGATGTTTAATATACCCGCAATGAAATAAATAAAACCCCCAACGAAATAAATAAAACCCCATCGTATATGTATTGGTCGAGATTAATCTTGACCCACGGTACCGGTGTTGTCAAATGACGTGTTGCGTACATAAAGTACCGGTGTTGTCAAATGACGTGTTGCGTACAAACATGGGATCTTATGATTAATCTTCTCGTGTTGTTTACGGGTGATCCTGAACCATATAAAATTGAATTATAAGTACATATATATAAAATATCATGTTATCTTAGAAATATGTGATTTATTTAATTTTTCCCAATTAATCCCGAAGTTAAACAAGTCTAGGATAACCAATTTTGTTTCGGTCATAGTTTCTTCGTTACAAATCCGTTTTCGTTGATTCAACTTGCCATCTCCTTGGATCGAGTCCCTCTTTAAGACTATGAACTGAAAATACCTTGGTTTGTATTCAAAATCACACGGCATAGGTGAAACTTTAGTGAAACTTATGAAGTTAAACATTTTTGTTACAAAAAAAAAAAAAATAACACTTAATGACCATTTTTCTAAAAATACTTATACTTTGAATTAAATCATGAAATTTTTATGTGTTAACATATTTATAGTAAAAATCATTTTTCCAGAACATAAACCTCCAACTCAAAGTTTAAGATAGTTTTTAATTATCCAACCCAAAACAGTCCCCGGTGGCACTCCGACGTCGTAAAAACAGTTTTTAAGATATTCTTTGAAAAACCAAATTATACCTTGTTAAATTAGCATATATTTAAGTTATATTACAGGTCTTGAAGTATTTTAAAAGTTAAGTTAGAAGGATCTATTTAGTTTGCAAACAAGTTTGAAAACATTCAAACTATGTTCTTGTTGTTAAACTTTTATACCACAAAATAAGATAGCTATATATATATGAATCGAATAAGGTTATGAACATAGATACTACCTCAAGTTCCTTGGACAAGGTTGCTGTAAAAGAGGAGTAAGAAGCTAGAATCAAAAGGGTGATGGAAGTGGATGAAAGATTGGAAGTAAGTTTGTGTTCTTGGAAGGATTTCTTGAAGTGTTTTTGTATGGTTTTCTTATGGTGTTTAAGTAAGGTTTTTGAAGCTAGATCTTCATGGAACTTTGCTGAATGTTTATGGAGTTTAATGTTCTTGAGAGTGTGGGTGTTTTTAGCTAGAGAATGGAAGTAAAAATTAAACAAAATGAGGATACATATATACTCCTAAAAAAATGTTTATGTAGTAGACATGGACAAATTTTTAGTTTGTATTTTTGTAATTAGTCTTACAATCATTCAAAAGTAATTACCTTATACATAAGGCATGAACAAGGGCTGGTTAGGTGGTGATTTGATGTGTATATACCAATAGTAAATACGTATAGAAGTTAGGTATGATACGAGTATAAATACTCTAGATATACGTATAGAAATTTTGTGAAAAATGGAATGAGGATTCAAATATAGCTATCTTTTGTGAATACACTTATATGATTTTATGTATTTAAGTCTTTAAAAGTGATTAAATACATTACTTATACGATATATGTATAAACATTATAAGTCTTAAGTATTTATGTCAAATAACGTTACGTATAGTTATCGTTTTGAAAACTTAAGTTAGTAGTTTCAAAATATACTTATAACTTATTGTTATTAATACAAAATGAGATATTAAAACATTCATTAATCATGTTAAATATGTATATATACATATTTATACACAAACGTATAATTATCATATATTGTATAGTTCGTGATATCATCGGTCAAACTAGACGGTCAAACGTTGTGTAAAACTCTTTTCGGAAACATAAATCTCAACAATTTGGATTGCTTATCATGTTGGTAAGGTTTAATTTATGTAAATATTAATCTTATAAGTATAGAATGATCGAAAAAGTGCGGGTCAACTTTAGGGTTTTTGCTTATCGTGTCGGAACCATATAGAGATTAGAGTTTAAATTTGGTCGGAAATTTCCGGGTCGTTACAGAGTTGCAATATTGATTTTTGAAGATTGAATCTTTGTTCGATTAAAGAAAAAAAAATAAATACGGCTCGTGCAGGGGTGTTTTTGTTCCTGGTTTCTGCTTAAACTATGTTAATAATTGATAAGTGTTAATGGACTTACCTGCTCCTCCTAATAACAGCTAATTATAGATTGTCTTTTATGGAAAAGGAGTCAACAGGTTCACAAGGAAAATAGAAAAACAGCAAAGAAAATAATACAACAGATAGTGATAGGAATATTACGTGTATAAATCTATTTTTATATATACAGTTGTATTCGTATTTCCTATCTATATGTACCAGTATTTATGTATTAATAAATTATATATGTATAAAATGTATTTCGTAAATTTACATGTATATGTATCTGTAAATATATATGAGTGTATTAATAATAATTATATAAATAATAATAATACAATTAATAATAATAATAATAATAATAATAATAATAATAATAATAATAATAATAATAATAATAATAATAATAATAATAATAATAATAATAGAAATTATAATGATATTAATAAGAATAACAATACTAAATAATTATAATTATAATAATGTTTATTATGATATTTTTTAAGGATAATATTAATAAATTATATTATTTTTATAATATTATTAGTAAGGATATATATAACAATAATAATGATTCTTAATGATAATGCATAATAATAATACTAGTAATATCAAGTTACATGTTTCCGTTTTTATATCTATATAAAATATATAATATATTATAATATTATTAATACTACTAATAATAATATTAATATCAACATTAATAATAATAATGAGAGTAGTAATAATAGTTATATTTTAACTTGTAATTAAGTTTATTACAATAATGTTATATATCATTAATTATGCAATACTTATATTATATAATAACATATTTGAATATTTATTATGTATATATATTATAAATATTACAACATACATTAATTATGTACCGAATTCATATATATATATATATATATATATATATATATATATATATATATATATATATATATATATATATATATATATATATTTCTCTACATATTTAATTTAAATGATTAAATGGTATTATATTAATTTAAATTAATATATATATATATATATATATATATATACTTATATTTATATTTACATATATATATTTATTTACATATTTATTTGCACACAATTATTCGTGAATCGTCAGGAATAGTCAAAGGCCAAATGATTATATGAACATAGTTCTAACATTTTCAAGACTCACCATTACAAACCTTGCTTATCGTTTCGAAATTATATAAATATTGAGTTTAAATTTGGTCGGAATTTCCCGGGTCATCACACTATCGACTTGAACTACCTCCACAATTAGACAAGATTCACAACACCTTTCATGTTTCGAACCTGAAGAAATACCTAGCTACCGAAGATCTCATTATCCCTTTAGATGAAATTAAGATTGACGAGAAACTAAATTTCGTCGAAGAACCCGTCGAAATTATGGATCGTGAGGTCAAACGACTCAAACAAAGTAAGATACCAATCGTTAAGGTTCGGTGGAATCCTCGTAGAGGACCTGAATTCACTTGGGAACGAGAAGACCAAATGAAGCTGAAGTACCCACATTTGTTTTCCGATATCGCACGTTAACTAGGTACTATTCTAAATTTCGGGACGAAATTTAATTTAAAGGGTGTGTAATGTAACGACCCGGATTTTTCCGTTAATATATAGAAGATTATATTAATTAATGTTTCCAACATGTTAAGCAATCAAACTCATTAAGACTTGGTTATTTGAAATGAATTTTATACAAACATTTGGCCACCCCGTCTGTCTGACGATTCACGAACGTCATAATTCGTAATAATTATTTAATGACGTATATATGAATATAAATATATACTCATGATTGTTAAATGATATTTAAGTATCTCATTACATATATTAACAATTGGTTATATACATAAAATGAGATTACTAACTTAAAGACTTCAAGACTATATACATATATATAACGATTAACGTTGTAATAACTTCTAAATTAAAATGTATGTATATGTATTGTATTAATATGTATTAATACACTTTTGAAGGACTTAAACATATATACTAACATACTTATACTCAACAAAGATATCTATACTCATAATCTCATTCAATTCCATCAAGAATTCTATTCGTATTCATTCGGTATTTACACCCGTATCATACCCAGCTTCCATACTTAAATACTATGAGTATACCAATATGAAATACCAATTATAGCCTCCTTAGCAGCCCTATGAGTCATAAGAAAAGGATAAACATGATGGATACTTGTGGGAACCAACATTTAACTTCTAGTTTGCATTATTATGCTATATTACAAATTTTGATAAAGTCTCTTAACCATATACATGAACCACGACTTTTAACACTCTTTTTACTCATTCATATCAGCTATTTAACTTACCTTCACTCTCATAATACTCACACACAAGAACTCCAAGTATTCTCTCCATTTCTTACTCTTTAAACACTCTTTAAACACACATACTTCAAGTACTAGAAAATCTTCATTCACTTTGATCATAAACTAGCTTCAAGAACACTTTGTTAACTCATCTACTCCTCTTTATCAAGGTAAGAATCATATATAAGCTTTGGTTCATGATAATGCTAAAAAGGAACATATATTTAGTATCAATATCCTTCCAATATGTAAAGCTTTTAGTTACTATTATTATATTTTTATGTAATAATCGTTTAAATAAATAAGTGTGAAGACAAAAGAAGAAAACTACGATTTGAAGACGTAAATGACCAAAAAGTTAAAAAGTACAAAGTACAATCCAAGTGGTTCAAATTATTGATGAGAAACGTCTAAAAATTACAAGAGTACAAGCCGTGAAACACAAAGTAGAAGATATTAAATAGTACGAAAAGGCGTTCGAAAATCTGGAACCGAGACATGAACCAACTTTTAGCGCGCGACGCAACGGACCAAAAATTATAAGTCAACTATGCACAAGAATATAATATAATATATAATTAATTATATATATTATTATATATTATAATTATACGCAACCCACGTTTTGGATTTAATCTATGAGCTGGAATCCTGACCTCCGCACTCGCGGAGCTGTGAAGCACAAAAGCTCCGCACTCGTGGAGCTGTACAGTGAAACGTGGGCCTATAAAAGGACGCGCATTCTGATCGATAAAACACATCCTTTTTCTACTTCTTACTCTCATTTTATATTTATATTTATAATTATAATTTTAATTTTAATTTAAGATTAATAATAATAAGGTTATGTTATCGAATGTTTTAAGGTTGTAAGTCGAAATTCTGTCCGTGTAACGCTACGCTATTATTAATCATTGTAAGTTATGTTCAACTTTTTTAAATTAATGTCTCGTAGCTAAGTTATTATTATGCTTATTTAAATCGTAGTAATCATGATGTTGGACTAAATATTAAAGACGGGGTTATTGGGCTTTGTACCATAATTGGGGTTTGGACAAAAGACCGACACTTGTGGAAATTGGACTATGGACTATTAATGGGCTTTATATTTGTTTAACTGAATGATAGTTCGTTAATTTAATATAGAGATTTACAATTTGACGTATTTATAAATAACCATATACACTCGATCGGACACGATGGGCGGGATATTTATAAATACTAATAATCGTTCATTTAACCGGACACGGGAATGGATTAATAGTCAATGGACTCATTAAAACAGGGGTAAATTATGTACAAGGACACTTGGCGTAATTGTTAACAAAGTATTAAAACCTTGGGTTACACGCAGTCGATATCCTGGTGTAATTATTAAACAAAGTATTAAGACCTTGTTACAGTTTAAGTCCCCAATTATTTGGAATATTTGACTTCGGGTATAAGGATAATTTGACGAGGACACTCGCACTTTATATTTATGACTGATGGACTGTTATGGACAAAAACCAGATGGACATATCAAATAATCCAGGACAAAGGACAATTAACCTATGGTAATAAATTAAAATCAACACGTCAAACATCATGATTACAGAAGTTTAAATAAGCATAATTCCTTTATTTTATATCTTATCGCATTTTTAATTATCGTACTTTTTAATTATCGCACTTTTAATTTATTGTCATTTTATTTATTGCACTTTAATTTATTGCACTTTAATTATCGTTATTTATTTTACGCTTTAAATTAAGTTATATTTATTTTTAATATTTTACATTAGGTTTTAATTGCGACTTAAGACTTAAAATTGACAAACCGGTCATTAAACGGTAAAAAACCCTCTTTTATAATAATAATAATAATATTACTTATATATATTGATACAAATATAGTTTAAAAATAAATATAGCGTTAAACTTGGCTAGCTCCCTGCGGAACGAACCGGACTTATTAAAAACTGCACTACTGTACGATTAGGTACACTGCCTATAAGTGTTGTAGCAAAGTTTAGGTATATTCCATAAATAAATAAATAAAAAACTTGTGTAAAATTGTATCGTATTTAATAGTATTTCGCAATAAAAATATAACTATTTCGTACCCCTCTGCTTTAACATCAAGTATTTTTGGCGCCGCTGCCGGGGACTCGATGAGAAACGCTATATTTTTATCTCTAATTTTGTAAAAATATTTTGTATTATTAATAAGTGTTAAAAAAATAATAATAATAATAATAATAATAAAATATTTAATATATTTTTAAGATTTGTCTATAAAAAGTATTTTTAGTTTTAGTTTTTCTATAAAAAAAATATAAGTTTATTTTTATTTTATATTTAAAAAAAATGAACCTGCGTAATTTGAGCCTGCTACTCATTTGAACCTGCATACTCTGCACTCGCGGAGCTTTTTGGCCAGCTAGGATCCGCACTCGCGGAGCCGTCTGACAGGCTGAACCTCAGACTGCATTAATTACGGATTAGGGTTAATTATTTAATTATTATTATTAACTAGGGTTTAATTAAATTAGTAATTAGTTTTAAGTTTTAATTAAATTAGTTTTATTAAATTTTTATAATTATATAAATAAATACTTTTATAAAAATAATAATATAAAAATAATATTTTTATAAGAAAAACTAATTTTATCATTTTTTATTCCTTTTTATAAATCGTATCTTTTAATCGTTTAATCGTAATTTATATATTTATCGTTCGTAATTAGTTTAAGATTAGTTTTTGCCGTAGTTATTTTTATTTCTAGATTTTTAGGCTTTGCCGTAAAATCCTTTAAGTGCTTTTTCTTTAGATTAAGACTTAGGCGCTTTAGAATTTTACGACGTCGCTTATTGCTTTAGTATTTAAAATTTTGGTATTTTTAAGTTATTGCCTTTTTGGATATAGAATTCCTTTTAAGCTTTAATACCTTTAGACGCAACTTTTAATTGTTAGTTTTTAAACTTCTAAGTTTCGACGCTGCATTTTATTATTTTTTGATGCTTAATTTTTCGACCTTTTATTTTTCGACATTTTTTGACGTGCTCTTTTTCTCTCTTATTTCTCGTCGCTCTAGTTTTTAGGACATAGAATTTTCTATTTCTTCTCTAAAATTTCTTTAAACTTCGACGAAAAATTATTTTAAGTGGTTAAATTGATAGACATCCAAATTTTCTGGTTCGTAGTAATAGTTGGATTTGTTAGTGGCGAGTTGTGGGCTTCCGATTTAAAGGGTCCTGCCTACCTGTTGCATCTATTGGCTATTTGAAACGTGGGCAAAATCAGAAAAGTCTATTAATTTGATAACTTATATAATTTTTTTTATTTTTATAACTAATAGGATATTCAGTGAATGCACCGAGCAAAACGTTCACCACCTTTCATACGTTCACCACCTGTAACTCGATCAATACATCTAGCCAATATTGTCGCCGTTGATTTTTCTTTAGAATCGTCATCTAGTCGACCAAGTACTCCAATTCAAATTTCCGATAATCCATTTTTTGAACCCGACCTCACAATTGAGAACCCGGAGGATATTCAAGGACAATTCCAAGATCCTGAACTAATAATCATTCCTCCTGAACCACAAATCATTAAATCAGAATCTTCTAGTGATTCGTATTCAACAAATTCAAATATGGAAATAACAGAACCTCTAAGTATGGAAGACCGAATGAGAGCCACACGCACAGGCCAAGGTCACCCCATTATTAAGCCAGACATTAATGAGCCAGATTATGAAATCAAAGGACAAATTCTACACATGGTAACTAATCAATGCCAATATAGTGGTACGCCAAAAGAAGATCTAAACGAACATCTTCGAACCCTTAATAGGATTTGTACTCTATTCAAAATCAGAAAAGTTGAGGATGAATAGATCTATCTCATATTGTTTCCCTGGACTTTAAAGGGAGAAGCCAAAGATTGGTTAGAATCGTTACCTGAAGGGGCGATTGATACATGGGATGTCTTAGTTGAAAATTTTCTTAAACAATTCTTTCTGGCATCTAAAGCCGTGAGACTTCAAGGGGAAATAGTTACGTTCACGCATAAGCCAAATTAAACTCTATATGAGGCGTGGACAAGATTTGGAAAGTTATTAAGAGGATGTCCGTAACATGGGTTATATATATATATATATATATATATATATATATATATATATATATATATATATATATATATATATATATTCTATCAAGGATGTGACATCACTATAAGAAAAGACATCGATATAGCAGCTGGTGGTTCCATTATGAAGAAAACCACAACCGAAGCTCACAAGATTATTGATAACACAACCTCCCACTCACATGAGTGGCATCAGGAAAAAGATATTTTTCGTTCATCTAAAGTGGCTAGAGCCGATTCTAGCAATGACTTTGATTCCGTTTCCGCAAAAATAGATGCTTTCGAGAGACGAATGGAAAAGATGAATAAAGATATTCATGCAATACGAATCAGTTGTGAGCAATGCGGTGGACCACACTTAACGAAAGATTATCACATCGAGCAAAAGATGGAACAACGTGAGAATGTTTCCTACATGAACCAAAGGCCGGGAAATAATTATCAAAATAATTATCAACCGCCAAGGCCAAACTTCAATCGAAATCAAAACATTCTTTACAATCCAAATGGACCCAACCATAACTCGTACAACCAACAAGGTTTGAATAACCAACCAACTCAAAACAACACTTTCAATTAACAAAGACCTGGCTTGTATAAACCACCACAACAAACCGAAGAGAAAAAGACAAATCTGGAAGAAATGATGGCAAGGATAATGGAATCTCAAACACAATTTATTACATCTCAAACCCAAATGAATGAGAGGTTTGATCAGTCATTAAGAACTCAACAAGCTTCCATTTTGAATCTAGAAAAACACGTAGGTACTCTTGCTAGCTTGATGAGTAAGAGGGAACAAGGAAAGCTACCGAGTGATACTGAAGTAAATCCTCAAAATGAGAATGTTAATATGGTATCAACGAATTCTAAAAAACCAGCATCAGAAGATGAGAAGGTTTTCGATGTGAGTAACAATGAAGAAGTAACGCCAACACCACTACCCGAGTATGTAAAGCCAGTGGTGGCACCATACAGACCACCCATCCCGTTTCCAAGAAAAGGAGTTGAGTATGAGCAAGTAATAGGTAATAAAGTTTGTGATACCTCTGGAAAGAAGAAGAAAAATAAGAAAGTGCAAGAAACAAAAATCATAAAAGTAACCCCGGTAAAGACAGTTCCACCGAAACCTCCACCCAGGTTGGGTGATTCGGGTGAATTTATTGTTCCTTGTCTACTTAGTGATTGTGTCACGTATGATGCACTAGCAGATTTAGGTGCAAGTGTGAGTGTTATGCCTCTTTCATTATATAAGAGATTAGGTGTAGGTGAGTTAAGTCTAACGGAAATGAGTGTTCGACTCTTTGATCAAACCATTAAGCACCCAGTTGGAATTGCTGACAACCTACCCGTTCAAGTAGATAATTTAACCTTTCTAGTCGAATTTATTGTCATTGACATAGAAGAGGACTCAAACATTCCTCTAATTTTAGGTCGACCATTCTTAGCGTCCACCGGGGCGTTATTTGATGTAAGAAAAGGTAGAATGACACTTAGTAATGATAAAAAATCAATTACCTTTGTGAGTCGAAAGTCTAAATCTCCACCAACCAAAACCGTTGAACCAACAAAAATGATTGGTAAGAACCATATTGTTTTACCAACTCCAACGGTAGTTCTTAACAATAATAAAACGCCTAAGTGTGGGGAAGATGAAGTAACACCTAATAATGACCTGATACCAAAGAACCCCGTTGTTGATGCGAAATTAAATGACCCCGTTATTTATAGTTCAATGAAGAAACTTATTAAACGGATTCGCGATGCTAGAACCAATGGAACTTTAAGTTATGTAACTGGTTAGTATCCAATCTATCACCTAAAGAAAAGGCGAAACTAGTTGAATTTGTGAATATTACACAGGAATCCGACCAATGGCTTAAAGCAAAAGTTACAGATATGCAAGTTGATTATGGTCCAAAAGAAATTGACAATGAAGTTAATCACAATTTCGACACCACATCTACCTAAGTGTGGAGAGATTCAAATGTTCTAAAAAGAAAATGCTGTCTAAAGTTAGTTGTTCTGTTCTCGTGTAGTTCTGAGAATGGATTCTGATTGGTCTTTTCCGCTAGCAGACACTAAAGAACTAGTTTTCTCCCTCCATTCCGAAATTTTTTTGTTTTGTTTTGTAGGTTTGTATGAAATTAATACGCTTTTTAAATTTAATTTTTGTGTGATTTAAAAAACAAAAATTACTTTATTTCATTAAGTTTAAAAAATGATTTCTAAAATTCATCGTAAGTTGAAGACTAGGTCATAGAACCGAAATTGCTTTACCCGAAGGCAGGGCGAAAAATTTTGTTATCATTATTTTTAATTTCATTGATCTAAAGTATACCAAAAAAAAAAACTCAAAAATCTTTGCTTTTAAAACAATCGCTTTAAAAACGACAAATTTTAAATTTTGTCGAGGAACAGACTAGGTAAACGTACCGAAACTACCTAAAGTAAAAGGAAACAAAATTTAAAAAAAAATTTCATTTAAATTGTTTTAATAAATAAAGGTTTTATATATATATATATATATATATATATATATATATATATATATATATATATATATATATATATATATATATATATGTTTGTAGTTTATCTTATATAAAACAGGGTAAAACATCGCACTTTCAAAGACTGACATTAAAGTTCAGCAAAAGCTACTAATTTTGACGATAAGACGCAAAACATATGTGAAATTACAACAAAAGGAATGAACGATGAGGCGCGCCATCTATCATTCGACGACCTTAGTAATTACAAACTGGGTATTTTTAATCACTTTTCTACACTAATCACCCTCATGAATTTATAATTATAGTTTGATTTCATGCAAATGTGGGCATTGCATGATCTCAAGTGTGGGGAAGTGTTATAAATTCTCTCGGGTTTACACTTAGTTTAATTGCCAAATTTTGTGAAAATTTGCAAAATTTTCAACTAAATGAATTCAAAATCATGTTTATACATATTTATGAACGATAAAACTAGGTGTTAATGCCGAAATTATTGTTACCTCGGAGAAAACATAAATGGAGAAACAACCCAAAACGTTAGAATTCATTTAAAATGGAATAGAGGAGAATAAAAAGGCAAAGAAAAAAAATAAATAAAAGCTAAATGTGGGAAGAATTTACCAAGTTATTTAAAACACATATCACATATGTTTGTACAAGATTATTACAGGTACTTTTGTTTTGGACGATTTTAATCAGTTTTACCTAATTTACTGTAATATATTTGAAAGAAAGATGGATCTACACGATGAATCAATTCCATCATTAAAAGGAAGTAAAGTCTTCCGAAAAAGAAATGCGCTTCTTGATTTAGGTCATGAAGTTGTCATCCAGACCAGTTGTAGAGTCTACGAAAAACCTTGAAAAGTTTTCTCGAAAATCAGCTGGAAATCCACGGACCTCAGCATCAAACAGGGTCGCCAAGTGGTCAGACTTATCCTAACCATGAGAGGATCTGCCTCGTAAAATGGGGAGGGCGCCGTGCAAATTAGCTTGATAAGACTAATGAATCAGACCCCCAGAAAAGGATAATCTCCTTAAAAGATTAAAAATCAGCTTTTAAGCCTGATATTACTCAATCCTTGAGATTGACCTTAAAGATTGAGAATTCAAACTCATGGAATTCAATGATATCTAAACTCGAGCTTGAACGAGAAAATATTTTGATCAAATTAAAAACCGATTTGTTTTCTGAAAACCTATTTTCAATGCGTTCATTACCATTGAACGTAAAATCCTAAGAGTTCACCTGGAATTCATTAGGTCACCTGAACTAAATCGGGTGTCAACCGTAAGAACGGTGGTTGCATAGCATGGTCGATGACAGGACCTTGTGCCAGACCGAAAAATTATAGGGTAATCTTTACTATTGCTCCTACAAAGGATAGTAATTGCATCCGACACGTTTTAGACCATGAACATCTGCATGTCATTAGACATTGCCTTAACAGTTGCTTGTTCAACGCTTTCCTTTACAACCGGACGGTAGTTTACCGAAAGGTAATATACGGAGCAAGTAAACTGGATGTGTGCTTTCCTAATACAAGGTTAGCAAGTGGGTGACACAAAACCGCAAGTTTTGAGCTAAAATTTTAAAATATGAAACCCACAAAACTCACAAAAACATCTTGCAAACACCGGTGAAGGGTTATTCCGAAAAACTTATCTAGGGTAAAAGCTAGAATGAATTTTCAAAAGATCAAACGTTTTCATAAAGATCCAATTTCTTAAAGGATCTAAATTTTCATAGTCATGTGGGACTGTAAACCACATCGTTACTATCGTTGTTTATACCACCGTATTAAAATCACTGATGTATAAAGTGTGAGAATAAAAAAGTGATTCGAGTGAAGTGTGATTTAATTTCAAGTTCTGTATTGCTTGAGGACAAGCAACGTTCAAGTGTGGGGATATTTGATAATGCTAAAAAGGAACATATATTTAGTATCAATATCCTTCCAATATGTAAAGCTTTTAGTTACTATTGTTCTATTTTTATGTAATAATCGTTTAAATAAATAAGTGCGAAGACAAAAGAAGAAAACGACGATTTGAAGAAGCAAACGACCAAAAAGCTAAAAAGTACAAAGTACAATCCAAGTGGTTCAAATTATTGATGAGAAACGTCTAAAAATTAAAAGAGTACAAGCCGTGAAACACAAAGTACAAGATATTAAATCGTACGAAAAGGCGTTCGAAAATCCGGAACCGAGACATGAACCAACTTTAAGCGCGCGACGCAACGGACCAAAAATTACAAGTCAACTATGCACAAGAATATAATATAATATATAATTAATTATATATATTATTATATATTATAATTATACGCAGCCCACGTTTTGGATTTAATCTATGAGCTGGAATCCAGACCTCCGCACTCGTGGAGCTGTGAAGCACAAAAGCTCCGCACTCGTGGAGCTGTACGGTGAAACGTGGGCCTATAAAAGGACACGCATTCTGATCGATAAAACACATCCTTTTTCTGCTTCTTACTCTCAATTTATATTTATATTTATAATTTTAATTTTAATTTTAATTTTAATTTAAGATTAATAATAATAAGGTTATGTTATCGAATGTTTTAAGGTTGTAAGTCGAAATTCTGTCCGTGTAATGCTATGCTATTATTAATCATTGTAAGTTATGTTCAACTTTTTTAAATTAATGTCTCGTAGCTAAGTTATTATTATGCTTATTTAAATCGAAGTAATCATGATGTTGGACGAAATATTAAAGACGGGGTTATTGGGCTTTGTACCATAATTGGGGTTTGGACAAAAGACCGACACTTGTGGAAATTGGACTATGGACTATTAATGGGCTTTATATTTGTTTAACTGAATGATAGTTCGTTAATTTAATATAGAGATTTACAATTTGACGTATCTATAAATAACCATATACACTCGATCGGACACGATGGACGGGATATTTGTAAATACTAATAATCGTTCATTTAACTGGACACGGGAATGGATTAATAGTCAATGGACTCATTAAAACAGGTGTGAATTATGTACAAGGACACTTGGCGTAATTGTTAACAAAGTATTAAAATCTTGGGTTACACGCAGTCGATATCCTGGTGTAATTATTAAACAAAGTATTAAGACCTTGTTACAGTTTAAGTCCCCAATTAGTTGGAATATTTGAGTTCGGGTATAAGGATAATTTGACGAGGACACTCGCACTTTATATTTATGACTGATGGACTGTTATGGACAAAAACCAGATGGACATATCAAATAATCCAGGACAAAGGCCAATTAACCCATGGTAATAAATTAAAATCAATACGTCAAACATCATGATTACGGAAGTTTAAATAAGCATAATTCCTTTATTTTATATCTTATCGCATTTTTAATTATCGTACTTTTTAATTATCGAACTTTTAATTTATTTTCATTTTATTTATTGCACTTTAATTTATTGCACTTTAATTATCGTTATTTATTTTACACTTTAAATTAAGTTATATTTATTTTTAATATTTTACATTAGGTTTTAGTTGCGACTTAAGACATAAAATCGACAAACCGGACATTAAACGGTAAAAACCCCTCTTTTATAATAATAATAATAATATTACTTATATATATATAAATATATATATATATATATATATATATATATATATATATATATATATATATATATTGATACAAATATAGTTTAAAAATAAATATAGCGTTAAACTTGGCTAGCTCCATGTGGAACGAACCGGACTTACTAAAAACTGCACTACTGTGCGATTAGGTACACTGCCTATAAGTATTGTAGCAAAGTTTAGGTATATTCCATAAATAAATAAATAAAAAACTTGTGTAAAATTGTATCGTATTTAATAGTATTTCGCAATAAATATATAACTATTTCGTACCCCTCTGCTTTAACATCAGCTCAATTCATATACTTATAACTATCTTAATTCAAGATAGAAATCTTATTCGAACTTTTGTTCATTCTATGATTCTAGGATTGCAAGCCATCAAGGATATCTTTGATCACAAGATTATCATCTTATTTTATCAGCAACTTTGATCATTTAATTTGAGGTAGTCACCTTATTCATAATTTTTTCGATTCATATCCATATAGCTATCTTATTATGAGTTTATAACTTACAACAACAAGAACATAGTTTAGATTAATTTTAAACTTGTTCACAAACAAACTTAATCCTTCTAACTTAACTTTTAAAATACTTCAACACATGTATTATGACAGTATGTCAAGCTAACATAATGATATAAAACTTGTAAACATGAAGAACACCTTAAAACTGAACATACGCCATCATAGATCATCGGGGGCTGTTTTGGGTTTGATTTTAAAAACCTATCTTAAAATTTGAATTAAAAGATTTCCTTATTTGAAAAATCTTATTTTATATGGATATGAAATATATCCAAAATCCATGGTTAAACTCTAATTGGAAGTATGTTTTTCAAAAGAGTCATCAAGATGTTGTTCTTACGACGGATATGACTATCTTCTTGTATTTGACACCTAAGCTGTATTTTCGACTATAAACATATACTTTTTCTGTTTAGATTAATAAATAACGGTTCGATACAAAACTATGGCAAGTCGAATCACTCAAAACGGATTTGTAACGAAGAAATTATGGGTAAAACAAAATTGGATATTTTTGTTTGTTTTTAGCTACGGTTTTGATTAATAAAAATGGATGCTAACCTTATCCTAGCTAACTTACCTTGTATCCTACATGTATTTATACATGTCTTGTTCCCGAACTTATGGAAATACAATTTATAATAGTCGTGATTAAGTTCTACGACAATATATTATAGTCTTAATAAAGATCGTAAGGCACCATATATATATATATATATATATATATATATATATATATATATATATATATATATATATATATATATATATATATATATATATATATATATATATATATATATATGACTTGATCACCGTGGATTTGTATACAAAGTTTTGACATATCATTTTGACTTCTTCTATATATATTATTGGAACGAACTATAAGACACCATTGGCAGTAATCTCGAGTTAGCTGTGGGTCGAAGTGGATTCCAACATAATATATATACTTTGAGTTGTGATCGAGCCTGAGACATGTATACAATGGGTCGCGAATTGCTTCAGACAATATACATATTATGTGTCTTATTATATTAAGACAATATATTATAGTGTTAGTAAATTCTAACACAATATACGCATTTATATTTATATATATATATATTTATACTGTTGGACTATCGGACTATTGGACTACGAACATTGGACTACTAACAATGGACAATTAAAATTATCACAAGTATCATATGTCAGACCCCGTCCAAAATCTTCCGAACGAATACAATAACATATGGTACCATCGTGATGAAAGGACCTCTATATGCCTTGAACGACTCCATGTAATATCTCTAAAATGAGCAAATGCACAGCAGAAGATTTCTTTCAAACCTGAGAATAAATATGCTTTCAAGTGTCAACCAAAAAGTTGGTGAGTTCAAAGGTTTATCATAAACAATAAAATTCATCATTTTGATAGACCACAAGATTTAAATGCTGTATGGTACAAATGGGCCCAAATCCTATACCCACATGTAATGTACATGCGATATCTTTTAAAATACAGTACACCTTTCTCGTGTACGAAATCATCTTTCATAAATCTTAGTAACCGTACACATATCTCGTGTATAAGAATAACATACACATAACCTGTGTAAAAAATCATTCTCTCGATACATAACATTCACTTTGCGTTGCTTTCATAGCTTGGCTTAGTAACCGACCTTAGCATATAATGCGCATAATAATATCCCCAAAACAGAACATCTCGTCTGTATAATAATCATATAAACCTCGAAGTACTAAACACCACGCCCACTAGCTCTTCCGTCTAGTGAACATTCTGGGTGGGGGTGTCAAACCCGGTAGCTACCTTTAGGATTCGCGTGAATTAGGGCCATACCCGTTTTCTAATTCTTAGGTTACCAAGCAATAATAATCAGGGGAAATATTCACAACAATTCGTGGCAATCATAACGTCCAACTAATTCAATGGTGGCAATTCACGTCCACATAATTCATTCGAGGAATGTTTTGTTTGTGTCTATCTCGTCAAACATTTATAAAGTCATTTCATGCATTCGCAGTTAAAAATATATTTCAAAAGCATTTAATAAAGCAGTTGTAAAAACAGTGCATGTATTCTCAGTCCCAAAAATGTAAAGAGTAAAAGGGATTCAAATGAACTCACCGTATTGTATTTTGTAGTAAAAATACATATGACGACATTGAACAACTAAACAATGTAGGGTTGGCCTCGGATTTACGAACCTATATCATTTATATGTATATTAATACATATAATCGTAATCGAATAGATTTATATCTTTTATCTTAAATTATGTAACTTATATATTTAACTTGTATATATTTAATATGGTTAATGTTTTATAGTTTTATATATACATATGATTAATATTATATCAAAAATCAACAATTTGTTATATGTAAATATTTATATAAATAATCTTAATATATATAATTTGATATATTGAGGTAGTTGTAAATAATATACTCTTATATAGAAATTATTTATTTGTTATAGTAATATTGTTAATATGAAAGTAATAATGATAATAATATTAGTCATATTGATACTAATAATAATCTAAATGATAATTCTAATAATAATATAAAATTTGATAATAATAATAATAATAATAATAATGTTAAAAATAATAATTTTAATGTTAAAAGTAATAATGATGATAATAATAATAATATTAATAATAATGATAATAATAGTATTTTTTAATAATAAAAATAATAATAATAATAATAATAATAATAATAATAATAATAATAATAATAATAATAACAATAATAATAATAATAATAATAATAATAATAATAATAATAATAATAATAATAATAATAATAATAATAATAATAATAATAATAATAATAATAATAATAATAAAGATTTTAGATTACAACCTTTGAAGAAAAATAAGTTCCAAAAAAAATTACGTTCTTGACTGGGCTAGAACCCGAGACCTCTCGTTAACTCGAAACCTCACTAAACCATTGAACCATCATTATTTCCTTGTACTATCTCTCGCGTTTAGATATATAATCTATACCAAACTTGTCAATACTTCATCTTCCTCATCCCATATATCACTATCTTAACTTCATCAACTAACATCATCATCATTCTTATATTATAATCATCATGATCATAATTATTTTATAGTCATAATCAAGAGATGATTGGAATCATAATCATCTTCTTCACTTAAAATTAATCAAACCATATAATCAAGATTAATATCCTTCCCTCGTCCTCTACACCTTCATCATCTTTAATTAAGCAAGAATATGATAACATTGATTAATCATTATCATCTTTAAACCCTAATAATAACATCTTTATCATACGCTCAAACGTCATCATCATTTCATCGTTCCTCCATCGTGAGTATCATTATCATTATCGATCCATCATCGTCTCATCATCTTAATCGTGTTCACCATAATACTCTATCATCATCATTCATGAAATTTTATCATCAATATCAACGACTCATCGTTCTAATAACTTCGTGAATCACTATCATCATACCTGTACATCATCATCCCTATACATTATTGTCTTCACGTACAAGAATAGAAGTAGCGGCTATGTAATCCAGCTTTCGGTCCACTTAAAGAATAGAAGCATAAACTTAAAGTCATGCCATCTTATCGATCCATTTACACTTAAATGGCCCAATAGAACTTTAATCTCGGCCCCATTTATGAAGAATAAAATCATAACAGCCCATTAAATTGATGAAGCCTAAATTACAATAAAGGTATCGGTAGGTATTGGTTTACCAGGACTTCAAAAAAAATATAACAACAGCCGACAATTTGAGTGGGGTTCTTGAAAGTGAAGTTATGATTCACGAGTTTGTCCCACCTGCGATATGTGTCCCGGCTCTTCTGTTTTTCTTTTAATGCATTTTATAAAGAATGCCATTACATGTTTAAGTTAAATTGAACAAGGTGATTTTTGGTGGTGGGGCTCGAACAAAAAGAATGGACGAAATAGAAGGAAGAGAAAAGAAAAGTTTGTAGCATTGCAAGTGGGTAGGGTTGATTACTTGTTTGTTTATTAGGTGTCGGCCAAAAAAGAAATAAACAAATATCGAGTATAGTTTTTTTCACAATGATAAAGGAGGTGGTGTTGGTAAATAAAACAAGAAAGCAGAAACGTGGGTTCCTTTGCACAAGAAATAGAAGCTGCCAATTTTATCGTTATCTAATCCACCATCGTCCATCATCATTGATCAATGTCCTGATCATGTGCTTCGCAAAAAAAATATATAAAAAGTTCCCTTTAGTTGTCCATCTTGGTCGGCCTTTAAAACAAATAGAAATAAAACACTCAACTTTGCCATTACAATGCTTATAACATCACCTTAAATATTATTTTGTTGTGAAAGTTTGGAAGAAGAAAGAAAAAAAATACGGAGCTACAGCTGCAATCTTTCATGGTGGCGGTTTATGGTTTTATAGAGTGGTGAGAGTGGCGAATTAAGTGGTGGTGATGTAACCGATAGGTGATGGTGTTGTGGAGCAAAAGAAGATCGAGTGTATGGGTTTGTTGTGGTGATTATCGAATTATTCGAAAAGTGGGAGATGAAAACAACAAAGGACCAAGGTAACGAATATTGGTGATTGGTGGTTGATTATGGGCTTGTAGAGTTGAAGCAAATAGCAAAGGTGGTGGACATGGGTCGAGTGATTAATCAAGTGTAAGTATGTATATGTATATGTGTGTGTATCTTAATATTTCCCTCTGTCAGTCTAAACTCATGTATATATTTATCCTATATTCTTATGTGTACATAATTATGTGAATATGTAATATTATTGATGGAAGTCGTATGATTGATTGGATCTATATTTGACTTGTTTTGTAGTGAATGAAGTTGACACCCGAGGAGTAAAGAACAGATAAAGAATGATAAAAGGTTAAAGCTGATCTTGATATCTAACTACATTGTACCTGCAGTTGTGTTGTAGTGATTTGGAGTCGACAGAAGGAATCATTCAAGGAAGAAGAAAATAAAAATATATAAAGCAGATGGGGACTCTCAACTGATTTTGTTTGGATACTGAGTTGAATTCGTTGTGTAATTCAGATTAGATACAAGAGTACAAATCAAATAGAGATTGATAACAGAATTTGTTTTATAGCTGAAAGGAATTCGATATTTAACAGATATAGTACCAATCATGAGCTGGGAATAAATTAGATTGATTGTGATGGTTGAATATTACGTGTGATATCAGTATCATATATATATATATATATATATATATATATATATATATATATATATATATATATATATATATATATATATATATATATATATATATGTTATATAACTGTATTATTTATTTATCTATTATATATTTATCTGTTATGCATATCTGTATTTATTTATATCTGATGTATATCAGTATTTATATATATGTATGTCTTCATATATAATAGTATTAATAATTAATTAATAATAAAAGTTCTAATAATATTAAAAACACTAAGAATAATAATAATAGAATGAATAATGATAATATTATCAATAATTCAAATAATAATAATAATTATATTTATTTTAATAATAATAATAATAATAATAATAATAATAATGATACTAATCATCATAACAATGACAATTTTAATAATAATAATAATCATAATAAAAATGATAATAATATTAATAATATTAATAATACTAATAATAACACTACTTATAATATTAATAGTATTAATGATAATAATAATATTAATAATAATATCATAACAATAAAAAGAATATAATAATACTGATATGATAATATTAATAATAATGTCTAATAATATTAATAATATAACAGTTTGTATACATCAAAAATAATATTATTAATACTGATATTTATTTTGAAAGTAGTGATAATATTATTACAACAACAATATTTTTATTTGTTTTAATATGTATGTATATTGTTATTACTTATGTAATATTTAATAATCATATATAATAACCTTTATTAAAATTTATTAATTATGTATTTTAAATATAATACCATATTTTAATTATACACAAAAATATTCATATATATATTCATACATATTTACAAACAGTTGTTCGTGAATCGTCAGCACTAGTCACAGGTTAAATGAATCCATGTAAATAGTTCAAGAATTTTGAGACTCACGATAACAGACTTAGCTTATCGTGTCAAAATATATCAAATCGTATCAAGAGTTCGGTTTAAAATTTGTCGAAAAATTACGGGTCACTACAGTACCTACCCGTTAAAGAAATTTCGTCCCGAAATTTGAGTGGTGACAGTTGGAATTGAAATCGAGAATGTTTTAGTACCAGATTTGAACTCAGATTCTTAATCGAAATATTTTCATCGTCTAAGAATATTTTATAGAAGGAAATGTAAAGATTTCTTCGAGATAGATACGTAGATAGTTTTATGAATGCCCTACTCGGGTCGAGTTCGGGTTCATGATTGAATTCAAATCAAGTAACATATTTCATGATGAATGCAAGTCAAGTAATACGGTTTGTGGTGATAATAAGGTTGATCAAGCATTACCATCATCACGTTCCATTAGAACTTTCGTTTGATTTACTGTAATATAATTACGTTGATCAAGTGTCATTATATTACATTAACGCATGCTTTCATTCCAATATTACTCAAGAATATCCAAGGATTTAAAACTTCTAGGGTTTCACTAGAATTTAGAAGTCAAAGTAATTTTTGATACGATGTACTAAGGATAGAATGACAGCGAAGATAATTACGAACAAAAATGATATAAAGATACCTTCGGAAATGTTGAGGATATTTACGACTAAGGAAGATATAACGATATCATAGAAATATTGAAGATATTATAATGTAGAAAGCAGATTTCGATGTTTTTCCGAGCTTTTTCCACGGACCATTCTTTTTTTATCAAACTTTTGACTGTTACAGTCATTCATAGTTTTTGCTACTTTATCAGTTCTTTTAATACTCCGAGAATTGATTTCGTAGATTGGGGTGCTTATTCAGAATTTCAGAATGAAAGATCATAATTCTAAAAGATACATGTTATATGTATACATATCACTGTTGATGTAGAAACGCTGCGAGATTCAAAAATAATAATTGAAGCTTTTTGGTATGACAACTATCGTCACCAGATATAGATGGGCACAAGATGAGGTTTCAACAAAGATAATGATTTTTTTTGAAAAGTCAAAGATCAATGAAGTTGCCGGTAAGTTTACTGCTAGATATAAAGGGTTCTCCGGTAACAATGACGAAAGGCAAACTTATATATCAAAGTTATAATAAGGCTAATCCGAATGAAAGTCAAAGTTGATTTGCTGGAGTTGTGACAAAATTGGCTAATTTTGGAAGGTATTGTAAAGTTATTTTCGATAATAACACGCCAATGGATCTGGCACAGTTTTGAATTCAAAGTATGGCTTCGAAAGATGTAGGAGTCTAAAAGTGATGTCTTCTGTTAAATCTTGACTTGGATTTTGATAAGTCAAAATCCGAATATGGAATTAGATTTGAATGAAAATAATTGTTCATTATTTTCTTCATTAGGCCACTTGTCAAATCTTGACTTGGATTCTGATCGGTCAAAATTCAAATATGAAATTTGAATGGAAATAGTTATTCTGTGGTGAACGGATACGTATATCGGTGGATATAAGTAGGATAGTAAATGACTATTGAATCAGATTTGAAGAATGTACAGTGTAACTTATTAATGTGAAATCTTAAATTTTCCTCGGGTATTACCTACCCGTTAAAATATTTTCATCATTGACAGTTTGTACGAAAGAATTTTTAATCACAATCTTTATGAAAATATATATACATATATATTTTCTTCAAATGTAATCATGGATTTAATGAGTTAATATGATATTAGACTCATTTGATTTTCGATTTGAGCTAGAATAAGTAATCTCTAAAACTATTAGGATCCACATATTCTTCGCAGAATATTAATGAGGTTATGGATCAATACTTCATTGTTAATTATTAGGATCCACATATTCTTCGCAGAATATTAATGAAGTTATGGATCAATACTTCATTGTTAATTATTAGGATCCACATATTCTTCGCAGAATATTAATGAAGTTATGGATCAATACTTCATTGTTCATTGCTGTTGGTACTCCTTGGTATCTATGGTGCGTATGATGTTGATGTTCGTGGGATAGATTTTGAAGTTGAGGCTTGGGATGCGGATGTTGTTGTTGGTGGTACTGTTGGTGCCAGTGATGTTGCTGAAGCTGGTACGTTTTGCACCATATTCTCCAAATTGATTACTCGAACGCGAAGTTAGTTGACTTCTTCTATCACGCCGGGATGATTGGATATTTGCACAAGTGGATGAATTAGGTTTAGAATTGTAGATATTATGTAATCGTTGCGAGATATCTTGGTGATGAGGGTGAAAATGGTATTTCAGATAGGTTCGTCGGTAAGTGATTCAGGTTTCTTGCCAAGAGGTGAATTTGGTTGGTGGAAAGGATCGCCTTCTTTTCATCTCATTGATTAAGTTGACTACGAATTCAGCCCCAATTCATCCAGAATTGACGATGGCTGATTGGTTGATTCATTACGGTTACACGACTTTCGAAGCTCGAGTGGAAATCCATATCGAAATCGTTGTCGAAATCCGAGGAACTTGAACTGGTTACAGAATTCATCTAGCATGGTTAGATAAAGGATTTTCGATGAGAAATGATTTTCGGATATCGAATGATATTCTAATTACATAGAATACCTATTACTTATATATAGTACAGAAGATTCCGTAGATCGAGGAGGAAATTAAGGAGATGTGTCAGACAAGGTTTAATGTGATGGGATATGAATTTGTCTGTACACCATCTATGCAATAATTGCAATAAGACGCGTCGAAACTGAAAATGATAGGTAGATATTTTTCTACATGGAATGATTTGCAAAACTTTTGACATGCAGACCAGGTTCAAGTCCAGACTTATTAATATAACCTAACAAATACTAGGTCAAAGTCCAGACTTCACTAATGCATCCTAACAACTAACTGTTAGACACACTAATGCAGACTCACTAATGCATCCTAACAACTACCTGTTAGACACACTAATGCAGACTCACTAATACAACCTAACAGCTACCTGTTAGACACACTAATGCAGACCTAGTTCGCTAAGACCACCGCTCTGATACCACATGTCAGACCCCGTCCAAAATCTTCCGAACGAATACAATAACATATGGTACCATCGCGATGAACGGACCTCTATATGCCTTGAACGACTCCATGTAATATCTCTAAAATGAGCAAATACACAACGGAAGATTTCTTTCAAACCTGAGAATAAACATGCTTTCAAGTGTCAACCAAAAAGTTGGTGAGTTCAAAGGTTTATCATAAACAATAAAATTCATCATTTTGATAGACCACAAGATTTAAATGCTGCATGGTACAAATGGGCCCAAATCCTATACCCACCTGTAATGTACATGCGATATCTTTTAACATACAGTACACCTTTCTCGTGTACGAAATCATCTTTCATAAATCTTAGTAACCGTACACATATCTCGTGTACAAAAATAACATACACATAACCTGTGTAATAAATCATTCTCTCGATACATAACATTCACTTTTCGTTGATTTCATAGCTTGGCTTGGTAACCGACCTTAACATATAATGCGCATAATAATATCCCCAAAACAGAACATCTCGTCTGTATAATAATCATATAAACCTCGAAGTACTAAACACCACGCCCACTAGCTCTTCCGTCTAGTGAACATTCTGGGTGGGGGTGTCAAACCCGGTAGCTACCTTTAGGATTCGCGTGAATTAGGGCCATACCCGTTTTCTAATTCTTAGGTTACCAAGCAATAATAATCAGGGGAAATATTCACAACAATTAGTGGCAATCATAACGTCCAACTAATTCAATGGTGGCAATTCACGTCCACATAATTCATTCGAGGAATGTTTTGTTTGTGTCTATCTCGTCAAACATTTATAAAGGCATTTCATGCATTCGCAGTTAAAAATATATTTCAAAAGCATTTAATAAAGTAGTTGTAAAAACAGTGCATGTATTCTCAGTCCCAAAAATGTAAAGAGTAAAAGGGATTCAAATGAACTCACCGTATTGTATTTTGTAGTAAAAATACATATGACGATATTGAACAACTAAACAATGTAGGGTTGGCCTCGGATTCACGAACCTATATCATTTATATGTATATTAATACATATAATCGTAATCGAATAGATTTATATCTTTTATCTTAAATTATGTAACTTATATATTTAACTTGTATATATTTAATATGGTTAATGTTTTATAGTTTTATATATACATATGATTAATATTATATCAAAAATCAACAATTTGTTATATGTAAATATTTATATAAATAATCTTAATATATATAATTTGATATATTGAGGTAGTTGTAAATAATATGCTCTTATATAGAAATTATTTATTTGTTATAGTAATATTGTTAATATGAAAGTAATAATGATAATAATATTAGTAATATTGATACTAATAATAATCTAAATGATAATTCTAATAATAATATAAAATTTGATAATAATAATAATAATAATAATAATAATAATAATAATAATAATAATAATTTTAATGTTAAAAGTAATAATGATGATAATAATAATAATATTAATATTAATGATAATAATAATATTTTTTTAATAATAAAAATAATAATAATAATAATAATAATAATAATAATAATAATAATAATAATAATAATAATAATAATAATAATAATAATAATAATAATAATAATAATAATAATAATAATAAAGATTTTAGATTACAACCTTTGAATAAAATTCCAAAAAAAATTACGTTCTTGACTGGGCTCGAACCCGAGACCTCTCGTTAACTCGAAACCTCACTAAACCATTGAACCATCATTATTTCCTTGTACTATCTCTCGCGTTTAGATATATAATCTATACCAAACTTGTCATGACTTCATCTTCCTCATCCCATATATCACTATCTTAACTTCATCAACTAACATCATCATCATTCTTATATTATAATCATCATGATCATAATTATTTTATAGTCATAATCACGAGATGATTGGAATCATAATAATCTTCTTCACTTAAAATTAATCAAACCATATAATCAAGATTAATATCCTTCCCTCATCCTCTACACCTTCATCATCGTTAATTAAGCAGGAATATGATAACATTGATTAATCATTATCATCTTTAAACCCTATTAATAACATCTTTATCATACGCTCAAACGTCGTCATCATTTCATCGTTCCTCCATCGTGAGTATCATTATCATTATCGATCCATCATCGTCTCATCATCTTAATCGTGTTCACCATAATACTCTATCATCATCATTCATGAAATTTTATCATCAATATCAACGACTCATCGTTCTAATAACTTCGTGAATCACTATCTTCATACCTGTACGTCATCATCCCTATACATTATTGTCTTCACGTACAAGAATAGAAGTAGCAGCTATGTAATCCAGCTTTCGGTCCACTTAAAGAATAGAAGCATAAACTTAAAGTCATGCCATCTTATCGATCCATTTACACTTAAATGGCCCAACAGAACTTTAATCTCGGCCCCATTTATGAAGAATAAAATCATAACAGCCCATTAAATTGATGAAGCCTAAATTACAATAAAGGTATCGGTAGGTATTGGTTTACCAGGACTTCAAAAAAAATATAACAACAGCCTACAATTTGAGTAGGGTTCTTGAAAGTGAAGTTATGATTCACGAGTTTGTCCCACCTGCGATATGTGTCCCGGCTCTTCTGTTTTTATTTTAATGCATTTTATAAAGAATGCCAATACATGTTTAAGTTAAATTGAACAAGGTGATTTTTGGTGGTGGGGCTCGAACAAAAAGAATGGACGAAACAGAAGGAAGAGAAAAGAAAAGTTTGTAGCATTGCAAGTGGGTAGGGTTGATTACTTGTTTGTTTATTAGGCGTCGGCCAAAAAAGAAATAAACAAATATCGAGTATAGTTTTTTTCACAATGATAAAGGAGGTGGTGTTGGTAAATAAAACAAGAAAGCAGAAACGTGGGTTCCTTTGCACAAGAAATAGAAGCTGTCAATTTTATCGTTATCTAATCCACCATCGTCCATCATCATTGATCAATGTCCTGATCATGTGCTTCGCAAAAAAAATATATAAAAAGTTCCCTTTAGTTGTCCATCTTGGTCGGCCTTCAAAACAAATAGAAATAAAACACTCAACTTTGCCATTACAATGCTTATAACATCACCTTAAATATTATTTTGTTGTGAAAGTTTGGAAGAAGAAAGAAAAAAAATACGGAGCTACAGCTGCAATCTTTCATGGTGGCGGTTTATGGTTTTATAGAGTGGTGAGAGTGGCGAATTAAGTGGTGGTGATGTAACCGATAGGTGATGGTGTTGTGGAGCAAAAGAAGATCGAGTGTATGGGTTTGTTGTGGTGATTATCGAATTATTCGGAAAGTGGGAGATGAAAACAACAAAGGACCAAGGTAACGAATATTGGTGATTGGTGGTTGATTATGGGCTTGTAGAGTTGAAGCAAATAGCAAAGGTGGTGGACATGGGTCGAGTGATTAATCAAGTGTAAGTATGTATATGTATATGTGTGTGTATCTTAATATTTCCCTCTGTCAGTCTAAACTCATGTATATATTTATCCTATATTCTTATGTGTACATAATTATGTGAATATGTAATATTATTGATGGAAGTCGTATGATTGATTGGATCTATATTTGACTTGTTTTGTAGTGAATGAAGTTGACACCCAAGGAGTAAAGAACAGATAAAGAATGATAAAAGGTTAAAGCTGATCTTGATATCTAACTGCATTGTACCTGCAGTTGTGTTGTAGTGATTTGGAGTCGACAGAAGGAATCATTCAAGGAAGAAGAAAATAAAAATATATAAAGCAGATGGGGACTCTCAACTGATTTTGTTTGGATACTGAGTTGAATTCGTTGTGTAATTCAGATTAGATACAAGAGTACAAATCAAATAGAGATTGATAACAGAATTTGTTTTATAGCTGAAAGGAATTCGATATTTAACAGATATAGTACCAATCATGAGCTGGGAATAAATTAGATTGATTGTGATGGTTGAATATTACGTGTGATATCAGTATCATATATATATATGTTATATAACTGTATTATTTATTTATCTATTATATATTTATCTGTTATGCATATCTGTATTTATTTATATCTGATGTATATCAGTATTTGTATATATGTATGTCTTCATATATAATAGTATTAATAATTAATTAATAATAAAAGTTCTAATAATATTAAAAACACTAAGAATAATAATAATAGAATGAATAATGATAATATTATCAATAATTCAAATAATAATAATAATTATATTTATTTTAATAATAATAATAATAATAATAATAATAATAATAATAATAATAATAATAATAATAATAATAATAATAATAATAATAATAATAATAATGATGATGATACTAATCATCATAACAATGACAATTTTAATAATAATAATAATCATAATAAAAATGATAATAATAATAATATTAATAATACTAATAATAACACTACTTATAATATTAATAGTATTAATGATAATAATAATATTAATAATAATATCATAACAATAAAAAGAATATAATAATACTGATATGATAATATTAATAATAATGTCTAATAATATTAATAATATAACAGTTTGTATACATCAAAAATAATATTATTAATACTGATATTTATTTTGAAAGTAGTGATAATATTATTACAACAACAATATTTTTATTTGTTTTAATATGTATGTATATTGTTATTACTTATGTAATATTTAATAATCATATATAATAACCTTTATTAAAATTTATTAATTATGTATTTTAAATATAATACCATATTTTAATTATACACAAAAATATTCATATATATATTCATACATATTTACAAACAGTTGTTCGTGAATCGTCGGCACTAGTCACAGGTTAAATGAATCCATGTAAATAGTTCAAGAATTTTGAGACTCAGGATAACAGACTTAGCTTATCGTGTCAAAATATATTAAATCGTATCAAGAGTTCGGTTTAAAATTAGTCGAAAAATTACGGGTCACTACATCATAAGTATGGAATATTAATTATATATATATCTTGACACAAGAATATTATTATTAGGTTCGTGAATTTGTCAAAGGCCAAGTCTTATTACCATCTATTCGGAAATCATCACAAGTGAGTTATAGTCCCATTTTTACTATCTAAATTATTTTGGGATGAGAATACATGCAAATTTATAAATGTTTTACAAAATAAGCGCAAGTTCATAAAACTACATTCTACGATTGTTTTGTTATACCGGATATCTGTACTTATTATTATTATTATGCTTGGTAACCTAAGAATTAGTGAAAAACACTAATTGACGCGAATCCTAAAGGTAGATCTACGGGCACCAACCACCCCCATTTTCGAATAGTGGAAATGCTTTAGTACTTTGAAGGGTTCTTGTCATACATTTGAATAGTGGAATGTATGATGATAGATATCTTAAGCGCTCTATGTTAAGGTCGGTTACCAGGCGACTCATCGTATGAATGATTTTTGCAGTTGTAATGATCCTGCGCATTTAATTAAATGAAATCTTGTGGCTTATTAAATGTTATGATTATTATATAGAAACTAAACCTATGACTCACCAACAATTTTGTTGACTTTTTAAGCATGTTTATTCTCAGGTGATTATTAGAAAGCTTCCACTGTTGCATGTTTACTCAACGTCAAGATTTGGAGTCATCATGCTTTTCTAAATAAATAAACTTGCATTCGGGAATTGTATTTGTAATATATTGTTGACAAGTATGTAATGGTGTGTGTAAAATACATGTATTTTGAGGAGATTGTCTTTGATCAAACAATCAAAACTTATGCTTTTAAACCTTTATTCAATAATAAAGGTTATGGTTATTTTAAAATGAATGCAAGCTTTGAAAACGTCTCATATAGAGGTCAAAACCTCGCAAAGAAATCAATTAATATGAAACGTTTATAATTAATATGAACGGGGCATTTCAGTTTGTATCAGAGCGTTGGTCTTAGAGAATCAAAAAATTTTTCATTAGTGTGTCTAACTGATTTTTGATGCATTACTGAGTCTGGACTTCGACCGTAATTGTTTTAAAAATGATTGCTTAATATAATTGTTGGAAACATAATATTATTAACATATAAATATTATAAGATATATCATTCTCTTAACGTGCCTGCTATTATGTGATAGATGACTTCATCCGATCATATAAGCATCTCTAGTGATTCAGATTTCATTTACTTATCAAGTTCGGATGTTGAGTCAAAGCATACGACTTATGAACCAACGGAAAAGTTAACTTTTGGTACTACCATTAAAGAGGAAAATTGTTGGGAAAATTGGGAAGTAACCAAACGGGGGGAAGCAAAAAAAAATTCGTTTTTTTTGAAAAAAAAATTCCGTCATCAAAATCACACGAAAATATGAACATTTAGAAAAGACACTTCGTGATGAATGTTATTATTTAGGCGGGAAAACGATCGACAAAAATAACATTCAAGATAATATTGTTCGTGAAGAATGTGAACGTTTTTTCCATGTTTTGTGAAGTAAAATTTAGCCCGATTTAGAGTTTAGGGTTTAGGGTTTGGTGTTTTGGGTTTATTCCATAAACCCAAAACACCAAACCCTAAACCCTAAACCATAAACTCTAAACCGTTTGTGTTAAAAACTCAATCTAAATCCTAAATCTAAACCCTAAATCTAATTTCTAAACCCTAAATTTCTAAACCCTAATATCTAAACCCTATAAACCCTAATATCTAAACCCTAATATCTAAAGCCTCAACATACACTCGAAAAACACGATAATTGTTATATATTACTTCTTCGAGCGTTTTCCCGCCAAAATAAAAACATTTATCACAAAGTTTCTTGATTAAATGTTCATATTTTCATCCAGTCTATAATGTTCGTGAACAAAGTTTTTTCAAAAAATGAAAAAAAAAAAATTTGCTTCCCCCCGTTTTCCTCCGATTGGTTACTTCCCTCTTGATCCTACCACTATACATATATATATATATATATATATATATATATATATATATATATATATATATATATATATACCAATCGGGGGAAGCAAATTTTTTTTTTTCATTTTTTGAAAAAACTTTGTTCACGAACATTATAGATTGGATGAAAATATGAACATTTAATAAATACATTTCGTGATAAATGTTATTATTTAGGCGGGAAAACGATCGACAAAAATAACATTCAAGATAATATTGTTCGTGAAGAATGTTAACGTTTTTTTTTTTTTCATTTTTTGTGAAGTAAAATTTAGCCCGATTTAGAGTTTAGGGTTTAGGGTTTAGGGTTTGGTGTTTTGGGTTTATTCCATAAACCCAAAACACCAAACCTTAAACCCTAAATTCTAAACTCTAAACCGTTCGAGTTAAGAACTCAATCTAAATCCTAAATCTAAACCCTAAACCCTAAATTTCTAAACCCTAATATCTAAATCCTATAAACTCTAATATCTAAACCCTGATATCTAAAACCTCAACATACACTCGAAAAACACAATAATTATTATATATTACTTTTTCGAGCGTTTTTTCGTCAAAATAAAAATATTTATCACAAACTGTGTTTATTAAATGTTCATATTTTCATCCAATCTATAATGTTCGTGAACAAAGTTTTTTCAAAAAACGAAAAAAAAAAAAAAACATTTTGCTTCCCCCGCTTCCCCCGATTGGTTACTTCCCTCTTGATCCTACCAATATATATATATATATATATATATATATATATATATATATATATATATATATATATATATATATATATATATATATATATATATATATATATATATATAAATTAATTAGGATGAAAAGAAATTAAGAATTGCTCGAAAATACACTAGGATGATATAAGCTTAAACGGAATCAAATTTGCTAATACTTAGAGTAATATTATTTTAAACAAACCAAACTTGCTAAATAATTTGATCCCACTAGAGTATGAGCTATTTTAAACGGAATTAAATTTGCTAATACTTGAAGTATTATTATTTTAACTTGACGTAACTCCCTTTCACTTTTTTAAAAAGTAAAACTATCAACTATATATATATATATATATATATATATATATATATATATATATATATATATATATATATATATATATATAGGAGTAGGGGGTTTATTATCATACTTAGCTATTTCTTGTATTTACTTTCACCAATACTTTATTATATATCTTTATTATTAAAAAGCTTTTGGAACAACTTCAGATCGTCTCTTCATTTCAATCAGAATTTGTAAGTGTTTCTAGCTTTAATCCATTGATTCCTATAGGTGTCTATTTTGTTTTTCTGTCGTTAGCATTTAATTGATACTCCGTACTAGATACTAGTAATTACTAACTTCAATAATTATAAAACTAAAAAAAGACAATATATCTGTATCTGAGAAAAGTCTGTATCGTAAAAAAGTACCTCCGTAAGACCGTAACTTCTTAAATACAGAGTTTTATACCATAAAAGGTCCGGCCCAACCCATGGCACCATGGGCTACAGCCAGGGAAGCAACTAGGTAAGAGCAACAAATTTTAAGCTCAAGTTATGTTTTTAGTATACTCATCTGGTTTTAGGCCCAAGAAAATTTAATAATGTTTCAATTTAATGATTCAACCCAATATTTTGTATCTAGCCCTATAAACACAAACTTACATTTGATTTAAATATATTGAACTGTACTTTAAGCCAATTCACAAAAACAGCACACATTTATTTATTTCGTTTAACTTTTTGCGTTCTATATCATTTTTTATTACAAATGATAAATCACTTATTTACAACAGATACTTAAAATGAAGATCCGACAGACAATCCAACTAGTCAGGTGGGCTTTTGACATGCTGAACACTTTCCATGTGAGAGATTTTGATAGTGATGGTCCTGTAAGTTTTTTATTTTTTCCTAGTCGATCCCATTTAAATTACGTACGAATTATTATAGCATAATCACATAAATAAGCAAAAAAATTAACAATATTTATTTTACTCGTGATATACAGAGAATACAAGCCGAGTCCCGGAAACTTCTCCTTCAAGTCATATATATAACCACCCCCTTGGTTATATGTTTTCTCATTTGTATATCAATCAACCAACTAGTTTTGAAAAGTGGTCAACTACCAGAAATTAAACACATAAACATATTTGATGAAAAATTTGATTTTAACATAATTAACACTACAACAGTATCTTTTGGAGCTAAACTTAAAATATCACTTAATTTTGGAGAAGTTAAAAACATGAAAGCGTACCCAGATTTAGGTACGTACAACTTGACCACAACTGCAATTAGTAATAATCATCCTATCTGGACGATTTCTAGTGGCCCGTATAATATATCGGGAAATGAGACACTTGAGGTCGAGTTTGAACCTCACCAAACTCACCTTCCAGAAGAGAAGGTATCCGAATTTAGGAAAATGTTACTTGCGGAAGACATATGGATACATCTAACGGGAGAACACAAGACGTACATCACTCCAGAGAAGTTTATAATATTCCCGAGCACATACATGCATTCATATTACGAGTGTTTCATTAGATACAATGCCCACGAGAATAATGTTTCTTATAGGAAATGTAACGTTAAAAAATCATTGGTTGGTTATTGGTAGTTTATTGTAATAAACGTTTCATTCATATTCATATTCATACTTACATATGTTTGATTTTATATCTTCGGTACAAAGTCATGTAAATTTTTGTAACGCCCCAAATATATAAGGTATTATTTATTTCGTATATCTTTATATTTTAAGCTATGCAGTTAGTATTCGTTAGTTAAAATTAGTGAGGACTTGTGCTGAAAACTCCTAAAAGGAATTGTTTTGTGATTAGTGTGCAATGTGCAATGGAAGGGAAGAAGTGTAAGTTAAACTTGTATTAGGAAGAAAATTGAGAGTTTGTTTTATTTCCATCAAATATCAAAATCAAAATTGAAAGTGTGTGTGGGGTGCCATCGTGAAACCGACCCCGGGGAGGAGAAGGAGAACACCATCAAACCTAAAACTTTCACTAGAGATTATCCATCCATAGTAGAACCCATTAAATTATCATCCGTCTCGTCTCGTGTTTAAATTGGGGGTTTTTAAAAACCTTAGAAAAAGCAAGGTATGAACTTAGTAGATTATTACGAAATTGATGAAATATTCATGCTTAGTTAGTGTAATATGAGTTGTTTATACTAGCGTTATGAACAAAAAACGAAATTAAGATGTATGTATATGAAGTTGTATTATGTAGAAATTGTAATTAGGTTTTTTTTTTTTTTTGAAAAGCAAGAAAATATATAAAAGAAAACTCGAAAGAAACAACAGGGGATGATAAGAAAACAACCCCAGCACGAATATACAAATAACAAGCAAGAAGAACAAACTAGCTAAAACTATTAAGTCGCAAAGCTTTGAGGATTTGAAAGCCAAGTCAACCAATCAAGCCTTTTATCATTAATACGATGAGAAATCCACTCGAACGATTTAATTTGAATCTCGTTCAGAGCAACCGGCGGAGTCCAACTTTTATTTTTGAAGACCATATCATTTCTATTTTTTCATAGGAGATAACCGCACGACCACTCCACTGCTTGCCATAACTTTTTCCCGAATTAGGTTTTTTTAATAATGAAGATGATTTTGGTATGATTTTAGTGGGTTTGGGTTAAAGGATGTTACTAGCACATTAACTTTCAATTGTTGTTTTAGTTGTTGTTCGTCAAGTCCATTGAAAAGAATGCAAGTTTTGATGAAGTTTGGTAACCTTATGAGAGAAATGGGTGTTAAAGAAGATGAATGATGTTAAATTTAAAAGAATTTGCAAAAGTAGGAATTAATCGAAATAATATAATAATAAGATTTATATGAAATATGATATGAAACTAGTTGTGCTATGTTAACTAGTGTCAAATAGAAGTTAATTTTAGTTTGATTGTAATTTGTTATAGCAGGGAACCGTTAGGAAGGGCTCGAAGTGTTTTCACAATCGTGCATACATTTGAGTACTAGGGGTAAATTGGGCCGGTAAAGTGGGCAGTAGTGGTGGAACGGCTTTGGCATGTTGATGTAAAGAATGTTGTAAGTTTCATGAAATGGGTTGCGAAGGAAAATCGTGTGTACTTTTAAATCAGCAGGCAGCGGATAATTAAAATAATAATATTTTATTATTTTATGAACAAAAATTACAAGATTAAATAACCACTTATTTAATAAAACATGCACACGATTAATCCTTTTTCCAGTGAGATCCAGTTACACTATAATAATTGTCATGAATATAAAATTACAAAGTGAGTTAAACGATACACCTTTCTGAATTGATGTCCACGAGTAAGTTGAAACGAACCACCTTTGTTGATGAGAAACCTACGATCAAAGTGTATGATCGTCTCTTTGGAAAGTCCACTACACTTCATCGACATCAATGGATGCTAGTCCAAACTCAAATCATTAATAATAATAATCAAATTATTATAATCAATAATAATACTCCGTATATCGTTCTTTTCCTTCTATGTATACAAAAGGAACAAAACGTGATATTGAATTCGATTTGCGTATGACTACGATAAGAACCAACAACGATTTCTTTTGTGTTTTGTTTTAATCTCTCGTGAAACTAAAAACCAAAGTTTGGAATTCTTTTGTTTCTGTATATTTTTTTAGTCCCTTTCTCAGTCCACCGAACCCAAAAAATCAACATATATTTTATATTACATCAAAAGGGACACCGACTTGTGTTTTGTAAAAGGAAACAAAATTCTGACTATATTTTTTAAACGTCTTATGGCCAAAAAGAAGATACGGAGTATAAGTTGAATCAATATTCCAACTGATTTCTTGTCTCATCACTGCAAGTAACCCTAGCCGCTCCGCCATGTTCACAAGCTAATCGGCGATTCCTTCCGGTATCGTTGTTTCTAAATTCGTTTTTAATCTTCTCTGTGGCTGTCGGATTCCATTGGGATGGGAGGCCCAAAGAAAAAGAATGATAAGGTTACGAATACTGCAGCTAGGGTTTTGAGGAATAGAAAAGTTGCTGTTGAATCGCCTGAATCGCAGAAGGAGGATGACGATGTGGAAAATAAATTTGGTGACTCTGATCTAGATCGTAATTCGGTGCAAAGAGAGAGTAAGGAGGCAGAAGTTAGCAAGTTTTCTGATGCAATTAATAAGAAGGTTGATGATGATCATGTAAGTGTCCACGATGAGGACTCTGATGATGATGATGGGCATACGAAACAGTCAAACGATAAAGAAGAAACATCCCATGAAACACAAACTGAAACTCCTGTTACGAATATCCCATCAATCTCATATGTTAAGGTTGTTGCTGGTTTAACGAAAGAAAAGGCTGTTAACTTCATGTTCATTGAGCAGGAACAACCTCAGGATGATTCTATTGACGTGTTGATTACAGTCGAGTCTGTTCAAGAAGCGACTAAAAGGTATACGAACACTTTGTATGGTTATTTTCTGGGACGTAGAGTGGCGTTCCCGGTTGTCCAAAACTATGCTATGAATACTTGGAAGAAATATGGGGTTGAGAAAGTTATGATGAATGCAAAAGGGTTCTTTTTCTTTAAGTTTTCTTCTAAAGAAGGTATGATAAACGTTATGCAAAATGGTCCCAGGATGATTAGAACAATGCCGATCATATTGAATGTGTGGTCATCAAATGTTTCGCTTACAAAAGAAGATTTAACCAAAGTTCCAGTTTGGGTCAAATTGCATGATGTCCCTTTAACCGGATTCACTGAAATGGGGCTAAGCATTATCGCTTCAAAAATTGGTAGACCAATGATGCTTGATTCGTATACGAGTAATATGTGTTTAGAGTCATGGGGTCGTCCAAATTTTGCTCGGGCTATGATTGAAGTATCAGCAGATAAGGAGTTAAGAAATACTATTAAAGTTGGTACACCTAATGATAACGGTACTAATACCATGGATGTTGTTACAATCGAGTACGAGTGGAAACCACCTCGTTGTTCCTGTTGCAAAGTCTTCGGTCATCGTGATTCACAATGTCCAAAGCAGATTATAAAGGAGGCTGTTAAAACCAAGCAAGTTGATGATGACGGTTTCACTCAGGTTGTAAATAAGAAGCATACGGACAAGACTGGGGATAAGCCCAAGCAGGTTAGTTTTCAAGTTGGTAAAGGAAAGCAAACTCTTGTTTATAGGCCCAAGCAAAAGGTAGATGTTGAAAAGCCTAAACTACGAACATGTCCATCATCTTCTACTGTTAAAACTTCAAATACATTTGGTGTGTTAAATGCCGAGAACTACAGTGGGGGTGATAATGATAAGAGCTTGGGTATTAATTTAAACCTTATGGATGAAGATAGTGATGTTGAGGTCAATGATGATGAGACCTCTAGATTTGTAGCATCGAAAATATCTGAGGGGGCAAGCACTCCCGGCAATATAAGGGGTTTGATCCAAATTCCTAAACAAAAGGAGGTTCGTGATGTTGTGGTAAGTAATAAGCTTTGTGTTTGCATTGTCTTAGAGTCTCACGTCTCTATTTCTAGATTAAATGACATTTGTAATTTGGTGTTTCCGAATTGGTGTTGGTCGTCTAATAATAATGTGTGTCTGAATGGTACTCGCATTATTGTGGGATGGGATCCGGGGGTGGTTCAGTTGGTGTTTATTGATATGACAGATCAAGTTGTTCATTGTGTGGTTAAGACCCTTAATGGTAATTGGGAGAGTTTTGTGTCCTTCGTTTATGCTGATAACTACTATATCCAGAGGCGTCATTTATGGAATAGTTTGTTGTTACATAAAAGGTATGTTGGTAATAAACCATGGGTGTTATTAGGTGACTTTAACGTTGCTCTTGATATCGAAGAATCCACAGCTAGCTCTTCGAGCTGCACTTTAGCAATGCTTGAATTCCGAGAATGTATCGATAACTTGAACATGGCTGATGTGAATCATGGTGGTTTTCAGTATACGTGGAATCAGCGGCCAAATTCAGATACGGGTATCCTAAAAAAGATTGACCGAGTGCTTGCAAATGATGTGTTTATTAGTAACTTTATGAATGCGCATGTTATTTTTCAACCGTATCGTATCTCCAATCACTGTCCCGCGGTTCTTAAAATTCCAGTGGGTCTGAAAAGTAATCCAAAGCCGTTTAAATTTAGTAACTATATTGTTAATCATGAAAATTTTAAGATGGTTGTTGAAGAAGAGTGGCAGGCGAATGTTCAAGGGCATTTGATGTACCGGGTTGTGAAAAAATTGCGCAACCTAAAGAAACCAATTAGAAAATTGATGTGGAGTAAAGGTAATCTTCATGATAGAGTGTTACGATGTAGGGGTGTTTTGGACGATGCCCGGAAAGCCTTAGATAATGACCCATTTTCGAGCCATGCACGTAGCCATGCTTCTCAAGCTTTGAAAGATTATAATCTTGCCATAATAGAAGAAGAGAGCTTTCTTAAACAAAAATCCAAAATCGAATGGCTTGGGGTTGGTGATCACAATTCGAGTTATTTCCATAAGGTTGTGAAAGGACGAGCGAACAGAAATCGTATAGTTTCTATTCAAGATGATCAAGGTAATATGCTTGAAGGTGATGATGTGACCAAATTGTTTGTTCAACACTATACTAATTTTCTTGGCAGTACATCGGTTTGTGACGATTTGCATGATCCTAGCTCACTTTTTACTAAGAAAATTTCTCATCAGAATGCTATGCACATGATACGTCCTATTTCGGATGATGAAGTTAAGAAGGCTATTTTTGGGATTGGTGATAATAAATCTCCTGGACCCGATGGTTATTCCGCGGTATTCTTTAAGAGTCGTGGGATATTATAGGTAACGAAGTGACTCAAGCTGTCAAAGATTTCTTCCGTAATGGTTAGTTGCTGAAGGAGATTAATAACACCACTATCACTCTTTTACCTAAAGTTCATGTTCCAAACAAAGTTACTGATTTTCGTCCAATTTCGTGTTGCAATGTCATTTATAAATGTATTAGCAAGATTATATCAAATCGTATAAAAAGCAGTCTGGATGATGTTGTGAGTAAGAATCAATCTGCTTTTATCTCGGGGCTTCGGATAGCCGATAATGTTCTCCTTACTCAGGAAATTATGAAAAATTATCATCTTGATCGTGGTATCCCACGTTGTGCGTTTAAAGTAGACATCCAAAAAGCTTACGATACGGTTGATTGGAAATTTTTGGAGTCTGCTCTTACTTGGTTCAGTTTCCCTCGTTTGATGATCAAATGGATCATGACTTGTGTTTCTACGACGACTTATTCCATTTGTATTAATGGGGATCTCCATGGATTTTTTAAGGGTAAACGGGGGCTTTGGCAGGGTGACCCAATGTCTCCGTACTTATTCACGCTTGTTATGGAAGTCCTTACGTTAATGCTAAAAAGGAATGTTGAGCGATCGACTATGTTCAAATATCACCCAAAGTGCAAGAAACATCGTATTATCAACCTATGTTTTGCGGATGACTTATTTCTTTTCTCGCATGGGAGTGTTGATTCGTGATGCGATTGAAGAGTTCAATAGGTGCTCGGGCTTAACCCCAAGTATTCCAAAATGTACTTTCTTCTTTTGTAATATCCCACAACCGATAAAGCAGCTTATTCACCTTGTGTTACCTTTTGAAGTTGGTTCGCTGCCCATCCGTTATTTGGGTGTTTCGTTAGTTTCGACTCGTCTAATGTATATGGACTGTAAATTTTTAGTAGATAGGATACGTATCAAGATTAATGATTGTGAAAAAAATTCCTATCTTTTGCGGGTAGAGTTCAACTTATTATTTCCGTTCTTACGGCTATGGAATTGTAATGGTGCTCGGTTTTCATTCTTCCGGTGGGTATTATTAAAGATATCGAGAAGCTTATACGTGGTTTCCTTTGGTGCCAAGGTGAGCTTAAACGTGGTAAGGCTAAGGTCCGGTGGGATGATGTGTGTTTACCTAAAGAAGAAGGAGGGCTCGGTATTAAAAGATTAAAATCTTGGAATACGGCTCTTATGGCTTCTCTTCTTTGGCGTTTATTGACAGCAAAGAATTTGATTTGGGTTGATTGGGTCAGATATTACAAGCTTGCTGATCGTAGCTTATGGGAGATAGGGATTGACGCTAATGCCTCGTGGAGTTGGCATAAACTGTTACAGATTCGCCCCTTAGTTCGTTATTCTTTTATGTACCAGGTGGGTAATGGTCACACGCCTTTAGTTTGGTTCGATATTTGGTCTAATGTAGGTCCGTTAGTTGATATTATTCCTATTGAGGTTATCGTCAACGACGGGTTCTATAAATATGACAAAGTTTGTGATGTTATTGGTCCGAATGGTGCTGTTTGGCCGATAGATTGGCCTCTTCGTTTCCCTGCTTTGCAATCGATTACCCTTCCAGTTTTCTCTTCACAAGATGGTAAATTAGTGTTTAAAGGGCATAATGATTCGTTGAAGTCGGGGTCTGTTGCTGCTATTTGGGATGCTATTCGCCCGAGAGCTCCCTTGGTGAATTGGTTCAAGGTTGTTTGGTTTAATCAATGTATCCCGAAACATGCTTTTATTATGTGGTTGTTAATGGGAGAAAGGCTAAAGACTCAGGATAAGCTAAAACCATGGGATTTTTGTGCTAATCCGGTGTTATTGTGCGTTTTTTGTAATCAATGCATGGATTCTCATGAGCATCTGTTCTTCAAATGTTCGTACCCTAGCCTTGTTTGGCATCGCATGTGTGCATTAATTCAGCTTGATATGGTTGATGATTGGAAGTTGTGTAGAGATGTTTTGATTCCAGTAGCTAATCGCAATTCTTCTACGGTTGTGGTGGCGAAGTTGTGCTATGCAGCTGCAGTGTATTTTATTTGGCAAGAGAGGAACAATCGCTTGTTCAAAAGGAAATCTAAATCGGTGGAGCAGCTATTCGAGATGATTAGATCGAATGTTAGACTAAAGTTGATGTCTATTCTCTTCAAAGATTCAGCTCGAGTTCATCAATTGAAAGTAGACTGGCAATTAGGCTAGTTTATTTATGTTTTTGGTTTTTGGTTCTAGTTATCCTTGTATAGATAGCTAGTTGGTCGTTTTTGCTGGGCTTCTAGTTTCTCTAGAAGTAGTTGTTCCTCATTGTACGATTCTTTTATTATTTTTAATAATATTTGCCGGGGTAACCCTTTACCCAAAAAAAAAAACTAATTAATTAATAATTAAACATTTTAACTTGTTTCATTAGTTGAGTAATATATATATATATATATATATATATATATATATATATATATATATATATATATATATATATATATATATTAATTTGACGTCTAGGTGTACATGTGTGTGACCCCGATGGCTCAAATGAATTTAGCCATATAGTTATATGTTGTACCTTACACATTAATCCTACAGACTCCCACTTGTACATGACACAACATCAACTAACTATACAAACAATGGATACCGTCTAGCAACAGGCCATTGTCCCCAAATTCATGTGAGGGTAGTTTCTCGGAACTGCTTATAGTAAGAGTTATATGTCATTCGTCCCTTTGTTTCAGATACTTTAGTTAAACTTGAGATATGGATCATCGGTCATTCTCATTTGTTTAACAATTTTATTTCTCGATCTTAGAACTGAATTAGATCACCAAATTAATTAAGTATCATCTTAATTACATCTGGGTGCGGCCACACAAATATCTTACTCATTCATCGAGGAGCTCAAAAGTATCTAACTTCAAATATTTTGGAGGAACAAATCCTATGTTGCATACACGTGTCTCTCACGAGCTTTACATCGTACCCAATAATGGTCTTTATTACAGCCTTATTCAGGACAGCGTTTAACCATATCAAAGTAGAATGTTCCACACCTTCGAAACCAACGTGCATCTCAAGTCTAAGGATACAAGGACATAATCACTAAAAGATTCACTACTAACTATGATCCATGTAGTGACATCTCATGGTTGGGTCATTCCAATATTCATCATCAATGAATACATATGAATTGTGGTCTCAACAAGTTAACTATTCATCATCAATGAATATAACCAAAACTTCACATTAATCTTAATTCATGTTATTCCAATAACATGACCGGTTATGGAGATTTTGAATAATCAACAATTATTCATGGATTAAACATGCTAATATAGAACACAGTGATATAAATGAAAACGATCATACCATCAGTATATCTATTCATTAAGATAAAACTGCTTAATGTTCTAAAAATATCCAAATACTAAATTAAAAATGAAAAGATTAGTAGCATAACGAAGTCCAATACTACTAGCATGATCATCATGCTTGTTGTGCATCATGGGCTTCGTGAATAGTTCAACCACATTATTATTTATATGAACCTTAAGAATACTAATCTCATTCTTCTTAATTACTACATGAACGTAGTCGAACTTTTGAAGAATGTGTTGGATCTACTTATGTACATGTGATTCTTTCGCACGTATGATAACATGCGAACTATCACAATACATTATCTTAGAAGATTTAATGTTGGGAACTACTTCCAGTTCAGCAACAAACTTCCTAATCCGGATAGCTTTTCGAGCAGCTTCTCAGGCAGCAATGCATTCTGATTTTGTTGTAGATTGTCCAACTGTGCTCGGTTGTGAGCTTTTTCCAATCAATTGCCTCACCCATCATGACAAGACACAACTTGACTAGGATCGAGAATCATCTCGATCAGTTTGAAAACTAGCCTTTGTATAAAAGTTAATATCCAACTCCTTTTCCAAACCATCGTAAACCAAGAACATATCTTGAGTTCTCCGCAAATACTTAAGTATGCTCTTAACAACAATCCAATGTTCTTCACATGGATTCTGTTGATAACGACTTATCAAACTCAAAACTAACGTGACATCAGGTCTAGTACATAACATGGTATATATAATGAATCATATAGCCGAAGCATATGGAATACATTTTATTCGTCTTATCTCATCGGGTGTGATAGGACTTTGAGACTTGCTCAAGGTTATGCCCTTCTTCACGGGCAATGCTCCGCGCTTAGAGTTCTACATGCTAAATCTATGCAAGATTTTGTCAATATATGTACTTTGACTCAAACCAATAAGCCTTTTTGATCTGTTTCTATAGATCCCGATTTCAAGAATATAAGTAGCTTCTCCAAGATTCTTCATGGAAAAATATTTTCCAAGCCAACACTTGACATCTTGCAAAGTTGGAATGTCATTTTCAATAAGTAGTATATCATCAACATACAAGATCAAGAAGACTACTTTGCCCCCACTAGCTCTAATGTAAACATAGAGCTCATCTCCGTTTTGAGAAAAACCAAACTCTTTGATTTTCTCATCAAACTTAAAATTCCAGCTCCTGAATGCCTGCTTTAATCATAAATGGATTTAAAAGCTTGCATTCTTTATTAGGATGCTTAGGATTCACAAAACCTTCCGACTGAACCATACGTCCTCGCTTTGGTCTCCATTTAGGAAAGCGGTTTTGAAATCCATTTGCCATATTTCATAATCATGAAAGCAACTATGAAAATAAGTATCCTAATTGATTTAATGCTCGCGATTGATGAAGAAGTTTTCTCATAATCAATTCCCCGAGTCTAAGTATAACTTTTTGGCACCAATCGAGCCTTAATGTTTACATTACCGTCCATGTCAGCCTTCTTCTTGAAGACCCATTTACACCTCACTGTCATACAATTGGGTGGAAGATCAATCAAGTCACATACTTGACTATCTTTCATGGACTGCATATCTGCATTCATAGATCTCGCCATTCAGATTTAGGATCTGATATGGCCACTCGGTATCTAGAAGGTTCATCATAATCCCCTAGGTGAGGTGCATCTGAATTAATTAGATAAATATACATCTCAGACCGATGATGACTTCTACTAGATCTATGAAGTGCAGGTGCAACACGTTCTGGCTCACCAACAGTGTGCTCGGATTCAATGTATAGTTGACTAGTGCCTTTAGAAGGTATGTTACTTTGTGATTCTTAAATTTCTTCAAGATCTACTTTACTCCCACTGAGTTCTTGTGAAAGAAGATCTCCTTCCAAGAATTAAGTAAGTCGAGCAGTAAACACTTTGTTTTCTGCTTGATAGTAATAGTAGTAACCCATTGTTTCCTTTGGGTATCCCACAAAGTGACATTTGATACTTCTGGGTTATTATTTGTTTGAAGTGTCATGCTTCACATACGCTTCACAATCTCAGACTTTCAAATAAGACAACTTGGGATTCTTCCCATGCCATAGCTCATATGGCGTCTTTTATACCTTCTTGGTTGGAACCATAATCAGTATGCCTGCAGCAGACTCTAATGCATATCCCAAAAAGACTGTGGTAGAGTAGTCAGACTCATCATAGATCGAACCATATCAAGTAGTGTTCGATTCCTTCGCCCAGACACACCATTGTGTGATGGTGTTTAAGGTGGAGTGGATTGACAGACAATCCCACAATTCAGGTAGTCCAAAAACTCTTGACTCATATACTCACTTCCTCCATCAGAGTGAAGTGCTTTAATGGTCTTTCCAAGCTGATTATCTACTTCATTTTGGAAGATTTTGAACGTTTCAAAAACTTCATATTTATGTTTCAGCAAGTAAACATAACCATATTGTGACACCGCTGATTTTTTTTTTTTTTTTTTTTTTTTATAAATACGTGACGGAAGCATTAACGTTAATTAAACCATTATAATAATATAAACATATCATAATTACATAACCAAAACAGTTGACAGCTAGCATTTAACTAATACATATGGTGTCACGTGACGTTTCAACAAAAGTTTAGTTTTATAGGAAAAGACACATCAGAGTTGGCTCCTGTCAAACATAACATCAGCATGCCCCGTCTTCTCCCCAAAAGCATCATCTCTACAAAAGCTAATAACCTGCAGGGAGGAGATGGAGGGGAATTAGCACGAAGCTAAGTGAGTACGACTAACCACAGGCAATAGTATACAGAACAGTTATACTAATCATGTCACAAAGAGCTAACACACAAACATCACCCAAGTGCCGTCTACAGAGACTCTGGCGGCTCTGCCAAACCATTAACCACCAGTTGATCGGGCTGGGGCTTACCAGAAGTTCCTCCACCACCGTATGTATATACATAATCCACACGCGACGGACGCGTCATTCACATATATATACACCACGGCTGTCTAGGCTACCACAGAGGAACCCAACCCGCAGGTTGATCTCTCCTACCGAGGCTACCACACAATAGGGACGCACTGGGCTCCAGCAGACAAGCATCAACTAACATGCAGTCATCACAATAAACTAACTAACTGTATCAATAAGTACAACTAACTAGCATGGCAGTCATAATATAACATGCTACTCTATACTAAATTCCACAGTTAGTCCCACTCACCGATTACCAGCAAACGAGAAGGTGTTCAGCTATCTAATCACTGAACCTTCTCTTTCTCCTTTTCTCCTGAGAAATACATATACACGAGTTAGTTTATGTCCATAAACACCAAATAACACAAATATAGAAATTTTGTCAGAAAATCTGTCCGCTAAAATTTTTCTGTTTAACACTTGTGCACTTTTGAAATTTACATCAAAATCTCAAAATACAAACGGACAGCATAACGGCTAGAAATCAACACTTAGTAAAAATTTCACTGTCCAAGACACTCGGTCGACTGTCAGAGATAGTCGGCCGATTGTCTACACACACTCGGCCGATTGACAAGTCACTCGGTCGATGGTCTTTCACAGACACACTCGGCCGTGGGTCTCACTCACTCGGCCGATGGTCGAGTCAGTCGGTCGAGTGTCTCGAGACACTCGGCCGACCGTGTTCATCTGCAGAAGCTGAAGCCAAAGTGACGGGTTTCACCCAAATTCATCCAATTCTTGCTCTAGAGCTCGATTTTTACCTCAAAACTGACCAAATCTAAGACACTATACATCAAGAAACATAAACCCACAAGATTTGGACTCAAACAACATCAAATTCAACTCTTTTGACCCAAATTACCCACTTTGTAAAAACTATCACAAAAACCCAATTTTCTTGAAGATTAAATCATGAAAACTTGTGATTCTTACCTTGATAGAATCAGTAGATCATAAGGAACACGAAAATGTAAATGATTTGAGCTCAAGAACAAAGATTAGAAATTAGGGTTTGGTATGTGAAAGAGATGAAGGTACGGGAGGGTTTGGGAGTTTTCTAGAAAATGAGAAGGGAAGCCAGCACTTAGTCACTTAATTGGGTTTAATTCCCACACTGAGTGACACACGGGTATTTATCAGTTATCTGATATCTTTCGTACATCATTTGGCAAACCAAACGAAGTCCAAATTAAATAAACAAACCTGTTCTGTGACCCTTGTCACAAACTGGTCCTAACCTCATCATTAATTAATAATAAACATTAAATAAAAATAAAAGCATATAATAACGCAACACCAACTTAAGGGCAATCTAGTAATCTTACATCTAGGCCCACTTGAGGATGTTACAAATCTACCCCCCTTAAGAAGATTCCGTCCTCGGAATCTGATCAAGGTCAAACAACTGGGGATAGCGCGTCCTCATTAACTCCTCGGTTTCCCACGTTAGGTTGGAACCTAAACTGTGTCGCCACTCTACTAACACCATTGGAATCAGCTTCCTTCTTAACTTGGTGACTTTCTTGTCCACTATCTTAATCGGTTCTTCTACTAACTTTTTACTTAAATCCACTTTCAAATCCTTCAGCGGAAGAATCAAACTTTCATCCTCTACCTTGCATTTTCTCAAATAGCACACATTGAAGGTGTTATGAATCCCTGCTAACTCTGAAGGAAGATCCAAAACAACGGTCTGATCATTTAAAATCTCTTTGATTGGAAATGGTCCAATAAATCTCGGCGCTAACTTACCACGTTTACCAAATCTGATAACCCCTTTCCATGGCGAAACCTTCAAGTAAACACGATCACCTACATCAAATGTTACCGGACGCCTGCGCGGATCAGCATACATCTTTTGTCTATCTCTAGCTGCTTTTAACTTCTCACGTGCAATTTCAACTTTTTCTGCGGTTATCTGAACAATTTCGGGACCTGCAAATTGTTTCTCACCTGCTTCTAACCAACATGTAGGAGTTCTGCACTTTCGACCATACAACATTTCATACGGCGGCATACTGATACTCGAGTGATATGAATTGTTGTAAGCAAACTCTATCAAAGGAAGATGCGAATCCCAAGAACCACCATATTCTAAGACACACGCTCTCAACATGTCTTCTAATGTCTGAATTGTTCGCTCACTCTGACCATCTGTCTGAGGATGATAAGCTGTACTAAGATTCACACGCGTACCCAGATTCTGCTGCAAACTGTTCCAGAAGTTCGATACAAACCTAGTATCTCTGTCGGAAACTATAGACAACGGCACACCATGTCGGCTAACAATCTCTTTCAAGTACAATTCTGCTAAATCACTCGACGAAGCTGTTTCACGAGTAGCTAAAAAGTGAGCACTCTTTGTCAGACGATCCACTATCACCCAGATCATGTCATGTCCTTTCTGGGTTCGGGGTAACTTGGTTACAAAATCCATCGTTATGTGATCCCATTTCCACTGAGTAATTTCTAACTGTCGTAAAGACTCATACGGTTTCTGATGTTCTGCTTTAACTTGTGCACAAATATGACATTTTTCGACGAAACTTGCAACATCTGTCTTCATTGTCGGCCACCAATACAACGTTTTCAAGTCTCTATACATCTTTGTACTACCTGGATTAACGGTCAATCGAGATTTATGCGCTTCAGTAAGGATTAAATCCCTCAAATCTCCAAGCATAGGAACCCAAATTCGGTCTTTATAGGTCTTTAATCCTCTAGAATCATTGCATAGGTCAAATTTTCTTTTCTTCATTAGCTCAGTCTTTAGGTTTTCATCATTTAATGCTACTAACTGAACGGTTTTCAAACGATCGATCAAGTCTGAAACTAGCTCAATTCTCATAAATCTGACATTTTCGACTGTTTTCTTGCGACTCAGAGCATCTGCAACCACATTTGCTTTACCCGGATGGTATTTAATCTCACAATCATAGTCTTTAATCAATTCTAAACCTCGTAGTTGACGCATATTGACTTCCTTCTGCGAAAAGAGATATTGAAGGCTGTGATGATCTGTATAAATTTCACAATGTGTACCATACAAATAGTGTCTCCAAAGCTTCAAAGCAAACACAACTGCAGTTAACTCTAAATCATGAGTAGGGTAGTTTCGTTCATGATTCTTTAACTGTCGTGAAGCATACGCTATAACTTTATTTCTTTGCATCAAAACACATCCCAGACCTGCACGTGACGCATCGCAATAGACTACAAAATCTTCTGTTCCTTCTGGTAAAGCTAAAACTGGCGCTTGACATAACAACTGTTTGAGAGTCTGAAAAGCCTTTTCTTGTTCATCAGTCCATCGAAAGGCTACATCTTTTCTGGTTAACTTAGTCAACGGACCTGCTATTTTAGAAAAGTCTTTGATAAATCTGCGGTAATAACCTGCTAAACCCAGAAAACTCTTAATTTCTGTTGGCGTTTTCGGCGAGTTCCAATTCATTACAGCTTCTATTTTTGACTGATCTACTTTGATACCCTGCTCACAAATCACATGACCCAGAAACTGTACTTCTCGTAACCAAAATTCACACTTGGAGAACTTAGCATACAATTGTTCCTGTTTCAAAAGCTCTAATACTAACCTCAGATGCGTAGCATGATCTTTCTCGGTTTTCGAATATATCAAGATATCATCTATGAAGACAATCACAAATTTGTCAAGATACTGACGACACACCCTGTTCATTAAATCCATAAACACTGCTGGCGCGTTTGTTAACCCGAATGGCATAACTAAAAACTCATAATGACCATATCTAGTTCTGAACGCTGTTTTCGGTATATCGTTCTCTGCAACACGTACCTGATGATACCCTGAACGTAGATCAATCTTTGAAAAGTAGGAAGCACCCTGTAACTGATCAAATAAATCATCTATTCTCGGTATCGGATACTTATTCTTCATCGTTCTCTTATTCAAATCGCGGTAATCTATACACATACGAAGCGACCCATCTTTCTTTTTCACAAACAGAACAGGAGCACCCCATGGTGAAGAACTTGGTCAGATAAACCCCTTATCTAACAGTTCCTGAATCTGAGACATCATTTCTCGGATTTCTGATGGAGCTAATCTGTAAGGAGCTTTTGCAACTGGCGTGGCACCTGGAACCAAATCGATTTTATACTCTACTTCACGTACTGGAGGTAACCCGGGTAGATCATCTGGAAACACTTCGGGAAATTCTGACACAACGGGAATATCGGTCACCTGTTTCTTTTCTTTCTTAACATCAATCACATAAGCTAAAAACGTATCACACCCTTTCGATATCGCCTTCTGAGCTTTCATTAGGGAAACCATAGGGAAGTTAAATCCACTGCGCTCTCCCCTAGCTATCACTCGGGATCCGTCGGCCAAACGGAAAGAAAGCATCTTCTTATCACACTTAATATTAGCCCTATTAGCTCTTAACCAATTCATGCCTATGACTACATCAAAGCTAGGTATAGGCATCAACAAACAGGTTAAAGGAAAAGAATGGCCGTCAATCTCGATGGTAAGTCCAGACACAGATGATGTGCATGGAACCCTCTTACCATCAGCTACTTCTATTCCCAAAGGTTCATCTAACTTCCTAACAGGCAACTTCAACTTATCACAGAAGCCTAAGGACATAAAAGAACGATTCACTCCTGAATCAAACAACACACGAGCTGGCAAGGAGTTAACCAAGAACATACCGGTAATGACGTCATCGGTAGCGGTTGCAGCGTCTACCGTCATCTGAAATGCCCTCGCCTCTGCTGTTGGAGGATTCTTTCTCTTCTGCCCGGCAGTAGAAGCAGAAGATCCCCCAGAAGTAGCCGACCTCGCCCCTGACCCTGCCCCAGAACCGGATCTTGACGCAGTTGGACAATTTGCTGATCTATGCCCCTCTTGATGGCAACTCCAACAAACATTTGACTTAAAGGAACAAGCTGTTGATTCATGACCTAACACTCCGCATTTCAAACACCTTCTAGTCATTGGAGAACACGGGCCTGTATGGGTTGACTTACAAACATTGCACCAACCAGACTAAGTAGAACCCGATCCACTCATACCAGATTTACTTTTCTGTTTAAACCCACCTGACTTTTTACCACGAAAACCAGATTGTTTACTTGATTGTTGAACAGACTGACCACCTGATTGACTTTCTGATTTTCCCCCAATAGATCCACTTTGTGAACTTTCTCTTCTTGCTGCCATTACATCACCTTCCGTAACCTTAGCCATTTCATGAGCCTGTGCCAAGGTTGTTGCAAATCTCGCAACTGTTCTATATTCTGGTTTAATTACCCGCATGAAATGCTGAATCTTATCCTTCTCAGTTGGTACCCATTGCTGAACAAACCTTAACTTAGATGTGAAGTCTCTGAAAACTTCATCAATCGTCATACTTTCTGTCATCCTCATATTCAAAAACTCAGTTTTCAACCTTTCCATTTCATACTCAGAACAATACTGCTCACGAACTTTAGCAGCAAATTGTTCCCAGGTAATCTGACTGATCTGTTCCCTAGGCAAGTATGCTGTAATAGAATCCCACCACTCCATCGCTTCACCCTTGAGAAGTCTACTTGCAAACAGTACCATAGATTCAGGTTCACAGAAACACGCTTCTAATGCTCTTTCTACTTCTCTTAGCCAATTAAGTGTCACGGTAGGGTTTGTGTGACCATGATATTCTGGAGGTTTGCAATCAATAAATTTTTTATAAGTACACTTCTTTCTTGTTTCAGGAACTTGGAATGGGTACATCATTTGGTTTGGAAATGCCTGGTTAAACGGGAATGGCATTTGGAGATTTTGGTAAGTGTTTTGTGGAAACTGGGATTGGGAACTACCACCAGCTTGGTTATAATAGTTTGGAGGAATCGTTGTGTTTAATGCAGTGGTATTAGGGTTCCATTGCGCCCGTTCTTGTTCTAGTTCCTTTATTTTCTCCTGAGCTTCTAATAATCGACTCTGTAGGTTTATAACTTCTTGGGAGGTTTCTTCCTCTGACGAAACGTGCCCATCTTCGTCAGGGGCTCTGAATGTACCAGTTCCGGGGGCCGTAGGGCCAGTAGCGTTAGCTTCATTATCTGCCATTACTGCACTACCACAACACTCACACCAAAGCTTAGTATAAACTCGGTTAGTACTACCAACTAACACACAACCTGTCCTAGTACTCACTTAACCCATCCCCGGCATGTTATGTTTGACATGACTTTACTAAGTTTGGGAACATGACATTCAGATCACAATGCACATGCTGCCAAACTCAGCTCTGATACCAACTTGTGACACCGCTGATTTTTTTTTTTTTTTATAAATACGTGGCGGAAGCATTAACGTTAATTAAACCATTATAATAATATAAACATATCATAATTACATAACCAAAACAGTTGACAGCTAGCATTTAACTAATACATATGGTGTCACGTGACGTTTCAACAAAAGTTTAGTTTTATAGGAAAAGACACATCAGAGTTGGCTCCTGTCAAACATAACATCAGCATGCCCCGTCTTCTCCCCAAAAGCATCATCTCTACAAAAGCTAATAACCTGCAGGGAGGAGATGGAGGGGAATTAGCACGAAGCTAAGTGAGTACGACTAACCACAGGCAATAGTATACAGAACAGTTATACTAATCATGTCACAAAGAGCTAACACACAAACATCACCCAAGTGCCGTCTACAGAGACTCTGGCGGCTCGGCCAAACCATTAACCACCAGTTGATCTGGCTGGGGCTTACCAGAAGTTCCTCCACCACCGTATGTATATACATAATCCACATGCGACGGACGCGTCATTCACATATATATACACCACGGCTGTCTAGGCTACCACAGAGGAACCCAACCCGCAGGTTGATCTCTCCTACCGAGGCTACCACACAATAGGGACGCACTGGGCTCCAGCAGACAAGCATCAACTAACATGCAGTCATCACAATAAACTAACTAACTGTATCAATAAGTACAACTAACTAGCATGGCAGTCATAATATAACATGCTACTCTATACTAAATTCCACAGTTAGTCCCACTCACCGATTACCAGCAAACGAGAAGGTGTTCAGCTATCTAATCACTGAACCTTCTCTTTCTCCTTTTCTCCTGAGAAATACATATACACGAGTTAGTTTATGTCCATAAACACCAAATAACACAAATATAGAAATTTTGTCAGAAAATCTGTCCGCTAAAATTTTTCTGTTTAACACTTGTGCACTTTTGAAATTTACATCAAAATCTCAAAATACAAACGGACAGCATAACGGCTAGAAATCAACACTTAGTAAAAATTTCACTGTCCAAGACACTCGGTCGACTGTCAGAGATAGTCGGCCGATTGTCTACACACACTCGGCCGATTGACAAGTCACTCGGTCGATGGTCTTTCACAGACACACTCGGCCGTGGGTCTCACTCACTCGGCCGATGGTCGAGTCAGTCGGTCGAGTGTCTCGAGACACTCGGCCGACCGTGTTCATCTGCAGAAGCTGAAGCCAAAGTGACGGGTTTCACCCAAATTCATCCAATTCTTGCTCTAGAGCTCGATTTTTACCTCAAAACTGACCAAATCTAAGACACTATACATCAAGAAACATAAACCCACAAGATTTGGACTCAAACAACATCAAATTCAACTCTTTTGACCCAAATTACCCACTTTGTAAAAACTATCACAAAAACCCAATTTTCTTGAAGATTAAATCATGAAAACTTGTGATTCTTACCTTGATAGAATCAGTAGATCATAAGGAACACGAAAATGTAAATGATTTGAGCTCAAGAACAAAGATTAGAAATTAGGGTTTGGTATGTGAAAGAGATGAAGGTACGGGAGGGTTTGGGAGTTTTCTAGAAAATGAGAAGGGAAGCCAGCACTTAGTCACTTAATTGGGTTTAATTCCCACACTGAGTGACACACGGGTATTTATCAGTTATCTGATATCTTTCGTACATCATTTGGCAAACCAAACGAAGTCCAAATTAAATAAACAAACCTGTTCTGTGACCCTTGTCACAAACTGGTCCTAACCTCATCATTAATTAATAATAAACATTAAATAAAAATAAAAGCATATAATAACGCAACACCAACTTAAGGGCAATCTAGTAATCTTACATCTAGGCCCACTTGAGGATGTTACACATATCTATTATAATCATCAGTAAATGTAACGAAGTAAGATTCGCCATTTCTAGACATTGTTCTAAATGGGCCACATACATCAGTATGTATTAGTCCGAAAAGAACTTTAGCTCATTCGCCTTAATCATAGAAATGAGCCTTTGTCATCTTTTCATATAAATATGACTCGCATACATCAAATGACTCATAGCCAGTTGGTTCCAAAAGTCCATTAGATTGGAGTTTTGAAGTGCGTTGTTTGTTTATATGACCAAGACAACAATGTCATTGATAGGCCTTATTCAAGTCTTGCTTGAATCCTTTGGCGATACAAGTATACACAAAATTCTCATTTAACATCACACCACGCATATCAATTTCAAAAATACCATCACGTGGATAGGTATTAAAATAAAAATATTATTCTTAGAAATGGAAACACAAAAGTGTGTAAATGAAAGTTCAAAACCAACATCTATCAGATTATGTAGCTCATAATATATGAGCGTAATGCCATTGTTTCAACAAAACAATGAGGTCACTTGAAAGAGTAGGCTTATAGGAATCAATATCTTTAGCAGAAGCTCAATCCCCATTGCCAACTCACAAATCCAGTGTGTCCTTTTTCAGTTTAATACTTCTTCTCATTCCCTTCATATTGTTACAGATGTGAAGACCACAACCGTTAACAAAAGTCCAAGAATCACTAGAAGAGAATATATCACAGTATATGAATATAGATTGCTAGTCTCACCAGCCGTACCATTTCTCAGCTTAGATTGGAAGATAGGATAATTCCTTCTCCAATGGCCAACTTTTCCACAATGAAAACATTCAGTGTCTTTTATAGGGTTTCCTTCGTGGAAGGTGGAATATATTTCCTAGCAAATGATTTGCCATTTTCCTTCCACAAAGTATTGGCTTATTCTTTTTCACCCTACCATCTATCTTCCCCTGCTCATCGAACAACATCCGATAAGCACTTTGCAGAACAGCAACAATTGTGTCAGCAAGAGGATCGGGTAAGGGTTCTTTAATTTTGTTCAACTTCCATTGATATTTGAGAACAATTCTCTTCTTGCGGTGCTAGTCTAGGAAATTTGAACCATTAAGTTTATCCTTCTCCAACAAAGAAGGAAGTGTATTTTGGTTTACGTTTTGATTGTTTGACATCTACAACATTAATAAGATTCAATTTAGTATTTTCCATATTGAGCTTTAATAAATTAACTACCCAAGTTTTTATGATTTAAAAACAATTAATTTACGAAAGCCTAAGATCCACATAGATGTTCCATAGCCACATTTGTTGATCAGCTAGCAGTTATGGAGTCTATTGGTAGGTAGCGGGTACCAATTACATTACAAGTGCAACTCTTAGATCTTTATGGGACCTAGAGATATGTGCAGTCCAACAAACCGCTATTATCTACTGGCGTATTTGTCCCATCCTTGCCTCGAACTCAGGTCTCACCGTGAATACGATTAAGTCGTCCAATTTGGAAACAGTGGAAATTCACGCTAGTCTCACTAGATCGATAAATTCACCTCGTGGCTATAATTCAGCCCACTCTCACTAGTTCAGAAAAATAACGAGGAGTGTTTGCAAGCTCATTGGATGGCATGACTTAAATTTGACGGATATTTAAAAAATTGGTGTTAACGAATAATGCATGCACACAAGATTCGTTACACTTTTTATTAAAATCATTTTAACCAATTATATATAGGTAAATCGTGTTTATATGTCTAGTTTGTTATTTTATCTTATATATAAAAATAAAAAATACACAAACGTGTATCATTTTAAAACAATTTTAAAAGATTCGGTCATATGTAATTTGAGTTTAAAAAGTTTTAAAATTAAACTCGTTAGAGTTTAACTTATATTAAAATCATCAATTTTAATATTTGAAACTCGTTACCGGTTTTATTTAATGTTTCCATAAAAAAATATTTAGCATATATTATAATCAACAATTATATATAAATGCGAAAAATAAAACACAACCATGCATCACACACATACATAGCCTAGCCCAAAAATCTTATGCTTGATCTCATGAGCCTACATAGGATCAAGAGGTCAAACTAAGGACAATCCATAGCTCCCACTTGATTCAAGAACCAAGTAAAAACTTGTCGAACACCATCGTTGTTAACTTGACATGTTCGCCATCTTCTAAGTCAAACTCCACGTTGCATCTTTATCTTCAATCTTCATCTTATTACATTTATTTAAAATTGAAAATACGACTAGTCTAGTACATTTACAAATATAAATAAACCTAAATACAATACTATGAAATTGAAAATAAATAAAGTACAACTTTGGCTTCTATGGCCTCCAATTAAATAAAAAAAACAACATGACATAAAATTGCAGTAACCAACAATTACAACAATCACACAATGGTCGGGGCATTATGGACTATGTATGCAATCATAATCTAATAACAACATTATTAAACTTATATATGGCTTGTCCATGGTTACAATGCATGTGTATAACCATGGAACAAAATAAATATTAACCAACAATTATGCAAGCCATAACTATTAAATTCAAATTTTAAATAATGAATTTCTTCAGATCATATTTGTGCGTCATGAGGATAATCAACAAAGTTGACTTTCAAAACCATAATGGTTTTGACTTTTACCAATTCACCACAAAGCTAGATATAAGAAAATCACGCGACAATTAAGACGGTGTAAAAGCGGCTCTTGATACCACTGAAGGAAAAAATCGTGTGTACTTTTAAATCAGCTTAACGCAGCGGATAATTAAAATAATAATATTTTATTATTTTATGAACAAAAATTACAAGATTAAATAACCACTTATTTAATAAAACATGCACACGATTAATCTTTTCCCAATGAGATCCAGTTACACTATAATAATTGTCATGAATATAAAATTACAAAGTGAGTTAAACGATATACCTTTCTGAATTGATGTCCACGAGTAAGTTGAAACGAACCACCTTTGTTGATGAAAACCTACGATCAAAGTGTATGATCGTCTCTTTGGATAGTCCACTACACTTCATCGACATAATGGATGCTAGTCCAAACTCAAGTCATTAATTATAATAATCAAATTATTATAATCAATAATAATACTCCGTATAGCGTTCTTTTCCTTCTATGTATACAAAAGGAACAAAACGTGATATTGAATTCGATTTGCGTGCGACTACGATAAGAACCAACAACAATTTCTTTTGTGTTTTGTTTTAATCTCTCGTGAAACTAAAAACCAAAGTTTGGAATTCTTTTGTTTTGTATATTTTTTTTAGTCCTTTTCTCAGTCCACCGAACCCAAAAAATCAACATATATTTTATATTACATCAAAAGGGACACCGACTTGTGTTTTGTAAAAGGAAACAAAATTCTGACTGTATTTTTTAAACGTCTTATGGCCAAAAAGAAGATACGGAGTATAAGTTGAATCAATATTCCAACTTGTTGATCAAGTATAAAATCTTTCATTTAATTAAAATAACTAATAACTAATGTATATTAATTAATTAGTTACTTAACTAATTAATTAATAATTAAACATTTTAACTTGTTTCATTACTTGTGTAATATATATATATATATATATATATATATATATATATATATATATATATATATATATATATATATATATATATATATATATATATATATATATATATATATATATATATATATATGGGCAGGATCAATGGGGAAGTAACCAATTGGGGGGAAGCGGGGTGAAGCAATTTTTTTTTTTCGTTTTTTTGGAATTTTTTTTTCCGGCATCAAGATCACACGAAAATATGAACATTTAGAAGAGACACTTCGTGATGAATGTTATTATTTAGGCGGGAAAACGATCAACAAAAATAACATTCAAGATAATATTGTTCGTGAAGAATATAAACGTTTTTTTTTCTTCATGTTTTGTGAAGTAAAATTTAGTCCGATTTAGAGTTTAGGGTTTAGGGTTTAGGGTTTGGTGTTTTGGGTTTATTCCATAAACCCAAAACACGAAACCCTAAACCCTAAACCCTAAACCCTAAACTCTAAACCGTTCGTGTTAAAAACTCAATCTAAATCTTAAATCTAAACCTTAAACCTAAACCCTAAATTTCTAAACCCTAATATCTAAACCCTATAAACCCTAATATCTAAACCTTAATATCTAAACCCCAATAGCTAAAACCTCAACATACGCTCGAAAAACACAATAATTGTTATATATTACTTCTTCGAGCGTTTTCCAGCCAAAATAAAAACATTTATCACAAAGTGTCTCTACTAAATGTTCATATTTTCATCCCATCTATAATGTTCGTGAACAAAGTTTTTTCAAAAAACGAAAAAAAAAGTTGTTGCTTCTCCCCCGCTTCCCCCCGATTGGTTACTTCCTTCTAGATCCTACCACTATATATATATATATATATATTAATTTGACGTCTAGGTGTATATGTGTGTGACCCCGAAGGCTCAAATGAATTTAGCCATATAGTTATATGTTGTACCTTGCACATTAATCCTACAGGTTGAAGTCACCATTTTGTATTTTGGGTATGATTTGAACAAGTGTTGAAGATTGTATGTTATGAATATGTTGTTTGAAGTATATTGTTGTATATATGTCCATAACATGTGTTGGGTCATTCTAGTGTGATTTCTGAAAGCGGGTATGGTGTCTAAATGGGTCAATTCTTTAAAACATGCAAAAATTAGATTTGTGGAGTCAGATGCGTCGCGTTTGGTAGAATGCGCTGCATCTGAAACTATCGACTTGATTTTTGATGCGTTCACCCACATGGACGCTCCGCATATATTTAGAACCAGGCAGATGCACCGCATCAAATACGCCGCATCTGATCGGTTAAAAAGATTTGATCATGTTTTAAGTGCTTTACACTTCACATGAAAGCCGAAGTTATTATCAAAGCATTCAAGTGTTTGAAGATTAGAGTATTCTTGATATAAATAAGAGAGGTAATAATTGGTCCTCCATTTGTGATGAAAAACATAAGATATGTGCAAATATATGATATCAATAATTGGTCCTCCATTTGTATGGGTTTTTGTTTTTCAGTTGATAGAGATAAAAACGAACGGGGTTCTTTTGACATATGAATAGATAGATATATAGATATATAGATGAAGAAATAAATCCAATTGATGGTTTAAGATTTTGACAATGGTGAAGGACTGATGATACAATTTTTAAGAAAAATCAGGACCAATCGTGTATTTTTGACTAACGATCGTTAATAAATTTGACGAAGATTGCCTTAATTTAACACTTTTTAAATCGTAGTCTTTTTCTTTAGCAAAAATAAAATTGAAATCCTTTTCGGGCTTCGACAAATTGGGAATTACCTTGATTTTCAAATTGGATAACTTAGGTTATCTTTTCGGGCTATTTGCCCTTTTATAATTCCAACTCACCACAAAAAAACTTATGAGAAATTTTATTCAAAGCTTTAGACCATTCCTAACCATGACGTTATTGATGTGGTAGCGTGGGGTTACGAAATTACTATTATTTTTAATACAAAATACTACAAAATATGACACAAGTTTTATTAATTTACGGATGGGATATACCTAAACCTTGCTACAACACTATAGGCAGTGTACCTAATCGTAGAGTAGTGTAGTTTTTAGTAAGTCCGGTTCGTTCCACAGGGAGCTGGTGATACTTACTATATTTTTAACTATATTTATACAAAATATATATAATTATATAAGTAGTAATATTATTATAAAAGGGGGGTTTTACCGTTTAATGACCGGTTTGTCGATTCTATATTTTAAGCGTAAAGATAAATGACGATAATTAAAGTGCGTAAAATAATGACAATAAATAAAATGACAGTAAATAAAATTGCGAGTAATAAAATGACAGTAAATAAAGATACGATGAGAAATATAATAAAAGAATTATGCTTATTTAAACTTCCGTAATCATGATGTTTGACGTGTTGATTTTAATTTATTACAATGGGTTAATTGTCCTTTGTCCTGGTTTATTTGATACGTCTATCTGGTTTTTGTCCATAATAGTCCATCGGTCATAAATATAAAGTGCGAGTATCCTCGTCAAATTACCCTTATACCCGAAGTCAAATATTCCAACTGATTAAGGATTTAAACTGTGACGCAGCTATCACTTCTGTCAACAATTACACCAGTTATCACTGTATGTAATCCACCCCTGTTTTAATTAGTTTATGAATATTAATTCATCCACTTGATCAGAATGAATAATCAATTACCCAACCCAATTGATTAATTAAATGATTATAACAGATTCCATATGAACGTCACTAAATAGGACAACCATAATCATTATTAATTATTAGGTTAATTAATTTGAAGATAGGTTCGACAGACTCCAATGAGTTGTCACTCAATTAGACAATACCCCCCATCTATTAATAGTCAATAGTTCAATTTCCACAAGTGTCGGTCTTTTGCCCAAACCTTAATTATGGTCCAAAGTTTAATAACCCCTTCTTAATATTTTAGCCCAACATCACGATTACTTCTGCTCAAATAAGCACAATAATAACTTAGTTACGATACATTAATTTAAAAAGGAAGAACATAGCTTACAGTGGTGATTAATCGCGTAGCGTTACACGGGCAGAGTTTCGACTTTAAAACCCGTAAAATATTTCTTACAATAACCCAATTATTATTAAACTTAAATTAAACTTAATATTATAAATATAAATATATATATTCTTACAGAGGGAAAGAAAGAAAAATGAAGTGAAGGTGTTCTTTTTTATTACTACGTGAATTCCATTTTATAGGCAAATGTTGATTTGAAATTTTCACTTATGACCCCTTAACTATGCTCAATTAACAACTTTTTATTATTTATTATTATTCTTATTATGAATTATTTAAATATTATATTATATTCTTGTGCATAGTTAACTTGTACTTTCAGCTCCGTTGCGTCGAACGTTGATAGTTGGCTCGGGTACCGGTTTCGGATTTTCGAACGTCCTTTCGTATAATTTAATATCTTGTACTTTGCGTTTTGTAACTTGTACTCTTGTCATTTTTAGACGTTTCTCATCAATAAATTGAACCTTTTGAATTGTATCTTGTACATTTGAGCTTTTTGGACGTTTTGGTCTTTCAAATCTTTGTTTTTGTCTTTAAATCTTCATTTTCGAGCGATTTGCGTCTTTCGTCTTCGCACTTATTTATTTAACTATTACAACTAAAAATAAGGAAATTACATTTAAAAACTTTACATATTGGAACGATATTGCTACTAAATATATGTTCATTTGGAGCACTATCAAATATCCCCACACTTGAGCGTTGCTTGTCCTCAAGCAATACAGAACTTGAAATAAAAACATACATGAATCACTTTTTTATTCATCACATTTTGTACATCAGTGATTTTGATATAGCGGTATAAACAATGACAGTAATGATGGTTAAAGGTGGGTGTGTCATCCACAGTTGCCTCGGGTTTAGGTCAACGACACTTGCAATCAAATAGCCGATTTACTTTCGGTTTCCAAAGCAAAGTGCACATTTGAAAGGTGGTTTACAGTCCCACATGACTATGAAAATGTAGATCCTTAAGGAAATTGGATCTTTATGAAAATATTTGATCTTTTTGAAAATTTAATCTAGCTTTTACCCTAGATAAGTTTTCCGGAATAACCCTTCACCGGTGTTTGCAAAATATTTTTGTGGGTTGTGTGGGTTTCAGATTTGAAAATTTTAGCTCAACACTTGTGGTTTTGTGTTACCCACTTGCTAACCTTGTATTAGGAAAGCAACACGTCCAGTTTACTTGTCCCGTATATTACCTTTCGGCAAACTACCGTCCGGTTGTAAAGGAAAGCGATGAACAAGAAACTGTTAAGGCAATGTCCCGTGACATGCTTTTAATTATGGTCCAAAAACGTGTCGGATGCTTTTACTATCCTTTGTAGGAGCAATAGTAAAGCTCACCCTTATAATTTGTCGGTTTGACACAAGGTCCTGTCTCCGACCATGCTATGCAACCACCGCTCTTACGGTTGACACCCGATTTGGTTCAGGTGACCTAATGAATTCCAATGAATTCTCAGGATTTTACGTTCAATGGTAATGAACGCATTGAAAATAGGTTTTCAGAAAACAAATCGGTTTTATTTTTGATCAAAATATTTTCTCGTTCAAGCTCGAGTTTAGATATCATTGAATTCCATGAGTTTGTAATTCTCAATCTTTAAGGTCAATCTCTAGGATTGAGTAATATCAGTCTTAAAAGCTGATTTTTGATCTTTAAGGAGATTATCCTTTCTGGGGATTTGATTCATTAGTCTTATCAAGCTAATTTGCACGGTGCCCCCCCCATTATGCGAGATAAATCCTTCTCATGGTTAGGATAAATCTGACCACATGGCGACCCTGTTTGATGCTGAGGTCCGTGGATTTCCTGCTGATTTTAGAGATGACTTTTCTAGATTTTTCGTCAACCTACAGCTGGTCTGGACGACAACTTCTTGACCTAAATCAAGAAGCGCGTGTCTTTTTCGGAAGACTTTACTTCCTTTTAATGATGGAATTGATTCATCGTGTAGATCCATCTTTCTTTCAAATATATTACAGTAAACCGGGTAAAACAGTTAATTTAGTCCAAAACAAAAACACCTGCAATAACTTTACAGAAACATGTGATAGATAGTTTTTAATTGAATAACTTGGTACATTCTCCCCACACTTAGTTTCTTTCTTTGCCTTTTTATTCTTCTTTATTCCATGAATTCAAGAGTTTTGGGTTGTTTCTAAATTTATGTCCTTTTTGAAGTAACGATAATTTCGGCATTAACACCTAGTTTTATCGTTCATAAATATGTATAAACAAACATGATTTTGAGTTCATTTAGTTGAAATTTTTTCAAATTTTTACAAAATTTGGCAAATAAACCAAGTGTAAACCCGAGAGAATTTATAACCCTTCCCCACACTTGAGATCATGCAATGCCCTCATTTGCATGAAATCAGACTATAATTATAAATTCATGAGGGTGATTAGTGTAGAAAAGTGATTAAAAATACCCAGTTTGTAATTACCAAGCTCGTCGAATGATTGATGGCGCCTCATCGTTCATTCCTTCATTTGTTATATCACATTTGTTGTTTTGCGTCTTGTCGTCAAAATTAGTACCTTTTTCTGAACTTAATGACAGTCTTTGAAAGTGCGTTATTTTACCCTGTTTTGTATATAACATAAAATACAAACATACATAATTTTGAAGTTGGGTATATTACCCCACGTTCAAAAATTTATAAAATCTAATATATTTTTTTTGGCATACTTTAAATCAATTAAATTAAAAATAATGATAACAAAATTTCTCGTCCCGCCCTCGGTTAAAGTAATTTCGGTTCAACTACCTAATCTTCAACTCACGACGAATTTTAGAAATCATTTTTTTACTTAATGAAATAAAGTAAATTTTGTTTTTAAATTCACACAAAACTTAAATTTAAAAAGCATATTAATTTCATATAAAACCTACAAAATAAAAAAAAATCAGAATGGGGGGAGAAAACTAGTTCTTTAGTGTCTGCTAGCGGAAAAGACCAATCGAATTCCATTCTCGGAACTACACGAGAACAGAACAACTAACTCCAAACATCATTTTCTTTTTAGAATATTTGAATCTCCTCACACTTAGGTAGATGTGGTGTCGAAATTGTGATTAACTTCATCGTCAATTTCTCTTGGACCATAATCAACTTGCATATCTGTGACTTTTGCTTTAAGCCAGTGACCAGCTTTTTCCGTAATATCCACAAATTCAACTAGCTTCACCTTTTCTTTAGGCGACAGATTGGATACTAACCGGTTATATAACTTAAAGTTTCCCTTACTTTTAGCATCAATAACCCGTTTAAAAAGTTTCTTCATTGAACTGTTAATAACGGGGTTATTTAATTTCGTATCAACTATGGGGTTCTTTATTATCAAGTCATCATTAGGTGTTACTTCATTTTCCCCACACTTAGGCGTTCTATTATTGTTAAGCATTACCGTTGGAGTTGGTAAAACAACATGGTTCTTACCAATCGTTTTTGTCGGTTCAACGGTTTTGGTTTGTGGATATTTAGACTGTCGAATCATAAAGGTGATCGATTTCTCATCATTACTAAGTGTCATTCTACCCTTTCTTACATCAAATAACGCCCCGGTGGACGCTAAGAATGGTCGACCTAAAATTAGAGGAACGTTTGAGTCCTCTTCTATGTCAATGACAATGAATTCGACTAGAAAGGTTAAATTACCTACTTGAACGGGTAGGTTGTCAGCAATTCCAACTGGGTGCTTAATGGTTTGATCAAGGAGTCGAACACTCATATCCGTTGGAGTTAACTCACCTACACCTAATCTCTTATATAATGAAAGAGGCATAACACTCACACTTGAACCTAAATCTGCTAGTGCATCATACATGACACAGTCACTAAGTAGACAAGGAACAATAAATTCACCCGGATCACCTACCCTAGGTGGAGGATTTGGTGGAACTGTCTTCACCGGGTTTACTTCTACTGTTTTTGTTTCTTGCACTTTTTTATTCTTCTTCTTCTTCTTTCCAGAGGTATCACAAACTTTATTACCTATTACTTGCTCATACTCAACTCCTTTTCTTGGAAACGGGATGGGTGGTCTGTATGGTGCCACCACTGGCTTTACATACTCGGGTGGTGGTGGTGGTGTAACTTCTTCATTGTTACTTACATCTAAAACTTTTCCATCTTCTGGTATTGGTTTTTCAGAATTTGTTGATATCATGTTAACATTTTCTTTCCGAGGATTTACTTCATTATTACTCGGTAGCTTTCCTTGTTCCCTTTCACTCATCAATCTAACAAGAGTACCTACTTGTTTTTCTAGATTCAAAATGGAAGCTTGTTGAGTTCTAAATGACTGATCAAACCTCTCATTCGTTTGGGTTTGAGTTTCAATAAATTGTGTTTGAGATTCAACTAGCTTAAATACCACTTCTTCCAGATTTGACTTCTTCTCGTCGGTTTGTTGTGGTGGTTTATACAAGCCAGGTCTTTGTTGATTGAAAGTGTTGTTTTGAGTTGGTTGGTTATTCGGACCTTGTTGGTTATACGAGTTATTGTCGGGTCCTTTTGGATTGTAAAGAATGTTTTGATTTCGATTGAAGTTTGGCCTTGGCGGTTGATAATTATTCTGATAACTATTTTCCAGCCTTTGGTTCATGTAGACAACATTCTCACGTTGTTCCATATTTTGTTCAATGTGACAGTCTTTCATTAAGTGTGGTCCACCGCATTGCTCACAACTGATTCGTATTGCGTGAATATCTTTATTCATCTTTTCCATTCGTCTCTCGAAAGCATCTATTTTTGCGGAAACGGAATCAAAGTTATGGCTAGAATCGGCTCTAGCCGCTTTAGATGAGAGATATATATCTTTCTCTTGGTGCCACTCATGAGAGTGGGAGGCTGTGTTATCAATAATTTTGTAAGCTTCAGTTGCGGTTTTCTTCATAATGGAACCACCAGCTGTTATGTCGATGTCTTTTCGTGTAGCAACGTTGACACCTTGGTAGAATATTTGTACTATTTGATAAGTGTCTAAACCGTGTTGAGGACATCCTCTCAACAACTTTCCAAATCTTGTCCACGCCTCATATAGAGTTTCATTTGACTTTTGTGTGAACGTAACAATTTCTCCTTGAAGTCTCACGGCTTTAGATGCCGGAAAGAATCTTTTAAGAAATTTCTCAACTAAAACATCCCATGTGTCAATCGCCCCTTCAGGTAACGATTCTAACCAATCTTTGGCTTCTCCCTTTAAAGTCCAGGGAAACAACATGAGATAGATCTGTTCATCCTCAACTTCTCGGATTTTGAATAGTGTACAGATCCTATTAAACGTACGAAGATGTTCGTTTGGATCTTCCTTCGGCGCACCACTATATTGGCACTGATTAGTTACCATGTGTAGGATTTGTCCTTTGATTTCATAATCTGGCGCATTAATGTCTGGCTTAATAATGGCGTGACCTTGGCCCGTGCGTGTGGCTCTCATTCGGTCTTCCATACTTAGAGGTTCCAGATTTTCCATAATTGAATTTGTTGAATACGAATCACTAGAAGATTCTGATTTAATGGTTTGTGGTTCAGGAGGAATGATTAGTGGTTCTGGATCTTGGAATTGTCCCTGAATATTCTCCGGATTCTCAATTGTGAGGTCGGGTTCAAAAGATGGATTATCGGAAATTTGAGTTGGAGTTCTTGGTCGACTAGATGATGATTCTAAAGAAAAATCAACGGCGACAATATTGGCTAGATGTCTTGATCGAGTTATAGGTGGTGAACGTATGAAAGGTGGTGAACGTTTTACTCGGTGCATTCACTGAATATCCTATTAGTTTTTAAAAGGAAAGAAAAATTATATAAGTTATCCAATTAATAGACTTTTCTGATTTTGCCCACGTTTCGAATAGCCAAAAGATGCAGCAGAGGGGCAGGATTCGTTTGGTCTCAATATAATTGAGTACTGTTTGGCTCCAATAACCCGGTCCACGTACAAATCCAACTATTACTACGAACCAGAAAATTTTGATGTCTATCAATTTAACCACTTAAAATAAATTTTCGTAATTTTAAGAAATTTAGATAAGAAGTAGAATAAAAATCTTATCCTAAAACTAGAATAGCGAGAAATAAGAAAGAAAAAAAAAAACGCGTCGAAAAAGGTCGAAAAATAAAAGGTCGAAAAATAGGCGTCGAAAAATAAAAATAAGAAAGTAGCGCGAAAAACGGCGTCGCAAAATTCTAAAGCACATAAATCTTAGTCTAAGGAATAAGCACTTAAGGGATTTTACGGCAAACCTAAAAATTCTAGAAATAAAAATAACTATGGCAAAACTAAACTTAATACTAAAAATTGTAACTAGAGTCTAAAAATCTAAAGGTAATTAAAAAAAAACTTTTTTTTTTTAATTTTTTTTATATATTTCGTTTTTTAAGGATTTTAAAATTTTTTTTTTTTTTAAATTTTTTTTTTTTATATAAATTTTTTTTTAAAACTTTTTTTTTTTTTTAAAAAAAATTTTTAAAAAAAACGATTTTTTTTTACAATTTTTTTTTTAAAAAACGAAATTTTTTTTCTTAAAAAAAAACGATTTTTTTTTTTTAAAAAAACGATTTTTTTTTACAAATTAATAATTTTTTTATAATTATAATTTTTTTTTCAAAACTTTTTTTTTAATTCATTTACTATTCATGAATAGTAAATGAAAATAAATTAATTAATTTACTATTTACATGAAAGCGACATGATAGAAATTATTAATTATAAGTTACATAATATACCCCTGAAGTATTTAATAAATACGACTTTTTAAAACTTTACGTATCAAATTTTGATTCTAAAATATTATTATATTATTATATTCTATTTCAATATTATTATATTATTATATTTTATTTCAATATTATTATAATTAAAAATATAGCGTTTTAGCGCTCCCGGCAGCGGCGCCAAAAACTTGATGTGGTAGCGTGGGGTTACGAAATTACTATTATTTTTAATACAAAATACTACAAAATATGACACAAGTTTTATTAATTTACGGATGGGATATACCTAAACCTTGCTACAACACTATAGGCAGTGTACCTAATCGTAGAGTAGTGTAGTTTTTAGTAAGTCCGGTTCGTTCTACAGGGAGCTGGTGATACTTACTATATTTTTAACTATATTTATACAAAATATATATAATTATATAAGTAGTAATATTATTATAAAAGGGGGGTTTTACCGTTTAATGACCGGTTTGTCGATTCTATATTTTAAGCGTAAAGATAAATGACGATAATTAAAGTGCGTAAAATAATGAAAATAAATAAAATGACAGTAAATAAAATTGCGAGTAATAAAATGACAGTAAATAAAGATACGATGAGAAATATAATAAAAGAATTATGCTTATTTAAACTTCCGTAATCATGATGTTTGACGTGTTGATTTTAATTTATTACCATGGGTTAATTGTCCTTTGTCCTGGTTTATTTGATACGTCTATCTGGTTTTTGTCCATAATAGTCCATCGGTCATAAATATAAAGTGCGAGTATCCTCGTCAAATTACCCTTATACCCGAAGTCAAATATTCCAACTGATTAAGGATTTAAACTGTGACGCAGCTATCACTTCTGTCAACAATTACACCAGTTATCACTGTATGTAATCTACCCCTGTTTTAATTAGTTTATGAATATTAATTCATCCACTTGATCAGAATGAATAATCAATTACCCAACCCAATTGATTAATTAAATGATTATAACAGATTCCATATGAACGTCACTAAATAGGACAACCATAATCATTATTAATTATTAGGTTAATTAATTTGAAGATAGGTTCGACAGACTCCAATGAGTTGTCACTCAATTAGACAATACCCCCCATCTATTAATAGTCAATAGTTCAATTTCCACAAGTGTCAGTCTTTTGCCCAAACCTTAATTATGGTCCAAAGTTCAATAACCCCTTCTTAATATTTTAGCCCAACATCACGATTACTTCGGCTCAAATAAGCACAATAATAACTTAGTTACGATACATTAATTTAAAAAGGAAGAACATAGCTTACAGTGGTGATTAATCGCGTAGCGTTACACGGGCAGAGTTTCGACTTTAAAACCCGTAAAATATTTCTTACAATAACCCAATTATTATTAAACTTAAATTAAACTTAATATTATAAATATAAATATATATATTCTTACAGAGGGAAAGAAAGAAAAATGAAGTGAAGGTGTTCTTTTTTATTACTACGTGAATTCCATTTTATAGGCAAATGTTGATTTGAAATTTTCACTTATGACCCCTTAACTATGCTCAATTAACAACTTTTTATTATTTATTATTATTCTTATTATGAATTATTTAAATATTATATTATATTCTTGTGCATAGTTGACTTGTACTTTCAGCTCCGTTGCGTCGAGCGTTGATAGTTGGCTCGGGTACCGGTTCCGGATTTTCGAACGTCCTTTCGTATAATTTAATATCTTGTACTTTGCGTTTTGTAACTTTTACTCTTGTCATTTTTAGACGTTTCTCATCAATAAATTGAACCTTTTGAATTGTATCTTGTACATTTGAGCTTTTTGGACGTTTTGGTCTTTCAAATCTTTGTTTTTGTCTTTAAATCTTCATTTTCGAGCGATTTGCGTCTTTCGTCTTCGCACTTATTTATTTAACTATTACAACTAAAAATAAGGAAATTACATTTAAAAACTTTACATATTGGAACGATATTGCTACTAAATATATGTTCATTTGGAGCACTATCAGTTATGTCATGGTATCACTGACTGACACATCAACGCCACATCAGAACCTTCTTCCAATCACTAACCAACCACTAACTGCTAACCATCATGACATACCACAACTTGGTCCCACTTCCAATTTTTAATATTAAACTCATTTATTATTTATTGCTGGTATTATATATAAAAAAATTCTGATATTATTATTTGTATAAAAACTATTATTATTATTGTTATTATTATTATTATTATTTGTATTTGTCAAATAATTACATCAAACAAGTGAACATTTTATTGAATTAAAAAAGACGGCAATACAAGACATGAAAATATAAAAACGATTACATCAAAGTTAAAAACAATAAACACTAATCGTCATCGGTAATGATAGTGGGGGTTATTCATGTAATGAGGTATAGAAAATGGATTCATGGTCTAATTGTTTAGTTGAGGATATTGAGATTGATAGTGGGGTTAGAAGACGAGCCCATAGGAGATTAATGTTGCATACTCATGCGAGATTGTTGATGGAGATTTTGTTGAGCTCGATGAAGCGTATTTTGGAGGACCGAATTCCACATATCTTCATCGATGGTAGTATGTTGTTGTTGTTTTTGATTTTTTTTGTTGGAAGACATGGTGATGAAGTTGATGGAGACGGTGAAGGTGATGATAAATGAGAGTTAAATGTTGGTGTAAAAAGAGATAGATGTTGGGTGTATATAAATGAGAGTGTAGATGGGTCGTTTGAATAAAACAAAAAGAAAAGAGCCGTTTGAGTTAAAGAATCCGTGAAGCAAATTGTCATACAACGACTATTTCGATTACAGTCAGTTAACGGCGGTTGACTGACGGGTTGCTAATACCGACACCCTTCAATTGCGGCTCGAATGGCGAATCAACGACACAACCGATACGAGTCGCCTTATTGAAAATGGTGAACACAATTTTAAGTACACTTGAAAAACACTTTTCTCTAATGATATGAAGATCTATTTTTAAAATGTTTTGATCTTTCGTTGAAAAAACAAGATTAAGAGCAAGTAAAAGAGCGGATTCACAAAGAAAATTGACGCGAAAAGGATCATTTAATCTAATATGTGAAAGCAACTTCAAAACCCATATTTTTTCACAAGTCATAATAGCTAAATATCTTTAGATTCAATTGATGATCTAAACACAGTGAGTAGTTTCTTACTCTTTCAAGCTATTAAAGATCCACACAAGAATAAATAATAACCAAAAGCAGATCTTCTTGAACCATAAAACTTACCACAATCATTATCTGAATAAGCAAATAAAACAAACATATCGTAAGACCTCAACCAGCACCGGCACTACCTTGGCTGTAAATGAGCCAAGCTACTCGCGAGCTACTCGAGCTCAGCTCGTAAAAAGCTCGATTCGAGCCGAGCCTAAGCGAGCTCGAGTTCGAGCTTCGGATATGACTCGTTTAATATACGAGCTCGAGCTTCACATGCCGAGCTCATATAAGCTCGCGAGCCTAAACGAGTTATATATATATATATATATATATATATATATATATATATATATATATATATATATATATATATATATATATATATATATATATGAAATGTCCCGTTCATATTGATTATAAACGTTCCATATTAATTAATTTCGTTGCGAGGTTTTGACCTCTATATGAGACGTTTTTCAAAGACTGCATGCGATTTTAGAACAAACCATAACCTTTAAAATATTACGACGATTATCGAATAATGATAATCTAAAATATAGCATTTTTCACACGACCATTACATAATGGTTTACAATAATATTACACATCAACATAAGTCTTCGAATGCAGTTTTTAAACAATATTATACAAGCATGAACTCCAAATCTTGTCCTTAATTTAGTATGCAACAGCGGAAGCTCTTAATAATCACCTGAGAATAAACATGCTTAAAACGTCAACAAAATTGTTGGTGAATTATAGGTTTAACCTACATATTATCAAATCATAATAATAGACCACAAGATTTCATTTTTATAACACATCTCATATCAGGCATTTCGCAAACTGCATAGAGATAAAAATCATTCATATGTTGAACACCTGGTAACCGACCTTAACAAGATGCATATAGAATATCCCCATCATTTCGGGACTCTCATCGGATATGATAAATCGAAGTACTAAAGCATCCGTAACTCGGATGAGGCTTGTTGGGCTAAATAGATCTCTCTTTAGGATTCGCGTCAATTAGGGGCCATTTCCCTACTTCTTTGGCTACCAAGCTAAAAAGGGGCATATTCGGTTCGATAATCCAACATAGAAAGTATTTTCGATTACTTGTGTCTATAGAGTGTCTAGAGTGTCTATAGTTGTTTCAAATAATATATATACATGGGTCGATATGATATGTCAAAACATTTGCATACATGTCTATGGTATCCCATGATTACATAATATATTAGAATACATGTATAATACAATATAAGTTAGCTAGGATATGATTTGTATAGAATTGTTACAATGTTTCCCGTAGCTACAACAATCAAAAAAATATCCAATCTTGTTTTACCCATAATTTCTTCGTTTTAAATCCGTTTTGAGTGAATCAAATTGCTATGGTTTCATATTAAACTCTATTTTATGAATGTAAACAGAAAAATTATAGGTTTTTAGTCGAAAATATAAGTTACAAGTCATTTTTGTAAGAGGTAGTCATTTCAGTCGAAATAACGACGTCTTGATGACCATTTTGAAAAACGTACTTCCACTTTGAGTTTAACCATGATTTTTGGATATAGTTTCATGTTCATAAGAAAAATCATTTTCCCAGAAGAATAACTTTTAAATCAAAGTTTATCATAGTTTTTAATTATCAAACCCAAAACAGCCCGCGGTATTACTACGACGGCGTATGTCCGGTTTTACGGTGTTTTTTCTATTTTCGGGTTTTAAATCATTAAGTTAGCATATAATATAGATATAGAACATGTGTTTAGTTGATTTTAAAATTTAAGTTAGAAGGATTAACTTTAGTCGATCCCAACCGTTTTCAAAATCAATAACACATGCTCGTAGCATGTCTTAAAGAGTTTGTATCGTCCTTTCGCTCTGCCCATCGATTTTGTATCGTCCTTGATGCTAAGTTTGTTCAACTCTCGGTAGTCGATACACAACCTAAATGTACCATCCTTCTTCTTGACAAACAAAACATGAGCTCCCCACGGTGATATACTTGGTCGAATGAAACCACGCTCTAAAAGTTCCTGTAGTTGGCTTTGGAGTTCTTTCATTTCACTGGGTGCGAGTCTGTATGGAGCACGAGCTATTGGTGCAGCTCCTGGTACGAGATCTATTTGAAATTCAACATATCGATGTGGAGGTAGCCCCTGTAATTTTTTCGGAAATACATCGGGAAATTCTTTTGCGACGGGAACATCATTGATGTTCTTTTCTTCGGGTTTGACTTCTTCGATGTGTGCTAGAATGGCATAGCAACCTTTTCTCATTAGTTTTTGCGCCTTCAAATTACTAATAAGATTTAGCTTCGCGTTGCTCTTTTCTCCGTACACCATTATAGGTTTTCCTTTTTCTCGTACAATGCGAATTGCATTTTTGTAACATACGATTTTCGATCTCTCCTTTTTCAACCAGTCCATGCCGATCATCACATTAAAACTCCCTAACTCTACTGGTATCAAATCGATCTTAAACGTTTCGCTAACTAGTTTAATTTCTCGATTCCGACATATTTTATCTGCCGAAATTAATTTACCGTTTACTAATTCGAGTAAAAATTTATTTTTCATAGGCGTCAATGGACCACTTAATTTAGCACAAAAATCTCTACTCATATAACTTCTATTCGCACCCGAATCAAATAAAACATAAGCAGGTTTTTCATCGATAAGAAACGTACCCGTAACAAGCTCCGGGTCTTCCTGCGCTTCTTTCGCATTAATGTTAAAAACTCTCCCACGGCTTTGCCCATTATTATTTCCCTGGTTTGGACACGCAGTTTTGTAGTGGCCCTTCTTCCCGCATCCATAACAAATAATGTGGGCATTACTTGTTCATTTACCCGATGGTCCATAAATTTCACACTTCGTTGTATCATGACCCTTTCTATTACATTTAGTACATGTTGCTGGACAAAAAGTAGTTGGATGGTACCCTTCACACCTTAGACACGGAATTTTCTGATTTTGATTACCAGTGTTGTTATTGAGATTGTTGTTGGGATTTTTGTTGTTGCGGTTGGTATTGTTGTTGGGATGATTGTTGTAGTTGTTGTTGTTGGAATGGTTTTTGTTGCGTTTATTGTTGCGAAAAATGGTGCGATTGTGGTTGTGATTGTGGTGTGGATTGTTGAAATTGTGACTCTTATCACTGGGTTCTTCTCACTTTCTCTTGACTTGTTTCATTTTAGCCTCCTCGGCCGCCTGCTCTTTAATCATTCCCTCGATCTAGTTTATAAGTTTGTGAGCCATTCGGCTTGCCTTTTGCATTGAAGTGGGCGCGCTTGCACTCACATCCTCCTGAATTCTCTCTGGTAACCCCTTTACAAACGCATCGATCTGCTCTTCTTCATCTTCGAACACTCTTGGGCACAATATACACAACTCGGTGAATCGTCATTCGTATGTGGTGATATCGAATCCATTCGTTCGTAATTCTCTAAGCTCTGTCTTGAGCTTATTGACTTCGTTTCTGGGACGGTACTGCTCGTTCATCAAGTGTTTGAATGCTGACCATGGTAGTGCGTAAGCAGCATCTTGTCCCACTTGTTCGAGATAGGTATTCCACCATGTTAATGCAGTACCTGTGAAGGTATGCGTTGTGTACTTTACCTTATCTTCCTTAGCACATTTGCTTATAGTAAACACAGATTCAACCTTTTTGGTCCATCGTTTCAGTCCGACTGGTCCTTCAGTTCCATCGAATTTCAGAGGTTTACAGGTAGTGAAAGCCTTGTAGGAGCATCCTACACGGTTTTCTGTGGAGTTAACTCCACTGCTAGACCCTGAGTTATTGTTGTTTTGCATTGCAGCCTGTACTGCGGCTATATTTGCTGCAAAGAAAGCACGGAAGTCTTCCTCACTCATGTTCAAGTTCTGACGAGTAGTCGGTGCCATTTCCTTCAAAAATAGCCAAAAGAATTAAGTTAATCATATAGAATATTAAGAGTAGTCAATAGTATTCCGTAGCATAATATGAACTCATTTATAAAAGCTTTTTCTTCATATTAACGTTTTATAAGTTTTAATTCAGGTAATACCTACCCGTTAAGTTCATACTTAGTAGCTAACATACAATTCAACTACTACAATTCTATATGAAAAACTGATTATAATAATATTTCACATTAAAACTTTTATACAATATTTTGCAAACTTACAATACCGCTATTTTACATATATCATGAAATATAGCACATAAAAATTCTGATACAAAACAGTTGCGAAGACAATTCTAGTTAATACTCAAGTCGTTCAACAAAGGCAATAAAGACACGTAATTCATACGTCCAGAAACAAGTCATGCATTCTGGTTTTATTAAGACTACTTCCCATCTTTGGTCTTGTGGAACATAACCGTTATGACCGTTGACAAGACAGCATGTCGTAACGTCGTCAAAGGGACGAGGGTTTCGTAATGTCCAACAGCCCCGCAATAATCTAAAAACCTTGTTTCTCACCCCAACTACTGAATCCGTCACTTGTAGGAAGGTTTTATTTAAAAGTTGTAATCCGATGTTCTTTTTCTCACTTTGCTGAGAAGCGAACATAACTAACCCGTAAGCATAACATGCTTCCTTATGATGCATGTTAGAAGCTCTTTCTAACTCACGAAATCCTATGTTGGGATATGTTGAGTCAAAATAGGTTCTTAACCCGTAGCGTAAAATTGCATTTGGGTTCGCCGCACTTAACGCTTTAAAGAAAACACGGCGTAACTTACTATCTCCCCAATGTGATATACCCCACCTATCAAAGGAAAGCCTTTTATAAACTAAGGCATTTCTGGAAAGTCTTTTAAATGTTTGACAAGTTAATTTCGCCATAACTAATTGTGCTGATGAATTCTGACCGACTCTAGACAAGATTTCATCAATCACATCCTCTGGTAGGTCTTCTAAAATATTCGGTTGTCTACCCTTAACGTCCATTTTGTGTTTTTATACTGTAAAAATAGACGAGGGTTAGATTCATAAAAGATAATTAACAAACAATACAAACAATTTTTACATTTATCATAAAAGCACAAGCACACTATATTACATATATTACACAACATGATTACAACTCTTTAATCCGACTCACTCGTTTCTTCTTCTTCTTCGGACTTGGTTCGTTTTGCTAATTTCCTAGGGATATATGGTGCTCCCCTAATACGAGCTGTCGTTTTCCACAATGGTTTAGAAAAACCTGGTGGTTTAGAGGTTCCCGAGTTATTGTTACAATTTAGGAAATACGGATGTTGCCGATACATATAAAGTTCATCGGGGTTGGAATCAGGTTTCTCTATTTTTATACCTTTTCCCTTATTATTTTCTTTTGCTATATTAAATTGGGTCGAGGTAATTTCTATAACATCATCGGAATCCTCATCGAGATCCGATTCATCGAAAAATTGGTAATCTTCCCAATATTTTGCTTCCTCGGCGGATACACCATTGACCATTTTTAACTTTGGTCCGTTGGTTGAGGATTTTCTTTTATTTAACCGATTTACTGTAGGTATCAATATTTCTTCCTTCAGAACCTCTTCTTCTTCCGGTTCCTCCTCTTCCGATTCCTCCTCTTCTGGTTCCTCTTCTTCCGGTTCCTTTTCTTCTGGTTCCTCCTCTTCTGGTTCCTCTTCGGGAATTTGTGAATCTTCCCAAAGTATATTCGACTCTTCATTATTATTAGGTGAGTCGATGGAATTTGTACTAGTGGTAGACATCTATCACACAATATCAAACACATTAAGAGATTAATATATCACATAATAATTACATGTTAATAATATATAGTTTTCAACAAAAATGTTAAGCAATCGTTTTTAAAAAAAAAAACACGGTCGAAGTCCAGACTCACTAATGTATCCTAACAACCTCGATAAGACACACTAATGCAAATTTCTGGTTCTCTAAGACCAACGCTCGGATACCAACTGAAATGTCGCGTTCATATTGATTATAAACGTTCCATATTAATTAATTTCGTTGTGAGATTTTGACCTCTATATGAGACGTTTTTCAAAGACTGCATGCGATTTTAGAACAAACCATAACCTTTAAAATATTACGACGATTATCAAATAATGATAATCTAAAATATAGCGTTTTTCACACGACCATTACATAATGGTTTACAATAATATTACACATCAACATAAGTCTTCGAATGCAGTTTTTAAACAATATTATACAAGCATGGACTCCAAATCTTGTCCTTAATTTAGTATGCAACAGCGGAAGCTCTTAATAATCACCTGAGAATAAACATGCTTAAAACGTCAACAAAATTGTTGGTGAATTATAGGTTTAACCTACATATTATCAAATCATAAAAATAGACCACAAGATTTCATTTTTATAATACATCTCATATCAGGCATTTCGCAAACTGCATAGAGATAAAAATCATTCATATGTTGAACACCTGGTAACTGACATTAACAAGATGCATATAGAATATCCCCATCATTCCGGGACTCTCATCGAATATGATAAATCGAAGTACTAAAGCATCCGTAACTCGGATGAGGCTTGTTGGGCCAAATAGATCTATCTTTAGGATTCGCGTCAATTAGGGGCCACTTCCCTAATTCTTAGGCTACCAAGCTAAAAAGGGGCATATTCGGTTCGATAATCCAACATAAAAAGTATTTTAGATTACTTGTGTCTATTTTGTAAAATATTTATAAAATCGCATGTATTTTCATCCCAAAAAAAATAATAGATTTTAAAAGTGGGACTATAACTCACTTTCACAGATTTTTACTTCGTCGGGAAGTAAGACTTGGCCACTGGTTGATTCACGAACCTAAAACAAATATGTACATATATATCAAAATATGTTCAAAATATGTTTACAACATTTTTAATACGTTTTAATGTTTTAAGTTTATTAAGTCAGCTGTCCTCATTAGTAACCTACAACTAGTTGTCCACAGTTAGATGTACAGAAATAAATCGATATATATTATCTTGAATCAATCCACGACCCAGTGTATACACGTCTCAGGCTAGATCACAACTCAAAGTATATATATATGTTTGGAATCAACCTCAACCCTGTATAGCTAACTCAAACATTACTGCATATAGAGTGTCTATGGTTGTTCTAAATAATATATATACATGGGTCGATATGATATGTCAAAACATTTGCATACGTGTCTATAGTATCCCAAGATTACATAATATATTAGAATACATGTATAATATAATATAAGTTAGCTAGGATATGATTTGTATAGAATTGTTACAATATTTCCCGTAGCTACAACAATCAAAAAAATATCCAATCTTGTTTTACCTATAACTTCTTCGTTTTAAATCCGTTTTGAGTGAATCAAATTGCAATGGTTTCATATTGAACTCTATTTTATGAATATAAATAGAAAAAGTATAGGTTTATAGTGGGAAATATGAGTTACAAGTCGTTTTTGTAAGAGGTAGTCATTTCAGTCGAAAGAACGACGTCTTGATGACCATTTTGAAAAACATACTTCCACTTTGAGTTTAACCATGATTTTTGGATATTGTTTCATATTCATAAGAAAAATCATTTTCCCAGAAGAATAACTTTTAAATCAAAGTTTATCACAGTTTTTAATTATCAAACCCAAAACAGCCCGCGGTGTTACTACGACGGCGTATGTCCGGTTTTACGGTGTTTTTCCTGTTTTCAGGTTTTAAATCATTAAGTTAGCATATAATATAGATATAGAACATGTGTTTAGTTGATTTTAAAAGTCAAGTTAGAAGGATTAACTTTATTTTCGAACAAGTTTAGAATTAACTAAACTATGTTCTAGTGATTACAAGTTTAAATCTTCGAATAAGATAGTTTTATATGTATGAATCGAATGATGTTATGAACATCATTACTACCTTAATTTTAGTAGGTAAACCTACTAGAAATGAGAAAAATAGATCTAGCTTCAAAGGATCATTGGATGGCTTGAAAGTTCTTGAAGCAGAATCATGACACGAAAACAAGTTCAAGTAAGATTTTCACTCGAAATAAGATTGTTATAGTTATAGAAATTGAATCAAAGTTTGAATATGAGTATTACCTTGTATTAGAAAGATATCTTACTATAAATAAAAAAGATTTCTTGAGGTTGGATGATCACTTTACAAGATTGGAAGTAAGCTAGCAAACTTGGAAGTATTCTTGATTTTTTGAAACTAGAACTTATAGAATTTATGAAGAACACTTAGAACTTGAAGATAGAACTTGAGAGAGATAAATTAGATGAAGAAAATTGAAGAATGAAAGTGTTTGTAGGTGTTTTTGATCGTTGGTATATGGATTAGATATAAAGGATGTGTAATTTTGTTTACTTGTAAATAAGTCATGAATGATTACTAATATTTTTGTAATTTTATGAGATATTTCATGCTAGTTGCCAAATGATGGTTCCCACATGTGTTAGGTGACTCACATGGGCTGCTAAGAGCTGATCATTGGAGTTTATATACCAATAGTACATACATCTAAAAGCTGTGTATTGTACGAGTACGAATACGGGTGCATACGAGTAGAATTGTTGATGAAACTGAACGAGGATGTAATTGTAATCATTTTTGTTAAGTAGAAGTATTTTGATAAGTGTCTTGAAGTCTTCCAAAAGTGTATGAATACATATTAAAACACTACATGTATATACATTTTAACTGAGTCATTAAGTCATCGTTAGTCGTTACATGTAAGTGTTGTTTTGAAACCTTTAGGTTAACGATCTTGTTAAATGTTGTTAACCAATTGTTTATTATATCTAAAGAGATGTTAAATTATTACATTATCATGATATTATGATGTATTAATATATCTTAATATGATATATATACATTTAAATGTCGTTACAACGATAATCGTTACATATATGCCTCGTTTCGAAATCCTTAAGTTGGTAGTCTTGTTTTTACGTATGTAGTTCATTGTTAATATACTTAATGATATGTTTACTTATCATAATACCATATTAACTATATATATATATATATATATATATATATATATATATATATATATATATATATATATATATATATATATATATATCCATATATATGACATCATATAGTTTTACAAGTTTTAACGTTCTTGAATCACCGGTCAACTTGGGTGGTCAATTGTCTATATGAAACCTATTTCAATTAATCAAGTCTTAACAAGTTTGATTGCTTAACATGTTGAAAACATTTAATCATGTAAATATACCAATTTCATTTAATATATATAAACATGGAAAAGTTCGGGTCACTACAATATATATATATATATATATATATATATATATGTATATATATATATGGGCATGATCAATGGGGAAGTAACCAATCGGGGGGAAGCAAATTTTTTTTTTTTCGTTTTTTGAAAAAACTTTGTTCACGAACATTATAGATTGGATGAAAATATGAACATTTAAAAAAGACACTTCGTGATGAATGTTATTATTTTGGCGGGAAAACGATCGACAAAAATAATATTAGAGATAATATTGTTCGTGAAGAATGTTAACGTTTTTTTTTCATGTTTTGTGAAGTAAAATTTATCCCGATTTAGAGTTTAGGGTTTAGGGTTTTGGGTTTAGGGTTTGGTGTTTTGGGTTCCGTTCGTGTTAAAAACTCAATCTAAATCCTAAATCTAAACCCTAAATCTAAACCCTAAACCCTAAATTTCTAAACCCTAATATCTAAACCCTAATATATAAAACATAATACCTAAAACCTCAACATACGCTCGAAAAACACGATAATTGTTATATATTACTTCTTCGAGCGTTTTTCCGCCAAAATAAAAACATTTATCACAAAGTGTCTTTATTAAAAGTTCATATTTTCATCCAATCTATAATGTTCGTGAACAAACTTTTTTCAAAAATCGAAAAAAAAAAATTTGCTTCCCCCGATTGGTTACTTCCCTTTTGATCCTACCACTATATATATATATATATATATATATATATATATATATATATATATATATATATATATATATATATATATATATATATATATATATATATTCATTTTATGTTACTAATAAACTTATACGGAGTAAATTTTAAAATGAAGAAAGGAATATATACGGATGATACATGATGCAGTGATGTACGTGCATTTCCCAACTAACCCACTCAATTTCCAAGATACGGACTTACAAAGTATTTATTAAGTTTCGTTAGAAAAGTATAGTCCAAGTGTCCCACATCGCCACTATATACAAACTTCCCAATTTTTATTTTCTATATATTAACACTAGTCGAAGAGACACAAGGTTAACCTACTAATTTGTTATTTTTGCTTGTGTATTACAGGATTTTTCCTTTTGTGGCAAAAAGATTTTAACTATTAGAGTTGACTACAAAAGCACCTAAGTAAAAAAAAATCAAGCTTATCATGTGCAGAGCTTGAGCTTTTTCCTCTTGTCACGAGCCGAGCTCAAGCTTAAAAAATAAAGCTTGAGATGAGCCGAGCTCGAGCTTTCTAAAAGTCGAACGAGCTCGAACACTACTAAGCTCGGGCTCGGCTTCGTTTACAGCCTTGAGTACCTTTTAAGTATCTCAACAATTTAAAAGCAACTTTAACATGAGACTTAAGAGGAGCATGTATATATTGAGAGCATGTATATATTGACTAAGAAACTAAACATAATAAGAGATATCCAATATTTATGAAGTCAGGTAATTTAAGTTTATCAATTAACTTTTGATATTGAGAAATATCAACAAGAAGCTTATCATTATCATATTTAAAAAGAATTAAGAACAAAACGAGGTGTCAATGGTGTGGCTGTAGGCTTGCGCCCAACCTTACCAAGGGTGTGTTTATATAAAACTAGTCAGAGCTGGAGCTTATAGGTTAGAGCTGAAACTTAAGCTTATTTTTAAAGCTGATTGTTGTAGCTTAATATTTTTTATAAGTGTTTGGTAAAATAGTCGGTGCTTATTTTTCAATTCATAAGCTCTATTTTTCTTCATAAGCTACTACGAGGAGCTTATTTTTCAAGGGCTAATGATTTGCGTATGCTATACTTTTTATGTCTACCAAACGAAGCTTATGACTTGAAGTTTATTAAAGTCATAAATTCAAGCTCCTACAAACTTTCATAATCTCTAAGAAGCTGGTGCACTAAACACACCCTAAATCACTTAAAAGTTAAGGCAATACTTACTTTGAGACGTACACATATCACTTTCAGTTTTGATTACTTTAATCCTTTTTTTTAATAACGATTGGTATCACCCGAGGGGGACTTTAACCACCCATTGCGATCATTTCCCGTTTCGACTATTCCGATGCAGCGATTTGAAACCGATCCAAGGGCACGACCAATTACCCCCTAAACGATATGGGAAAGGTGCCATGGGTGGATACTTCATGGCAGAGATGAAATTGTGTTTTTAATATGTAGCCAACGGGGGTCGAACTCCTAACCTCCCCTAAAGGATGTAGGTCACCAACCGCTGAACAACATCACAATTTCTTGATTACTTTAATCCTAAAAAGTATTTTACCTCTCAAAAGTCTTTTATGAGGTCCTTCCAGGGGTGTTCAAAATATCCGAATCCGAAATCCGAATCCGAATTATCCGAAATCCGAATCCGAAAATATCCGAAAAATCGGATATCCGAAAATTCGGATATCCGATTTTTCGGATTCGGATATCGGATGGAGTTTTTAAAATTTTCGGATATTCGGATATCCGAATATCCGAAAATTTTTAAAAAAATCCGAAAAAATCCGAAAAATATCCGAAATATCCGAAAAATATCCGAAATATCCGAAAATTATCCGAATATCCGGAAAATTATCCGAATATCCGAAAAATTATCCGAAAATATTCGAAGTTCTTCAAAAATATCGGATATTCGGATAATCCGATATCCGAATCCGAAATTTCGGATTCGGATTTCGGATGGGGTTTTTCACTATACGAATTTTCGGATATTCGAAAATTCGGATATCCGAATTTCGGATATCCGAAAATGAACACCCCTAGGTCCTTCACCTTATAAATGTCAATAACATGATTACCATTAATAATGATATAATCAACGTACACCAACATAATTACAAACACATCACCTGACAAATAAAGTGTATAATGAACAATCATGAACACTTTGCACAAAAGCATAATCAAAAAAATACATTTCTTTCCACATTTTAAAAATTGTTTTAAACCATACATAGACTTTTTGTTGGTTTAAGATCCGACGTTAATATTCAAATGTTCATTTATGTTTTGATGATGACATTTAACCGGAGTAGCGATATTTATGATAAAGTAAAAACGTGAGTTCACAAACCTATATTTTCTTTAGCAAACGATCAAAACATACAATGTCTAAATCTAAAGAAAGTAGTTTTTAATCAAAGCATGCATATGGTAAACATCATGGTTGGACCGTTGGACGAACCATCAATGTTTTGTCAACTACGATCAACATAACGGTTATGATGCGAATCGACCGTAACTTTATCTAGTCAAATTGTGCTTTATAATATATATATATATATATATATATATATATATATATATATATATATATATATATATATATATATATATATATATATATATATATATATAGTTTGACACCGTCAATGGTTGAAACTTCATAATGTATATGAGTTTCCAAAATGATAATTAACAAGATTCAATCTCACTCATATTTGAAAATATTTAACACCTTTGATCATCATATAACTTAAATCTAATCATCACAAACACATAAGTATTTGATGACTTTTATAAATATTAAAACTTACTTAGACACCTTAAGAATGGTCATCAAGTCCAAATTAGGAGAAGCTCATTCATAAACATGAGTTGTACATTAATGTACACTTATACAATTATGTGTTTAGCTACTAGTTGCCATATGCTTAACTGCTATGTTTTTAACTGTTATGTGCGTAGATATGATTAGTTGTTATGTGCTTAGACATTTATTGATATGTGCTTAGATTGGAAATTAATATGATTGGCCAATATGTCTAACTGAGTGTTACAAGTATTAGTGCCTAAATAAATATTTACCCTGAGATAAAACCATATTGAATTAAGCTCTAAATCATATGATATGGTTGATCACTTGTAACAATCTTAAATCATGTCCTTAATGATTTTTTTATATCAAACTATCATGAGTAAATGTACTTGGATAAAGGCATGATAAACTAACATAATACCATATGAAACTATATGTCTAAAACATTGAAAATGTGGTCTTATCTATGAATATAAATACCAACCTACGTGCTTAAATGAATATAAAATTAAGAGATCAGAAATACCTAGAAAATGCATACTACTTAATAAGCAAAATCATATGGACCTTATAACTTTCCAAATTAAGAATTATATTTCTTCTTAATGCCTAAATGAGATATGCATGCTATTTGTTTGATACTTAAATGCTCAATACATTATACTTGCTTAAATGTTTAGATAACTGATGCATGTTGGTTTATGAAGATAATCTTAACGTGGCTAAATCGTAGTCATTAACATGTATGCACGATATATGTTATGCTTACTGTATGTATGACTAATCCTCATTAACACATATGATTTAGTTAAGATTATGAGATTACATGTGTACTTAAGATTAAAAATAATACTTAAGACATATAGTGTAACATCCCGTGATTTTCCGTTAAATTTATTTTAACACCGTCTTTTTTTTTAGATAATATCTTTCGCTATTCAAATTTGTATCTTTCGTTAACTAGTGTTCATGATAATCCCGTTACTCGATTATAACATCTCTCGTTAACTTGCGTTTTAAAAATAGTCGTTTGGTTATTTCCCGCACCCGACAACAAACTTGAGGGACTAATCTCGCCACTCGGGTAAACTTGGCTAACTAGTGACTCCTCACCACCACACACTTCATTTCACCATCTTCTTCCTCTTTTTCTTTCTTCCTTTTCTCTCAAGAACACAAACACAAATTCATCATCTAATTTTGATCTTGGAAGCTCACAACAAATCCGACTACATATTCTTGATCCTCTCATCATCCTCTTCGATTTGATGCTAACCACTTCGATTTTGGGTAACATTTCTAAAACTCTAGATTTCTCAAATTCGTGTTTTTGACTTGATATGTTGTTAGTTAGTGTCTATGGCTCGTGTATAACATGAATATATGATTTGTATGCTCGATCTTGATGTTTTGGTGTAACTAGCTTGAAAATGAAAAGTGTATGCTTAATCCTTGATTTTGGATGATGAAATGTGTTTAGATGTTAATGTTTGTGTGTTCAAAGTGTTAGTTACTTCAATAGCTTCGTTTTGGTGTGTTGATTGACATGAAAACCTTACATTAACATGATTAGTGATTTTGAGGTTTGGTTAGGGTTTGACAACTCTTAAAACGAACTTTTGATGCGTTGAATGCTTATTAATGTTATTGATAAGTGTTTAGTCGAATTACATATTTCATTACCTTCAAAACGGCATATCATATGTATAAATTGGATTCCCGAAACTTGAATTGCAATTGATGAACTTGAAACCTTGTTTTGGAACGTTTAACGAACTTTCGACGAGATTTTTGTTGTCTAAAATGATAAATTTGATTTAGGAAATGTATCTAGTTGTGTTCCTTGTCGAAAGAGCTTTCCGGTGATATAAAATACATGTCTTGATTGTTTGCGGATCATAAACTAGGATTGATTGAAGTTTGGCTCGTGCTTTGTGTTTTCTGCAAACAGGACCTGTAAGCCTTTTGGGACGCCGTCCCAACCTCCTAGACGCCGTCCCACCCTTCATATTGGGACGCCGTCCTGACAATTGGGACGCCGTCCCACTCTTCATATCAGGACGCCGTCCTGACAATTGGGACGCCGTCCTGATACACTAAAATGGGCTGTTTGGGTTGTCGTTTGACGTAAAAATGTTTGCTATGCTACGGACCTCCGATTAACATGAAACTTGGCCAACATACTCATATATGATTATATAACTTAGAAAAATTGTCGGATACCCGACCCGACCCCGTTGACTTTGACTTTGACCAAGTTTGACTTTTAACCAAACTTAACCAAATGGTTGTGCAATCGTTCTAACATGCTTTTATACTTGTATCTTGCATGAAACATGACAACTTGATTCACATGCTACATTATTGAGTCGTAACGAGCCATAGGACTAATTGAACATCTTTGACCTATCGTGTTTACCGTTATTGATATAACCTATATGTTTAGGTCAAGACTAGCTTTGTCTTTGCACGCGTTTACTTGTCGAAGTACTTTATTAACTCTTGCACTCAAGGTGAGATCATAGTCCCACTTTTTCAATCACTTTTATTCTTTACATCGTGGGCTGAGAAACACATACATTTCACACTTATTTACTTTTCATGCTTTTACATTGTGAACAAATACGAATACAAGGATGCATACGAGTTTGAACGAAAGTCCTCAATCCAATTATCATTAGTTCCACTTGCAGGGTGTAAGTGTAAGCGTGTAATTATGTTGTGTGGCCATACGGGTTTAACAAACCCTCATTCAGACGGTTCGCTACCGTTAGTGAATGAAATATAATTTCAACAATGTATAGTGTAAGTTCTAACACTAAATTCAAAATTCAGAGGGAAGATTCGGTTAAGCCTTGATAATTGGGTGCTCGTGATACAAATACTATTTTGGAATGTGAACGATTCTGGTTGAGCAATTCTTAAAGAACCTTGTGGTTCAATACAATTTACTTACTAAACCTATGATTTCACCAACGTTTTCGTTGACAGATTTCTATGTTTTTCTCAGGTCTTGCACGATATGTGATACATGCTTCCGCTCATTATTTGATACTTGCATTGGATGTCGAGTATACATGCTTTTCATGGGGCGTCTTTTGACCTTACTTTAAACTGTGTCGCCTAGATTTCAATCGTACTTATAACGTTGTAACTTAACTTTTGGTTGAATAATTCTTGTAAACTTTGAAACAATCTTTATTTTGAAATGAAGGCGACATATTTTGGTAAAACGTTATCTTAAAGACTTATAATCAGGTAATGGGACCCACGTAGCCGACGCCGTCACTTGACGATTTGTCGGGGTCGCTACAAGTGGTATCAGAGCCTTGGTTGTAGGGATTTAGAGTTCATTTGTGTCCACCCCGAGTCATAGGGTACATAGGTGAATCTAGACTACAACCGGCATATAGACTGAAGTAGGAATTACTTGACTATTTGTGCATTTATACTCGAACTCTTCTATCATATCTAACTCGTATTCGATCTTGATCTTACGTTAATAAATTTTGTTGACGCGCCACCTTGACTTTATGAAGTAATGATAAATGCACATGAGAATCAGGGTAATATAATTTCCGGGATTATATTACGGTGATTCACATGGACGTTCCGACATTATGACATAAAGAATTTAAGGCGAGTCAAGGATAATTTTCTCTTATTCTTTATTCCATATCGCGGTTAGTATTATTTAGAATACTAACCAACGATATTTTTGTGTCATGAAGGAACAATGGCTCGTCGACGCGCTCCTCCCGAAACTCCCGAACAAGCCCTCCAACGTATGATAGCCACCGCCATAGGTGCGGCTATGGCTAGTATCTCCTCCGACATCAATAACAACCACAACCACAACAACCATGGAACCGGTAATTCAAACGAGGGTTGCTCCTACAAAACTTTCATGGGGTGCAAACCTCACACCTTCGATGGGACCGGAGGACCGGTTGTGCTCACCCGATGGTTTGAACAAACAGAAGCCGTTTTTAGCATAAGCGGTTGTCGGGACCAAGACAAAGTCAAATATTCCACCCACACTTTTGCCGGTATCGCCCTCACATGGTGGAATACGTATGTGCTGTCGGTGGGTATCGATGAAGCTCACACTCTCTCATGGGCCGACTTAAAGAAAAAGATGATCACTGAATACTTCCCGCGCGAAGAGACCCGTAAGCTCGAACACGAACTAAGAACTTTAAAAGCGGTCGGGAATGACCTTAAGGCCTATAATCAACGATTCTCCGAACTTGCTTTGATGTGCCCAAACCTCGTGAACCCCGAATCTTTAAGGGTTGAACTTTACATGGATGGTCTCCCCAAGAGCATCAAACAGGGAGTAATGTCATCCAAACCCGCTAACCACCAAGAGGCTTTGAATATGGCCCGTCAGTTGATTGAAACAGTGGACGAGATTGAAGTGCCGGCACCTAAAGCCGAGGATGAGTCGGGTGACAACAAAAGAAAATGGGAAGCCCCCCAATCAAGCAATTACAACAACCTCGCCAAGAAGCCCTTCATCCCCAACGGCAAGAAAGGTTATACCGGACACCTACCGTATTGTAACGAGTGCTACAAACATCATTTAGGTGAATGTGGCAAACCATTTTGCTTGAAGTGTCAAAGAAATGGCCATGTTGCCCACGATTGTAGGAATACCGCTCCCGTCGCCCAAAAGGAGCACAATGCACCCAAGACGGGTGTTTGTTTTGAATGTGGCCAACCGGGTCATTTTAGGAGTGCGTGCCCAAATAAGAAAATCAACCCCAACGCACGCCGTTAACCTTTCAACATCAACGCCTAGGATGCCCGAGACGACGATGGACTAGTCACGGGTATGTTTCTTCTCGAAATTCTCACGTTTCATGTTTATTCGATTCGGTTACCGTTAGACGTTTTATAAACAAGTCTTTGACTCGTGCTCTTTACATTCCACTTTTTCCCCTAGATACTACTTAGACGATTTAAGTGACCAACGGAAAAATATTGTGTGCCTATAAATTTTATTGGAGGATATACATTAAGACTTTTGACTTGACACCTATAGAACTAGGGAGCTCGGAACATATTCGTTAAAAAAAAAAAAAAAAAAAAAAAAAAAATGTTTCCCCATCGTCTTGTATAGATTATTGTGAACCGAGTAATTTTCGGTTGGAAACCGATACCCTCTCCCTCGCATCCATGACCTCATGATTTCTTGCATGAATCCCGTGTGTATTCCAAAACGACCTCCGTTCCGGTTATCATCAATTGGGGGTTAAGGGAGACAATGTCTCCTGAGTCTTTTCCGAACTCGCAACGTTAGTTGTAAATCTCTCTTAGTACCATTCGATTTATCCAAGGCTCGTCCGTATCCATAAACCTCCTAAACCACGTATGCAAACTTATCTAGACAAATCTGTTATCGTATTTATAGATGACATCTTAACTTATTCAAGTAAAGAAGGAAAACGAACAACATCACCATCTTACGCTCGAACTTTTGAGAAAAGAGCAACTCTATACCAAATTCTCCAAGTGAGAATTTCTGTTGAACGAAGTCCAATTTTCTAGACCATAATGTTAATGATCAAGCATTTCAATCAATCTCAAAATCAAGCCACATGTAATCAGGAAACTCTCCCCACTCAGACTTGTATTCGAAAAATCTTAGACCTCGTCTGTTATTACCGAAAATTCATTTCTGACTTTTCTCGTGTTACACGACTTTAATCTTTCCGCGATCGAACCTTGAGCGTGATTCTTCACACCAACATTTCTAGTTAAATTCGTTATCTTGCACGGAGAAGTCGAATACTAAATTGTGGATCCGATCAATTTTCTCGTCATCACGTACCACACTACATACCCCTGATATTTCACCATTACCGTCTGATATTACTGGAATTTAAGATAACACACAATCCAACGATACTTCACTCTTCTTTGACTTAACGCCCTTGTGTTTCTGATAATCGGCCAACTATTATTCAACCCCGAACTATACAATTACGTGTACTATCTTGTTTCTCTTCCAGACTTCAATTTTCGACAACTAGAGGCGCGTTATGGCAACCTCGAGATGTAAGCTCATCCTATTCTCAGTCCTCATTTCACTCCTATCTTTATCGCTCGCATTTCCGTTTAAGGAAACTCCTTGTAACATTTCTCCATGGATAGAGAAACTCCTCACATTACATTAGTATTCGCCACGAGGGTGAATAGTCCTAACGAACATTTTTTTTGTGAACCCTAACTGACTTGTTCAAACATATCTTAAGAGATTCTATTCCAACACGGTGTATCCTTGTCAATTATCCCGTATCGAAATACTCGTTTCACTTCTAGTTTTACAAGAAACCTTGGAGACCGCTTAGACATGAGTACCGCGTACCACCCCCAAACAGACGAACCGAACAAACGAACGATTTACGTCTTCGAAAGACATGTTTCAAACTTGCATGGTCGCTTTTAGTAGATCCCTCTTACAACAGTAGTTACCACTCGTGTGTTCACACGCACTTTCCGAAACCCTATATGACCGCTAATGTCATACCCCTATTCGTTGGACCAAAGCATGTGGCAAACAAAACACCGAATCTTAACTCATCCAAGAAACAGCAATTGAGATGATCCAAGTCCGAGAAGGGCTCGAGACGACCCGTAGTCACCCAAAAGAGTTATACCAAACTTAGATGAAAACCTCACAAATCCCAGTGTGTAACCGCGTAATATTGAGAAACCGCACCTTGGAAAGGTGTAACTCATTTTGGGAAATCGAGGAAGGTTATATCCGCAATATTGAACCTTTTGAAACCTTGGGGCGTATTGGAGCCGCTTCCTACCATTTAGAACGGCCGACTCAATTAAGTTTCCGTTTACCCTACATTTCGTGTAACAAACTTAGAAACGTGTCCTGCGGAACAGGAACGTGCAATCCTTCTAGATGCACCAACTATTGATGACAAACTCCTCCTCATAGGAAAAACCGGCTGAACTTGTGGATCGTAAAACCAAGCCCTAATACAACGTAACACCCCGACTATCTGGATTCGTGGAATGTCTAAGAAAGTACCTTCAATCATTCGTAGAGTTACTACACTAGGTCTCGAGTAAGAGACATCGACTATTACTTCCAACTAAATTTCTGGACGAAATTTCTTTTGAGGTGTGGATAATGTAACATCCCGTGATTTTCCGTTAAATTTATTTTAACACCGTCTTTTTTTTTAGATAATATCTTTCGCTATTCAAATTTGTATCTTTCGTTAACTAGTGTTCATGATAATCCCGTTACTCGATTATAACATCTCTCGTTAACTTGCGTTTTAAAAATAGTCGTTTGGTTATTTCCCGCACCCGACAACAAACTTGAGGGACTAATCTCGCCACTTGGGTAAACTTGGCTAACTAGTGACTCCTCACCACCACACACTTCATTTCACCATCTTCTTCCTCTTTTTCTTTCTTCCTTTTCTCTCAAGAACACAAACACAAATTCATCATCTAATTTTGATCTTGGAAGCTCACAACAAATCCGACTACATATTCTTGATCCTCTCATCATCCTCTTCGATTTGATGCTAACCACTTCGATTTTGGGTAACATTTCTAAAACTCTAGATTTCTCAAATTCGTGTTTTTGACTTGATATGTTGTTAGTTAGTGTCTATGGCTCGTGTATAACATGAATATATGATTTGTATGCTCGATCTTGATGTTTTGGTGTAACTAGCTTGAAAATGAAAAGTGTATGCTTAATCCTTGATTTTGGATGATGAAATGTGTTTAGATGTTAATGTTTGTGTGTTCAAAGTGTTAGTTACTTCAATAGCTTCGTTTTGGTGTGTTGATTGACATGAAAACCTTACATTAACATGATTAGTGATTTTGAGGTTTGGTTAGGGTTTGACAACTCTTAAAACGAACTTTTGATGCGTTGAATGCTTATTAATGTTATTGATAAGTGTTTAGTCGAATTACATATTTCATTACCTTCAAAACGGCATATCATATGTATAAATTGGATTCCCGAAACTTGAATTGCAATTGATGAACTTGAAACCTTGTTTTGGAACGTTTAACGAACTTTCGACGAGATTTTTGTTGTCTAAAATGATAAATTTGATTTAGGAAATGTATCTAGTTGTGTTCCTTGTCGAAAGAGCTTTCCGGTGATATAAAATACATGTCTTGATTGTTTGCGGATCATAAACTAGGATTGATTGAAGTTTGGCTCGTGCTTTGTGTTTTCTGCAAACAGGACCTGTAAGCCTTTTGGGACGCCGTCCCAACCTCCTAGACGCCGTCCCACCCTTCATATTGGGACGCCGTCCTGACAATTGGGACGCCGTCCCACTCTTCATATCAGGACGCCGTCCTGACAATTGGGACGCCGTCCTGATACACTAAAATGGGCTGTTTGGGTTGTCGTTTGACGTAAAAATGTTTGCTATGCTACGGACCTCCGATTAACATGAAACTTGGCCAACATACTCATATATGATTATATAACTTAGAAAAATTGTCGGATACCCGACCCGACCCCGTTGACTTTGACTTTGACCAAGTTTGACTTTTAACCAAACTTAACCAAATGGTTGTGCAATCGTTCTAACATGCTTTTATACTTGTATCTTGCATGAAACATGACAACTTGATTCACATGCTACATTATTGAGTCGTAACGAGCCATAGGACTAATTGAACATCTTTGACCTATCGTGTTTACCGTTATTGATATAACCTATATGTTTAGGTCAAGACTAGCTTTGTCTTTGCACGCGTTTACTTGTCGAAGTACTTTATTAACTCTTGCACTCAAGGTGAGATCATAGTCCCACTTTTTCAATCACTTTTATTCTTTACATCGTGGGCTGAGAAACACATACATTTCACACTTATTTACTTTTCATGCTTTTACATTGTGAACAAATACGAATACAAGGATGCATACGAGTTTGAACGAAAGTCCTCAATCCAATTATCATTAGTTCCACTTGCAGGGTGTAAGTGTAAGCGTGTAATTATGTTGTGTGGCCATACGGGTTTAACAAACCCTCATTCAGACGGTTCGCTACCGTTAGTGAATGAAATATAATTTCAACAATGTATAGTGTAAGTTCTAACACTAAATTCAAAATTCAGAGGGAAGATTCGGTTAAGCCTTGATAATTGGGTGCTCGTGATACAAATACTATTTTGGAATGTGAACGATTCTGGTTGAGCAATTCTTAAAGAACCTTGTGGTTCAATACAATTTACTTACTAAACCTATGATTTCACCAACGTTTTCGTTGACAGATTTCTATGTTTTTCTCAGGTCTTGCACGATATGTGATACATGCTTCCGCTCATTATTTGATACTTGCATTGGATGTCGAGTATACATGCTTTTCATGGGGCGTCTTTTGACCTTACTTTAAACTGTGTCGCCTAGATTTCAATCGTACTTATAACGTTGTAACTTAACTTTTGGTTGAATAATTCTTGTAAACTTTGAAACAATCTTTATTTTGAAATGAAGGCGACATATTTTGGTAAAACGTTATCTTAAAGACTTATAATCAGGTAATGGGACCCACGTAGCCGACGCCGTCACTTGACGATTTGTCGGGGTCGCTACATATAGCCGTTGCTTGATAAAACTTCCAATCGAATAAAGCAAAAGTTTCTTTAGTCAACGGCCAAAACATGTTATAAGTTTGAATTATAAGATTGGATTTGATCCAAATCCGTACTTAGCATAATTGGTATTCATGTTGGAATGCCAAGAAAGACTTGCCCAAAGTGTTTGTAACAAGTCACTTTCATAAAGCATGATTAACATAAATCAAGCACTTTAAGCCTATAGCTTGTGTCTAGGCTCCTACTAACCTTTTGCAGATTAAAAATCAAATAAAAGAGCCAAAACACTAAAGCCAATCTTCTTTCCAATGGCTAGGTGACGGTTATAACTTCAAGCATATATACGTCTTTGTGACGGTCGACCGTGAGTATGATCGTGGATCACATGAACGTTTACAATCTCTTGGCTATAAATACCAAGCTTGATATTACTTGAAGATTTAAGCCTCTTGCATACAGAAATTCAATATTTCAGAGACAATCACAATGATCATCAATAATTTATGTGATTAGCCAGAGAGATTCTATAATCCTCAAGATTATAGAATTAATAGTAAACTCTATTCTTAAATTTCTATATATGTGAGTTTACATAATATGATTACTTCTCAAGAGATAAAGAAAGTAGTCTTATTATTTGGGTGAAACGACTCCAACCCGTTAACCGAAAAAACGACTCACCTTTTTTTCACATAGTCACATCGTGTCGCGGTTCCACCTGGTCGCGACGCGGCCCCAAGCGCATTTTAAATGCCAAACCTAAAATATGATCTGAACATCAGCTCTAGCACCTAGTAGCGACGCGAATTTGAGGATCACGACCCCACTTACCACTGTACCAGATGCCCAGAACCAAATTTTTAAGCTCGACATCCAAATTACACTATATGTCGCGACGCGGCTGAGCATGTCGCGATGCGACCTTACACAGAAACGGATGCTGCAGTTTTTGTCAATTATATAACAACACCATCACAAATACAAATCTTAAACCCTTTCCAACCTATTCATATGTACATATAACCCACAAAACGACAAGTTTACAAGTTCACTATTTAGAGTAGCCCAAGACCCATAAATCACCAAGTGTACATTATGAAACAAATTTCAAACAAAACGTTGGGTTTTGACTCAATAACCCAACTGATATCAGCTAAAAAGTCACATTTTTACCCCGATATTGAGGCCTAAAAACAATAAAGTTCCAAGCTTTATCGCCAAAATACCCGCTTTATTGGAAGAAATTGAAGATTAAGTAATTAAGAAGACGGTGCAAAAAGAATCAAAAGAATCGGAGCTAAAACGAAGATTCTATAGCGAAAACGGTGAAAGACGAGAAACCAAGCTACGATCAAGAAAATCAAGTTACGATCCAGTAAAAACAGCAAACCGGGGCAGGCCATACGGCCTGCCAGTGTGAAAAACGGCTTGCTATACGGCCTGGGCAAATGACCATGCAAAACGGCCTGCCACTCCAAACGGCCTGTAAAAACGGCCTGCCATACGACTTGTCATACGGCTTGCCAGCCGTATGCAAGCCATTTCCAAGTCTATTTAAAGGGCTTTTTGTCATGCATTTTTAAACACACTTCAATTCACTTCTCTCTCTCTCTTTCTACAATATTAGTCATACTTTCAAGGTCTTCGACTCCGTGCGGGAAACCTAGTACCTGGAGAATAACGCCGAAGATTGTATCAGGAGCGGTCTGGATATGAAGTTATCTTTTTGTATTCGGAACTCATTTAATCTACTGGTACTTCTATCCTATGTCTTTATATAATGTCTTTCATTATTATGCTTTGTGATATTGTTGCCATGATTAGCGAGTTGTTATCTTTAGTGTATGCTATGATGTAGTCAGTTATAATGCCGAAATAATATTATGGTTTGTGTATGTTGTCGAGATGCTTTCTAATTATGCTATAAACTCAATCGCTTTTCCAACTAATAGAACGTAGTTATCGACTCTGTTATTGGGAAGTCGCGAACCCCGATTCAGAGTACACTATCTGTGTCACCCATTGGTAAGAGAAATCTATCGGTACAACGTAAGTTTGACTGAGGCACACCGGTTGTAGTAAGTCCACCGAGCCTTAGATTCCAACTGAGGACTCTTTCGTAGTGAAACATCTAACTAGACCCATAGTACATTGTTGGTCCTAGATCATTCTAGTGTAGTCACCAAGCATATAAACTTCGTATGTGCATGCTGAAGCACAACGGTTGTTGTAAGCTGTACCTCTGCTAAGTAAGGCCATGTAACCCGATCAGTGCTGATTAATACACTTCACCATAACGCGGTCTCAAGCATTGCACCCCACTTGATAGATTCTTAGTTAATTAAGGAACTTTTTGTTTAAACATATAAAGGATTTGACCGTTAGGATAACTGAACATGTTCATGGAAGTCAAACCTAACTTGGGCATGGTGTTCTTTATGGTTGAACTCTTTTCAAGGGCCTAACTACCTTTTTAAACCCAATCATTAACGAAAACATCGAAACACATCACGTCTCTCGGATATGGCAAACTCTGTATTCTATTATGCTTAAGAAAGTTTAGACCTTTGTGGAATGTTAATATGTCACCCAACCTAGTCGCTCAATTGGATGAGCCGTCTGAACGTGTATGCATGTAGTCAGACTGCACGGACGTCGGGGGTAAGGGACATTGCTGTCTATTCAGAATCTTCAAGCCTAACGCATTATCCAGTGACATGTCTTATGACAGGGGCGTTTAGGACCAGTGTAATGAATACAAGGTCACTACCTATTCATGAGCCAGCATTCCATAATCTCGGCAAAGTAACTGACGAAACCTAAGTATGCACTTGTTTTAACCTTATCTGAATTACAAATTTTATCGCATTTATTTTATTTTATCTTATAAACTAGAAAACCCAAAATTAAGTAACAAACCACTACTCCTTCACTTTAGCATTATCTTAAGCTTTAATTATAGGTTCGATTCTACTGATATCTTAAAACTACGACCCTAGGTCATACTTCCTTTACTCATCATACTACGGAGTAGTACGATTTACTGCATCTAGACAAGACCAGACAGAGATACTAATGCGAAACCAATTGGCTCTAATCAAAAGTCTAGAAGCGCAGCTCGAACAATTATTACAACGCCTTGAAACCCGACCCCAAGGAAGATTACCTAGTAATACTATCCAAAATCCCTACATAGAGGAAGCTAAGCAAATGGACTCCATAATCCCAAGGGAAGAATCACGAAGAAGGTCAGCTAGGCTCAAGAACAGATCAACATATACTCAGAAGCTGCCTACTCAAACTCCGGTTCGTGTACCTTATCCTGGAAGGTTACAAGAAGAACCATCCAAGCTTGATACCTACAAACTTGATGGAAGATTCCTGGACACCATGTCCAAAGTTTCCAACCAGAAGAGAAATATCTAAAGGCTTCTCTCTACAAAGGAAAGGATACCAGATTCCAACAAAATTCCACTGAGTGAAGAATGCTCGACATTACTTAGAAACTCTCTACCGCAAAAGCTAGGAGATACGGGCCGATTCATTTTCCCGTGTTCGATCTACCAATCTGGAACCATTCATGCACTAGCAGATTTAGGATCAAGTATCAACCTAATCCCCTATTCTCTCAACAAGAGATTAAAGCTAGGAGACTTGTCACCAACTAAAATGACAATCCAACTTGCCGATCACACAATTCGATATCCTAAGGGCATAGTTGAGAACATCTTGGTAAAAGTAGACAAGTTTTTGTATCCTACGGATTTCGTAGTGATGGACATTAAGGAGGACCTTCACACACCGATAGTGTTCGAAAGACCTTTCATGAATACGGCTAGGACTATCATTGATGTGTACAATCAAACCTTGATCTTGTGATCACATGGGGAGAGCGTTACCTTCAAAATTGACCGACCTACCGATCTTTTTGGACATGCATAGATATTTGCTATTTCCACCGGATGGATCACTTCCGATGATGAGTCTCCACCACCAGCCGATGATATCGAGATGGGTATCAAATCACAGTCTGATGATGACCCAAAAATGGAAGAAGAGGATCCCAGCGAAGAAATAGAGGGAGAAGAAGAATCTGAGGAGGAAGAGGAAATGGGAGACGTAAAAGAAACTGCGATAATACCCTCTCTAAGCTTGGAACGTCACGAAGAGTTAATGAGGCTATAGACGGAGGATCACAGTTTAATTATTCATTTCAAGAAGAAAACTGCTAAGGCTGAGGTTAAAGATATAGAAATTGACCCTGCAAGTGTCGAAATGAAGCACCAGAATACTGAAGAAACCCGTTCATCAGAAGAATCCACAGAAGAAAACTATACCGATGATGACGAGGAAGAGCAACATGAATACATTCTGGATGATTCATATTCTCCACCCGAACCAGATCGGGAGGAGCCGAACTCTTCTTCAGATCAGATTCCGGTCATATCTAATCACGCCGACATGATAACGTTTATCAATGACACCAATGAATTTGAAGATATTCTCGAAGCCATCCGTAAATCAACAATTGATTTTACACTACGCTTAAAGGAACGAATTAAGGCTATCGAAGATGAATACAACCTCTATCTATAAAGAGAAGAGAATGATGTTGAAATCTTAGAAAGACACATTCAAGGATTTATCAATACTCTTCACGATCATATCTACCATGAAGGAAGGCAACGAGAGCACAATTCAGTGGTTTTCACTATTCTCGAGACAAGATTTTGTCGAGATCAGAAATTTACTCTAAGGTTTACAACACTTTAGTCGGATCTGCACTTCCGTTTTCAGCAAACCAACGAGCACTACTGACTCTCATCCGGAAGCATATAGATCTTTTTACCAGACTCCCGACTTATCACTCTGATTCGTAAATGATCGAAAATATTCACAGCCTCTTCATTCTCTTAGAAAAAGATAATTTCGAAAGCACACCAGACAGGCTAGTGATTTACGTAACAATTGATCACCATGCCAATCTGATTATCAAAGAGTTACGAGACGTAGTAGCAGAAGAAGGAAGATGCAACAATCCATTCTCACATATAGAACCCGACCGAGTCAACATTTCCATCTATGTTACGAAGCAGATAACACGTATCTTCCACAAATCTACGGATCCTAGTTTCACATTCAAAACTGGATGTCGAGAGATATATTCTAAGACGATGACATTCATGCTTGGGTCAGGACTGCTTTTCACTTCTTTTTAGCATCGCCTCTTGACAAATTTGTGCAAAGCTACGGACTCCTACTATGGAGATCACCATTCAGAAGATTTTGAGATATTGAAGATACAATTTCTGACACTATTTGAAGACCTCTGCAATGAACATCCTATCAGAGAAATAATCACTACGAGCACTGCCTCGATGATTGTCATTCATGGATCAATCAGAGAGTCGTAGATCATATTCTCATCGGACTTCAAGATTTGTCACGAGCTGAAACCGCACATTATCTCTCCTTCAGAAGATCTTCAAGAGAAGTTCCAGATCTGCTACCACTTTTGGTCTGACACTTTCTCAGAATTTATCCACCAAGACTCACATTCCCTCGAGAAGACCATGATTACAACTACCAGAGGGGAATATCTTCTTTTTAGGCATCATTACGGTCGAGCCAATGACCTTAAACAAAAGCGCTTCTCGGGAGGCAACCCGTGCAATAAAGTAGAGTAGAAGAATAAAGGATGACAAATGAGCCGATCAATAAAGGACGTAACTTCCAAGATTGCTGAAACGACCTGTCTTTACAATCCAGCCAGTTTCTCAACAATCAACTACGACTATCTACTGGGGTGCTCCTTTCTTCCCGTTACTAGCTCAAATTTCAGTTATGCCACATCCTAGCTTATCACTAAGTGTGGGAATCCAACCCAAATAAACACTAGACAAATATTCCCAAAAATCTTTAACGAAAACTCCTAAGTGTGGGATACACTAGGAACATTGGGGACAATGTTCGTCTAAGTGTGGGATGTTGGTATAATCTTTTTACGTTGAATTTAAATAACCCCATTACAAAGATTCAGAGTTCTTAAGCCAAAATTTTAAATTTTTAACAAGAGAAAGCCTTTCCGAAAAAGTACTTTTGAAAACCAAAAACGTTTGTAAATAAAATTAAGGCTTAAGTAAGGTAGAAATCTTGTTGGGAAGAACCGAATCTTTAATAGAGCATTGCATGACTAGGCATTATCGACCTAAATTGATTATGGTGAGGCACCCAAATAAGACCATATGAACATTCATCTTTAATGCTTCACTATTTTCCGTTGAGAGTGCTGATGTCTGTACTCAGAATCAGAACTTGCTCTAGATCTGCATTTCTAAGTAACGAAATGTGATTCGTGTATAATCAGAAGAGCTAGCCATTTGTCAAAATAAGCCTTTCACACCTTCACCACTTCTATTACATCAAATTGTCATAACCCGAACTTTTCCGACCAAGTTGTTTAATCTAATTTTCATGAATTAAAATTTTCAACTTGACTAGTGGTTTTGATAAATTAAATCTTGATTTATTTTTGGGATTTGTAAAGACTTAAAGATTATAATTAAATCAAGAGTTGTTATGAACATTTTTGAAACCCTAACTTATCATCATAAACCCTAGATTTTATAATCTATATTTATATATAAAATAACTTAATTAGTAAACTTATTTACTAATTACTTGGATTAAAAGATTTGTAACTAACTCACTTGGACTTTTAAATCATAAGTTAAAGATTTTCTCTACACTTAAATGATTTTTACAACTAGTCTTGATCACTTTGTATGTAACCATTTCTTTTATTTTAACCAACCTTGATCTATCTTGAATAGAACCTAATATAAGCTTACTTTCTAAACCTTAACCATACAATTTAATACCTTAGATTATATAATAGATTAAACTACACATGTACATGTACATTTAAATGCCAACAATTAACAAAATATCTTCCATCATCATCATCAAAATCGCCACCATCATCATCATCCTTATCATCATCATCATAAGACTTAAACACAATCTTCCTCACTAAGCTAAGATCATACAAACCTCATCATCTTGTGTTCTAGATATTAGACAAGCTTGCATGATTTTCATGGATAATTATTGGCAAGATCATGAGTCATCTTCCTCCTTCCTCCTCCATGTGCCACCTCCACCACCACCTCATCACCACCATCAACACTTCCTCTCCAAGCAACCTTTCATGAAAAACACCATCATCACCATTGTCTAGTAGATATTAGACAACCATTAAATGACCAAGATGAGTCACTCTATTTCCCTTGCTCTCCTTGTTCCACGTTTTCTACCACCATCCCCATTACTCTCTATATAAGCTCATTTCTAGCTTCCTTTCACTCATTGTTCACTCTTCTTTCTATCTCACACTTATATGCTCTCTAATTACAGATCTAAAACCTTCTCTTATTCATCTTCTTTAATCATTAGGAGTACATATCATTAAGGTATAACTAGCTAAACTATTTCTATTCATCATTTCTAGTCTCAATCAAGAACTTTCATGGTGTAAAAGCTAGATCTAGAGTGTTAATTCACTCAATGATGACTATATGGCTAACCATGACCTTGATGATAGATCAGTAACCTTAAGTTCTCTACATGTCCTATGTAGTGACCCGAACTTTTCCATGTTTATATATATTAATTGAGATTGATATTTACATGACTAAATGTTTCCAACGTGTTAAGCAATCAAACTTTTTAAGACTTGATTAAATGAAATAAGTTTCATATAGACAATTGATCACCCAAGTTGACCGGCGATTCACGAACGTTACAAATTTGTAAAAACTACATGTTGTTGTATATATAGACATATATATATGGTTGACATGAGATTATGATGAGTAAGTATCTCACTAAGTATATTAACAATGTGTGATATACATAAGAAATGAGATTACTAAGTTAAGAAACTCGAAATGATATATATAACGATTATCGTTATGATAACGTCTACTAAATACATATGTATCATATTAAGATATTGATACACTTTATTTAACATGATAAAATGATATTTAAATATATCATTAAGTGTGTTAACAATGAACTACATATGTAAAAACAAGACTACTAACTTAATGATTTCGAAACGAGACATATATGTAACGATTATTGTTGTAATGACATTTAAATGTATATATATCATATTAAGATATATTTATATATCATAATATCATGATAATATAATAATTTAACATCTCATTAGATATAATAAACATTGGGTTAACAACATTTAACAAGATCGTTAACTTAAAGGTTTCAAATCAACATTTACATGTAACGACTAACGATGACTTAACGAATCAGTTAAAATGTATATACATGTAGTGTTTTAATATGTATTCTGTGATGACCCGGGAATTTTCGACCAAATTTAAACTTAATCTTATATGATTTCGACACGATAAACAAAGTTTGTTATATTAAGTCCAAGAAGTTTGAATCGTTGTCATACATCCAATTACCCTTAGACTATTCTCGATGATTTACGAACAATTGTGTAAATTAATATGTAGATATATATATTTAAATATATATATAAACATAAGTATATATATAATAACTTGAAATAATAGAAAACAATTTAATCATTTGAATTGAATATGAAAGATAATAAATAAAATAATAAAGTGTGATTAAAATAAAACAATGTGTAAACATATATAATTTCTATACATATTGAATGTTATATATATATATATATATATATATATATATATATATATATATATATATATATATATATATATATATATATAAATATTAATGTTATATATATGTTGTTATAATGTTATATTTAATAATATGTAATATTAAATTTGATTACGGGTTAAAAATAGAATTAAATATAATTGTTATAGTTACTTTCAATATTTTTAAATATTAATATCAGTATTCAATATTATTATTAATATTGATATAATTAAAATTCTAAGAATTGTAAGGTATGTTTATCAAAACAAAAGTTAAAAATATAAGTATTATTAAAATTATAATCTAAATATGATTTAAATATTATTAGTAATTAAAATTATCATTTATTATATTTAATGTAATCATAACTATTTTTATAATTATAATTATAATTATCATTTATCATAAGTATTATTGATATTATTGATATTATTATTTCTATCATTATTGTTAGTATGATTATTTTTGATTAGTAATGTTATTATTATTACTCTTAGTATTCTTATTATTAATATTATCATTATTATTATTATTTGTATTTAGATTACTATTAATATAATTATAATTATTAATTATTAATATTAATTGTATAAAGTCATACACATGATCTTTGGAATTCAAATCAGTTGCACATAGCTTTCAGACTGTGTCAAATTGTGTTTTCTGTCTCAAGATCGTACAAATCAGATTAGGAACCCAACAAAATCAGTTGAATGTCTTTATCTAATTTATTATTTTTATATTTTGTTTCTCCTCTGGCATAAATATTCCTATCGATTCAATTGACTATAAAATAATCAAACAGCTCATTGTGTTGTTAAAACTCATTCATTATCCATTACCATTATCAATTTTAAACCTTTTAAGCCTTTACCAGTCGAATTAAATAGAAATATTAAAGTGACAGACCCATTTATCTCTGTTCTTCATCTTTTTAGCCAAAACTCGAATTCAAAAGAAATTTCAAAATGTGTTAATGCAATATTGTTAGGAATCATTCGTGTAAACTTCCTGTAAAATCTCAAGTTTCAATTCCTCATAACGAATCCAAATTTTGAAGTCAAAGTTATATTTCAAAAATTCAACTGTTTTGTTCTTGGAGAAATTCGAGTTTGTTTTGGATGTTTCAAGTTCAATTGATGGTTGAGGAAGTTTATACGAATGATTTGTAACTTCTTTCATGAAGAAACTTTTATCTAAAACTAACCAGAATGCAAAAATCAATTTTTTTTTTAAAAAGTAGCGAACAGCAGAAGCTGTGTTTTCCAAATTTTTTTAATTTTTTTTTATTTAAAAACATCCTTTTCAAAGTTTCATGATGTTTACAAGTCCTAAATGAAACCCCAAAATTCGTTATTATGATTTACGAAGTTCCATGGGTGAAATGATGTAAGAAAGAAGGTGAAGAAGATGATAAGTATGAATAATGGGTTAAATACATTTTAGATGTAATATAGATCAGAAAAACAAGGGATGGAGGAATGGTTGATGGTGTTATGTATAACCGAGAGGTCTCGGGTTCGATTCTTGGCTCGGTCTATATATATATATATATCTTTTTGGGCCAATTTTTGGTGAGGTAGTTTTCTTAAAATTATTATTATTATGAATTTTATTTTTATTATTATTATTATTGTTATGATTAATTATTGTTATTATGATTAGTATTATTGTTACCATTATTACTAATACAAATATTAAATATTACTATTGTTAGGAGTATAACTCTAAAACTGAATATTATTATTATTATTGTTAAGATACTATTATTACAACTATTATGCTGAAATTATCATTAGTAGTGTTATAGGTATCACTAATAATATTGACCTTACCATTTTAGTATTATTATCATTGATATGATTATGATTATAATTGTTATTATTATTATGAAAATGATACGATTGATAATATTAATACTATTAGTATCATTTTATGATTTTTAGTATTAGTATTATTATTAGAATTGTTATATTTATTAAGTATTATGAACAACATTTATTACTAGTATTATCAATATCAATATTGTTAGTATTAGCATTATAATTATTATTATCACATGTATTATCATTAATATAATCATAACTATCATTTTAATAGATAAATAATGTACATAGAATATATTTATTATATATATATATATCATAATTTTATAAACATATATCAAACCTAATAACATTTTTATATAAATACTTATATATAACAAATTAGGTAGTTTTAAGATACTACTAATCAAATTAAATAGGTACACAAACTATATATATATATATATATATATATATATATATATATATATATATATATATATATATATATATATATATATATATATATATATATATATATATATATATATATATATATATATAATATAATAAAAAGATATATAATATGAATTTGTTCAATTACGAGCATATGTATTAATGAGTATACGAATAATATAGGTTCGTGAATCCGAGGCCAACCCTGCATTGTTCAATGTCGTCATATGTATTTTTACTACAAAATATAGTACAGTGAGTTTTCATTACTCCCTTTTTATATATATTTTTGGGACTGAGAATACATGCGCTGCTTTTATAAATATTTTACGATATAGACACAAGTAATCGAAACTACATTCTATGGTTGAATTATCGAAATCGAATATGCCCCTTTTTATTAAGTCTGGTAATCTAAGAATTAGGGAACAGACACCCTAATTGACGCGAATCCTAAAGATAGATCTATCGGGCCCAACAAGCCCCATCCAAAATACCGGATGCTTTAGTACTTCAAAATTTATATCATGTCCGAAGGAGGATCCCGGAATGATGGGGATATTCTTACTATGCATTTTGTTAATGTCGGTTATCAGGTGTTCAATCCATATGAATGATATTTTTGTCTCTATTTATGGGACGTATGATTATGAGAAATGGAAGTATGAAATCTTGTGGTCTATTAAAATTATGAAATGATTATTTATGTTAAACTAATGAACTCACCAACCTTTTGGTTGACACTTTAAAGCATGTTTATTCTCAGGTATTAAAAAAATCTTCCGCTGTGCATTTGCTCGTATTAGAGATGTTAATTGGAGTCATTCATGATATATTTCAAAAGACGTTGCATTCAAGTCGTCGAGTTCATCAAGATTATTATTAAGTCAATTATAGTTGGATATATTATGAAATGGCATGCATGTCGTCAACTTTCGATGTAAAGCAAGTTTGTCATTTAAAAACGAATGCAATGTTTGTAAAATATATCATATAGAGGTCAAGTACCTCGCGATGTAATCAACTATTGTGAGTCGTTTGTAATCGATATGGACTTTGTCAAGATAGATTAGGATGGGTCATTTCAGTTGGTATCAGAGCGGTGGTCTTAGCGAACCAGGTCTTGCATTAATATGTCTAACTGATAGTTGTTAGGATGCATTAGTGAGTCTGGGCTTCGACCGTGTCTGCATGTCAAAAGTTTTGCTTATCATTTTTGTCGAAAATCATCTGTTTATCATCCTTAGGAAATCACTTACTCATTATTCTTAGTCTAGACACGTTTTACTGCATTGACTGCATGAATAGTGTATAGATAAAATTCATATCTTAGCGTATCTGTTACTGTAGACCTTGCCTGATATCTCTCGTAAATTTCTCCTTAATTTAAGGGATCCTGGTACTATATATATCTATGCAAATTATGCATTGAGAATATCATCCAACTATCAATTGCTGTCACTAAACTCTTCATACCAAAAAAAAAAAAAAAATCTTTCCAGAGATCGCGTAAGATGACCTCTACGAATCGACCAAGTTCCTCTAACTCCGAAGACAGCGTGATAGGAGCACACCAACCAATCAACTATCGTGATTACTGGAGAAAATGGGGGTGGGTTCGCGACATACTCACCCTATGGAGAAGGGAAGAAGGTACTCCATATCATGAACCGAATCTACCACCTAACCTTGGAGTACTTGACCCGCTCACCGGCGAACCTGTTCGTAACACCGTTTATACCCTTTTTGCCAGAATTTTTCATCTTGAGACTACCATTAATGGAACTAGAGAAGATATCCGATCTCTACCTCACACTGATAACCAACCAGGGTTAGTAGAAGAAGTTAAAGAAATTCGAGCTCGAGTGTTAATTTTAGAGAGCACGGTACACAATTTGCAAGCACCAGTCGTATCACCAACACCAGTAACATCACCAACCTTAGCACCAACAGCATTAGTACCACCAACAACAACATCCGCATCACCAGCTTCGACATCTCATTCTGTACCACGAGTATAATCATCGTTCTACGTATCATTCTATCTATGTTATTTTCGTTCGACATGGCGATTATGTAATCTCTAATGTTTTAAAGATTATACATTCTTGTTCTAACGATAAATCAAATGAGTTTAATATCATATTGACTCATTAAATCCATGATTACATCTGAAGAAAATATATATTTATATATGTTTTCAAAAAGATTGTAATTAAAAATTCTTTTGTACAAACTGTTAATGGTGAAAATATTTTAACGGGTAGGTAATACCCGAGGAATATTTAAATTTCACATTAATAAGTTACACTGGATATTCTTCGAATCTGAGTCAACAGTTATTCACTATCCTATTTACAACCATCGAGTTACGTATACGTTCACCAAAGAATAACTATTTTCGTTCAAATTCAATCTCATATTTGGATTTTGACCTATCAGAATCCAACAAGTGGCATAATGAAGAAATAATAGACATAATAAAAATTGATTAGAAACAGACTAATTAACAATATTAAATTTTATTAAGAAACCACGCTAACAAAAATCCTAGCTAACTGTTCTTAGCTAACTGTTAATTCCGTATTACATTTTATTTATCGCAATTTAATTATCGCAATTTATTTTATCACAATTTATATTCTCGCAATTTTATTTATCGTCATTTAATTTCTGCTATTTATTTTATGCACTTTAAATATCGGGACACGTATACAAGGTTTTGACATATCATATCGACACATCTATATATATTATTTGGAATCACCATAGACACTCTATATGCAGTAATGATCGAGTTCTCTATACAGGGTTGAGGTTGATTCTACAATAATATATATACTTTAAGTTGTGATCGAGTCTGAGACATGTACACGGGTCACGATACATATTAATTAATTCGAATATTATATATTAAATTATTGAACTGCTAATTGTGGACTATCAACTATGGACTGCCGACATTGGACAATTAAAATGAATTAAAATATTGATTATAACATATGAAATTAAACATCTCTTCAAGTTTGCCACTTGATTTCATCTTAAACTTCATTTGTATCTTGACGATTACAATTCGCGTTCAAACCTTTCATGATTCTTGAAAACACCTTAATCGAGAAGATGAACCAACCGCACTTCATCAACGAAAGAAAAGATTGACGCATATAGTTATGCACCTGAAAATACTTGGAACCTGAGTAAACATTTAACACGTATCTGTGCTAACTCCTTGGCGTTATTATTATCGAAAGTAACTTTACAACCTCTCTTCAAATTAGCCAATTTTGTCACAGCTCCAATAAGTCAACTTCAATTTTTCGATCGAAACAACCTTATTATAACCCTGATATAAAAGTTGCCTTTCGTCATCAATACCGGAAAACCGTTTATATCTCACTACATTAGCAACAAATTTACCAGCAACATCATTGATCTTTGACCTTATGAAAAGTTATTATATTCATTGAAATCCTATCATCTACCCATCTGCATCGGATAATGAGAATTACCGTACCAAATACCGAGAATCAGCAATCAGTACCTTGAGAAACTCACAGCATATTTACATCAACAGTTATATGTACAACATTTATCTCTTAGAATTATGATCTTTCGTTCTGAAATTCTGAAAAGCACTCAGTCTACAAATGAATACCACAAATTATGAAAAAGCTGAATACAGCAGCAAAAAATGTACACGACCTTAACCGTCGGAAGTTTGATGATAAAGAATAATATGTTGGAAAAGCGCAGAAACGTTGGAACTGGAAAACGGATTGAGCTAACCACGAAAGAGACCAAGAACAAATACAAGGACCAAACTCTGTATTTAAAGAATCTGATGATTCTGTTTCTGATGAAATCTTTAGAGAATACCTTGCTTCCGAATCTAAACCCTTACGGATAAATCTTTCTCCATCAACCATCGAATTTAGAAATTCCAAAATATCATCATCAATATCTTCGATATTTCTGAGAATATTTTCATAAATATTCTCGTCCGAAATTATATACCTCTTCGTGCTTCCTGTGTATCATTATATTGGAAACATTCAATAGAAAATTTTGTACCAAAAAGCAGATTATGCGAAACTATGAAGAAAACCGTGGACAGATCACAAAGAATAAGTTTGACTTCAAAGAATCCGAATGATTCAATGTCTGCTAAGGTCTTTAGTGAATATCTTTCTCATTACTCTAAACCCTTGCAGACAATAGTTTCTATCATCCTCTGATCTTAAATATTCCAAGATATTATCGTATCTTTCATTATAAATATCCTCCATATTTTTGGAGATATTTTTATAACTATTCTTACCTGAAATCATTAATCTCTTCGTAATATCAGTGTTACATCATATAGAAACTGTTAGTTTCTATATTCTGTAAACTTTCGAGCTTAAAATATGAAAGTTATTGAAGTAATGTTGGGAACTGATGCATGAGTTAGTATAATATAATGACACTTGATCAACGTGATTATATTACAGTAAGTCATGCTGAGTTTCTAATGGGACGTGATGATTCACAGATCCAAACGTCATCACATGCCATGTTACATAACTCTTTCATTATGCTTAACTTCTGAACATATCAAGAAAGTATTTTCTTGATAGTTCTATTCTCAGTGATTCTGGTAATTTGATAAATCAAATTGTGCTAATACATTAGTTCTTATTTAGAACACGATGTTTATTCGAAATTCCATACTTACGAATTCTGGACCATTACTCGCTTTACTAGAGGTCGGGAGAATAATAAAAAGGCAAAGAGCTCCAAAATATAAGAGAAAATATAAAGCCCAACAACAACACCGAAATTACAAACCGTGGATATCAGTGCGTATAGCAATATAAAGACACGGGAGGATTATAAATACAATAATCCCTAAAGCATGGTAGAAATAAATGGATTCCTCCGGTGGAAGTTGGAAAAGTAGAATGATTGTTGCGATAATCAGGATAAGGACAAGGATCAGAACTGGATTAAGCATTTCACGATCTTTTGAATTTGGGAATTGAGTATTGAAGTGGTGAAGATTAATGGAACGGAAAAGGTAAAATTTATAGTGAAAATATCAGACAGAGGAATCGAGGTAGATCACCGTTTTTAATTATAGAAATCTAAATTTCCTTATTCGCAGAAGAATCAAATCTTTTAGATTTCGAAGATTTTCTTCAAATCCCTTAAATTTTGGAAATCAATCAAGACAACGTCAAAAGATAAGACGCAACCTATTTTCTAAATTCAATCCTGACTCTGTCAAAAGTCAAGAATGAATCTTTACTTTCCTATTTCACTCTTTGGTGATAACTTCACTCGTACTCTTCGATTAATCGAATCATATTATCCATATTACTCAATGATGATAAAACTCTATTTATCAACTCATATTCTTCATGAAAACATTTTATTGTTAACCATGACCACCTCACTCAAATTTCGGGATGAAATTTCTTTAACGGGTAGGTATTGTGATAACCCGGGAATTTCCGACCAAATTTAAACTTAATCTTATATGATTTCGACACGATAAGCAAAGTCTGTTATGTTTAGTCCAAGAAGTTTGAATCGTTGTCATACATCCAATTACCCTTTGACTATTCCCGATGATTCACGAACAATTGTGTAAATTAATATGTAGATATATATATATATATATATATATATATATATATAAATATATATATAAACATAAGTATATATATAATAACTTGAAATAATAGAAAACAATTTAATCATTTGAATTGAATATGAAAGATAATAAATAAAATAATAAAGTGTGATTAAAATAAAACTATGTGTAAACATATATAATTTCTATACATATTGAATGTTATATATATATATATATATATATATATATATATATATATATATATATATATATATATATATATATATATACACATATATATATATATATATATATATATATATATATATATTAATGTTATATATATGTTGTTATAATGTTATATTTAATAATATGTAATATTAAATTTGATTACGGGTTAAAAATAGAATTAAATATAATTGTTATAGTTACTTTCAATATTTTTAAATATTAATATCAGTATTCAATATTATTATTAATATTGATATAATTAAAATTCTAAGAATTGTAAGGTATGTTTATCAAAACAAAAGTTAAAAATATAAGTATTATTAAAATTATAATCTAAATATGATTTAAATATTATTAGTAATTAAAATTATCATTTATTATATTTAATGTGATCATAACTATTTTTATAATTATAATTATAATTATCATTTATCATAAGTATTATTGATATTATTGATATTATTATTTCTATCATTATTGTTAGTATGATTATTTTTGATTAGTAATGTTATTATTATTACTCTTAGTATTCTTATTATTAATATTATCATTATTATTATTATTTGTATTTAGATTACTATTAATATAATTATAATTATTAATTATTAATATTAATTGTATAAAGTCATACACATGATCTTTAGAATTCAAATCAGTTGCACATAGCTTTCAGACTGTGTCAAATTGTTTTTTCTGTCTCAAGATCATACAAATCAGATTAGGAACCCAACAAAATCAGTTGAATGTCTTTATCTAATTTATTTATTTTATATTTTGTTTCTTCTCTGGCATAAATATTCCTATCGATTCAATTGACTATAAAATAATCAAACAGCTCATTGTGTTGTTAAAACTCATTCATTATCCATTACCATTATCACATTTAAACCTTTTAAGCCTTTACCAGTCGAATTAAATAGAAATATTAAAGTGACAGACCCATTTATCTCTGTTCTTCATCTTTTTAGCCAAAACTCGAATTCAAAAGAAATTTCAAAATGTGTTAATGCAATATTGTTAGGAATCATTCATGTAAACTTCCTGTAAAATCTCAAGTTTCAATTCCTCATAACGAATCCGAATTTCGAAGTCAAAGTTATATTTCAAAAAGTCAACTGTTTTGTTCTTGGAGAAATTCGAGTTTGTTTTGGATGTTTCAAGTTCAATTGATGGTTGAGGAAGTTTATACGAATGATTTGTAACTTCTTTCATGAAGAAACTTTTATCTAAAACGAACCAAAATGCAAAAATCAAAATTTTTTTTTTAAAAAGTAGCGAACAGCAGAAGCTGTGTTTTCTAATTTTTTTTTATTTTTTATTTTTATTTAAAAACATCCTTTTCAAAGTTCCATGATGTTTACAAGTCCTAAATGAAACCCCAAAATTCGTTATTATGATTTACGAAGTTCCATGGGTGAAATGATGTAAGAAAGAAGGTGAAGAAGATGATAAGTATGAATAATGGGTTAAATACATTTTAGATGTAATATAGATCAGAAAAACAAGGGATGGAGGAATGGTTGATGGTGTTATGTATAACCGAGTGGTCTCGGGTTCGAGTCTTGGCTCGGTCTATATATATATATATATATCTTTTTGGGCCAATTTTTGATGAGGTAGTTTTCTTAAAATTATTATTATTATGAATTTTATTTTTATTATTATTATTATTGTTATGATTAATAATTGTTATTATGATTAGTATTATTGTTACCATTATTACTAATACAAATATTAAATATTACTATTGTTAGGAGTATAACTTTAAAACTGAATATTATTATTATTATTGTTAAGATACTATTATTACAACTATTATGCTGAAATTATCATTAGTAGTGTTATAGGTATCACTAATAATATTGACCTTACCATTTTAGTATTATTATCATTGATATGATTATGATTATAATTGTTATTATTATTATGAAAATGATACGATTGATAATATTAATACTATTAGTATCATTTTATGATTTTTAGTATTAGTATTATTATTAGAATTGTTATATTTATTAAGTTTTATGAACAACATTTATTACTAGTATTATCAATATCAATATTGTTAGTATTAGCATTATAATTATTATTATCACATGTATTATCATTAATATAATCATAACTATCATTTTAATAGATAAATAATGTACATAGAATATATTTATATATATATATATATATATATATATATATATATATATATATATATATATATATATATATATATATATATATATATATATATATATATCATAATTTTATAAACATATATCAAACCTAATAACATTTTTATATAAATACTTATATATAACAAATTAGGTAGTTTTAAGATACTACTAATCAAATTAAATAGATACACAAACTATATATATATATATATATATATATATATATATATATATATATATATATATATATATATATATATATAAAATATAATAAAAAGATATATAATATGAATTTGTTCAATTACGAGCATATGTATTAATGAGTATACGAATAATATAGGTTCGTGAATCCGAGGCCAACCCTGCATTGTTCAATGTCGTCATATGTATTTTTACTACAAAATACAGTACAGTGAGTTTTCATTACTCCCTTTTTATATATATTTTTGGGACTGAGAATACATGCGCTGCTTTTATAAATGTTTTACGATATAGACACAAGTAATCGAAACTACATTCTATGGTTGAATTATCGAAATCGAATATGCCCCTTTTTATTAAGTCTGGTAATCTAAGAATTAGGGAACAGACACCCTAATTGACGTGAATCCTAAAGATAGATCTATCGGGCCCAACAAGCCCCATCCAAAATACCGGATGCTTTAGTACTTAGAAATTTATATCATATCCGAAGGAGGATCCCGGAATGATGGGGATATTCTTATTATGCATCTTGTTAATGTCGGTTACCAGGTGTTCAATCCATATGAATGATATTTTTGTCTCTATGTATGGGACGTATGATTATGAGAAATGGAAGTATGAAATCTTGTGGTCTATTAAAATTATGAAATGATTATTTATGTTAAACTAATGAACTCACCAACCTTTTGGTTGACACTTTAAAGCATGTTTATTCTCAGGTATTAAAGAAATCTTCCGCTGTGCATTTGCTCGTATTAGAGATATTAATTAGAGTCATTCATGACATATTTCAAAAGACGTTGCATTCAAGTCGTCGATTTCATCAAGATTATTATTAAGTCAATTATAGTTGGATATATTATGAAATGGCATGCAGGCAACTTTCTATGTAAAGCAAGTTTGTATTTTAAAAACGAATGCAATGTTTGTAAAATGTATCATATAGAGGTCAAGTACCTCGCGATGTAATCAACTATTGTAAGTCGTTTGTAATCGATATGGACTTTGTCCAGATGGATTAGGACGGGTTATTTCATATTCATACACTTTTGAAAGACTTCAAGACACTTATCAAAATAATTCTACTTAACAAAAATGCTTACAATTACATCCTCGTTCAGTTTCATCAACAATTCTACTCGTATGCACCTGTATTCATACTCGTACAATACACAGATTTTAGATGTATGTACTATTGGTATATACACTCCAATGACCAGCTCTTAGCAGCCCATGTGAGTCACCTAACACATGCGGGAACCATCATTTGGCAACTAGCATGAAATATCTCATAAAATTACAAAAATATGAGTAATCATTCATGACTTATTTACATGAAAACAAAATTACACATCCTTTATATCTAATCCATATACCAACGACCAAAAACACCTACAAACACTTTCATTCTTCAATTTTCTTCATCTAAGTGATCTCTCTCAAGTTATATCTTCAAGTTCTAAGTGTTCTTCATAAATTCTATAAGTTCTAGTTTCATAAAATCAAGAATACTTCCAAGTTTGCTAGCTTACTTCCAATCTTGTAAAGTGATCATCCAACTTCAAGAAATCTTTCTTATTTACAGTAAGATATCTTTCTAATACAAGGTAATACTCATATTCAAACTTTGATTCAATTTCTATAACTATAACAATCTTATTTCGAGTGGAAATCTTACTTGAACTTGTTTTCGTGTCATGATTCTGCTTCAAGAACTTTCAAGCCATCCAAGGATCCTTTGAAGCTAAATCTATTTTTCTCATTTCCAGTAGTTTTATTCAGAAAAATTGAGGTAGTAATGATGTTCATAACATCATTCGATTCATACATATAAAGCTATCTTATTCGAAGGTTTAAACTTGAAATCACTAGAACATAGTTTAGTTAATTCTAAACTTGTTCGCAAACAAAAGTTAATCCTTCTAACTTGACTTTTAAAATCAACTAAACACATGTTCTATATCTATATGATATGCTAACTTAATGATTTAAAACTGGAAAACACGAAAAACACCGTAAAACCGGATATACGCCGTTGTAGTAACACCCCTGTTTTGGGCTAGTTAATTAAAAACTATGATAAATTTTGATTTAAAAGTTGTTCTTCTGGGAAAATGATTTTTCTTATGAACATGAAACTAAAAATCATGGTTAAACTCAAAGTGGAAGTATGTTTTCCAAAATGGTCATCTAGACGTCGTTCTTTCGACTGAAATGACTACCTTTACAAAAACGACTTGTAACCTGTAATTCTAACTATAAACTTATACTTTTTCTGTATAGATTCATAAACTTAAGTTCAATATGAAACCATAGCAATTAGATTCACTCAAAACGGATTTAAAATGAAGAAGTTATGGGTAAAACAAGATTGGATATTTTTGATCTTTTTAGCTACGGGAAATGTTTAACAAATCTATACAAATCATATCCTAGCTAACGTATATTGTATTATACATGTATTCTAATATATTATGTAATATTGGGATACCATAGACACGTATGCAAATGTTTTGACATATCATATCGACCCATGTATATATATTATTTGGAACAACCATAGACACTCTATATGCAGTAATGTTGGAGTTAGCTATACAGGGTTTAGGTTGATTCCAAAAATATATATACTTTGAGTTGTGATCCAGCCTGAGACGTGTATACACTGGGTCGTGGATTTATTCAAGATAATATATATCGATTTATTTCTGTACATCTAATAAAGGACAACTAGTTGTAGGTTACTAACAAGGATAGCTGACTTAATAAACTTAAAACAGTAAAACATATTAAAAATGTTGTAAATATATTTTGAACATACTTTGATATATATGTACATATTTGTTATAGGTTCGTGAATCGACCAGTGGTCAAGTCTTACTTCCTGACGAAGTAAAAATCTGTGAAAGTGAGTTATAGTCCCACTTTTAAAATCTAATATTTTTGGGATGAGAATACATGAAGGTTTTATAAATGATTTACAAAATAGACACAAGTACGTGAAACTACATTCTATGGTTGAATTATCGAAATCAAATATGCCCCTTTTTATTAAGTCTGGTAATCTAAGAATTAGGGAACAGACACCCTAATTGACGCGAATCCTAAAGATAGATCTATTGGGCCTAACAAACCCCATCCAAAGTACCGGATGCTTTAGTACTTCGAAATTTATATCATATCCGAAGGGTGTCCCGAAATGATGGGGATATTCTTATATATGCATCTTGTTAATGTCGGTTACCTGGTGTTCACCATATGAATGATTTTTATCTCTATGTATGGGATGTATATTGAAATATGAAATCTTGTGGTCTATTGTTACAATTTGATATATATAGGTTAAACCTATAACTCACCAACATTTTTGTTGACGTTTAAAGCATGTTTATTCTCAGGTGAATTCTAAGAGCTTCCGCTGTTGCATACTAAAATAAGGACAAGATTTGGAGTCCATGTTTGTATGATATTGTGTAAAAAACTGCATTCAAGAAACATATGTCGATGTAATATATTTCTATTGTAAACCATTATGTAATGGTCGTGTGTAAACAGTATAATTTAGATTATCATTATTTGATAATCTACGTAATGCTTTTGAAACCTTTATTGATAAAATAAAGGTTATGGTTGTTTTAAAAATGAATGCAGTCTTTGAAAAACGTCTCATATAGAGGTCAAAACCTCGCAACGAAATCAATTAATATGGAACGTTTATAATCAATATGAACGGGACATTTCAGTTGGTATCCGAGCGTTGGTCTTAGAGAACCAGAAAATTTGCACTAGTGTGTCTTATCGAGTTTGTTAGGATGCATTAGTGAGTCTGGACTTCGACCGTGTTTTCTTTAAAAATGATTGCTTAACATTTTTGTTGGAAACTATATATTATTAACATGTAAATATTATGTGATATATTAATCTTTTAACATGTTTGATATTGTGTGATAGATGTCTACCTCTAGCACAAATCTCATTGACTCACCTAATAATAATGAAGAGTCAAATATATATTGGCAAGATTCACAAGTTCCCGAAGAACCGGAAGAAGAGGAAACGGAACCAGAAGAAGAGGAACCAGAAGAAGAGGAACCGGAAGAAGAAGAAGAGGTTCCGGAGGGGGGAATAGTAGGAACCACAGAAAACTGGTCAAATAAAAGAAAATCCTCAACCAATGGACCAAAGTTAATAATGGTCAATGATGTTTCCGCTAAGGAAGCAAAATATTGGGAAAATTACCAATTTTCCGATGAACCGGATCCTGATGAGGATTCCGATGATGTTATAGAAATTACCCCGACCCAATTTAATGAGGCAAAAGAAAATAATAAGGGAAAAGGCATCAAAATAGAGAAATCTGATTCCGACCCCGATGAACTTTATATGTACCATCAACACCCGTATTTTCAATATCGTGACAATAACCCGGGAACCTCTAAACCACCAGGTTTTTCTAAACCAATGTGGAAAACGACGACTCGTATTAGAGGAACATCATATATCCCTAGAAGATTAGGAAAAAGAACCAACTCCGAAGAAGAAGAAACCAGTGATTCAGATTAGAGGGGTGTGAGCATGTTGTGTAATAAATGTATTGTAGTGTGCTTGTACTTTTATGTTCTATGTAAAAATTGCTTGTATTGTTTGTTTTTACGAATCTAATCCTTGTCTATTTTACAGTATAAAAACAAAATGGGCGTTAAGGGTAGACAACCGAATATTTTAGAAGACCTACCAGAGGATATGATTGAGGAAATCTTGTCTAGAGTCGGTCAAAATTCATCAGCACACTTAGTTATGGTGAAATTAACTTGTCAAACATTTGAAAGACTTTCCAGAAATGCCTTAGTTTATAAAAGGCTTTCCTTTGATAGGTGGGGTATATCACATTGGGGAGACCGTAAGTTACGCCGTGTTTTCTTTAAAGCGTTAAATGCGGGGAACCCAAATGCAATTTTACGCTACGAGTTAAGAACCTATTTTGACTCAACATATCCCAACATAGGATTTCGTGAATTAGAAAGAGCTTCTAACATGCAACATAAAGAAGCATGTTATGCTTACGGGTTAGTGATGTTCGCTTCTTACCAAAGTGAGAAAAAGAACATCGGATTGCAGCTTTTAAATTAAACTTTCCCACAAGTGACGGATTCAGTAGTTGGGGTGAGAAACAAGGTTTTTAGATTATTACGGGGCTGTTGGACATCACGAAACCCTCATCCTTTTGACGACATTACAACATGCTGCCTAGCCAATGGTCATAATGGTTATTTTCCACTAGACCAAGGATGGGAAGTTGTCTTAGTAAAACCAGAATGCATGACTTGTTTCTGGACTTATGAATTACGTGTCGTTATTTCCTTTGCTGAACAACTTGCGTATTAGCTAGATTTATCTTCAAAACTGTCCTGTATCATAGTGTACTATATTTCATGTTATATGTAATATAGAGAAGTTGTAAGTTTGAAGAATATTTGTATGTGATATATTATTATAATCAAGTTTTTCATATGGAATTGTAGTAGTTGAATTGTATATTAGCTACTAAGTATGAACTTAACGGGTAGGTAGTACCCGAATCTAAACTTATAAAACGCTAATATGAAGAAAAAGCTTTTATAAATGAGTTCATATTATGCTACGAGATACTATTGACTACTCTTAATATTCTGTATGATTAACTTGTTTCATTTGACTATTTTGAAGGAAATGGCACCGACTACTCGACACACCTTGAATATGAGCGAAGAGGAATTTCGTGCCTTTCTTGCTTCAAACATAGCCACAGTACAGGCCACGCTACATACCAACAATAACTCTGAATCTAGCAATATAGCTAACGATGCAAGAAATCGTGTAGGATGCTCCTACAAGGAATTCACTGCCTGCAAACCTTCAGAATTTGATGGGACCGAAGGACCAATCGGATTGAAACGGTGGACCGAGAAAGTTGAATCGGTCTTTTCCATAAGTAAGTGTGCTGAAGGAGACAAAGTGAAGTACGCTATGCATACCTTCACAGGTATTGCGTTAACATGGTGGAATACCTATCTAGAGCAAGTGGGACAAGATGCTGCTTACGCACTACCGTGGTCAGCATTCAAGCACTTGATGAACGAGAAGTACCGTCCTAGAACCGAGGTCAATAAGCTGAAGTCAGAACTTAGAGGGTTACGAACACATAGATTCGATATTACTTCGTATGAAAGACGATTCACAAAATTGTGCCTATTGTGTCCGAGAGCGTTCGAAGATGAGGAAGAGAAGATCGACGCGTTTGTGAAAGGGTTACCGGAGAGAATCCAAGAAGATATAAGTTCTGAAACAACCCAACCCGTATTCCATACGATAATTTTTTTTTATAATACACATTTACGCGCCAATTAAATATGTAAACCATTCCACGAGTTCCATTTAAAACGTACCACAATTTAAATGTTTACAAGGCACGAAGACCACTAATTAAGTTTAATACAAGTTCGACCCACTACAAATGATAGTTTATAATCCAAACGACACTTCGAGCATGGTTTGGGTCTAAACTACCCAAAATGTTAGGCCAACTTCCAATAGCTCCAACGAGACATCATCAAAGGACACCTAGTGTCCAACAACCCCTTTTCCCCTATCCGTACCTGCATCTAAAAAGATAAACAACGAGAAGGGTAAGCTAACGCTTAGTGAATGCAACAATTATACATGTTCATATATAACATGCTTACTTGCAATCACTTACCATACCGCATACAAGCTAGCAATTCGATAACTATGCAAACATCATGCATAAACTACTATCCACAATTCACAAGAAGCTAGCAACAACAATAGCATGTAGTTCACAATTCAATTATGCTAGATACGAATTCACACAACCATGGTTAACCAATCGTACATGGGAACGGTACTCGTAAAAGACCGTCGGAGTTCATAACATCCATTAGTGTTACTTAAACACCGCGTAATCACTAATCCCCCATGACAATGTGGCGTCTTGAACACCGTGACGATTCCACATGTCAATCCAAACAATGAGTGGTGCCTTGAACACCGCGGCATCCACTCCCATGACAATGTGGTGCCTTAAACACCGCGACAATACCACATGTCAATCAAACAATGAGTAGTGTCTTGAACACCGCGACAATACTACTCGTTACGTAGAATGTGGTGTCTTAAACACCGCGACAATGCCACATTCATACTACACAAATAAATACATTATATACGTACACGCATAATTATTCCACTCACCTTAATACAAGGATGATGATTATGCACTTCCAAACTTCAAAGCAATGTACCTAATTCATTAAGTACACATTCAATTACACAACTAGTGGAGTTAACCACAATACTTACACTTGAGCATTTAATGACCCAATTTGCATTAAATGACTCAACTACACCAAAACCGCCCATAAATGGCAATGTCTCATATTAAATCACTAAGGCTAGTGATTTAAAGTCTACTAACCTCAACTAAAATAACTTAGGTAATTTCATACCCAATTCACCCGAACTAGGTCAACATTACTCTTTTGACCCATTTTAACATTTACACATTCAACTTAGTCAAACATGACCCATTTACAATTCCTTCAACATTAATCAAGTGTTTTAATGCTTAACAACACAATTTACACTTACAAATCTCATTTCATTTGACCAAAACTCTAGATTATGGCCATTAGGGTTTACTTTCATCGATCTAACCCAAAACCCACCCATTTAACCCTAAAATGGGTCACACAATGTTCCACATGAACCTAACCCTAGCTTAAACTAAATAAAACTCAAATCATAGAGTTAAGACATACCAAAACTATCAAAGTGTAGCTAGAGACGCAAGGAACAACTTTAACACTTAGGTTCGGGCAAGATTCAACCTTCTTCTTCACTAAAATAAGCTTTCTCACTCTTAAAACTTCACTCTTTCTCTAGATTTGTTTTTAATTAAATGGAAAAGAAATAAATGAAGAGGAGATGAGGTTGAACCAGCCATAAAGTCTCAAAAACCGGCCATGGGTGAAAAGACCTAAACACCCCTAAAAGATTCCAATAAAAAAGGCTAAAATTGTCAAACAGCGACATTTGTCGCGTTTCGCGACACAGTGTCGCGTCTCGCGACAACTAAACGCGATAAACAAAATTCAAACGCGATAACCTTGACAGAACTGAAATTCTAGGGCTGTCGCGTCCCAGCCCACTTTGTCGCGTATCGCGACACACCAGGACGAGATGGAACACCTTCAGACGCGACAGAAGGCCTGGTCAAACCATTTTACAATATTTTCAATATTTGAACCATACAAACTCGAACATAGCTACAATATTAAACGTACACGGAGTTAGATGCGCATCTTAAGTCATATTCGGGGAAAACGGGATGTTACAACTCTCCCCCACTTAAATCGGAATGCGTCCTCGCGATCCAAGCCGCATGACAAGCCGGAAGATAAACCAACACAAACTCTTCGGATTCCCATGTAAACTCAGAACCCTTTCGATGTCGCCATTGTACTTTGAAGCTTCTCACTTCCTTGTTTCGCAACATCTTAACCTTCTCATCAAGGATTGCAATCGGCTCTTCCGCATACTCTAGCTTGTTATTCAATGTAATCTCATCTAGTGGCACCCAAGTCGAGTCATCCGCAAGACACCTACGGAGATGGGAAACGTGAAACATATTATGAATCCCCGTAAGCTCTTCGGGCAACTCTAGTCTATAAGCGACCTCACCAACACATTCCAAAACCTTGAAAGGACCAATAAATCGAGGAGCTAACTTTCCTCACTTTCGAAAATGAATAACACCTTTCCATGGAGAAACCTTAAGCATCACCATGTCACCTCCTTGAAATTCGATCGTTCATCTACCTTTATCGGCATAAGATTTTTGCCTATCTTGCGTCGCCTTAAGTCGAGCCTGAATCATCTCAATTTTACTATTCGTCTCTAGGACCAAATCGGTACTCCCGATTTCTCATTGATCCACTTCTCCCCAACAAATGGGAGTTCGACATCTACGCCCATAAAGCATCTCATAAGGTGTTATTCCAATACTAGTGTGGTAACTATTATTGTACGAGAATTCCACTAATGGTAAGTGCTCATCCCAACTACCACCAAAATCAATAATACACGCCCTTAACATATCCTCTAACGTTTGGTTTGTACGCTCGGTTTGACCGTCCGTTTGAGGATGATACGCCGTGCTCATTTTCAATTGAGTACCCATATCTTCATGAAACTTGTTCCAAAACCGAGACGTGAAACGAGTATCTCGATCCGAAACAATAGATATAGGAACCCCATGCCTCGATATCACCTCCTTGATAAACAACTTGGATAAAGTCTCCGATGATATCGTTTCCCGAATGGGAAGAAACAAAGCACTCTTCGTCAATCTATCAACTATCACCCAAATTGTATCATATTGGGTTCTCGCCGTCTTTGGTAACTTGGTAATGAAGTCCATGGTAATGTGCTCCCATTTCCATTTCAGGACTTCCAATGGTTGTAACTTACCGTACGGCTTTTGGTGTTCGGCTTTAACTTGCAAACACGTGACGCATTGTTCAACATACTTAACCACATCACGTTTCATACCGGGCCACCAATAATCTTTCCTCAAATCATAGTACATCTTTGTTGCACCCGGATGATTGGAATACTTTGACTTATGTGCTTCATCAAGTAGCACTTGTCGGTTACCACCCATCTTAGGTACCCACACTCTTCCTTGAAATGATAATAAACTACGCGAGCCCATAGTAATGAACTCCGTTTGTCCCACAATCCACTCTTCATGCTTGTTGTGAACATACGCCTCTATTTGAATCTCACTAAGCTTTGCAAGGAAATCGTTAGTGATGATCATGCGTAACGACCCTACTCGTATTGCCGGATGTTGACTCTTTCTACTCAACGCATCCGCGACCACGTTCGCCTTACCCGGATGATAAAGTATTTCACAATCATAAACCTTTACCACATCCATCCACCTACGTTGACGATAATTCAAATCTCATTGACTAAAGAGATGTTTCAAACTCTTATGATCCGAATAAATCATACACTTGATACCATACAAGTAGTGGCGCCAAATCTTCAACGCATGTACCACCGCCGCCAATTCAAGGTCATGAGTCGGGTATCTCTTTTCGTGTTCCTTTAATTGTCGAGAGGCATAAGCGATGACTTTACCTCTTTGCATTAAAACACACCCGAGCCCATTTAACGAAGAATCACAATAAACCGTCATATCTTCTACCCCTTCCGGTAACACTAACACCGGAGCTTGACACAACTTCTCTTTTAGCAATTGAAAAGCAATTTCTTGCTCGTTTTCCCAATTGAACCTTACATTATTCCTCGTCAACTTCGTCAAAGGAGAAGCAATCTTAGAAAAGTCTTGGATAAACCGACGATAATAACCGGCCAATCCGAGAAAACTTCGGATTTCCGTAGGCGTAGTCGGTTTCCCCCAACTCTTCACCGTCTCAATCTTCCCCGGATCTACTTGGATACCTTCTTTATTCACGATATGGCCAAGGAATTGAACTTCCCTTAGCCAAAATTCACATTTGGAGAATTTTGCATACAACTTCTCCTTCCGCAACGTCTTCAATACTTCGCGCAAATGGTGCTCATGTTCCTTCATACTCTTAGAATAAACAAGTATGTCGTCAATGAACACAATTACCGACTTATCCAACATGGGTTGGCACACTCGGTTCATTAGATCCATGAATGCCGCCGGTGCATTCGTAAGACCAAAAGGCATAACTACAAACTCAAAATGCCCGTAACGAGTTCGAAAAGCCGTTTTCTCTATGTCTTCCTCACGAACCCGCACTTGATGATAGCCGGACCGTAGGTCAATCTTAGAAAAATACGTTGCACCTTGGAGTTGGTCAAACAAATCATCAATCCGAGGCAATGGATAACGATTCTTGATCGTCACTTTGTTCAACTCCCGATAATCGATGCACATCCGCATACTACCATCTTCCTTTTTCACAAACAAAACCGGAGCACCCCATGGCGAGGAACTCGGTCGAATAAAACCCTTCTCAAGTAACTCTTGGGTTTGATTTAACAATTCTTGCATTTCCGTCGGCACTAAACGATAAGGGGTTTTAGCTATGGGAGTAGCTCCCGGAACCAACTCAATGCGAAATTCGACTTGTCTTTCCGCCGGGACACCCGGTAATTCATCCGGAAAAACATCTTCAAATTCATTAACCACCGGGATTTCACAAATAGGTGGTGGCTCATCACGAGTATCAACAACATGGGCAAGAAAAGCCATGCCACCACTAACAAGGAAACGACGTGCCCGTGCAAAAGTGCATATCGGCACAAGTCTTCTACGCTTATCACCGTGAATAATTAACTCTCCCCCACTTGAGATCTTCACACGAATAAATTTTTCATGGCATGCAATATCGGCTCTATAACAATTGAGCCAATCCATACCAAAAACAATATTAAAATCACCCAAAGTCATCGGAATGAGATCGATTTCAAAAGTTTCGGTACCAAACACAACATTACAATTTTTACAAACATCAACCCCTAGCACCGTTTTACCATCCGCTATTTCGACTTCTACCGGATGACTTAACTTAGCAAGCAGTTTATTCAACTTAGGCACAAATCTTGGAGACACAAACGACAAGTTAGCACCACTATCAAAAAGTATACGTGCCGGACTAGAGTTAACCATGAAAGTACCTGAGACGACTTCATTTGATTGTTTGGCTTCTTCATTCGTCATCAAGTAGTTGTGACCCCTAGTCGTACCCGCTGCTTTCTCCAATTTATTAACATGATCATTGTTCAAATTGGGACATTCCGGCCTCTTATGCCCTTCTTTACCACAATTATAACAAGTGAGTTTGGTTGTAGAAGGAGGGTTAGTGCAATCACGGGCCATATGTCCCTTTTGTCCACAATTGTGGCAAGAATAAGGGAACTCCCCGGGAACACTTTTCTTCACACTACCGACACTCTCGGTTGCACCCTTACTCTTCTTGTTCAAATGACTTGTAGCTTCGAACTTCCTCTTGCCAAAAGTAAAGCCACTCTTTCTTAACACGAGCGCCTCAAAACCTTTGGCCATATTAAACAACTCATCGAAACTCTTCACCACGTTAACACTTATCTTTTCTTGATAACTATCATTCAAGATTCGATAGAAATCTTCTTTCAACATTTTATCATTCCCGACATACTCTGGGCAAAATTGGGTCTTGGACAAAAATACGGATTTGAGAATGTTCAAATCCATCGACCCTTGCCTCAAGGAACGTAACTCGTCCTTAAGCCTAGTAAGATCGGCCGGAGTTCGGTATTCATCGAAAAACTCTTTCTTGAATTCATCCCAAGTGAATTCCATGCATTGTTCTTCGCCATGAAGTTGAATCTTCGCGTCCCACCACAATTTAGCATCGCCCCTCAACATACTACACCCGTACCTGGTCTTCTTATCGAGAGGACATTCACAAGTACGAAAAGCCCCCTCCATATCGGAGATCCATCGGGCACTCTTAAGAGGATCCCTTTCACCTTCAAAGGTGGGAGGTTGAGAATCCTTGAAGTTCTTATAGAAAAAGTCCCGTCTTCCCACATTATCTTCATGAAGAACGGCCTTAACTTGATCCTTTACTACATTGACTAGTTGCTCGTCAATCGTATCAAGAAACATTTTCTTAACGTCTTCGAGAAACTCCTCTTTTTGACGTTTAAAGATGGCCTCTACCTTGGCCGTGAACTCGGGGTCCTCGCTCGTGCCCCCATTATCGGTGTCGTGTCCATTTCTCATCTTCATTCTATAAAAGGAGAGAGGTTAAACAACGAATGAAAAGACATGACACGCACATATACACATATTCATCATACCGCTCCACCTTGCTCAACAATCATCGTACATCGCTCGTTTGACACGATTTGCACCCGTAACAATGGTAGCTAGTCATTGCTATGCGAGCACGTCGCATTAATTTGCTAGTACAACGCCTATCTCGCTTGATGATTACATCTACAACACAAAACAATTAGTGCGAGGTTAAATCACATAGACCTAAGCACTAACAATTCCCGACTCGTCCCAAAGTCCTACAAATCCCGTATAAAAGCGCATACACAATAAAGTCTAAGTCTAGGCACCTATCTCAAGTCGCCTAAATCCCTTAGACCATGCTCTGATACCACTTGAAACAACCCAACCCGTATTCCATACGATAATTTTTTTTTTTTATAATACACATTTACGCGCCAATTAAATATGTAAACCATTCCACGAGTTCCATTTAAAACGTACCACAATTTAAATGTTTACAAGGCACGAAGGCCACTAATTAAGTTTAATACAAGTTCGACCCACTACAAATGATAGTTTATAATCTAAACGACACTTCGAGCATGGTTTGGGTCTAAACTACCCAAAACGTTAGGCCAACTTCCAATAGCTCCAACGAGACATCATCAAAGGACACCTAGTGCCCAACAATCCCTTTTCCCCTATCCGTACCTGCATCTAAAAAGATAAACAACGAGAAGGGTAAGCTAACGCTTAGTGAATGCAACAATTATACATGTTCATATATAACCTACTTACTTGCAATCACTTACCATACCGCATACAAGCTAGCAATTCGATAACTATGCAAACATCATGCATAAACTACTATCCACAATTCACAAGAAGCTAGCAACAACAATAGCATGTAGTTCATAATTCAATTATGCTAGATACGAATTCACACAACTATGGTTAACCAATCGTACATGGGAACGGTACTCGTAAAAGACCGTCGGAGTTCATAACATCCATTAGTGTTACTTAAACACCGCGTAATCACTAATCCCCTATGACAATGTGGCGTCTTGAACACCGCGACGAATCCACATGTCAATCCAAACAATGAGTGGTGCCTTGAACACCGCGGCATCCACTCCCATGACAATGTGGTGTCTTAAACACCGCGACAATACCACATGTCAATCAAACAATGAGTAGTGTCTTGAACACCGCGACAATACTACTCGTTACGTAGAATGTGGTGTCTTAAACACCGAGACAATGCCACATTCATACTACACAAATAAATACATTATATATGTAACGACCCTGGAATTTCCAACGTTTATTTATTAATAATTATTATTATTAATACGTGTGATTAAACGAATGTATGTTATTACTTTTACATGTTGCCATGACTAAACGTACTTGACTTTATTTGCCCGAAACGTCTTTGTGACACCCGAGACTTACACGAATAATATTTTTAGATATTATTTACATTCATGATTAGTTTATTAATCATTTTAATTAACTAAAGTTGTTAGTTAGTTACTTGGGCTTTTAAATGGATTAACTTGTTAATTACATTCATACTTGGGCTTTTATTTGAACTTGGGCTTTTACTAGTGTTATTGGACTTTAGAAGCCCACCCTACATTATTAATGGACTTAGTTAGCCCACTAACACTGGTAAGTATCATTTAGGTTGTAACTAGTTAGTTTAGAGACATTGGAATCTAGTTTGCATGTGATCCCCATGTAACTCCACCCATTAACCACCTTTATGAACTTTACATGCTAATAACCATTAAACTTAGCCACCCCCCCCCCCTTTGAAATGCTGCAGGCCGTGGCCTAAGATGGGCATAAAGGGTGTTCATATATTTTTTTTTCATTACTTGTTTACTAGCATAACTCTTCTCTTTTCAAACACACACATACTTCTCATTTTCTCTCAACCATTTTCTCTCTTTTCTCTCTTTCTTGTAAGTATTTTGAACATCTTTTTCTCTCTTCTTTTCCTTGTAAAAACTGAATTTATACACCTCTAAATCATCATCATCTTTTGTTAGTTGCTTGATTAATTACTTGTCTTGTTGTTGTAGTTACTTACTAGCTTTCAAGAACCTAACTTTCTAGTTTTGGTTCTTCTATTATCTTGTAAGTTCAAGAACACAAGAACATAAACTCACTAGTTTATGATTCTACTTCAATTGTTTCAAAAGTTGCAAGTTCCATGTGTTGATTAAAGACATACTTGAAGCTCATGAAGTAAACTTTAAAGTTTACTTTCTAAAGATCAAACTTTGGTTTGAATCTTTAAAGTATGAACAACCATGAACCTTTTCTTGTTTACTTAGTTACTTCTTCATTTTATGCACTTTAATTTCATGTAGTTAGTTTATATGGTCAAGTACTACAAGTTAGTCTTGATCTCATATCTCTTGAACAAATTAAGTTAACCTTGAAAGTTCAAGAACACACAAATAAGTTTTCTTTAAATATAACTTTGGATCTAGACTTTTGAGTCTTGGATCTTCAAGATCAAACTAAGAACTATGTTCTACTACTTATGATCTTGATTAGTTAGTTAACTTTCAAGTTTAGAGTTCAATATTTCTATTATAGTTCATGTAAGTGTCAAACCTAAGACTTTGATGTAACTTTGGTTCATCAAACTACATGCAACTCTTAAGTGAGTTGTGCTTCATGTCTTAGACTTGCACATGGGTTATGATGGTCAAGACTTGGTTAAGATGATGTAGATACATCAATGAGTTGTACACTTGAAGCTATATGCATCAAGGATGAGAACCATGATGAACATCAAGCACCAAGACCACCGGAACCCTTTTAAACTCACTGTTCTGTCCAAAAGCTACTGGTCTGGTGATTCTGTTACATACCAGTATACCTGGGCTTTTCTAACCTTTATTTTTAGATATATCTTTTCGAGTAGATAACTTTTCATATAGGACTCGTCTTAATCCGAGTTACGGTTTAGGATTTATGGCCCTCCGATCGTTACTATGTCCTTTAACGTTGTGCAGAAATTTCTGACCTACTCGCACTTAGACCATCGCCACGGTCAAACGAAGATGAGTTTGCTTCTGTAAATTTTACCACACTTAAGGGACTCATATACAGAGCCATGGCCACTGGTCTCACCTTAATTCAGTAAGGGTAGAGGCCGTGGTGACTGACTGAATTCAGACTTTGTTTTAAACTACTTTCATAAACGAAACTTACTTTACGCCTTTTGTTTGATGATGAATGATGATGACCCTTAAGACCTTAATTACATACTTTTAAACCTATTAAGACAATTTACTGACTTAGTACTATTTTCCTTAGGTTTAGGACCTTCGGACCGATTACTTGCACACCTTTTCCGAACCGACTTTACGACTACATTATCATTGTGAGTTATAACATTCTCTTTTTACTTTAAACTTATTTTGGGAATTGAGAATACATGCGGATTTTATGTTTTACATACTAGGCACGAGTACTTAAACTTATATATGTGTGGGTTATACAACGGCATAAACATTCCCTTTAGCTCGGTAACGTTTAATCATTGGTTTTTGAACCGTGAATGCGAATCTTAGATATGGATCCATAGGGTTTGACATCCCCACTCGGGCTAGTCGCGCTAGCATTTAACAAGTGTTTAATACTTCGTAGACATACGCACTTGCCAAGTGTACTTTCAGGGGGTGTAAACATTAAGTTAGTTACCAAGTGCCCACGGTTAACATATACTTTATCATACTGTTTTGAAACGCTCTTTGTAGCACTGAAATCTCGTGGCCTACCATACATACTGTTATACTTAAACTATAGCTCACCAACCTTTGTGTTGACGTTTTTAAGCATGTATTTCTCAGGTGCTTGAGGTTGCTTCCGCTGTCTTACTTGTTGTGCTGTAGACACCCGCTGCTTAGAGTTGTCCACGCATGAACTACTTTACTTTGCATTCAAACATTAGTACTTTTGAATTATGACTTGTAATGTCCATTTGGGGTCACGTACACTTAATTATTGCTTCTACTTAGTGAAGCATACTTTTGGAATGTAAAACTTTCGATGTTGGTTTGACATCACTTTTAATTATGAATGCAAACTCTTTTTGAAAACGCATATAGTACTTAACCTTGTAATGATCCTGTTGTTGATGGTCCGTACATGATGATTTAGTACGGGGCATCACATTTGGTATCAGAGCATTGGTTGTAGGGAATTAGGTTGCATTAGTGAGTCTAAGACCGACCCGAGTAGGATTCACTAATAGGACTAATCTACAACTTGCTAGTTTACTTGTTTCCGCTGAATTTACTGCATACTACTGCTTACTTTTTCTGCTATATGCCGTATGCTACTACATGATTTCACTACTGCATGATGCTACTTGCTTTTGATTGCATGCTACTTTCATACGAATTGCTATTATTACCATGATAGTTACTGTTATACATGATTTAAACTGTTGGCCTATTATTTTCTTGCTTTATGACATACTGACATGGAAAATTTATTTTTCCTTGTTCAGATGTCGGATGTTCCACCTGCTGGCATTTCGGGCAGTACAGACTCAGACCCCGTCGCCCTACCTACTGCTACATCTGCTGCTGCTACTGCCGATACACCGGCCCCGACATCCACTAGTGATCCCGACGCTTCCACTTCCGGAGCTGGTACTAGTGCACCTGCCCCAGTGTCTGCTCCCGGACCCTCGAGGTCACAGCCCCGCATTGGTGGTATTGAGATCCCCGCGGAGTTCGGGGAAGGGACGTTTCGTAACCACATGCACACGCCTTGCCGAAGCACTCCCGACGGACGTTTAGTCGTGATTCCGCCAGGCAGACACAGACAGATGTTGGCTGCCTTCGGACGCTTCGGATTACCAGCTCAGCCACCAGTGTCACCACCACACGATTCGGATGACCCATCATCCGCCGATTCTTCATCATCAGACGACTCCAGCGATGATGAGGATCCTGCTGATAGACCTATTCAGGCACCCTCCACCCCTCCGAAGAAGCGGTACCGTTTCGACGGCACCGTCATTCCAGGGGTGAATGGAGGTCGTGCTTTTACTGACGCTTTTGGCCATCGTCGTAGGGTTACTGCTCATAAACGAGTTGTGCCATACCCTTTCGACCTACAGATACGTAAGGTTCCCCGTTACGTATTGACTATTCCTGGAACCGTACCACCTAGATTTAGATACGGACCACTTACATCTAGGGACGTACCGTCTACATCCGGAGCCGGACCATCTACATCAGCACCACCGGCACCACCCGCACCACCCGACCCACCTGCACCGCCTGCCCCACCAGCTCCCTCTAACGAGGAAGTGATGAGGGAGGTTGAGACTCTCCGAGCTCGAGTTACTGAGCTCGAGGAGCAGTTGGCTCGAGGAGCAGTTCACCCGCCTTCACCGTAGGACTTTGTATTTAGATTTCATGATGTAATCTAGTTATAGTTTCATGTATTTCATATGTATTGTACGAACTTATTCAGATGTATGAAACTTATTATTATTAATGAATGGAACTTTGCGTTATTTAATTCTTGTACGATGTTCTATTTACATTGCTGTACGATGATTCTGTGGTATTTGTACCTAGATGCATTATTTAATAACCTGTGATGTTTGATTCCATGTTGGTCACTATATACTGTATTATTACTACTTGCATACTGGATTTTGACTTAAGTCAAAATTTTTGTTTAGAATACCATGGCTAACGGAAGATCCACACCTACCGCCGCCCAAATTGAGGACATGATCAACGAACGGGTCGCTGCAGCCCTAGCAGAAAGAAATCTCGAAGCTCCACCGCCACCACCACCGGTTATTCCACCCGTTCGAAATGGGTGTACATACAAGGAACTTCAGAGCTGCAAACCGCATAACTTCAGCGGCACCGAGGGACCAGTTGGTCTCACCAGATGGTTCGAGAAACTTGAATCAGTATTCCGAGTTAGCAACTGTTCGGAGGACAATAAGACCAAGTTTGCATCTTGCACGCTATCTGACGGCGCGCTAACATGGTGGAACACGTTAGCTCAAGCGAAAGGTATCGATGAGGCGTATGCTACGCCATGGGAGGAGTTCAAGGCGGCTATGATTGATGAGTATTGTCCGAGAACCGAAATTCAGAAGATGGAAATTGAATTCATGCAGTTGAAGGCCGTAGGGAACGACCTTAACAGTTACAATCGTAGGTTTTTGGAGTTAGCACTGATGTGTCTGACCATGGTCACCCTCGAATTCAAGCGCATGGAGAAATACTTCTCGGGACTCCCTAAGTCCATCAAAGGAAATGTTACCTCATCCAAACCACCGAATGTTCCCGAAGCAATGCGCATGGCGCATACTCTCATGAATCAGATTCTTATTGATGAGCCGGAGAAGGCTAAGTTTGAAGCCGGTAGTAGTGAAAAGAGGAAATGGGACAACAACCACAACAACAACAACAACAACAACAACAACAACAAAAACAACAGGGGGAGAAACTACGATCAAACCCCCGCCAAGAGGCACAACAACGGTGGAAACCCTAATCCCAACAACAACACCAACAACTCCAACCCGAACTACAAAGGAACCTTACCACAATGCAAGAGGTGTTACAAGCACCACACTGGGTATTGCAATGTTGTCTGTGAGAAGTGCCAACGGGCTGGGCACATCGGGAAGGACTGCAAGGTCACTACTTTGAATGGGAAGCCAAACACCAATGGACCGAAGAAGTGCTACGAATGCGGACAGACGGGCCATTTCAGAAATGCATGTCCAAATAAGCGAAAAGATGGAGGACCACCCCGTGGTAGAGCTTTTAATGTTAATGCAAGGGATGCACGCGATAACCCCGACTTGGTGACAGGTATATTCACAATCAACAATCTTTTAGCTTCTGTCTTGTTTGATACTGGTGCGGATAGAAGTTATGTATGTAGACATTTTTGCGATAAGATTAATTGGTCATTAGTCCCGTTAAAAGAAAGTATGCTTGTCGAGGTCGCAAATGGAAAACTTGAAAAGGTTGACCATATTAGTCGTGGAGCTATTATCAACATAGCTGGTGCAGATTTCGAAATTGATTTGATACCTATCAAACTGGGAAGTTTTGACGTGATCGTCGGTATGGATTGGTTGAGCAAGATAAAGGCCGATATAATCTGCGGAGATAAAGCACTTCGCATACCACAAGGAGATGGCGAACCACTGGTTATCTATGGAGAGAGATGTACCTCGAAGTTGAACCTCATTAGTTGCGTGAAAGCGCAGAAGATTATGAAGAAGGGACGTTTTGCTGTCCTAGCACATGTGAAAGCGGTAGAAACTGAGGTGAAGAGCGTGAACGACGTTCGAATTGTGAACGAATTTTCCGATGTCTTCCCAGAGGAATTTCCTGGATTGCCGCCGCAGAGAGCTGTAGAGTTTTAGATTGACTTAGTGCCAGGAGCTGCACCTGTAGCTCGCGCACCTTATAGACTCGCACCTTCCGAGATGCAAGAATTACAGAGTCAACTACAAGAGCTGTTAGACCGTGGATTTATCCAACCAAGCTTCTCGCCTTGGGGCGCACCTGTGTTGTTTGTGAAGAATAAGGATGGATCCTTCCGTATGTGTATCGACTACCGTGAACTCAACAAATTGACTATCAAGAATCGGTATCCTCTTCCACGAATTGACGATCTTTTTGATCAACTACAAGGATCGAGCGTTTATTCAAAGATAGATTTGCGATCCGGATATCACCAGCTGAGGGTGAAGGAAAGTGACGTGATGAAAACTGCATTCAGAACCCGTTATGGTCATTATGAGTTTCTCGTGATGCCATTCGGTTTGACAAATGCACCTGCCGTGTTCATGGACCTCATGAATCGTGTCTGCAAGCCTTACTTGGACAAGTTTGTTATCGTCTTCATAGATGATATCCTCATCTACTCTAAGAGCGAAGAAGAACATGAGCAACACCTCCGATTAGTGCTTGAACTCTTAAGACAAGAGCAACTTTACGCCAAATTCTCCAAGTGTGAATTTTGGTTAAAGGAAGTACAATTTTTGGGTCATGTTGTAAGCGACCAGGGTATCAAAGTTGATCCCGCCAAGATTGAAGCCATCAGCAAGTGGGAGACCCGCACTACTCCGACGCATATTTGCCAATTCCTAGGTCTCGCCGGTTATTACCGAAGATTTATCGAAGGTTTCTCTCTGATTGTGCGTCCTTTGACCACGCTGACTCACAAGGGCAAGAAGTTCATTTAGGAACCCGCACGCGAATCAGCATTTCAAACTTTAAAGAAGAAGTTAACCACCGCACCTATCCTATCACTTCCTGAAGGCAGTGACGACTTTGTTGTTTATTGTGATGCATCGAAGAGTGGTTTTGGTTGTGTACTGATGCAACGATTAAAGGTTATTGCCTATGCCTCCCGCCAATTGAAGATTCACGAGCGGAACTACACTACGCATGATCTTAAACTTGGAGCCGTTGTCTTTGCGCTCAAATTGTGGAGACATTATTTGTATGGAACTAAGAGCACTATTTTCACCGATCACAAGAGTATTCAACACATCTTCGATCAGAAGCAACTGAATATGAGACAGCGTCGATGGATCGAGACGCTCAACGACTACGATTGTGAACTCCGTTATCACCCTGGCAAGGCCAATGTTGTAGCTGACGCTTTAAGCTGAAAGGAGAGGACGACACCTCTTCGTGTTAGGGCTCTGAACATCACCATTCATTCGAACCTCAACAACAAGATCAGAGTAGCCCAAGTTGAGGCTCTCAAGGAGGAGAACATATCTCACAAACATTTGAACATACTTGTCTCTCGATTCGAGGTTAGGGAGTCTGGACTCTGATGTTATGCCGGAAGAATTTGGGTACCTTATTATGGAGATCTACGAAACCTGATACTTGATGAAGCACACAAATTGAGATATTCGATTCACCCCGGTGCGGGCAAGATGTACCACGACCTTAAAGAACAGTATTGGTGGCCGAATCTTAAGAAGGACGTTGCGACTTATGTTGGTAAGTGTTTGACTTGCTCGAAGGTTAAAGCCGAGCATCAGAGACCCTCTGGGTTACTTCAACAACCAGAAATCCCACAATGGAAGTGGGAACGGATAACAATGGATTTCATCACCAAGCTACCAAAGACGGTGGGCGGATACGATACCATTTGGTTTATTGTTGACCGCCTCACCAAATCTGCACACTTCCTAGCGATGAAGGAAACTGATACAATGGAAAGACTTGCCCAATTATACATCAAGGAGGTTGTATCTCGTCATGGTGTACGTTTATCGATCATCTCCGATCGCGATCCCCGTTTTGCTTCTAGATTTTGGCGTTCTTTGCAAGAAGCCATAGGAACTCGTCTCGACATGAGCACTGCTTATCATCCCCAGACTGACGGGCAAAGTGAACGAACGATTCAGACCTTGGAGGACATGCTGTGTGCATGTGTCATTGATTTTGGAACGGCCTGGGAAAGACATTTTCCACTCGCCGAATTCTCGTACAACAACAGTTATCACTCGAGCATTAATGCCGCACCTTTTGAAGCATTGTATGGCTGCAAGTGCCGATCTCCTATTTGTTGGGCCGAAGTAGGCGAAAAGCAAATCACCGGACCTGAGGTAGTCCATGAAACGACGGAGAAGATTGCTCAGATACAAGCGAGACTTAAGACTGCCCGCGATCGTCAAAAGAGTTATGCCGATCTTAAACGTAAAGACTTTGAATTCAACATTGGTGATCGTGTAATGTTGAAGGTTGCTCCTTGAAAAGGTGTGATCCGTTTTGGAAAACGTGGAAAGTTGAACCCACGATACATTGGTCCTTTCGAAATCTTGGAACGTGTTGGACCCGTTGCATACCATTTAGATCTACCAGCACAATTGAGCTCAGTTCATCCTACCTTCTATGTGTCAAACTTGAAGAAGTGTCTTGCTGCACCTGAACTTATCATACCATTGGAAGAACTTACTATTGACGACAAACTCCACTTTGTGGAAGAACCTGTTGAAATTATGGATCATGAGATCAAAACTTTGAAACGCAACAAGATTCTGATCATCCGAGTGCGATGGAATGCCAAACGAGGACCTGAGTTTACTTGGGAGCGAGAGGATCAAATGATGCGGAAGTATCCTCACCTTTTCCCAACTCCTCCATCTACCTCAGCTTAAATTTCAGGACGAAATTTTCTTTAACAGGTGGGTAATGTAACGACCCTATAATTTCCAACGTTTATTTATTAATAATTATTATTATTAATACGTGTGATTAAACGAATGTATGTTATTACATTTACATGTTGCCATGACTAAACGTACTTGACTTTATTTGCCCGAAACGTCTTTGTGACACCCGAGACTTACACGAATAATATTTTTAGATATTATTTACATTCATGATTAGTTTATTAATCATTTTAATTAACTAAAGTTGTTAGTTAGTTACTTGGGCTTTTAAATGGATTAACTTGTTAATTACATTCATACTTGGGCTTTTATTTGAACTTGGGCTTTTACTAGTGTTATTGGACTTTAGAAGCCCACCCTACATTATTAATGGACTTAGTTAGCCCACTAACACTTGTAAGTATCATTTAGGTTGTAACTAGTTAGTTTAGAGACATTGGAATCTAGTTTGCATGTGATCCCCATGTAACTCCACCCATTAACCACCTTTATGAACTTTACATGCTAATAACCATTAAACTTAGCCACCCCCCCCTTGAAATGCTGCAGGCCGTGGCCTAAGATGGGCACAAAGGGTGTTCATATATTTTTTTTTCATTACTTGTTTACTAGCATAAATCTTCTCTTTTCAAACACACACATACTTCTCATTTTCTCTCAACCATTTTCTCTCTTTTCTCTCTTTCTTGTAAGTATTTTGAACATCTTTTTCTCTCTTCTTTTCCTTGTAAAAACTGAATTTATACACCTCTAAATCATCATCATCTTTTGTTAGTTGCTTGATTAATTACTTGTCTTGTTGTTGTAGTTACTTACTAGCTTTCAAGAACCTAACTTTCTAGTTTTGGTTCTTCTATTATCTTGTAAGTTCAAGAACACAAGAACATAAACTCACTAGTTTATGATTCTACTTCAATTGTTTTAAAAGTTGCAAGTTCCATGTGTTGATTAAAGACATACTTGAAGCTCATGAAGTAAACTTTAAAGTTTACTTTCTAAAGATCAAACTTTGGTTTGAATCTTTAAAGTATGAACAACCATGAACCTTTTCTTGTTTACTTAGTTACTTCTTCATTTTATGCACTTTAATTTCATGTAGTTAGTTTATATGGTCAAGTACTACAAGTTAGTCTTGATCTCATATCTCTTGAATAAATTAAGTTAACCTTGAAAGTTCAAGAACACACAAATAAGTTTTCTTTAAATATAACTTTGGATCTAGACTTTTGAGTCTTGAATCTTCAAGATCAAACTAAGAACTATGTTCTACTACTTATGATCTTGATTAGTTAGTTAACTTTCAAGTTTAGAGTTCAATATTTCTATTATAGTTCATGTAAGTGTCAAACCTAAGACTTTGATGTAACTTTGGTTCATCAAACTACATGCAACTCTTAAGTGAGTTGTGCTTCATGTCTTAGACTTGCACATGGGTTATGATGGTCAATACTTGGTTAAGATGATGTAGATACATCAATGAGTTGTACACTTGAAGCTATATGCATCAAGGATGAGAACCATGATGAACATCAAGCACCAAGACCACCGGAACCCTTTTAAACTCACTGTTCTGTCCAAAAGCTACTGGTCTGGTGATTCTGTAACAGACCAGTAGACTTGGGCTCTTCTAACCTTTATTTTTAGATAGATCTTTTTGAGTAGATAACTTTTCATATAGGACTCGTCTTAATCCGAGTTACGGTTTAGGATTTATGGCCCTCCGATCGTTACTATGTCCTTTAACGTTGTGCAGAAATTTCTGACCTACTCGCACTTAGACCGTCGCCACGGTCAAACGAAGATGAGTTTGCTTCTGTAAATTTTACCACACTTAAGGGACTCATATACTGAGCCATGGCCACTGGTCTCACCTTAATTCAGTAAGGGTAGAGGCCGTGGTGACTGACTAAATCAGACTTTGTTTTAAACTACTTTCATAAACGAAACTTACTTTACGCCTTTTGTTTGATGATGAATGATGATGACCCTTAAGACCTTAATTACATACTTTTAAACCTATTAATACGATTTACTGACTTAGTACTATTTGCCTTAGGTTGAGGACCTTCAGACCGATTACTTGCACACCTTTTCCGAACCGACTTTACGACTACATTATCATTGTGAGTTATAGCATTCCCTTTTTACTTTAAACTTATTTTGGGAACTGAGAATACATGCGGATTTTATGTTTTACATACTAGGCACGAGTACTTAAACTTATATATGTGTGGGTTATACAACGGCATAAACATTCCCTTTAGATATGGATCCATAGGGTTTGACATCCCCACTCGGGCTAGTCGCGCTAGCATTTAACGAGTGTTTAATACTTCGTAGACATACGCACTTGCCAAGTGTACTTTCAGGGGGTATAAACGTTAAGTTAGTTACCAAGTGCCCACGGTTAACATATACTTTATCATACTATTTTGAAACGCTCTTTGTAGCACTGAAATCTCGTGGCCTACCATACATACTGTTATACTTAAACTATAGCTCACCAACCTTTGTGTTGATGTTTTTAAGCATGTATTTCTCAGGTGCTTGAGGTTGCTTCCGTTGTCTTACTTGTTGTGCTGTAGACACCCGCTGCTTAGAGTTGTCCACGCATGAACTACTTTACTTTGCATTCAAACATTAGTACTTTTGAATTATGACTTGTAACGACCATTTGGGGTCACGTACACTTAATTATTGCTTCTACTTAGTGAAGCATACTTTTGGAATGTAAAACTTTCGATGTTGGTTTGACATCACTTTTAATTATGAATGCAAACTCTTTTTAAAAACGCATATAGTACTTAACCTTGTAATGATCCTGTTGTTGATGGTCCGTACATGATGATTTAGTACGGGGCATCACAATATACGTACACGCATAATTATTCCACTCACCTTAATACAAGGATGATGATTATGCACTTCCGAACTTCAAAGCAATGTACCTAATTCATTAAGTACACATTCAATTACACAACTAGTGGAGTTAACCACAATACTTACACTTGAGCATTTAATGATCCAATTTGCATTAAATGACTCAACTACACCAAAACCGCCCATAAATGGCAATGTCTCATATTAAATCACTAAGGCTAGTGATTTAAAGTCTACTAACCTCAACTAACATAACTTAGGGTAATTTCATACCCAATTCACCCGAACTAGGTCAACATTACTCTTTTGACCCATTTTAACATTTACACATTCAACTTAGTCAAACATGACCCATTTACAATTCCTTCAATATTAATCAAGTGTTTTAATGCTTAACAACACAATTTACACTTACAAATCTCATTTCATTTGACCAAAACTCTAGATTATGGCCATTAGGGTTTACTTTCATCGATCTAACCCAAAACCCACCCATTTAATCCTCAAATGGGTCACACAATGTTCCACATGAACCAAACCCTAGCTTAAACTAAATAAAACTCAAATCATAGAGTTAAGACATACCAAAACTATCAAAGTGTAGCTAGAGACGCAAGGAACAACTTTAACACTTGGGTTCGGGCAAGATTCAACCTTCTTCTTCACTAAAATAAGCTTTCTCACTGTTAAAACTTCACTCTCTCTCTAGATTTGTTTTTAATTAAATGGAAAAGAAATAAATGAAGAGGAGATGAGGTTGAACCAGCCATAAAGTCTCAAAAACCGGCCATGGGTGAAAAGACCTAAACACCCCTAAAAGATTCCAATAAAAAAGGCTAAAATTGTCAAACAGCGACATTTGTCGCGTTTCGCGATACAGTGTCGCGTCTCGCGACAACCAAACGCGATAAACACAATTCAAACGCGATAACCTTGACAGAACTGAAATTCTAGAGCTGTCGCGTCCCAGCCCACTTTGTCGCGTATCGCGACACACCAGGACGCGATGGAACACCTTCAGACGCGACAGAAGGCCTGGTCAAACCATTTTACAATATTTTCAATATTTAAACCATACAAACTCGAACATAGCTACAATATTAAACGTACACGGAGTTAGATGCGCACCTTAAGTCATATTCGGGGAAAACGGGACGTTACAAGTTCACACGAGCCTGCCTCCATACAAAAGGCATGTAGAATGGCTCACAAACTAGTGAACCAGATTGAGGGAAGATTTAAAGAACAGGCGGCCGAAGAGGCCAACGTGAAGCTAGTCAAAAGAAAGTGGGAGGAAAACGGTGATAAGAGTCACCAAAACAACAACAACTATCCCAACAATCGCAACATCAATCGCAACTACAACAAACGGCAAAACAACAACAACAACAACTATAACAATCATCCCAACAACAATAACAACTGCAACAACAACAACAACAGTCAGAAGCAGCTATGCTAAAGGTGTGAAAAGTATTACTCGGGGTTCTGCACCAAATTTTGCAACAAGTGTAAAAGAAATGGTCATAGCGCGGTGAAGTGTGAGGTCTACGGACCAGGGGTTAACAGAACGAAAGGAACAAATGCTGTCAGAACGAGTAATGGCGGAGCAAGTAGTGTCGGAGCAAGTTATGCCAATGTAGTTTGTTATAAATGTGGAAAACCGGGCCACATTATTAGAAATTGCCCGAACCAGGAGAACACGAATGGACAAGGCCGTTGAAGAGTTTTCAATATTAATGCGGCAGAGGCACAGGAAGACCCGGAGCTTGTTACGGGTACGTTTCTTATTGACAATAAATCTGCTTACGTTTTATTTGATTCGGGTGCGGATAGAAGCTATATGAGTAGAGATTTTTGTGCTAAATTAAGTTGTCCATTGACGCCGTTGGCTAGTAAATTTTTACTCGAATTAGCAAACGGTAAATTAATTTCAGCAGATTATATATGCCGGAATCGAGAAATTAAACTGGGTAGCGAAATATTTAAGATTGATTTGATACCAGTAGAGTTAGGGAGTTTTGATGTAATAGTTGGCGTGGGCTGGCTGAAGGAGATGAAAGCAGAGATCTTATGTTACAAAAATGCAATTCGCATTGTAGGAGAAGAAGGAGAACCCTTAATGGTGTACGGAGAAAAGGGCAACACGAAGCTACATCTTATTAGTAATTTGAAGGCACAAAAACTAATAAGAAAAGGTTGCTATGCTGTTCTAGCACACATCGAGAAAGTACAAACTGAAGAAAAGAGCATCAATGATGTTCCCGTCGCAAAAGAATTTCCCGATGTATTTCCGAAAGAATTACCGGGATTACCCCCACATCTGTAGTGACCCGAACTTTTCCATGTTTATATATATTAATTGAGATTGATATTTACATGATTAAATGTTTCCAACATGTTAAGCAATCAAACTTGTTAAGACTTGATTAATTGAAATATGTTTCATATAGACAATTGACCACCCAAGTTGACCGGTGATTCACGAACGTTAAAACTTGTAAAAACTATATGATGACATATATATGGATATATATATAGTTAACATGATACTATGATAAGTAAACATATCATTAAGTATATTAACAATGAACTACATATGTAAAAACAAGACTACTAACTTAATGATTTTTAAACGAGACATATATGTAACGATTATCGTTGTAAAGACATTTAATGTATATATATCATATTAAGAGATATTCATACATGATAATATCATGATAATATAATAATTTAAAATCTCATTTGATATTATAAACATTGGGTTAACAACATTTAACAAGATCGTTAACCTAAAGGTTTCAAAACAACACTTACATGTAACGACTAACGATGACTTAACGACTCAGTTAAAATGTATATACATGTAGTGTTTTAATATGTATTTATACACTTTTGAAAGACTTCAATACACTTATCAAAATACTTCTACTTAACAAAAATGCTTACAACTACATCCTCGTTCAGTTTCATCAACAATTCTACTCGTATGCACCCGTATTCGTACTCGTACAATACACAGCTTTTAGATGTATGTACTATTGGTATATACACTCCAATGATCAGCTCTTAGCAGCCCATGTGAGTCACCTAACACATGTGGGAACCATCATTTGGCAACTAGCATGAAATATCTCATAAAATTACAAAAATATGAGTAATCATTCATGACTTATTTACATGAAAACAAAATTACATATCCTTTATATCTAATCCATACACCAACGACCAAAAACACCTACAAACACTTTCATTCTTCAATTTTCTTCATATAATTGATCTCTCTCAAGTTCTATCTTCAAGTTCTAAGTGTTCTTCATAAATTCCAAAAGTTCTAGTTTCATAAAATCAAGAATACTTTCAAGTTTGCTAGCTCACTTCCAATCTTGTAAGGTGATCATCCAACCTCAAGAAATCTTTGTTTCTTACAGTAGGTTATCATTCTAATACAAGGTAATAATCATATTCAAACTTTGGTTCAATTTCTATAACTATAACAATCTTATTTCAAGTGATGATCTTACTTGAACTTGTTTTCGTGTCATGATTCTGCTTCAAGAACTTCGAGCCATCCAAGGATCCATTGAAGCTAGATCCATTTTTCTCTTTTCCAGTAGGTTTATCCAAGGAAATTAAGGTAGTAATGATGTTTATAACATCATTCGATTCATACATATAAAGCTATCTTATTCGAAGGTTTAAACTTGTAATCACTAGAACATAGTTTAGTTAATTCTAAACTTGTTCGCAAACAAAAGTTAATCCTTCTAACTTGACTTTTAAAATCAACTAAACACATGTTCTATATCTATATGATATGCTAACTTAATGATTTAAAACCTGGAAACACGAAAAACACCGTAAAACCGGATTTACGCCGTCGTAGTAACACCGCGGGCTGTTTTGGGTTAGTTAATTAAAAAATATGATAAACTTTGATTTAAAAGTTGTTTTTCTGAGAAAATGATTTTTATTATGAACATGAAACTATATCCAAAAATTATGGTTAAACTCAAAGTGGAAGTATGTTTTCTAAAATGGTCATCTAGACGTCGTTCTTTCGACTGAAATGACTACCTTTACAAAAACGACTTGTAACTTATTTTTCCGACTATGAACCTATACTTTTTCTGTTTAGATTCATAAAATAGAGTTCAATATGAAACCATAGCAATTTGATTCACTCAAAACGGATTTAAAATGAAGAAGTTATGGGTAAAACAAGATTGGATAATTTTTCTCATTTTAGCTACGTGAAAATTGGTAACAAATCTATTCCAACCATAACTTAATCAACTTGTATTGTATATTATGTAATCTTGAGATACCATAGACACGTATACAATGTTTTGACCTATCATGTCGACACATCTATATATATTTCGGAACAACCATAGACACTCTATATGTGAATGTTGGAGTTAGCTATACAGGGTTGAGGTTGATTCCAAAATATATATAGTTTGAGTTGTGATCAATACTGAGATACGTATACACTGGGTCGTGGATTGATTCAAGATAATATTTATCGATTTATTTCTGTACATCTAACTGTGGACAACTAGTTGTAGGTTACTAATGAGGACAGCTGACTTAATAAACTTAAAACATCAAAATATATTAAAAGTGTTGTAAATATATTTTGAACATACTTTGATATATATGTATATATTGTTATAGGTTCGTGAATCAACCAGTGACCAAGTCTTACTTCCCGACGAAGTAAAAATCTGTGAAAGTGAGTTATAGTCCCACTTTTAAAATCTAATATTTTTGGGATGAGAATACATGCAGGTTTTATAAATGATTTACAAAATAGACACAAGTAAGTGAAACTACATTCTATGGTTGAATTATCGAAATCGAATATGCCCCTTTTTATTAAGTCTGGTAATCTAAGAATTAGGGAACAGACACCCTAATTGACGTGAATCCTAAAGATAGATCTATTGGGCTTAACAAACCCCATCCAAAGTACCGGATGCTTTAGTACTTCGAAATTTATATCATATCCGAAGGGTGTCCCGGAATGATGGGGATATTCTTATATATGCATCTTGTTAATGTCGGTTACCAGGTGTTCACCATATGAATGATTTTTATCTCTATGTATGGGATGTGTATTGAAATATGAAATCTTGTGGTCTATTATTATGATTTGATATATATAGGTTAAACCTATAACTCACCAACATTTTTGTTGACGTTTTAAGCATGTTTATTCTCAGGTGATTATTAAGAGCTTCCGCTGTCGCATACTTAAATAAGGACGAGATTTGGAGTCCATGCTTGTATGATATTGTGTAAAAACTGCATTCAAGAAACTTATTTTGTTGTAACATATTTGTATTGTAAACCATTATGTAATGGTCGTGTGTAAACAAGATATTTTAGATTATCATTATTTGATAATCTACGTAAAGCTTTTTAAACCTTTATTGATGAAATAAAGGTTATGGTTTGTTTTAAAATGAATGCAGTGTTTGAAAAATGTCTCATATAGAGGTCAAAACCTCGCAACGAAATCAATTAATATGGAACGTTTTTAATCAATAAGAACGGGACATTTCAGTTGGTATCAGAGCGTTGGTCTTAGAGAACCAGAAAATTTGCATTAGTGTGTCTTATCGAGCTTGTTAGGATGCATTAGTGAGTCTGGACTTCGACCGTGTTTTCTTTAAAAATGATTGCTTAACATTTTTGTTGGAAACTATATATTTTTAACATATGAATATTATGTGATATATTAATCTCTTAACGCGTTTGATATTATGTGATAGATGTCTACCTCTAGAACAAGTCCCATTGACTCACCTAATAATAATGAAGAGTCAAATGTAAATTGGAATGATTCGTGGACTGATTCACAAGTTCCCGAAGAGGAACCGGAAGAAGAGTCGGAACCGGAAGAAGAATCGGAACCGGAAGAAGAATCGGAACCGGATGAAGAAATAGAACCGGTGGGGGAAATAATAAAACGGTTAAATAAAAGAAAATCCTCAACCAACCGACCAAGGTTAATTATGGTCAATGGTGTTTCCGCCAAGGAAGCAAAATATTGGGAGGATTACCAATTCTCTGATGAATCGGATTCCGACGAGAATTCCGATGATGTTATAGAAATTACCCCAACTGAATTTAAAAAGGCAAAAGAAAATAATAAGGGAAAGGGCATAAAAATAGAGAAATCTAATTCCAACCCCGATGAACTTTATATGTATCGTCAACCCCCGAAGTCCTTAAGTTGTAACAATGACCCGGGAACCTCTAAACCACCAGGTTTTTCTAAACCAATGTGGACAACGACGGCTCGTATTAGGGGAACATCATATATCCCTAGAAACTTGGCAAAACGAACCAAAACCGAAGAAGAAGAAACGAGCGAGTCGGAATAAGCTAGTTGTATTCGTGTGGTGTAATATATGTAATATAGTGTTCTTATGCTTTATGATATATGTAAAAATTGTTTGTATTAATAAGTATTTTTTTATGAATCTAACTCTTGTCTATTTTACAGTTTAAAAACACAAAATGGATAGACAACCCAATATTTTAAGAGACCTACCCGGAGACATGATTGATGAAATCTTGTCTAGAGTCGGCCAGAATTCTTCGGCACAACTATTTAAGGCGAGATCAGTTTGTAAGACATTCGAAGAACGTTCCAAGAATGTCTTGGTTTATAAGAGACTTTCGTTTGAAAGATGGGGGATATCACATTGGGAAACCCATAAGTTACGATGTGTTTACTTTGACGCATATATTGCAGGGAACCCAAATGCTATTTTACGCAACGGGTTAAGAAATTATTTTGACTCAATATATCCGAATATTGGACTTCGTGATTTAGAAAAAGCGGCTAACATGCAACATAAAGAAGCATGTTATGCTTACGGATTAGTAATGTTCACTTCTCACCAAAGTGAGAACAAGAACATCGGGCTACAACTATTAAACAAAACGTTTCCACAAGTGACGGAGTCGGTAATTGGGGTAAGAAATGAGGTTTTTAGATTATTACAGGACTGTTGGACATTACGTAACCCTCGTCCCTTTGATGACGTTACAACACGCTGTCTTATCAACGGCCATAACGGTTATGTTGCACAAGACCAAGGGTGGGAAGTAGTCCTAGTAAAACCAGAATGCATGACTTGTTTCTGGACGTATGAATTACGTGTCTTTATTGCCTTTGCTGAACGACTTGTGTACAAGCTAGAATTGTCTTCACAACTATCTTGTATCAAAGTTATTGTGTGCTATATTTCATGCTTTATGTAAAATAAGCGGTATTGTAAGTTTGTAAAATATTGTATAAAAGTTTGAACGCGAAATATTATTATAATCAGTTTTTCATATAGAATTGTAGTAGTTGAATTGTATATTAGCTACTAAGTATGAACTTAACGGGTAGGTACTACCCGAATTTAAACTTATAAAACGCTAATATGAAGAAAAAGCTTTTATAAATGAGTTCATATTATGCTACGAAATACTATTAACTACTCTTAATATTCTGTATGATTAACTTGTTCCATTTAACTATTTTGAAGGAAATGGCACCGACTACTCGACACACCGTGAATATGAATGAAGAGGAATTCCGTACTTTTCTAGCTTCAAACATAGCCGCAGTACAGGCTGCGCTACATACCAACAATAACCTTGGATCTAACAGTACAGGAAATCGTGTAGGATGCACCTACAAAGAATTCACTGCCTGCAAACCTTTGGAATTTGATGGAACCGAAGGACCGATCGGATTGAAACGGTGGACCGAGAAGGTTGAATCGGTGTTTGCCATAAGTAAGTGTACTGAAGAGGACAAAGTGAAGTACGCTACGCATACCTTCACAGGTTCTGCGTTAACATGGTGGAATACCTATCTAGAGCAAGTGGGACAAGATGATGCGTACGCACTACCGTGGTCAGCATTCAAGCACTTGATGAACGAGAAGTACCGTCCCAGAACCGAGGTCAATAAGCTCAAGACAGAACTTAGAGGGTTACGAACCCAAGGATTTGATATTACCACGTACGAAAGACGATTCACAGAATTGTGCCTATTGTGTCCGGGAGCATTCGAAGATGAGGAAGAGAAGATCGACGCGTTTGTGAAAGGATTACCGGAAAGAATCCAAGAAGATATAAGTTCACACGAGCCCGCCTCCATACAACAGGCATGTAGAATGGCTCACAAACTCGTGAACCAAATTGAAGAAAGAATTAAAGAACAGACTGCTGAAGAGGCCAATGTGAAGCAAGTCAAAAGAAAGTGGGAGGAAAACGGTGATAAGAATCACCAATACAACAACAACAGCAATTACAACAATAATCGCAACAATTATCCCAATAATCGCAACATCAATCGCAACTACAACAAACGGCCCAACAACAACAACAACAACAACAGCAACTACAACAATCATCCCAACAACAATAATAACCGCAACAACAACAACAATCAGAAGCAGCTATGCCAAAGGTGTGAAAAGAATCACTCGGGGTTCTGCACCAAATTTTGCAACAAGTGTAAAAGAAATGGTCATAGCGCGGCGAAGTGTGAGGTCTACGGACCAGGAGTTAATAGAACGAAAGGAACAAATGGTGTCGGAACGAGTAATGGCGGAGCAAGTAGTGTCGGAGCAAGTTATGCCAATGTAGTTTGTTATAAATGTGGAAAACCGGGCCACATTATTAGAAATTGCCCGAACCAGGAGAACACGAATGGACAAGGCCGTGGAAGAGTTTTCAATATTAATGCGGCAGAGGCACAGGAAGACCCGGAGCTTGTTACGGGTACGTTTCTTATTGACAATAAATCTGCTTACGTTTTATTTGATTCGGGTGCGGATAGAAGCTATATAAGTAGAGATTTTTGTGCTAAATTAAGTTGTCCATTGACGCCTTTGGATAGTAAATTTTTACTCGAATTAGCAAATGGTAAATTAATTTCAGCAGATAATATATGTCGGAATCGAGAAATTAAACTGGTTAGCGAAACATTTAAGATTGATTTGATACCAGTAGAGTTAGGGAGTTTTGATGTGATAATCGGTATGGACTGGTTGAAAGAAGTGAAAGCGGAGATCGTTTGTTACAAAAATGCAATTCGCATTATACGAGAAAAAGGAAAACCCTTAATGGTGTACGGAGAAAAGGGCAACACGAAGCTACATCTTATTAGTAATTTGAAGGCACAAAAACTAATAAGAAAAGGTTGCTATGCTGTTCTAGCACACGTCGAGAAAGTACAAACTGAAGAAAAGAGCATCAATGATGTTCCCGTCACAAAAGAATTTCCCGATGTATTTCCGAAAGAATTACCGGGATTACCCCCACATCGATCCGTTGAATTTCAAATAGATCTTGTACCAGGAGCTGCACCAATAGCTCGTGCTCCTTACAGACTCGCACCCAGCGAGATGAAAGAACTGCAAAGCCAATTACAAGAACTTTTAGAGCGTGGTTTCATTCGACCAAGCACATCACCGTGGGGAGCTCCTGTTTTGTTTGTCAAGAAGAAAGATGGTACATTCAGGTTGTGTATCGACTACCGAGAGTTGAACAAACTTACCATCAAGAACCGCTACCCACTACCGAGAATCGACGACTTATTTGATCAACTACAAGGCTCGTCTGTTTATTCAAAGATTGACTTACGTTCCGGGTATCATCAAATGCGGGTGAAAGAAGATGATATTCCAAAGACTGCTTTCAGAACACGTTACGGTCATTACGAGTTTATGGTCATGCCGTTTGGTTTAACTAATGCACCAGCTGTGTTCATGGACCTTATGAACCGAGTGTGTGGACCATACCTTGACAAGTTTGTCATTGTTTTCATTGATGACATACTTATTTACTCAAAGAATGACCAAGAACACGGTGAACATTTGAGAAAGGTGTTAGAAGTATTGAGGAAGGAAGAATTGTACGCTAAGTTTTCAAAGTGTGCATTTTGGTTGGAAGAAGTTCAATTCCTCGGTCACATAGTGAACAAAGAAGGTATTAAGGTGGATCCGGCAAAGATAGAAACTGTTGAAAAGTGGGAAACCCCGAAAACTCCGAAACACATACGCCAGTTTTTAGGACTAGCTGGTTACTACAGAAGGTTCATCCAAGACTTTTCCAGAATAGCAAAACCCTTGACTGCATTAACGCATAAAGGGAAGAAATTTGAATGGAATGATGAACAAGAGAAAGCGTTTCAGTTATTGAAGAAAAAGCTAACTACGGCACCTATATTGTCATTGCCTGAAGGGAATGATGATTTTGTGATTTATTGTGATGCATCAAAGCAAGGTCTCGGTTGTGTATTAATGCAACGAACGAAGGTGATTGCTTATGCGTCTAGACAATTGAAGATTCACGAACAAAATTATACGACGCATGATTTGGAATTAGGCGCGGTTGTTTTTGCATTAAAGACTTGGAGGCACTACTTATATGGGGTCAAAAGTATTATATATACCGACCACAAAAGTCTTCAACACATATTTAATCAGAAACAACTGAATATGAGGCAGCGTAGGTGGATTGAATTATTGAATGATTACGACTTTGAGATTCGTTACCACCCGGGGAAGGCAAATGTGGTAGCCGATGCCTTGAGCAGGAAGGACAGAGAACCCATTCGAGTAAAATCTATGAATATAATGATTCATAATAACCTTACTACTCAAATAAAGGAGGCGCAACAAGGAGTTTTAAAAGAGGGAAATTTAAAGGATGAAATACCCAAAGGATCGGAGAAGCATCTTAATATTCGGGAAGACGGAACCCGGTATAGGGCTGAAAGGATTTGGGTACCAAAATTTGGAGATATGAGAGAAATGGTACTTAGAGAAGCTCATAAAACCAGATACTAAATACATCCTGGAACGGGGAAGATGTACAAGGATCTCAAGAAACATTTTTGGTGGCCGGGTATGAAAGCCGATGTTGCTAAATACGTAGGAGAATGTTTGACGTGTTCTAAGGTCAAAGCTGAGCATCAGAAACCATCAGGTCTACTTCAACAACCCGAAATCCCGGAATGGAAATGGGAAAACATTACCATGGATTTCATCACTAAATTGCCAAGGACTGCAAGTGGTTTTGATACTATTTGGGTAATAGTTGATCGTCTCACCAAATCAGCACACTTCCTACCAATAAGAGAAGATGACAAGATGGAGAAGTTAGCACGACTGTATTTGAAGGAAGTCGTCTCCAGACATGGAATACCAATCTCTATTATCTCTGATAGGGATGGCAGATTTATTTCAAGATTCTGGCAGACATTACAGCAAGCATTAGGAACTCGTCTAGACATGAGTACTGCCTATCATCCACAAACTGATGGGCAGAGCGAAAGGACGATACAAACACTTGAAGACATGCTACGAGCATGTGTTATTGATTTCGGAAACAGTTGGGATCGACATCTACCGTTAGCAGAATTTTCCTACAACAACAGCTACCATTCAAGCATTGAGATGGCGCCGTTTGAAGCACTTTATGGTAGAAAGTGCAGGTCTCCGATTTGTTGGAGTGAAGTGGGGGATAGACAGATTACGGGTCCGGAGATTATACAAGAAACTACCGAGAAGATCATCCAAATTCAACAACGGTTGAAAACCGCCCAAAGTCGACAAAAGAGCTACGCTGACATTAAAAGAAAAGATATAGAATTTGAAATTGGAGAGATGGTCATGCTTAAAGTTGCACCTTGGAAAGGCGTTGTTCGATTTGGTAAACGAGGGAAATTAAATCCAAGGTTTATTGGACCATTCAAGATTATTGATCGTGTCGGACCAGTAGCTTACCGACTTGAGTTACCTCAACAACTCGCGGCTGTACATAACACTTTCTACGTCTCGAATTTGAAGAAATGTTTTGCTAAAGAAGATCTCACTATTCCGTTAGATGAAATCCAAATCAACGAAAAACTCCAATTCATCGAAGAACCCGTCGAAATAATGGATCGTGAGGTTAAAAGACTTAAGCAAAACAAGATACCAATTGTTAAGGTTCGATGGAATGCTCGTAGAGGACCCGAGTTCACCTGGGAGCGTGAAGATCAGATGAAGAAGAAATACCCGCATCTATTTCCAGAAGATTCGTCAACACCTTCAACAGCTTAAAATTTCGGGACGAAATTTATTTAACGGGTAGGTACTGTAGTGACCCGAACTTTTCCATGTTTATATATATTAATTGAGATTGATATTTACATGATTAAATGTTTCCAACATGTTAAGCAATCAAACTTGTTAAGACTTGATTAATTGAAATATGTTTCATATAGACAATTGACCACCCAAGTTGACCGGTGATTCACGAACGTTAAAACTTGTAAAAACTATATGATGACATATATATGGATATATATATAGTTAACATGATACTATGATAAGTAAACATATCATTAAGTATATTAACAATGAACTACATATGTAAAAACAAGACTACTAACTTAATGATTTTTAAACGAGACATATATGTAACGATTATCGTTGTAAAGACATTTAATGTATATATATCATATTAAGAGATATTCATACATGATAATATCATGATAATATAATAATTTAAAATCTCATTTGATATTATAAACATTGGGTTAACAACATTTAACAAGATCGTTAACCTAAAGGTTTCAAAACAACACTTACATGTAACGACTAACGATGACTTAACGACTCAGTTAAAATGTATATACATGTAGTGTTTTAATATGTATTTATACACTTTTGAAAGACTTCAATACACTTATCAAAATACTTCTACTTAACAAAAATGCTTACAATTACATCCTCGTTCAGTTTCATCAACAATTCTACTCGTATGCACCCGTATTCGTACTCGTACAATACACAGCTTTTAGATGTATGTACTATTGGTATATACACTCCAATGATCAGCTCTTAGCAGCCCATGTGAGTCACCTAACACATGTGGGAACCATCATTTGGCAACTAGCATGAAATATCTCATAAAATTACAAAAATATGAGTAATCATTCATGACTTATTTACATGAAAACAAAATTACATATCCTTTATATCTAATCCATACACCAACGACCAAAAACACCTACAAACACTTTCATTCTTCAATTTTCTTCATATAATTGATCTCTCTCAAGTTCTATCTTCAAGTTCTAAGTGTTCTTCATAAATTCCAAAAGTTCTAGTTTCATAAAATCAAGAATACTTTCAAGTTTGCTAGCTCACTTCCAATCTTGTAAGGTGATCATCCAACCTCAAGAAATCTTTGTTTCTTACAGTAGGTTATCATTCTAATACAAGGTAATAATCATATTCAAACTTTGGTTCAATTTCTATAACTATAACAATCTTATTTCAAGTGATGATCTTACTTGAACTTGTTTTCGTGTCATGATTCTGCTTCAAGAACTTCGAGCCATCCAAGGATCCATTGAAGCTAGATCCATTTTTCTCTTTTCCAGTAGGTTTATCCAAGGAAATTAAGGTAGTAATGATGTTTATAACATCATTCGATTCATACATATAAAGCTATCTTATTCGAAGGTTTAAACTTGTAATCACTAGAACATAGTTTAGTTAATTCTAAACTTGTTCGCAAACAAAAGTTAATCCTTCTAACTTGACTTTTAAAATCAACTAAACACATGTTCTATATCTATATGATATGCTAACTTAATGATTTAAAACCTGGAAACACGAAAAACACCGTAAAACCGGATTTACGCCGTCGTAGTAACACCGCGGGCTGTTTTGGGTTAGTTAATTAAAAAATATGATAAACTTTGATTTAAAAGTTGTTTTTCTGAGAAAATGATTTTTATTATGAACATGAAACTATATCCAAAAATTATGGTTAAACTCAAAGTGGAAGTATGTTTTCTAAAATGGTCATCTAGACGTCGTTCTTTCGACTGAAATGACTACCTTTACAAAAACAACTTGTAACTTATTTTTCCGACTATGAACCTATACTTTTTCTGTTTAGATTCATAAAATAGAGTTCAATATGAAACCATAGCAATTTGATTCACTCAAAACGGATTTAAAATGAAGAAGTTATGGGTAAAACAAGATTGGATAATTTTTCTCATTTTAGCTACGTGAAAATTGGTAACAAATCTATTCCAACCATAACTTAATCAACTTGTATTGTATATTATGTAATCTTGAGATACCATAGACACGTATACAATGTTTCGACCTATCATGTCGACACATCTATATATATTTCGGAACAACCATAGACACTCTATATGTGAATGTTGGAGTTAGCTATACAGGGTTGAGGTTGATTCCAAAATATATATAGTTTGAGTTGTGATCAATACTGAGATACGTATACACTGGGTCGTGGATTGATTCAAGATAATATTTATCGATTTATTTCTGTACATCTAACTGTGGACAACTAGTTGTAGGTTACTAATGAGGACAGCTGACTTAATAAACTTAAAACATCAAAATATATTAAAAGTGTTGTAAATATATTTTGAACATACTTTGATATATATGTATATATTGTTATAGGTTCGTGAATCAACCAGTGACCAAGTCTTACTTCCCGACGAAGTAAAAATCTGTGAAAGTGAGTTATAGTCCCACTTTTAAAATCTAATATTTTTGGGATGAGAATACATGCAGGTTTTATAAATGATTTACAAAATAGACACAAGTAAGTGAAACTACATTCTATGGTTGAATTATCGAAATCGAATATGCCCCTTTTTATTAAGTCTGGTAATCTAAGAATTAGGGAACAGACACCCTAATTGACGCGAATCCTAAAGATAGATCTATTGGGCTTAACAAACCCCATCCAAAGTACCGGATGCTTTAGTACTTCGAAATTTATATCATATCCGAAGGGTGTCCCGGAATGATGGGGATATTCTTATATATGCATCTTGTTAATGTCGGTTACCAGGTGTTCACCATATGAATGATTTTTATCTCTATGTATGGGATGTGTATTGAAATATGAAATCTTGTGGTCTATTATTATGATTTGATATATATAGGTTAAACCTATAACTCACCAACATTTTTGTTGACGTTTTAAGCATGTTTATTCTCAGGTGATTATTAAGAGCTTCTGCTGTCGCATACTTAAATAAGGACGAGATTTGGAGTCCATGCTTGTATGATATTGTGTAAAAACTGCATTCAAGAAACTTATTTTGTTGTAACATATTTGTATTGTAAACCATTATGTAATGGTCGTGTGTAAACAAGATATTTTAGATTATCATTATTTGATAATCTACGTAAAGCTTTTTAAACCTTTATTGATGAAATAAAGGTTATGGTTTGTTTTAAAATGAATGCAGTGTTTGAAAAATGTCTCATATAGAGGTCAAAACCTCGCAACGAAATCAATTAATATGGAACGTTTTTAATCAATAAGAACGGGACATTTCAACATCGATCCGTTGAATTTCAAATAGATCTTGTACCAGGAGCTGCACCAATAGCTCGTGCTCCTTACAGACTCGCACCCAGCGAGATGAAAGAACTGCAAAGCCAACTGCAAGAACTATTAGAACGTGGTTTCATTCGACCAAGCACATCACCATGGGGAGCTCCTGTTTTGTTTGTCAAGAAGAAGGATGGTACATTTAGGTTGTGTATTGACTACAGAGAGTTGAATAAACTTACCATCAAAAACCTTTATCCACTGCCGAGAATTGACGACTTATTTGATCAACTACAAGGCTCGTCGGTTTATTCGAAAATCGATTTACATTCTGGATATCATCAAATGCGAGTAAAGGAGGATGATATTCCTAAAACTGCTTTTAGGACGCGTTATGGTCATTACGAGTTTATGGTTATGCCGTTTGGATTGACTAACGCACCAGCTGTGTTCATGGACCTTATGAACTGAGTGTGTGGGCCATATCTTGACAAGTTTGTCATTGTTTTCATCGATGACATAATTATTTATTCAAAGAATGATCAAGAGCACGAAGAACATTTGAGAAAAGTGCTAGAAGTATTGAGAAAAGAAAAACTGTACGCTAAGTTTTCGACGTGTGCATTTTGGTTGGAAGAAGTTCAATTCCTCGGTCATATAGTGAACAAAGAAGGTATCCAGGTGGACCCGGCAAAGATCGAAACCGTTGAAAAGTGGGAAACCCCAAAAACTCCGAAGCATATACGTCAATTTTTAGGATTGGCTGGTTACTACAGAAGATTCATCCAAGATTTCTCCAAAATAGCAAAACCCTTGACTGCATTAACGCATAAAGGGAAGAAACTTGAATGGAAGGATGAACAAGAGAAGGCGTTTCAGTTATTGAAGAAAAAGCTAACTACGGCACCTATATTGTCATTGCCTGAAGGGAATGATGATTTTGTGATTTATTGTGACGCATCAAAGCAAGGTCTCGGTTGTGTATTAATGCAACGAACGAAGGTGATTGCTTATGCGTCTAGACAATTGAAGATTCACGAGCAAAATTATACAACTCACGATTTGGAATTGGGTGCTGTTGTTTTTGCATTAAAGACTTAGAGGCATGATTTATATGGAGTCAAAAGTATTATATATACCGACCACAAAAGTCTCCAACATATATTTAATCAGAAGCAACTGAATATGAGACAACGCAGGTGGATTGAACTGTTGAATGATTATGATTTTGAGATTCGATACCACCCGGGAAAGGCGAATGTGGTAGCCGACGCTTTGAGTAGAAAGGACAGAGAACCTATACGGGTAAAAGCTATGAATATAATTATTCGTACTAACCTTACTATTCAAATAAAGGAGGCACAACATGGGGTTGTAAAAGAAGGAAAGTTGAAGAATGAGATACCCAAAGCATCAAAGAAACATATTAATATTCGGGAAGATGGAACCCGATATAGGGTTGATAGAATTTGGATACCAAGGTTTGGAGATGTGAGAGAAATGGTACTTAAAGAAGCACATAAAACCAGATATTCAATACATCCCGGAGCAGGGAAGATGTAAAAAGATCTCAAGAAACACTTTTGGTGGCCGGGTATGAAAGCCAATATTGCTAAATATGTAGGAGAATGTTTGATGTGTTCTAAGGTCAAAGCTGAACATCAAAAACCATCAGGTCTACTACAACAACCTGAAATCCCAGAATAGAAATGGGAAAACATTACCATGGATTTCATTACTAAATTGCCAAGGACTGCAAGTGGTTATGATACTATTTGGGTAATAGTTGATCGTCTCACCAAGTCAGCACACTTCCTGCCAATGAGAGAAGATGACAAAATGGAGAAGTTGGCGCGATTGTATTTGAAGGAGGTTGTCTCCAGACATGGAATACCAGTCTCTATTATCTCTAATAGGGATGGTAGATTTGTTTCAAGGTTCTGGCAGCCGTTGCAACAAGCATTAGGGACTCGTCTAGACATGAGTACTGCCTATCATCCACAAACTGATGGGCAGAGTGAAAGGATGATACAAACGCTTGAAGACATGCTACGAGCATGTGTTATTGATTTCGGAAACAGTTGGGATCGACACCTACCGTTAGCAGAATTTTCCTACAACAACAGTTATCATTCTAGTATTGAGATGGCGCCGTTTGAGGCACTTTATGGTAGAAAGTGCAGGTCTCCGATTTGTTGGAATGAAGTGGGGGATAGACAGATTACGGGTCCGGAGATAATACAAGAAACTATCAAGAAAATGATCCAAATTCAACAACGATTGAAAACCACGCAGAGTCGACAAAAGAGCTACGCAGACAGTAAAAGAAAAGATATAGAGTTTGAAATTGGAGAAATGGTCATGCTTAAGGTTTCACCTTGGAAAGGCGTTGTTCGATTTGGTAAACGGGGGAAACTAAATCCAAGGTACATTGGACCATTAAAGATTATAGATCGTGTCGGACCAGTAGCTTACCAACTGGAGCTACCTCAACAACTCGTGGCGGTACATAACACTTTCCATGTCTCGAATTTGAAGAAATGTTTTGCTAAAGAAGATCTCACTATTCCGTTGGACGAAATCCAAATCAATGAAAAACTTCAATTCATTGAAGAACCCGTCGAAATAATGGATCGTGAGGTTAAAAGACTTAAGCAAAACAAGATACCGATTGTTAAGGTTCGATGGAATGCTCGTAGAGGACCCAAGTTCACCTGTGAACGTGAAGATCAGATGAAGAAGAAATACCCGCATCTATTTCCAGAAGATTCGTCAACACCTTCAACAGCTTAAAATTTCGGGACGAAATTTATTTAACGGGTAGGTACTGTAGTGACCCGAACTTTTCCATGTTTATATATATTAATTGAGATTGATATTTACATGACTAAATATTTCCAACGTGTTAAGCAATCAAACTTGTTAATACTTGATTAAATGAAATAAGTTTCATATAGACAATTGATCACCCAAGTTGACCGGCGATTCACGAACGTTACAAATTTGTAAAAACTACATGTTGTGGTATATATATATATATATATATATATATATATATATATATATATATATATATATGGTTGACATGAGATTATGATGAGTAAGTATCTCACTAAGTATATTAACAATGTGTGATATACATAAGAAATGAGATTACTAAGTTAAGAAACTCGAAATGATATATATAACGATTATCGTTATGATAACGTCTACTAAATACATATGTATCATATTAAAATATTAATACACTTTATTTAACATGATAAAATGATATTTAAATATATCATTAAGTGTGTTAACAATGAACTACATATGTAAAACAAGACTACTAACTTAATGATTTCAAAACGAGACATATATGTAACGATTATCGTTGTAACGACATTTAAATGTATATATATCATATTAAGATATATTAATATATCATAATATCATGATAATATAATAATTTAATATCTTATTAGATATAATAAACATTGGGTTAACAACATTTAACAAGATCGTTAACTTAAAGGTTTCAAATCAACATTTACATGTAACGACTAACGATGACTTAACGACTCAGTTAAAATGTATATACATGTAGTGTTTTAATATGTATTCATACAATTTTGAAAGACTTCAAGACACTTATCAAAATACTTCTACTTAACAAAAATGCTTACAATTACATCCTCGTTCAGTTTCATCAACAATTCTATTCGTATGCACCTGTATTCGTACTCGTACAATACACAGCTTTTAGATGTATGTACTATTGGTATATACACTCCAATGATCAGCTTTTAGCAGCCCATGTGAGTCACCTAACACATGTGGGAACCATCATTTGGCAACTAGCATGAAATATCTCATAAAATTACAAAAATATGAGTAATCATTCATGACTTATTTACATGAAAACAAAATTACACATCCTTTATATCTAATCCATATACCAACCACCAAAAACACCTACAAACACTTTCATTCTTCAATTTTCTTCATCTAAGTGATCTCTCTCAAGTTCTATCTTCAAGTTCTAAGTATTCTTCATAAATTCTATAAGTTCTAGTTTCATAAAATCAAGAATACTTCCAAGTTTGCTAGCTTACTTCCAATCTTGTAAAGTGATCATCCAACTTCAAGAAATCTTTCTTATTTATAGTAAGATATCTTTCTAATACAAGGTAATACTCATATTCAAACTTTGATTCAATTTCTATAACTATAACAATCTTATTTCGAGTGGAAATCTTACTTGAACTTGTTTTCGTGTCATGATTCTGCTTCAAGAACTTTCAAGCCATCCAAGGATCCTTTGAAGCTAGATCCATTTTTCTCATTTCCAGTAGTTTTATCCAGAAAACTTGAGGTAGTAATGATGTTCATAACATCATTCGATTCATACATATAAAGCTATCTTATTCGAAGGTTTAAACTTGAAATCACTAGAACATAGTTTAGTTAATTCTAAACTTGTTCGCAAACAAAAGTTAATCCTTCTAACTTGACTTTTAAAATAAACTAAACACATGTTCTATATGTATATGATATGCTAACTTAATGATTTAAAATCGGAAAACACGAAAAACACCGTAAAACCGGATATACGCCGTTGTAGTAACACCGCGGGCTGTTTTGGGTTAGTTAATTCAAAACTATGATAAATTTTGATTTAAAAGTTGTTTTACTGGGAAAATGATTTTTCTTATGAACATGAAACTATATTCAAAATCATGGTTAAACTCAAAGTGGAAGTATGTTTTCCAAAATGGTCATCTAGACGTCGTTCTTTCGACTGAAATGACTACCTTTACAAAAATGACTTGTAACCTATAATTCTGACTATAAACTTATACTTTTTCTGTATAGATTTATAAACTTAAGTTCAATATGAAACCATAGCAATTGGATTCACTCAAAACGGATTTAAAATGAAGAAGTTATGGGTAAAGCAAGATTGGATATTTTTGATCTTTTTAGCTACGGGAAATGTTTAACAAATCTATACAAATAATATCCTAGCTAACTTATATTGTATTATACATGTATTATAATATATTATGTAATCTTGGGATACCATAGACACGTATGCAAATGTTTTGACATATCATATCGACCCATATATATATATTATTTGGAACAACCATAGACACTCTATATGCAGTAATGTTGGAGTTAGCTATACAGGGTTGAGGTTGATTCCAAAAATATATATACTTTGAGTTGTGATCTAGCCTGAGACGTGTATACACTGGGTCGTGGATTTATTCAAGATAATATATATCGATTTATTTCTGTACATCTAATTATGGACAACTAGTTGTAGGTTACTAACAAGGACATCTGACTTAATAAACTTAAAATAGTAAAACATATTAAAAATGTTGTAAATATATTTTGAACATACTTTGATATATATGTACATATTTGTTATAGGTTCGTGAATCGACCAGTGGCCAAGTCTTACTTTTCGACGAAGTAAAAATCCGTGAAAGTGAGTTATAGCCCCACTTTTAAAATCTAATATTTTTGGGATGAGAATACATGCAGGTTTTATAAATGATTTACAAAATAGACACAAGTACGTGAAACTACATTCTATGGTTGAATTATTGAAATCGAATATGCCCCTTTTTATTATGTCTGGTAATCTAAGAATTAGGGAACAGACACCCTAATGACGCGAATCCTAAAGATAGATCTATTGGGCCTAACAAACCCCATCTAAAGTACCAGATGCTTTAGTACTTCGAAATTTATATCATATCCGAAGGGTGTAGGGTGTCCCGGAATGATGGGGATATTCTTATATATGCATCTTGTTAATGTCGGTTACCAGGTGTTCACCATATGAATGATTTTTATCTCTATGTATGGGATGTATATTGAAATATGAAATCTTGTGGTCTATTGTTACGATTTGATATATATAGGTTAAACCTATAACTCACCAACATTTTTGTTGACGTTTAAAGCATGTTTATTCTCAGGTGAATACTAAGAGCTTCCGCTGTTGCATACTAAAATAAGGACAAGATTTGGAGTCCATGTTTGTATGATATTGTGTAAAAAACTGCATTCAAGAAACATATGTCGATGTAATATATTTCTATTGTAAACCATTATATAATGGTCGTGTGTAAACAGTATAATTTAGATTATCATTATTTGATAATCTACGTAATGCTTTTGAAACCTTTATTGATAAAATAAAGGTTATGGTTATTTTAAAAATGAATGCAGTCTTTGAAAAACGTCTCATATAGAGGTCAAAACCTCGCAACGAAATCAATTAATATGGAACTTTTATAATCAATATGAACGAGACATTTCATCCTATGTCTTAAAATGAAGTTAAAGTAAGAACCAAAGTGATTAAACAATGTAAAACTGTTTTGTCTTAAAGCTGTCCAAATTTCTACTTGAAGTCTATGACCTAAACACCAACCTATGGTTGCTCTCTGGAACTCATGAATTTATATGATGTTCATATATGTGTTTGAGACTTCTAGTAAAAGTTTCATGATTTAACTCAAAGGGAAAGTCATTTTAAGATTTTATTTGGTGAAACATGTTCAGATTCATGGTAATCTGACCAAGTGTCAAAGATTCATGTATAGCTCAAAATATAAAATAGATTTCGAACCAAAGTCTTCTGATCTAAAAAGTACACTTAATAAGGAAACCAAGGACAGTAAAATTACCAAAATCCATTAATAAATCATCAAAATATAGTCCTATCTAGTTGACACAAGATTTTATTGAAGTCAGAAATTGGTCTAAAACCTCATCTCTAAAGACAAGGTTAATGAAGACCTGGACACTATTACTTTTGGGAATAAGCACTTTTATATGTGCTAAGACTTCTATAAAACTCTTGAGTTAAATAAATTAGTTTTGCTATTTCTAAACTTGCATAAGATCTTGTAGTGTAAAACTGAACTGACTTGCACACTTGTAAAGAAATGAACTTTTGACCAACTTATGTTCTGAGTTTAGAGGCTAACCTTACATGGTTAGAACCTACACTCAAAGACTCTTCCATAGATAGTAAATTGACTTAAAATAGATGTATAGATTATTAGAAACACCTACACTTATGTCATGATAAAACTAGTCAAAAACAATCTACTCTTAAAACTATAAACTAGTAACTTTTGAAACCAAGAATCAAATTGGACATGTAAAGATCACTTGAGAACTGATCTTAGACTTAGCCTAAATACTATATTAAATAGTATGACCTCTGACCCCATAATATTCATTAGGTCTCAAGCCGGATCACCATAAACTATCTAAACCGCATTTTCCGAGCTTCGCATCGTATTGCATCAATTGTGAGTCTCATAGCCCCACTTTTTACTTGTTTTTACAACTAATTTATACTTGGGGTGAGAATACATGCTCGTTTTACTATTTTACATTATGGACACAAGTATTTAAACTTACTTATTTGCATGAGTTTCAACCACAAAGCCCTTAGCCCGATTGCGAGTAATTACTAGATTGTAAGCGCGAATCATATGGATAGATCTATCGGGTAAGACAACCCCACCCAAACAGATAACGGGTGTTTATTACTTCATAACAATACACTTGGTTGAGTGTACATTTCTTTTATAGGGTACTTGAATGTATATTTGTATACACATGTGTTAAGCTTCGCATATCGAGTGCTCATGACTTATAAACTTTTTATGAACTGTTATTATACTTAAACTAAATCTTGTGGTCCACTTTACACAACTTTATCATTTTTGATAAACCTATGAACTCACCAACCTTTGTGTTGACACTTTAGCATGTTTATTCTCAGGTACTTATTGCTTCTGCTAGAACTTTGTTGTTGCTTAGAGGTCAAGACCAAGCGCTAGAACCAGAGTTAGCATCCGCGTCAATGGTGATTTTGGCGGGGTGCTACACAAACCCTCATCCACATCATCTTTACTATCACTCGAAAAATCCAGAAAATGAGATTCCTTCCGAAAATCCAATGTTATAAACCTCTCAAATATCATGGCAAAGGTCTTGAAAAAGTTTACCGACAGAAAGTTTCTTGAGATAAAATCTCCAAAAATTTTTTTTTATGTATCTTCAAAGTTCTGAGAAAAGGAGCAGAATTTATAAAGAGAAACGCCGAGGAAGAACTTAAGCACAAACGCCTATCACTCCAAAAGGAGAAAAGTCAAAGTGCTTCCCAAAAATATCAGCACTCTAATCTATCTTATTCAAAATAAAAGTCTTTAACACGACTATATTACCTTTTCTCACCCCTTAAAACAACTTCACCACCACTCCAAAATTCCTTTCCATCATTTCAAATTGACAAATGACCTAAAAGCTATGGTTATTACCGTTTTTTCACATTAGTAGCAAGGATTTGAGTCTTTAACAAGCCTATGACAATGGGTGCAACATGACTGACTATGAGTGAATTCATTTCTTAGATCTATAGGGAATCCTAAACATTTGTGTGATTTGAGTGACCCATGAAAGCTAGCCTAAGTCATGTAACCTACTCGCATGCTTCTAGAGATAGTTTCAACCCTAACATAGATATCTTATCTTATTTTCGCTCTTATAATAAAAAGCAAACTGCTTAGGTTGATAGAAAGGAAACTTCGAAAAGATTTCTTAAAGTAAAAACAAGAAGTTGCTTGAGGACAAGAAAAGTCTAAGTGTGGGATATTTGATATCGGCTAGAAAGTCACGTTTTCACCCCGGTACTGAGGCCCAAAAACTATAAAGTTCCAAGCTTTATCGCCAAAATATCCGCTTTGTCAGAAAAATTGAAGATTAAGTAATTACGACGACGGTGCAAAAAGAATCAAGAGAATCCGAGCTAAAACAAAGATTCTAGAGCGAAAACGGTGAAAGACGAGAAACCAAGCTACGATCAAGGAAAGCAAGTTATGATCCAGTGAAAACAGCAAACTAGGGCAGGCCATACGGCTTGCCATCTGGCTTGCCATACGGTCTGCTAGTGTGAAAAACGGCTTGCCATACGGCCTGGGCAAACGACCATGCAAAACGTCCTGCCACTCCAAACGGCCTGCCATACGGCTTGCCAGCCGTATGCAAGCCATTTCCAAGTGTATTTAAAGGGATTTTTATCATCCATTTTTACACACACTTCAATTCACTTCTCTCTCTCATTCTACAATATTAGTCATACTTCCAAGGTCTTCGACTACGTGCGGGAAACCTAGTACCTGGAGAAGAACGCCGAAGATTGTATTAGGAGCGGTCTGGAGTTTGAAGTTGTCACTTTTGTATTCAGAACTCGTTTAATCTACTGGTACTTCTATCCTTTGTCTTTATATAATGTCTTTAATTATTATGCTTTGTGATATTGTTGCCATGATTAGCGAGTAGTTATCTTTAGTGTATGCTATGATGTAGTCAGTTATAATGCCGAAATAATATTATGGTTTGTGTATGTTGTCTTTCCAACTAATAGAACGTAGTTATCGACTCTGTTATTGGGAAGTCGTGAACCCCGATTCAGATTACACTATCTGTTCACCCATTGGTAAGAGAAATCTATCGGATACAGTGTAAGTTTGACTGAGGCACACCGGTTGTAGTAAGTCCACCGAGCCTTGGATTCCGACTGAAGACTCTTTTGTAGTGAAACATATAACTAGACCCATAGTACATTGTCGGTCCTAGTCCATGCTAGTGTAGTCACCAAGCATATAAACTTCGTACGTGCATGCTGAAGCACAACGGTTGTTGTAAGCTGTACCTCTGCTAAGTAAGGCCATGGAACCTGGTCAGTGCTGATTAGTACACTTCACCATAACGCGGTCTCAAGCATTGCACCCCGCTTGAGGTATTCTTAGTTAATTAAGGAACTTTTTGTATAAACACATAAAGGATTGGACCGTTAGGATAACCGAACGTGTTCATGGAAGTCAAACCTGACTTGGTCATGGTGTTCTTTATGGTTGAACTCTTTTCAAGGGCCTAACTACCTTTTTAAACCCAATCATTAATGAAAGAATTGAAACACATCACGTCTCTCGGATATGGCAAACTCTGTATTCTATTATGCTTAAGAAAGTTTAGACCTTTATGGAATGTTAATACGTCACCCAATCGAGTCGCTCAATTGGATGAGTCGTCTGAACGTGTATGCCTGTAGTCAGACTGCATGGGCGTCGGGGGTAAGGGATGTTGCTGTCTATTCAGAATCGTCAAACTTTACGCATTACCCAGTGACATGTCTTATGACAGGGGCGTTTAGGACCAGTGTAATGAATACAAGGTCACTACCTATTCATGAGCCAGCATTTCATAATCTCGGCAAAGTAACTGACGAAACCATAGTATGCACTTGTTTTAACCTTATCCGAATTACAAATTTTATATCATTTACTTTATTTTATCTTGAAAACTAGAAAACCCAAAATTAGGTAACAAACCACTACTCCTTCACTTTAGGATTATCTTAAGCTTTAATTATAGGTTCGATTATACTAATATCTTAAAAATACGACCCTAGGTCATATTTCCCTTACTCATCATAATAAGGAGTAGTACACTTTAGGTCCCGCTAAATATAAATTTAAAACTATTACCTCCTCTCCCGATAGCTGATTCTGACGCCTTGCAGCCTAATGACACCGCACAAATAAAACCGCCTGTTTCGGTCATATCACCAACCCAATATCGTGAGCATGATCTCGGGGATTTTACCAATCCCCACACCCAAGTCAAAAGGCTACAAGCCATTTCGCCAAGCTCAAGAAACTCTAATCCACCCTAGCCTAGCAACTAGGTAGCTCTACACCAACAATACCTATAAAAAGGTAAACAACGAGAGGGTGAGCAATGCTTAGTGAATGAAAACATACTATATACATATATATGCATAAAATGACTACGCACCACTAATACTATATAATAATCACATACCATGCTCAAGTATAACAATGAAAGCTATAAGCTCATACCACCAAGGCAATTCCACAAGTGTAACTACATGCACAACAACGCATATATGTATATACAAGACATTATGGTTAACCCTTAACCATAAACACACACGAGGGTTGGCCGAAAACTCACGCGCCCTTGTGAATCCGAACACGCACGCAATTCACTACCTCAATATTAACGGAAATGGGGTTGGCCGAAAACTCACGCGCCCTAGTGAATCCGAAACTCACGCGATTCACTACCTCAATCCATAACAACAACGGGGATGACCGAAAGCTCACGCGTCATAGTGAATCCGAAAACTCACACAATTCACTACCTCAAACCATAGCAACAATGGGGATGACAGAAAACTCACGCGTCATAGTGAACCTGAAAACTCACGCGATTCAGTTCCCCACACCACAATGACAACGGGGTTGGCCGAAAACTCACACGCCTTAGTGAATCTGAATACACACACGTGAATGGTGAATCCGAATACACAAGGGATTCGCCCTACCACACTCGCACCCACCCTACGCATACATATGCATATAATACATTTACAGTCACCTTAGCGCCTAGATGAATACAATTGGTTAAATCCACCTCCACGACCGAGCAAGAAACCACATATATCACACATAGGCACAATATACATATATCTATCAATTCTTTAAAAGACAATCCGACACACATCCCTTAGCCGAAGGATCACCCCTTGCTCGTCTACCCGTCCATTTAACACCTAATGATCGCAATCCAATTACCACTGTGGGTGGTAATTTAAAACCACACCACATAAGCACAAAACCCACTTTGACACAAGTAAAAACACCCATAACAACTAATACTAGTTATTCGGTCACCAAAACACCAATTGACACAAATATCCCAAGTGCTTATTGTAACGACCCGTCAAAATCGCTATTGACGCGGCACGTTAATCATTGATTTCACAGTGAGGTTTTGACCTCTATATGATACGTTTTGATAAAATATTGCATTCATTAAAATAAGTGACTTTCTAAACATAGAAAGTTATAAACATGTGGGCGAGTGAGGTATAAGCAAAACCCTAAAATACATAAGTCTTTAATTTACAGGTTGACATCACAGTCCAATTATTTATTACACAACGCAGTTTTATTTTGAATGCAATAAACTTTGTACAAAGCATGAGAGACTCCATGCAGGCAACAAGCACATCACAGCGGAAGCATTCTAAGGACCTGAGAATAAAACATGCTAAAAAGTCAACACGGATGTTGGTGAGTTATAGGTTTAATTGCTCGAGTCATAAACATATATAAAGATAGACCACAAGATTTCATCAAAAGTTTATCAATAGATTCTACGTAACAGAGCACCCTGGTAACTAAACTTAACGCTATAGTGATAATTACCCCATTCGTTTTAATACGCGCAAACCAACGTGTCTTAAACTCAAATAACATACGTCCGTTAAAAGGCTAGCGCTCTAGCTCGGACGGGGATGTCAAGCCCTATGGATCCATATACAATTATTCGTGCCCACCAGTCCATATCCTATGTACTGGCAGCTACTAGTTACCAAAGCTAAGGGATTTTCGGTTTAACTCAGTGTAGAATTTTGTATGTACTTGTGTCTTATTGCGTTTAAAATAAATTGCATGTATTCTCAGCCCAAAAATATTTAAAGCATTTAAAAAGGGAGACTATAACTCACAGTTCAATATTGCGATTCAATATTGTAGGCAAATTGCGTAGACGTAATGATGGTAGATGACTGTATGGTTGGCCTTGGATTCAAGAACAATACCCCGAATAATACCTAATATTTCCTTAGCTTAAAGCGGTTTGAAACCCCAATTAAAACACCCTCGTATATACCTTATTATTATTAAACTTAAATTTAAAATTATAATTATAATATAAATATAAATATTGAGAGTTTAATTTGAAAGAGTTCGTCGAACAAACTGCGTATTTATATTACTTTTCGATTTACTATAGCTCATGCGATCGCATGAGTTTTCAGTGTTTTTGCCATGCGATCGCATGGCCGCCTTTTCCGTTTTTGTTTGCTAGTTCGTCGACATCAAATAGTGTTTACTGTAGCAAATAGTGTTTACTGTAGCAAATAGTGTTACTGTAGCAAATCACTGTAGCAAAGTCGTTTTCACTGTAGCACTGTAGCAAAATACGGTTTTCACTGTAGTAAATAGTGTTTTACTGTAGCAAATAGTGTTTTACTGTAGCAAAGTAATTTTTACTGTAGCAAAGTCGTTTTTACTTGTACATATATATATATATATATATACATACATATAATTGTTCATGAATCGTTGAGAGTAGTCAAAGGTAATTGTATATATGAAACAGTTCTAAAATTTTGAGACTCAATCTAACAGACTTTGTTTAACGTGCCAAAATAATAAATCGTATAGAGAATTGGTTTAAATTAGTCGAAATTTTTCGGGTCATCACAGTACCTCCCCGTTAAAGAAAATTTCGTCCCGAAATTTTGAGTAGTACCTGTTTCATGAGCGATATCAGTGAACAAATGTGGATACTTTTGCTTCATTTGATCTTCACGTTCCCAAGTAAACTCGGGTCCTCGTCTTGCGTTCCAACGAACTCTAACTATCGGTATTTTGCTTTGTTTTAATTGTTTGACCTCACGGTCCATGATTTCAACAGGTTCTTCGACAAAATGGAGTTTATCATTAATTCGTATTTCGTCAAGAGGAATTACGACATCCTCTTCAGCTAAACATTTCTTCAAATTTGACACGTGAAATGTGTCGTGAACACTACTAAGTTCTTGCGGTAGATTTAATCGATAAGCAACTGCTCCAATTCTTTCGGTGATTTCAAAGGGTCCTACGTACCTAGGACTTAGCTTTCCTCGTTTACCGAATCGCACAACACCTTTCCAGGGTGACACTTTCAACATGACTTTGTCGCCCACTTGAAATTCTAGCGGTTTTCTTCTTACATCAGCATAACTCTTTTGGCGACTCATGGCCGTTTTCAATTGCTGTTGTATTTGAATGATCTTTTCGGTGGTTTCGTGAATAATTTCTGGTCCAGTAAGTTGTCTTTCTCCTACTTCACTCCAACATATAGGAGATCTGCACTTTCTACCGTAAAGTGCTTCAAATGGCGCTGCGTTGATGCTCGTATGATAGCTGTTATTGTATGAAAATTCTGCCAACGGCAAGTGTCGATCCCAACTGGTTCCAAAGTCAATCACGCATGCCCGTAACATGTCTTCCAATATTTGTATTGTTCTTTCACTTTGACCATCTGTTTGTGGGTGATAAGCGGTGCTCATATCTAATCGAGTTCCCAATGCTTTTTGTAATGATTGCCAAAAATGTGATGTGAATCGGGTGTCGCGATCAGATATGATGGAGATGGGTACACCATGCCTGGAAACTACTTCCTTCAAATATAGGCGTGCTAATTTCTCCATACTGTCTGTCTCCTTTATTGGTAGGAAGTGAGCTGATTTAGTTAGACGATCAACTATCACCCAAATAGTATCATGACTACTTGCAGTCCTTGGCAATTTCGTAATGAAATCCATGGTTATTCTTTCCCATTTCCACTGTGGAATTTCTGGTTGTTGCAGTAATCATGACGGCTTTTGGTGCTCAGCTTTAACCTTTGCACACGTCAAACATTTGCTTACATAAGTAGCAATTTCTGTCTTCATATTAGGCCACCAATAGAACTTCTTGAGATCGTGATACATTTTCCCATTTCCTGGGTGAATTGAGTACCTCGTTTTGTGTGCTTCATCTAGTACTAGTTGCCTTAGGTTACCATGTTTTGGTACCCATATCCTACCAGCAAAATACAGGGTTCCATCGGCTTTTTCTTCAAGTTGTTTTTCTAACCCTTTGCTTATTTCGCCTTTTCCGTTTTCTTCTTTTAAAGCCTCTAACTGTGCTGCTTGAATTTGCTTTGTGAGATCAGTACGAATTGTAATATTCAAAGCTCGGACCCTAAGAGGTTTTACTCTTTCTTTTCGACTTAGGGCATCAGCTACAACATTAGCCTTTCCGGGGTGGTAACGGATTTCACAATCGTAATCGTTTAACAACTCTACCCAGCGACGTTGCCTCATATTGAGTTGTTTTTGATCAAAAATATGTTGAAGACTCTTATGGTCGGTGTACACTGTACACTTGGTGCCATATAGATAGTGTCTCCATATTTTGAGTGCAAAAACTACTGCTCCAAGTTCCAAATCGTGCGTTGTATAGTTCTTTTCATGAATTTTTAGTTGTCGTGAGGCATATGCGATAACTTTTGTGCGTTGCATTAATACACATCCTAAACCTTGGCGCGAAGCATCACAATAAATCACGAAATCATCATTTCCTTCTGGTAATGACAAAATGGGTGCAGACGTTAACTTCTTCTTTAATAACTGGAATGAGGATTCCTGTTCCGTGGACCAATCATACTTCTTTCCCTTTTGAGTCAATGAAGTTAAGGGTTTGGCGATTCTAGAGAAATCTTGAATGAATCTTCGGTAGTAACCAGCAAGACCTAAGAATTGGCGAATTTGTGTTGGAGTCTTCGGGGTTTCCCATTTACTAATGGCTTCGATCTTGGCGGGGTCAACTTTAATTCCATGTTTACTAACAACATGGCCCAAAAATTGTACTTCTTGTAACCAGAAATCACACTTCGAAAATTTTGCGTACAATTCTTCTTTCTTGAGTATCTCCAGTACCAGTCTTAAGTGTTGCTCATGTTCTTCCTTGTTCTTCAAGTAAATCAATATGTCGTCGATAAAAACAATGATAAATTTGTCTAAATACGGTCTACAGATGCGATTCATTAGATCCATGAATACTGCTGGAGCATTAGTTAATCCAAAAGGCATGACTAGAAACTCATAGTGACCGTAACGGGTTCTGAACGCGGTTTTAGGAACATCTTCTTCCTTCACTCTCAGTTGATGATATCCGGAGCGTAGATCAATCTTAGAATAAACACTTGATCCTTGCAATTGATCAAACAAATCATCAATCCTCGGTAACGGGTACCGATTCTTGATCGTTAATTTGTTTAATTCTCGGTAATCTATGCACATTCTCATAGATCCATCCTTCTTCTTGACGAACAGAATAGGAGCACCCCAAGGTGAAAAACTAGGATGAATAAATCCACGGTCCGATAATTCTTGCAACTGGTCTTGTAATTCTTGCATTTCTGAAGGTGCAAGTCTATATGGAGATCGGGCTACAGGTGCAGCTCCTGGTATGAGATCAATCTGGAATTCTACACATCTGTGTGGAGGTAGCCCCGGTAATTCTTCTGGAAATACTCCGGGATATTCTCTTACAACCGGCATGTCATCAATGCTTCTTTCTTCAGTATCGATCTTCTTTACGTGTGCCAGAATAGCATAACAACCTTTTCTTATAAGTTTCTGGGCCTTCATACAGCTGATAAAGTTCAGTTTTGAGTTGTTCTTCTCCCCATAAATCATTAATGACGTTTCATCCTTACGAGGGATGCGGATTGCTTTCTCAGCGCAAACAACTTCCGCTCTTGTTTTGGACATCCAGTCCATGCCAACGATTACGTCAAAAGTTCCTAATTCTACGGGTATCAAATCGATTTTGAAGGTTTCACCAGCGAGATTCATTTCGCAACCATGGCAAATTTTATCGGCTTTTATCAGTTTACCATTAGCTAATTCAATAGTATATTTATCGTCTAGAGGTAATGATGCACATTTTAGTTTAAAACTAAAGTCTTTACACATATAACTTCTATCAGCACCCGTATCAAACATAATAGAAGCTAGTTGATTATTAACGGTAAACGTGCCCGTGACAAGATTAGGATCCTCAAGTGCTTTACTGGCACTAACATTGAATGCCCTCCCACGTGCGGGTTCTTTGTTCTTCTCCTTATCAGGGCATTGATTTATAAAGTGACCAGACTTCCCGCATCCATAACATTTCTTGACATCGGTCAATTTTGTCTTTACTTCAGAAACGGTGGCATAACAATCTTTCGCCACATGGCGCATCTTGTTGCACTTATCACAGACCACTTGGCAATAGCCTGCATGATGTGTGTAACACCTTTTGCAGAACGGATGAGGTCCCTTATAGTTTGGACTTGCAGTCGCCCCATCTTGTTTACCTTTAAAAGTTTCTTGTTTCTTCAGGTGAGTACTTTTGCCCTTATAGTCTTCCCATTTCCTCTTTCCTTAAGTTGTCTTGACTTCGGTAATTGGTGCCTTAATCGAACTCTCTGTGATCTGGTCCATGAGTTGGTGTGCCATTGTCATGGCTTCCTGCATCGTATTCGGTTTGGACGATGTAACATTTCCTTTGATATTGATCGATAAACCATCAATATACATTTCTATCTTTCGTTTCTCATTTGGCACCAATTCGGGACACAACAAGGCTAGTTCCATGAAACGCTTTTCATAGTTATTGAGATTCGCGCCGATAACCTTCAGATTACGTAACTCAGATTCCATTTTTCTGATCTCGTTTCGAGGACAGTACTCCTCGATTAGCATCTTTTTCAGTTCTTCCCAAGAGATATCATATGCCGTATCTATTCCTTCTGCTTTAGCATAATTGTTCCACCAAGTAAGTGCACCATCTTGCAACGTGCACGAAGCATACTTTGACTTGTCTCCGTTCGCACAATTACTAATTTTGAAAACGGACTCCATCTTTTCAAACCATCGGGTTAGACCGACTGGTCCCTCAGTTCCACTAAACGTCTGTGGTTTGCATCCTTGAAAAGTTTTGTATGAGCATCCGTTTCGTGAATTTGTGTTTACGGCTGCTGCTTTAGCTGCTGCTTCGGTTGTTGCTTTTGCTGCTTCGGTTGCAGCAATTCTTTCATTCACACGTTTCTCGACTAGTTGCTCAAACTCAGCATCCGACATTTGAGACATGTTTCTTCAATAAACACAACAGATATAATTTAATCATATAGAATATTATAGGAAAAATGAGTTGTCAATAGTTAATCGTAGCATATTAATAATATGAACCGATTATTATAAAAGCCTTTTCTTCTTATTAGCATTTTATAATTATTTCTAGGGTATTACCTACCCGTTAAGTTCATACATAATAGCTAGTACAAGGAATTAACCACTAAAATCCTAATAATATTCCACTATGAAAATTATAGCGAGTTACTACATTATTATGTAATAATAATAATAAGAAGTAGTAATAATACAAATAATCATTCCATGCATTTATTATTAATAAACCAAAATAATACAATACCATACAATACTGATATTTTACATATGCTTATTTTACATAACAAGATAGAGTAGCACACATAAGCAATAAAATAGCGCATGGAAGATTTATGGTTGCGAGGTCGTTCATTCAGAACTATCAGAAACTTCTTCCCATTTGGTTCTCTCTGCCAATTGTTTGTGTGCACATGGTCCGACAGACATTCTGGCAGTGTATTTTATTTTTAGTTGGGGTTTTGAGGTACCCGTTGCCTCAGTGGGTTTTATACAATAAGGGTGGTTACGGATCGAATGGTCCTGTTCTTTTTTAATAATTAAGGACATTTTATTATTGTGGTTGTTTTTATTATCTATAGCAAGTTGGAATTTCTCCTTAGTGATCTCTTTTATTTCATTAGCGAAATCCTCCTCCTTACTGATCTCGTCTGATGACGAACTGTCTAAGTCATGTGTAGGAGAATATGATGACGAACTGCAAGAAAATGTACCGGTGGTCATGAACCGAAATCTGCCAGGCGTAATCGGCACAACCCGCCCGTCGGCGGTATATCTGGACCAATGTCCATATTTGTTTAGAAATGGACGATCCTCGTTTACTCCAGGGATCATGGGTCCATGCCAACGATACTGTGGCTCCGGAAAACTAAAGCTGGGTGGAGCTGGAACCTCCTCTGGGTTTACCGGGAGTTGAGATTCCCCGGCTAACACAATTTCTTCTTTAATAGGTATTGGAACGCCCTTTTCAGTTGTGGATAGAATAGATTCAGTGTCCGATTCCGAGTCGTACAAAATGATAGGATTAGAGGAAGTCATCTATCACATAATTGAAACAACAATTACGTTAGCATATAAATATATCACATATAATGTTTTTAACCAAATAATAAGCAAAAATCAGTAAAAACGGATATGGTCATAGTCCAGACTCACTAATGCATCCTAACAATTACCAGTTAAACACACTAATGAAATTTCTGGTTCCCTATGACCTCAAGCTCGGATACCAACTGTAACGACCCGTCAAAATCGCTATTGACGCAGCACGTTAATCATTGATTTCACAGTGAGGTTTTGACCTCTATATGATACGTTTTGATAAAATATTGCATTCATTAAAATAAGTGACTTTCTAAACATAGAAAGTTATAAACATGTGGGCGAGTGCTTAGGTATAAGCAAAACCCCAAAATACATAAGTCTTTAATTTACAGGTTGACATCACAGTCCAATTATTTATTACACAACGCAGTTTTATTTTGAATGCAATAAACTTTGTACAAAGCATGAGAGACTCCATGCAGGCAACAAGCACATCACAGCGGAAGCATTCTAAGGACCTGAGAATAAAACATGCTAAAAAGTCAACACGGATGTTGGTGAGTTATAGGTTTAATTGCTCGAGTCATAAACATATATAAAGATAGACCACAAGATTTCATCAAAAGTTTATCAATAGATTCTACGTAACAGAGCACCCTGGTAACTAAACTTAACGCTATAGTGATAATTACCCCATTCGTTTTAATACGCGCAAACCAACGTGTCTTAAACTCAAATAACATACGTCCGTTAAAAGGCTAGCACTCTAGCTCGGACGGGGATGTCAAGCCCTATGGATCCATATACAATTATTCGTGCCCACCAGTCCATATCCTATGTACTGGCAGCTACTAGTTACCAAAGCTAAGGGATTTTCGGTTTAACTCAGTGTAGAATTTTGTATGTACTTGTGTCTTATTGCGTTTAAAATAAATTGCATGTATTCTCAGCCCAAAAATATTTAAAGCATTTAAAAAGGGAGACTATAACTCACAGTTCAATATTGCGATTCAATATTGTAGGCAAATTGCGTAGACGTAATGATGGTAGATGACTGTATGGTTGGTCTTGGATTCAAGAACAATACCCCGAATAATACCTAATATTTCCTTAGCTTAAAGCGGTTTGAAACCCCAATTAAAACACCCTCGTATATACCTTATTATTATTAAACTTAAATTTAAAATTATAATTATAATATAAATATAAATATTGAGAGTTTAATTTGAAAGAGTTCGTCGAACAAACTGCGTATTTATATTACTTTTCGATTTACTGTAGCTCATGCGATCGCATGAGTTTTCAGTGTTTTTGCCATGCGATCGCATGGCCGCCTTTTCCGTTTTTGTTTGCTAGTTCGTCGACATCAAATAGTGTTTACTGTAGCAAATAGTGTTTACTGTAGCAAATAGTGTTTTACTGTAGCAAATAGTGTTTACTGTAGCAAATAGTGTTTACTGTAGCAAATCACTGTAGCAAAGTCGTTTTCACTGTAGCACTGTAGCAAAATACGGTTTTCACTGTAGTAAATAGTGTTTTACTGTAGCAAATAGTGTTTTGCTGTAGCAAAGTAATTTTTACTGTAGCAACTAGGGTTTTACTGTAGGAAAGTTGTTTTTACTTGTACATATATATATATATATATATATATATATATATACATACATATAATTGTTCATGAATCGTTGAGAGTAGTCAAAGGTAATTGTATATATGAAACAGTTCTAAAATTTTGAGACTCAATCTAACAGACTTTGTTTAACGTGCCAAAATAATAAATCGTATAGAGAATTGGTTTAAATTAGTCGAAATTTTTCGGGTCATCACAGTACCTCCCCGTTAAAGAAAATTTCGTCCCGAAATTTTGAGTAGTACCTGTTTCATGAGCGATATCAGTGAACAAATGTGGATACTTTTGCTTCATTTGATCTTCACGTTCCCAAGTAAACTCGGGTCCTCGTCTTGCGTTCCAACGAACTCTAACTATCGGTATTTTGCTTTGTTTTAATTGTTTGACCTCACGGTCCATGATTTCAACAGGTTCTTCGACAAAATGGAGTTTATCATTAATTCGTATTTCGTCAAGAGGAATTACGACATCCTCTTCAGCTAAACATTTCTTCAAATTTGACACGTGAAATGTGTCGTGAACACTACTAAGTTCTTGCGGTAGATTTAATCGATAAGCAACTGCTCCAATTCTTTCGGTGATTTCAAAGGGTCCTACGTACCTAGGACTTAGCTTTCCTCGTTTACCGAATCGCACAACACCTTTCCAGGGTGACACTTTCAACATGACTTTGTCGCCCACTTGAAATTCTAGCGGTTTTCTTCTTACATCAGCATAACTCTTTTGGCGACTCATGGCCGTTTTCAATCGCTGTTGTATTTGAATGATCTTTTCGGTGGTTTCGTGAATAATTTCTGGTCCAGTAAGTTGTCTTTCTCCTACTTCACTCCAACATATAGGAGATCTGCACTTTCTACCGTAAAGTGCTTCAAATGGCGCTGCGTTGATGCTCGTATGATAGCTGTTATTGTATGAAAATTCTGCCAACGGCAAGTGTCGATCCCAACTGGTTCCAAAGTCAATCACGCATGCCCGTAACATGTCTTCCAATGTTTGTATAGTTCTTTTACTTTGACCATCTGTTTGTGGGTGATAAGCGGTGCTCATATCTAATCGAGTTCCCAATGCTTTTTGTAATGATTGCCAAAAACGTGATGTGAATCGGGTGTCGCGATCAGATATGATGGAGATGGGTACACCATGCCTGGAAACTACTTCCTTCAAATATAGGCGTGCTAATTTCTCCATACTGTCTGTCTCCTTTATTGGTAGGAAGTGAGCTGATTTAGTTAGACGATCAACTATCACCCAAATAGTATCATGACTACTTGCAGTCCTTGGCAATTTCGTAATGAAATCCATGGTTATTCTTTCCCATTTCCACTGTGAAATTTCTAGTTGTTGCAGTAATCCTGACGGCTTTTGGTGCTCAGCTTTAACCTTTGCACACGTCAAACATTTGCTTACATAAGTAGCAATTTCTGTCTTCATATTAGGCCACCAATAGAACTTCTTGAGATCGTGGTACATTTTCCCATTTCCTGGGTGAATTGAGTACCTCGTTTTGTGTGCTTCATCTAGTACTAGTTGCCTTAGGTTACCATGTTTTGGTACCCATATCCTACCAGCAAAATACAGGGTTCCATCGGCTTTTTCTTCAAGTTGTTTTTCTAACCCTTTGCTTATTTCGCCTTTTCCGTTTTCTTCTTTTAAAGCCTCTAACTGTGCTGCTTGAATTTGCTTTGTGAGATCAGTACGAATTGTAATATTCAAAGCTCGGACCCTAAGAGGTTTTACTCTTTCTTTTCGACTTAGGGCATCAGCTACAACATTAGCCTTTCCGGGGTGGTAACGGATTTCACAATCGTAATCGTTTAACAACTCTACCCAGCGACGTTGCCTCATATTGAGTTGTTTTTGATCAAAAATATGTTGAAGACTCTTATGGTCGGTGTACACTGTACACTTGGTGCCATATAGATAGTGTCTCCATATTTTGAGTGCAAAAACTACTGCTCCAAGTTCCAAATTGTGCGTTGTATAGTTCTTTTCATGAATTTTTAGTTGTCGTGAGGCATATGCGATAACTTTTGTGCGTTGCATTAATACACATCCTAAACCTTGGCGCGAAGCATCACAATAAATCACGAAATCATCATTTCCTTCTGGTAATGACAAAATGGGTGCAGACGTTAACTTCTTCTTTAATAACTGGAATGAGGATTCCTGTTCCGTGGACCAATCATACTTCTTTCAATTTTGAGTCAATGAAGTTAAGGGTTTGGCGATTCTAGAGAAATCTTGAATGAATCTTCGGTAGTAACCAGCAAGACCTAAGAATTGGCGAATTTGTGTTGGAGTCTTCGGGGTTTCCCATTTACTAATGGCTTCGATCTTGGCGGGGTCAACTTTAATTCCATGTTTACTGACAACATGGCCCAAAAATTGTACTTCTTGTAACCAGAAATCACACTTCGAAAATTTTGCGTACAATTCTTCTTTCTTGAGTATCTCCAGTACCAGTCTTAAGTGTTGCTCATGTTCTTCCTTGTTCTTCGAGTAAATCAATATGTCGTCGATAAAAACAATGACAAATTTGTCTAAATACCGTCTACAGATGCGATTCATTAGATCCATGAATACTGCTGGAGCATTAGTTAATCCAAAAGGCATGACTAGAAACTCATAGTGACCGTAACGGGTTCTGAACGCGGTTTTAGGAACATCTTCTTCCTTCACTCTCAGTTGATGATATCCGGAGCGTAGATCAATCTTAGAATAAACACTTGATCCTTGCAATTGATCAAACAAATCATCAATCCTCGGTAACGGGTACCGATTCTTGATCGTTAATTTGTTTAATTCTCGGTAATCTATGCACATTCTCATAGATCCATCCTTCTTCTTGACGAACAGAATAGGAGCACCCCAAGGTGAAAAACTAGGACGAATAAATCCACGGTCCGATAATTCTTGCAACTGGTCTTGTAATTCTTGCATTTCTGAAGGTGCAAGTCTATATGGAGATCGGGCTACAGGTGCAGCTCCTGGTATGAGATCAATCTGGAATTCTACACATCTGTGTGGAGGTAGCCCCGGTAATTCTTCTGGAAATACTCCGGGATATTCTCTTACAACCGGCATGTCATCAATGCTTCTTTCTTCAGTATCGATCTTCTTTACGTGTGCCAGAATAGCATAACAACCTTTTCTTATAAGTTTCTAGGCCTTCATACAGCTGATAAAGTTCAGTTTTGAGTTGTTCTTCTCCCCATAAATTATTAATGACGTTTCATCCTTACGAGGGATGCGGATTGCTTTCTCAGCGCAAACAACTTCCGCTCTTGTTTTGGACATCCAGTCCATGCCAACGATTACGTCAAAACTTCCTAATTCTACGGGTATCAAATCGATTTTGAAGGTTTCACCAGCGAGATTCATTTCGCAACCATGGCAAATTTTATCGGCTTTTATCAGTTTACCATTAGCTAATTCAATAGTATATTTATCGTCTAGAGGTAATGATGCACATTTTAGTTTAAAACTAAAGTCTTTACAGATATAACTTCTATCAGCACCCGTATCAAACATAATAGAAGCTAGTTGATTATTAACGGTAAACGTACCCGTGACAAGATTAGGATCCTCACGTGCTTTACTGGCACTAACATTAAATGCCCTCCCACGTGCGGGTTCTTTGTTCTTCTCCTTATCAGGGCATTGATTTATAATGTGACCAGACTTCCCGCATCCATAACATTTCTTGACATCGGTCAATTTTGTCTTTACTTCAGAAACGGTGGCATAACAATCTTTCGCCACATGTCCTTTCTTGTTGCACTTATCACAGACCACTTGACAATCTTTGTGTTTACTGTAGCAAATAGTGTACTGTAGCAAATAGTGTTTTACTGTAGCAAATAGTGTTTACTGTAGCAAATAGTGTTTTACTGTAGCAAATAGTGTTTACTGTAGCAAATAGTGTTTACTGTAGCAAACCACTGTAGCAATAGCGTTTTCACTGTAGCACTGTAGCAAAATACGGTTTTCACTGTAGTAAATAGTGTTTCACTGTAGCAAATAGTGTTTTACTGTAGCAAAGTAATTTTTACTGTAGCAACTAGGGTTTTACTGTAGGAAAGTCGTTTTTACTTGTACATATATATATATATATACATACATATAATTGTTCATGAATCGTTGAGAGTAGTCAAAGGTAATTGTATATATGAAACAGTTCTAAAATTTTGAGACTCAATCTAACAGACTTTGTTTAACGTGCCAAAATAATAAATCGTATAGAGAATTGGTTTAAATTAGTCGAAATTTTTCGGGTCATCACACTTATGTACTTAGCTTTCTCAAAATCAAGTCATCACCCATTTTGACCCAAATCAAAGTCAACACCATATTTTGACTCACAAACATGTTCTTATGAACATCTCAAACACCCACCAACAAGTTAGCTAGTGATTAATATCCAAGAATCAAGACTAAACTTCCAAAATTCATCACCCAAACCCTAGATTACAACACTAGGGTTTACACACCCAAACAAACACCAAAAACCCCCAAAATTCAAAGGAAAAAGGGTTTATAAGTCACCACTAACACAAACCCAAACCCAAAATGAAAATCAAACAATGAAATTCGGATTAGGATATACATCAAGCACCAAAGGGAAGTCTAGAGGCTAGACACATTAAGATGAACTCCAATTTGGGTGGAAATCACCTTCTTCTTCTTCCACTAAAGCTCGCTCTCTCTCTCTCTCTCTCTCTCTCTCTCTATCTCACTAGAAACCCCTTCCTCTCTTTAAGTGTTTAAGTTTGGTGAGTGAAAATGAAAAAAATCTGCTCAAGATCTACTTTGGGTGTTCAAAACCCGTCACATGCAAATTGCGATCGAGACCTCAATTTCCAGCATTTTACACATCAGTCACTAAGCTGCCCACCTAAGATCGCGACGCGAGTGCATAAATCGATGCGACTTATGCCTGACTCAGAAATTAGGGTGTAAAAATTCTCCCCCACTTAGAATGGATCACGTCCCCGTGATCCGTACTACAACCAAAAGGCTACCTACACCAGTACCACTTCAACTACTTGTCAACACATGAATTGCATCCTACGAACCTGTAACATCCTGAGATCGGGCCTAGGTGGAAATGATCAAATTGTCCTTGCTTGGTATTAATTAGTGGTTTTAATAATTATATGTTTATAATTATTTGTATATTTGGTTAAGACCAGTTTGTGACAAGGGTCACAGAACAAGTTTTTTTATTTAATTTGGACTCCGTTTGGGTCACCTAACGATGTACGAAAGATATCAGATAACTGATAAATACCCGTGTGATATGGGGTATGGGTTTTAAACCCGCATATAGCCATGGCCTGGACAATTCTTGTCCATTTTCCCCAAATTTGATAAGAAGCCCGTACCTAACTTTCTTCTTCACAAAACCCTAATTGATTCAAATTAGAGATTGGATTAAGAAGCTTTAGGGACTGATTTCTATCATCCTTGTAATCATTAAACCAGGTTTGCTTGCTTGAATCATTGCTTTAACCCTTGATTAAGTGGGTTTTTGTGTTCATATAGGTTTTTGGTATTTTGATGCTTGAATCTTGATGGTTATGTGTTTGTATGTGTTAATTGATGTTAGATATAGCTTCCATAAGGTTTATATGATGTTTTCCAAGTGGTTTTGATGTTAGATCTTGCAAAAATCGAGTTTTTGGGCCAAAATGGCAAAAATCAGCATGCTGGAGCTGTTCTTCAGCTCCCACACGAGTGACAGGTCACTCATACGAGTGACCACATGTTTGAGGGTCAACCACACGAGTGGGGGCTCACTCGTACGAGTGTCACACGTGTGAGCACCGATCAGCTTTGTGGAAACTTGTTTTGGTCATAACTTTCACATTGTAACTCCGTTTTCGATGAATAAACTATCGTTGGAATCATCTTGAAGTTTACTATCCAATGATGAGGTTTTAAGAAGATAGATAAAACTTTATTTTGGTTAGAAGTAGGGATTTTTAAGTGTATATCTTATTGTGCACTCATTGAGTGTCGACATTGTTTGAGTTTATGATGTAGGCTTATCATATAGTGAATATATGATGGTATGTGATAATTTATTGTATGTATTGATGTTGTATGTTATGCATTTTGAGTTGAAATCTGTATAAACAGCTGCTGCTACTGTTCTTCATCACTCGCACGAGTGAGCCTTCACCCGTACGGTTTGGGTAGTCAAACGTGTTATGAACCGTGCGAGTGAGTAGTTATGGAGAACTATTGTTTTGGGTAAGATGATACGTACGGTTGGGATGTGACTCGTACGAGTCACTAGTCACTCGTGTGGTGAACCGTACGGATCATTTAATTCTTTGATGGGTGTTCAGTCATAGACCAAACGTACGAGTAAGTTATCAACCGCACGGTTGTGTGTTCTCAAACATGCGAGTGAGAGTGTTACTCGTATGGTTGGTTGACCCGTCGTTAAGTGATTAAGTGTTAGTTTATATATACTGTGATTGTGATATAGTTAGTATTGGAATACGATTACTAACTTATTCAGTATTTGTTCTCAGGTGATATGGACGAGGAGAAGACTCGGTGACATTAGACTACCGAGTGCTATCGGTATTGGTGAGTGGGACTAACTGGAGTATGTAGTATATAGTAGCATGTTATATTATGATTGCCATGCTTGTTAGATATACTTACTGATACTGTTAGTTAGTCTGTGGTGATGACTGCTTGTTAGTTGATGCTCATCTCCTGGAGCCCAGTGCGTCCCTATTGTGTGGTAGCCTCGGTAGGAGAGATCAACCTGCGGGTTGGGTTCCTCTGTGGTAGTCTAGACAATCGTGGTGTATATATGTGAATGACGCATCCGTCCGTGTGGATTATGTATATACAACATGGTAGTGGAGGAACTTCTGGTAAGCCCCAGTTCGATCAGCTGGTGGTTAATGGTTTGGCTAAGCCGCCAGAGTCTCTATAGACGGCACTTGGGTGATGTTTGTGTATTAGATTTTGTGACATGATTAGTGTGACAGTTCCTGTATACTATTGCATGTAGTTAGTTTCACTCACTTAGCTTCGTGCTAATCCCCCACATCTTCCCTGCAGGTTATGGATTCATTGTATGCTAGTTATCAGGGTGAAGATGGGATGCTGGAAGATACGTTTGACAAAGTCGGAAACTCTGATGTCGTGTCCTTTATAGTAAAAGATGTTTTAATGTTTAATATGACACCCAGACTTTTAAATATTAATGTATATATTATATACATATGGATTTTATATAATATATATATAATAACCAGGTCTTCCGCTGTATTTAAAAAAAAATCAAAAAATCAGGGGTATTAAAAGTTGGTATCAGAGCGTAGGTTTGGAAGCATGTGCACGGAAGTGACATATTCCCAAACTGTGTGTCTAGTCAAATATATCTTGGGGGTGGGTTAAGTGAGTGAAGTAGGTATTGACGAGTTAGTTGGCAGAAACTAACAGATTATCTACTAAGCTTTTGTGTGTGAGATGTTGTGTTAAGACGGGTACGAAGATCGATTCCACCCTGCTGGTGCCCCGTTGACCCTCAGTATTGACAGAACTTCGGTGGATGCGTTTGATGCCGATTTGGATGAAGGACTTAACGGGTATTAGTTGACATGGCTTCAATGATGAGGATTCAGTTGCAGAGTTGATGAGGGTTAAGGGTGCGGGTGCGATTGACGTGTTGATAGATACAGAAGATGTCTTCTTATTCATAAAGATACATTCTTGTTACATTGCTGTAATTGTTATTATTGTACTTGTAGATTCTGTTCCTGTCTTTGTCAAATTTGGTGTTTGTTGTAATGATAATCTGTGACGATTAGTGTTTCAAGTTGCGATTGATTAATTGTACTTGTGAGATAGAAGTAGATGACAGTTGACGGACACAGTTACGACGAATGTGTCTGGAGCTACCCTGCCACTGTCAGGATTTTATTCCCTTAGACTGATTGCCATATTCTATGAGACTTTATAGATATGACCTTTGTGATATGGTGTCATGCTATTGTGAATTGTTTGTTATATGGCCTGTTGTACTATATGTGAGATTACTGTTGGCCTGGACTGGAAGAATTGAGGTGAATGATTTGTAGTATTAACAAAAGACGAATATGAAGTCATTTCTTTACCATTGACTTATGGGACACGCATAGTGACCCATAGAGACTGATTAGGGTAGTGACCCCTTGATGATTAGTGAAAGTCTCGAACCCTATCGTGTAACTATGTGAAGTGTAGTCTTCATGCTTGGCGACCGTCACTGAACCAGTAGATGACAGACCCTATGATATTGTAGTATGACGGGACTTGTTGTGTTGGACTTAGGTGAAATGAAATTCCTTTCCATGGATCGACGGGACATACGTAGTGGTCCGTGAGGATTGGAATAGAGTAGTAGTTTCCTTGTCTTCTAATAAATGGACCTGAACCCTGTTTGTTGCTGTCGTATGTAGGTGGTTTGCGTGTCACGTATGATGTTGACTTTTGGTTTAGATTTGTGACTGTAGTAAGACCTTGAGGAATTTCTTTTCCTACTCTATACTCATGTGAGTTGGTGGTGACCTTTAGGAAGTAAATTTGAACGGAGCTTTCCATGTAGTCTTGATTGAAGATAGGAAAATTATGTTTTGCTGTTGTGAGAGGAGTATTACTAGCATGGCTGTACCGTTGTAAGATTTGATTAGCTATGTAGGACCCGTGTCGTTATTTTGAAAAGTGGTTGACTTTTATGAATTAATGTGACTCATTAGATGTCAGTATAGGAGACGTTCATTTAGTGACTTTCTTGGAAATTGAGAAGACCTTAAAGGGAACAGGAATTCAGTTCAAGCTGAATTAGGATGAATCTTGACTAGGTCGGGAGATATGATTAGAACGGTGATCATATTACTGTTAAAGTAGAATCATTGATCTGGTAGTTCGATAGTGACTGTTGTGAATAATTTTTTCTTTTGAAGATTTGAATGTAAGGTCGAGAACGGACGATAATAGTATGTACAAATAAGACGATGTAAGTAGGTATAGTTTATTGGATGTTGGATCAGATTTACAATGTTGTTGCTAAAGAGGACTTAGTAGAATTAAGATCGAACTAGAAACGAGTAAGGTGTTTAATTTTAAGACTTTTTGCGATTTTTGATAGTCTTAGATTGTAAAATCTATTGGTTTGGGATATAGCGGAGATTTATAACTACCAGTGACTTGAGAAAATAGACTGTGTTGAATTGATGAACTCGATTAAGATCTTGTTCCAAAATACTCGAAATAAAAGTGTGATTTAGAATGATGTATTACGTCTGGCCAACGAAAATACATTATAGTAAATCATACAGTAGTTTCGAGAGTCGGAAGAGATGTAATGAGTGTTAGATCGAATGTTGTTTGACGATTAATGCGATTTTCGATGACTGTTGACTGAGAGTTGAGTTTTCCGACATAGTAATGCTAGTTGATCAATATTTGGACCTAGGCTATTGATGATCTAAAAAGCTTTAGTTTTGAGTTCTGATGAAGTTCTAAGCAAAAAAAATTAAAGACGATGCATAGATAGTTTTAGCGGTGTTAAACACTTGTATTGATGTCATTCGAAGGACTTAATTGTTAGATGGATGTTTATTGCTTGTGTTAGTGGATATCGTTGACTTGAAATCCATGTTCGAATGATTAATGTTGGTTTAATATTGCATTTGTAAGTATTTCTTCTAATGATGATATGAATAAAGCCATGCTTTCAGTAATGAATTTCGGGTAAGCATCGACCTAGATGAGTGATTTATGACGAAACTCTTAAATAATGAGTTTGAACTAGGTATTTATCTGCAGATATTGGGTTGTTTTGTTGAGATCAGTGTTGACCTAGCGTTAAATTATTTGAAGAATTAGATACTTTTCTTTGTGTTTAGAGGTTAGTGTTAGCTTTTGACCTATGACACGAATCTGACTAATACTGAAAATTCGATGAAAATAATTTAGGAGTGACCACATGTTTTAGGGTCAACCACACGAGTGGGGGCTCACTCGTACGAGTGTCACGCATGTGAGCCCTGATCAGCTTTGTGGAAACTTGTTTTGGTCATAACATTCACACCGTAACTCCGTTTGTGATGACCTGGGAATTTCCGACTAAATTTAAACTTTATCTTTATATCATTCCGACACGATAAGCAAAATCTGTCATATTGAGTCTCGGAAAATTTTTTAACTGTCTTCATATATTCAATTGACCTTCGACTGTTCTCAACGATTCACGAACAATTAATTGTAAATAGATACTTTTATAAATATAAATATATAAATATATATATATATATATATATATATATATATATATATATATATATATATATATATATATATATATATATATATATATCAATTTGAAATATAAAATGTTATAAGTATTACATAATTGATGAAATGTAAGATTTATATATTATTTGATGTTGCAAGTTTAATTTTAGTTGTTATATTATTATTACATTCACTACTATTAGTAATCAGTAATATTAATAATGTTAACTATTATAACATGAAATTAATGCATTTGTTTTGCTAACTAGTGGAAAATCATAATTATGGTTAATACCTGTATTATTATTAAATAATATTAGTTCCTTTATTTATTATTTTATTAGTATCTTTATTTTTTTTAAACTTATTAATATCATTATTATTATTATTGGTAGTAAAAATTATGATCTTAGTTGTTATTAAGATTATTAATATGGTAATTTTTATAATTACCATTACCATCAAAATCACTATTAATGTTAATATTAGTATTAGTAATACTATTATTATATTTATAATTGTTTAGATATGATAACAAGGTTATAAGAATAATTAGAAATTATAAAATTGTAATTCAAATATTATTAGTACTTTTATTATTATTAATATTATTGCTTTTGTAATCATTATCATTATTATTATATGGTTATATTAATATTAAATATTATTAAACCTAACATTTTCATTAAAGAGATCATTATCATTATTATTAATATCACCATATTATTATTATCATTATTTATCTTTATCAATAATATTATTATTAATATTATTATTATAAATTATTATTATTATTAATATATTATTATTAACTAAAGTACTAGAAATGCAAGCTGTTAAAGCGTCGAGTTGGTTAGCATCGCTTTCATTTTTTTTTTCTCCTACTTGTCTATCCTTCGGTCACAAGTGGGAAATTAAGTCAGAATGGAAACAAAAGTGTTAGCACTCTCAATCAACTTTTACTTCTTTTATTTTTTTTATCAAAGGCTGCTGTCGATCACTCTGCCATAAATCAATCAGTTTTAAATTGAGAAGGGAATTCATACAACCTCACACTATCAACTCAATTACAATTAATTTTTTTTTTAGCTTTTAATTTGGTAAATTCCATCAAAAAAATGAAGAACACCCTGTACGCTCAACTTTTTAATCAAAATTCGAATTTGAACTAATTTTAAAAATGTAAAAATGCAGATTTGTTAGGAATGTTTACTCAAACTTTCTTCAAAATCTCAAGTCCCAATTCATTGTATCAAGTCTAAATTTCGAAGTCAAAGTTTGTAAATAAAAAAGTCAACAAAAGTTCTTTGATCAAATTTGAGTTCGTGTTTATGTTTCGAGATCAATTGAGGTTTGAGATAGCTTCTAGGAAAGAATTACAATCAATTTCATGTTATAAGTTTGGTCTCATCCGTTCCCCAAATCAAAAACAATATTTTTTTTTTAAAACAGCCGTCGCTGCTGTACTGTTTTTTTTTTTTTTTCTCTTCTCAATTAATTTAAGAACTTAAGAAAACTGATTACAAATTGTTTGAAAGTTCTAAAAATGTTTAAGTGATTGACTATCGTTGTTGGGTTGAGTTCTTGATCGATATGGATTTAGAAGTTAAGGAAGAAGAAGATTAAATAACACGGTTTATTACAATTAGCAGTTATATTAAAACAGAAAAATGTGAATGGAGGAGTGGTCTTGTGCGTGTGTTAGTGAGCTAGAGGTTCCGGGTTCGAGTCCGATCTGGGACAATTATTTTTTTTTCAGCGGCCTTTAAAGGGTATAGACCTTTTATTTTATTTCTATTATTATTATTATTATTATTATTATTATTATTATTATTATTATTATTATTATTATTATTATTATTGTTATTATTATTATTATTATTATTATTACTATCATTATTATTATTATTATTATTATTATTATTATAATTGTTGTTATTTTTAGAGCTATAATTATTAAGATTACTATTACTATCACTAATACAAGTATTATGATAAAAAGTTCACTTAGTATTATTATGATTATAATTAAAAATATAATTTTTAATGTCATTACTAACATTAATATTACTATTTAAAAAATGTAACTTTATCATTTTATTACTAGCCTATGTATTATTATTATTATTATTATTAGTAATTATTTAGTATTATTATTGAAAGTATCAATTTCATTACAATTATTATTAAATTTGTCATGTTATTTAAAAACTACTGTTATTTTCATTATTATAAGTTGTAATATTAAAACTATCATTAGCATTATGATCAAAAGAATTATTGATATTGTCATCTTTAATACTAAAACTAGTATTATCATTATCAATATTTTAGCATTACAAATATTATTATGGTATTATTAAAAATACTATTTTAACAAACAAATGATATACAAGAATATAATTAGTACATATAACATAACAAAAGTTATATTTTAAAATATATATAAAATAAACATATAATAAAATATATAAGTTATTGATTTAAAAAGTATATCTCCAATAATAATATATATTTGATTGATTACAAGTATATGTTTTAATATACATATGAATGATATAGGTTCGTGAATCCGAGGCCAACCATGTATTGTTCAGTATCGTCGTATGTATATTTTTACTACAAAATATCGTATGGTGAGTTTCATTTGCCTTTTTTTTACTCTTTATGTTTTTGGGCTGAGAATACATGCAAATGCTTTATTAACTGTTTTACAATATTTATATGCGTGAGTTTCATTAATCCCTTTTTTAAATGCTTTTGCAATATATATTTTTGGGACTGAGAATACATGCGCTACCTTTATAAATGCTTTACGAAATAGACACAAGTAATCGAAACTACATTCTATGGTTGGATTATCTAATCGAATATGCCCTTTTTATTAAGTCTGGTAATCTAAGAATTAGGGAACAGACACCCTAATTGACGCGAACTCTAAAGATAGATCTATCGGGCCCAACAAGCCCCATCCAAAGTACCGGATGCTTTAGTACTTCGAAATTTATATCATGTCCGAAGGAGGATCCCGGAATGATGGGGATATTCTTATATGTATATTGTGAATGTCGGTTACCAGGTGTTCAATCCATATGAATGGTATTTTGTCTCTATGCATGGGACGTATGTTTATGAGAAATAGAAATATGAAATCTTGTGGTCTATTAAAATTATGAAATGATTATTTATGCTAAACTAATGAACTCACCAACCTTTTGGTTGACACTTGAAAGCATGTTTATTCTCAGGTACGAAAGAAATCTTCCGCTGTGCATTTGATCATTTTAAAGATATTACTTGGAGTCATTCATGACATATTTCAAAAGACATTGCATTCGAGTCGTCGAGTTCATCAAGATTATTATTAAGTCAATTATAGATGGATATATTATAAAATGGTATGCATGCTGTTAACTGTCGATGTAAATGAAAGTTTGTCTTTTAAAAACGAATGCAATATTTGTAAAATATATCATATAGAGGTCAAGTACCTCGCGATGTAATCAACTATTGTGAATCGTTTGTAATCAATATGGACTTCGTCCGGATGGATTAGGACGGGTCCTTTCAGTTGGTATCAGAGCGGTGGTCTTAGCGAACCAGGTCTGTATTAGTGTGTCTAACTGATAAGTCGTTAGGATACATTAGTGAGTCTGGACTCCGACCGTGTCTGCATGTCAAAAGTTTTGCTTATCATTTCGTGTCAAAAATTTCCTGCTTATCATTCTTAGGGAATCACTTGCTTATAATTCTTAGTCTAAACACGTTTTACTGCATTGACTGCATGAATAGTGAATAGACAAAATTCATATCTTAGCGTATCTACTACTTTATATCTTGGCATATCTGTTATTGTTACCTTTGCCTGAACAACTTCCGTAGATTCCTCCGTAACTTATGGGATTTTAGTATTTTATATGCATATGTAAATTATGTATTGCAAGGTACTAATCTACATCCTATAATCTATTTCTTATCGAAAATTCTTCAACTAATCGTACGAGATGAATCCCTCAACTAGTTCGAGTCCCTCTGATTTCGATAACTATTTCGATAGTTATTTCAACAGTTAATCCGACATGGATATTCACCTAAGCTCCGAAAGAGGTGTCACTAGAATGAATCAATCAATCAGTCATCCCCAATTCATCTGATGGATTCGTAGTCAACTTAATCAATGGAGACGCGCAGAAGGAGATCCCTTCCACTAACCGAATTCACCTTTTGGCGAAGAACCTGAAGCACTTACCGGCGAACCTGTTCGTAACACCATTTTCACCCTCACTTCTCGAATATCTCGCCACGACTATATCATGACTCACGTTCTAAACCTTATTCATCCGCTCGTTCCGACCGACAATCATCCCGGAGTAATACAAGAAGTCAATGAACTTCGCGCTCTAGTAATCAATTTGGAGAATATGGTGCAAAACGTACCAGCTTCAGCAACATCACCAGCACCAACATCAATACCAGTACCACCAACAACTCAAGTTCACATCATACACCTCAACATCTAATTATGTACCTCGAGCATAATCATCAATCTGCGAAACGTTCTACATCATTTATCTTCGTTCGACATGACGATTATGTAATCTTTAATGTTTTAGAGATTATATATTCTAGTTCTAACGGTAAATCAAATGAGATTAATATTATATTAACTCATTAAATGTATGATTACATCTGAAGAAAATATATCTGTAAGTATATTTTCATAAAGATTATAATTAAAAATTCTTTCGTATAAACTGTTAATGGTGAAAATATTTTAACGGGTAGGAAATACCCGAGGAATATTTAGATTTCACTTTAATAGGTTATACTGTACATTCTTCGAATCTGATTCAACATCCATTTACTATCCTATTTACATCTACCGATATACGAATCCGTTCACCACAGAATAACCATTTTCATTCAAATTCAATTTCATATTTGGATTTTGACTTACCAGAATCCAACAAGTGGCTTAATGAAGAATTAATAAACACAATAAAAATTGATTAGAAACAGACTAATTAACAACATGAAATTTTGTTAAGAATCCACGCTAACAAAATCCTAGCTAACTGTTCCTAGCTAACTGTTAATTTCGTATTACATTTTATTTATCGCAATTTATTTTATCGCAATTTAATTCTCGCAATTTTATTTATTGTTATTTAAATTCTGTTATTTACTTTACGCACTTTATTTATCGTTATTTAATTTCTGTTATTTATTTTACGCACTTTAAATATCGGGACATGTATTCAACGTTTTGACATATCATATCGACGCATCTATATATATTATTTGGAATCACCATAGACACTCTATATGCAGTAATGATCGAGTTCTCTATACAGGGTTGAGGTTGATTCTACAATAATATATATAGTTTGAGTTGTGATCGAGTCTGAGACGTATACGGGTCACGACACGTATTAATTAATTTGAATATTATATATTAAACTATATATATGAATTATTGGGCTATCAACTGTGGACTAATAACATTAAATAATTAAAATGAATTAAAATATTGATTAAAATATATGAAACTAAACAATTCTTCAAGTTTGCCACTTGATTTCGTCTTAAACATCATTTGTATCTTCACGATTACATTCTGCGTTCAAACCTTTCATGATTCTTGAAAACACCTCGATCGAGAGGATGAACCAACCGCACTTCATTTACGGGAGAAAAGATTTATGCATATAGTTATGCACCTGAAAACACTCGGAACCTGAGTAAATGTTTAACACGTAGCTGTGCTAATTCCTTTAGCATTATTATTACTAAAAATAACTTTCATCTGCTGTTCGAGATAGCCAGTTTTGTCACAGCTTCAGCAAGACAACTTTGACTTTTCGTACGAAACAACCTTATTATAACGTTGATATATACGCCTGCTCTTTTATTGTTACCAAGGAACCTTTCATATTCTGCCATATTACTAGTAGACGTACCAGTAACCTCGTTGCTTCTTGGTTTAAATCTCCCCGAAAAATCATTATATTTATTCATAAATACCCTATCATATACTCATCCTCGTTTTGTAACAAGAATTGCCTTACCGGGAATTAGCAAATCTGTATTTTAAATCTCGCAACGTTTCTACATCAACAGTTATATGTATACATATAACATTTATCTCTTAGAACTATGATCTTTCATTCTGAAATTCTGAAAAAGCACCCAGTCTGTGAATTAATACTCTGAATGTTGAAAAGGCTGAATGAAGCAACAGAAACTGTACACAACCGTAAATGACCTTAATCGTCGGAAGTTTGATGATAAAGAATAATATGTTGGAAAAGCTCAGAAACGTTGGAACTGGAAAACGGATAGAGTTAACCATGAAGGAGACCAAGGACAAATACAAGGACCATACCCTATATTCAAAGAATCCAGATAATTCTGGATCCGTTGAAATCTTTAGAAAATATCTTGCTCCGAAGTCATGTTAAAACCTTGCGAAAAATCTTTCTCCATCAACCATCGAACTTAGAGATTCCAAAATATCATCATCAATATCTTCGATATTTCTGAGGATATTTTCATAAATATTCTCATCCGAAATCATTAATCTCTTCGTGCTTCCTGTGTATCATTATATTGGAAACATTCAATAGAAAATTTAGTACCGAAAAGCGGATTAAGCGAAACTATGAAGGAAGCCTTGGACAAATCACAAGAAATAAGTTTGACTTCAAAGAATCCAAAAGATTCTATTTCTGACGAAATCTTTAGCAAATACCTTGTTTCCGAATCTAAACCCTTACGGATAAATCTTCTTCATCATTCATCAATATTAGAAATTCCAAGATATCATCGTACCTTTCATTATAAATATCCTCCATATTTTTGAAGATATTTTCATAACTATTCTTATCTGAAATTATTAATCTCTTCATGATATCAGTGTTACATTATATAGAAACTATTAGTTTCTATATTCTGTAAACTTTCGAGCTTAAGATATAAATGTTATAGAAGTAATGTTGGGAACTGATGCATGAGTTAGTATAATATAATGGCACTTGATCAACGTGATTATATTACAGTAAGTCATGCTGAGTTCTAATGGAACGTGATAATTCACAGATCATAACGTTATCATGTGCCATGTTACATAACTCTTTCATTCTGCTCAACTTCTGAACATATCAAGAAAAATATGTTCTTGATAGTTCTATTCTCAGTGATTTCGGTAATTTAACCAATCAAATCGTGCTATCACGTTCCTTTCTGCTTAGAACGTTATGAGCAATCGAAACGCTATATCTATGAATTCTGGACCATTATTCGCTTGACTTGAAGTCGGGAAGAGAAAAACAAGAGCATGGAGCTCCGAAACATAATAAGGAATTTAGAACCGATCACAAACACAGAAATCACAAACCGTGTACATCAATGTGTATTGCAACATAAAGACACGGGAGAATTAAAAACACTATAACCCCAAGGGCGAAGTAGAAGTAAGCAGATTCTTCTGGTGGAAGATGGAAAAGGAGAATGATTGTTGAGATAGTAAGGATAAGGATAAGAATCGGAACTGGATTAAGCATTTTCACAATCTTTTGAATTTGGAAATCGAGTACAGAAGTGGTAAAAACTAATGGAACGGAAAAGGTAAATTTATAATGGAAGCATCCGACAGAGCAATCGAGGCATATGACCGTATCTAATTAAAAAGATCTTAATTTCCATAAATCCCAAAAAATCAGATCTTATAGATATCCAAGATTTCCTTTTAAATCCCTTGAATTTCGAAATTCAACAGTGACTACATCAAAATTTAAGAGGAACCTCTATTTAATTCATATCACTTTTTTTGTGATAGCTTCATTCGTACTTTCGAACAATTAAATTGTGTTATACATATTATCCAATGATGATAAACCTCTAATTATCAACTCATATTGGTCATGAAAACATTATTATTGTTAGCCATGACCACCTCACTCAAATTTTGGGACGAAATTTCTTTAACGGGTAGGTACTGTGATGACCCGAGAATTTCCGACTAAATTTAAACTTTATCTTTATATCATTCCGACACGATAAGCAAAATCTGTCATATTGAGTCTCGTAAAATTTTTTAACTGTCTTCATATATTCAATTGACCTTCGACTGTTCTCAACGATTCACGAACAATTAATTGTAAATAGTTACTTTTATAAATATAAATATATAAATATATATATATATATCAATTTGAAATATAAAATGTTATAAGTATTACATAATTAATGAAATGTAAGATTTATATATTATTTGATGTTGCAAGTTTAATTTTAGTTGTTATATTATTATTACATTCACTACTATTAGTAATCAGTAATATTAATAATGTTAACTATTATAACATGAAATTAATGCATTTGTTTTGCTAACTACTGGAAAAATCATAATTATGGTTAATACCTGTATTATTATTAAATAATATTAGTTACTTTATTTATTATTTTATTAGTATCTTTATTTTTTTTAAACTTATTAATATCATTATTATTATTATTGGTAGTAAAAATTATGATCTTAGTTGTTATTAAGATTATTAATATGGTAATTTTTATAATTACCATTACCATCAAAATCACTATTAATGTTAATATTAGTATTAGTAATACTATTATTATATTTATAATTGTTTAGATATGATAACAAGGTTATAAGAATAATTAGAAATTATAAAATTGTAATTCAAATATTATTAGTACTTTTATTATTATTAATATTATTACTTTTGTAATCATTATCATTATTATTATAAGGTTATCATTAATATTAAATATTATTAAACCTAACATTTTCATTAAAGAGATCATTATCCTTATTATTAATATCACCATATTATTATTATCATTATTTATCTTTATCAATAATATTATTATTATAAATTATTATTATTATTAATATATTATTATTAACTAAAGTACTAGAAATGCGAGCTGTTAAAGCGTCGAGTTGGTTAGCATCGCTTTCATTTTTTTTTTCTCCTACTTGTCTATCCTTCGGTCACAAGTGGGAAATTAAGTCAGAATGGAAACAAAAGTTGTTAGCACTCTCAATCAACTTTTACTTCTTTTTTTTTTTTTTTTTATCAAAGGCTACTGTCGATCACTCTGCCATAAATCAACTAGTTTTAAATTGAGAAGGGAATTCATACAACCTACACTATCAACTCAATTACAATTATATTTTTTTTTTAGCTTTTAATTTGGTAAATTCCATCAAAAAAATGAAGAACACCCTGTACGCTCAACTTTTTAATCAAAATTCGAATTTGAACCAATTTTAAAAATGTAAAAATGCAGAGTTGTTAGGAATGTTTACTCAAACTTTCTTCAAAATCTCAAGTCCCAATTCATTGTATCAAGTCTAAATTTCGAAGTCAAAGTTTGTAAATAAAAAAGTCAACAAAAGTTCTTTGATCAAATCTGAGTTCGTGTTTATGTTTCGAGATCAATTGAGGTTTGAGATAGCTTCTAGGAAAGAATTTCAATCAATTTCATGTTATAAGTTTGGTCTCATCCGTTCCCCAAATCAAAAACAATATTTTTTTTTAAAACAGCCGTCGCTGCTGTACAATATTTTTTTTTTTTTTTTCTCTTCTCAATTAATTTAAGAACTTAAGAAAACTGATTACAAATTGTTTGAAAGTTCTAAAAATGTTTAAGTGATTGACTATCGTTGTTGGGTTGAGTTCTTGATCGATATGGATTTAGAAGTTAAGGAAGAAGAAGATTAAATAACACGGTTTATTACAATTAGCAGTTATATTAAAACAGAAAAATGTGAATGGAGGAGTGGTCTTGTGCGTGTGTTAGTGAGCTAGAGGTTCCGGGTTCGAGTCCGATCTGGGACAATTATTTTTTTCCAGCAGCCTTTAAAGGGTATAGACCTTTTATTTTATTTCCATTATTATTATTATTGTTGTTATTATTATTATTATTATTATTATTATTACTATCATTATTATTATTATTATAATTGTTGTTATTTTTAGAGCTATAATTATTAAGATTACTATCACTAATACAAGTATTATGATAAAAAGTTCACTTAGTATTATTATGATTATAATTAAAAATATAATTTTTAATGTCATTACTAACATTAATATTACTATTTAAAAAATGTAACTTTATCATTTTATTACTAGCCTATGTATTATTATTATGATTATTAGTAATTATTTAGTATTATTATTGAAAGTATCAATTTCATTACAATTATTATTAAATTTGTCATGTTATTTAAAAACTACTGTTATTTTCATTATTATAAGTTGTAATATTAAAACTATCATTAGCATTATGATCAAAAGAATTATTGATATTGTCATCTTTAATACTAAAACTAGTATTATCATTATCAATATTTTAGCATTACAAATATTATTATGGTATTATTAAAAATACTATTTTAACAAACAAATGATATACAAGAATATAATTAGTACATATAACATAACAAAAGTTATATTTTAAAATATATATAAAATAAACATATAATAAAATATATAAGTTATTGATCTAAAAAGTATATCACCAATAATAATATATATTTGATTGATTACAAGTATATGTTTTAATATACATATGAATCCGAGGCCAACCCTGCATTGTTCAGTATCGTCGTATGTATATTTTTACTACAAAATATCGTATGGTGAGTTTCATTTGCCTTTTTTTTACTCTTTACGTTTTTGGGCTGAGAATACATGCAAATGCTTTATTGACTGTTTTACAATATTTATATGCGTGAGTTTCATTAATCCCTTTTTTAAATGCTTTTGCAATATATATTTTTGGGACTGAGAATACATGCGCTACCTTTATAAATGCTTTACGAAATAGACACAAGTAATCGAAACTACATTCTATGGTTGGATTATCTAATCGAATATGCCCTTTTTATTAAGTCTGGTAATCTAAGAATTAGGGAACAGACACCCTAATTGACGTGAACTCTAAAGATAGATCTATCAGGCCCAACAAGCCCCATCCAAAGTACCGGATGCTTTAGTACTTCGAAATTTATATCATGTCCGAAGGAGGATCCCGGAATGATGGGTATATTCTTATATGTATATTGTGAATGTCGGTTACCAGGTGTTCAATCCATATGAATGGTATTTTGTCTCTATGCATGGGACGTATGTTTATGAGAAATAGAAATATGAAATCTTGTGGTCTATTAAAATTATGAAATGATTATTTATGCTAAACTAATGAACTCACCAACCTTTTGGTTGACACTTGAAAGCATGTTTATTCTCAGGTACGAAAGAAATCTTCCGCTATGCATTTGATCATTTTAAAGATATTACTTGGAGTCATTCATGACATATTTCAAAAGACATTGCATTCGAGTCGTCGAGTTCATCAAGATTATTATTAAGTCAATTATAGATGGATATATTATAAAATGGTATGCATGCTGTTAACTGTCGATGTAAATGAAAGTTTTTCTTTTAAAAACGAATGCAATATTTGTAAAATATATCATATAGAGGTCAAGTACCTCGCGATGTAATCAACTATTGTGAATCGTTTGTAATCAATATGGACTTCGTCCGAATGGATTAGGATGGGTCCTTTCACCGTTTTCGATGAATAAACTATCATTGAAATCGTCTTGCAGTTTACTACCCAATGATAAGGTTTTAAAAAGCTAGATCAAACTTTATTTTGGTCAGAAGTAGGGATTTTTAAGTGTATGTCTTGTTGTGCACTCAGTGAGTGTTGACATTGTTTGAGTTTATGATGTAGGCTTATCATATAGTGAATATATGATGGTATGTGATAATTTATTGTATGTATTGATGTTGTATGTTGTGCATTTTGAGTTGAAATCCGTATAAACAGCTGTTGCTACTGTTCTTCATCACTCGCACGAGTGAGCCTTCACTCGTACGGTTGGGGTGGTCAACCGTGTTATGAACCGTGTGAGTGAGTGGTTATGGAGAACTATTGTTTTAGGTAAGATGATACATACGGTTGGGATGTGACTTGTACGAGTCACTAGTCACTCGTGTGGTGAACCGTACAGATCATTTAATTCTTTGATGGGTGTTCAGTCATAGACCAAACGTACGAGTAAGTTGTCAACCGCATGGTTGAGTGTTCTCAAATGTGCGAGTGAGTGTGTTACTCGTACGGTTGGTAGACCCGTCGTTAAGTGATTAAGTGTTAGTTTATATATACTGTGAGTAGTATTGGAATATGATTACTAACTTATTCAGTATTTGTTCTCAGGTGATATGGACGAGGAGAAGACTCGGTGACATTAGACTATCGAGTGCTGCCGGTATCGGTGAGTGGGACTAACTGGAGTATGTAGTATCAAGTAGCATGTTATATTATGATTGCCATGCTTGTTAGATATACTTACTAATACTGTTAGTTAGTCTGTGGTGATGACTGCATGTTAGTTGATGCTTGTCTGCTGGAGCCCAGTGCGTCCCTATTGTGTGCTAGCCTCGGTAGGAGAGATCAACTTGTGGGTTGGGTTCCTCTGTGGTAGCCTAGACAATCGTGGTGTATATAAATGTGAATGACGCGTCCGTCACGTGTGGATTATGTATATACAACATGGTGGTGGAGGAACTTCTGGTAAGCCCCAGTCCGATCAGCTGGTAGTTAATGGTTTGGCCGAGATGCCAGAGTCTCTGTAGACGGCACTTGGGTGATGTTTGTGTGTTAGATTTTGTGACATGATTAGTATGACAGTTCCTGTATACTATTGCCTGTAGTTAGTTTCACTCACTTAGCTTCATGCTAATCCCCCACATCTTCCCTGCAGGTTATGGATTCGTTGTATGCTAGTTATCAGGGTGAAGATGAGATGCTGGAAGATATGTTTGACAAAGTCGGAAACTCTGATGTCGTGTCCTTTATAGTAAAAGATGTTTTAATGTTTAATATAACACCCAGCCTTTTAAATATTAACGTATATATTATATACATATGGATTTTATATAATATATATATAATAACCAGGTCTTCCGCTGTATTTAAAAAAAAATCAAAAAATCAAGGGTGTTAAAGAACCCGTCGAATACAATCAACACTTCGAAGTTGAAACTTCACTCGCATAGCGATTTAGCAATCTCGCCACTCGCTCGCATTCATTGATGCCTCTTACCACGAAATACAGTGACGTTGTTTTTCTAACAGTCAAACGTCCGCCTAGGAAACACGGAAGACGCCATGTTTTCCTACATCTACTCTCTGGTTACTTCTCTCGGTAACTTACTTTTCACACCACTTCGTCAATCGCGACTTACCAAGTCCAGTAAATCGAGTATTAAGCCTCGCATTATTTCTAAATCGGGAAGGACTTATGCCTTGATCATACAATGACTCTCACCCATAAATTCAACCGATCGCACATGCGCCTTAATGAATATGAAACTCACGCGGTTCACTACCCAAACCACAACGACAATAGGAAGGCCGAAATGAACGTGCCTCGGTGTTATCCGAAACGAACGTGATAACACAATAGAGTTATCCGAAACACACGTGATACTCTACCCCCAACCCCAAACGACAATGGGAAGACCAAAACGAACGCGTCTCAAGTGTTATCTGAAACGAAGGCGATAAACACTATAGTGCCATCCGAAACGAACGCGATGCACTACCCACCATCACCAAAGTTGCCGACGCCTCTGCCAACATAGTGAATCCGAAATGAACGCGATTCACCGTAGTGTTATCCGAAATGAACGTGATAACACCCCAACCTCATGTGGTCCCGACAACTCGGTATTACATGAATTCGAAATGAACGCGATTCATATTACCATACCCCACAATCACTTCGCAAAGTGGAATAATCCACTAGCGATTCCCACGAACACGCTTCCCAACTGAGAGAACGAAGTAATCTCCTGGACACAAAACTCAGAACAGCATACCACACCATTCAAGATTCACAACTCCCCGGATTTATGCTACAGATACACCCCTTTAGGGTATATGCGTACCCCTACTACATGGTTTAATTTCATGCTCAAGTCGTGAAGATGGTAACATCCTACGAATTTATCGTTCACCAACATAAATGACCATCAACATCACTGATCATATAGACACTGATTTCTGCGAATCAGCTTCAAACTCTTGAAGTTATCAAACACAATCATCCTAGACGTCATACTTAAAATGACATCACCATCAATAACATGAGTCGCGCCCGTCTCCTCCACGAGGTAGACTCTCATCAAGTTCCTACGTGCACCGTGAGCCTAGGCACATGCCATCGCGCTCCATCCATCCTATTAGTCTGTAAAGCTCACTCGACCTTCTACTCAATTAACAGCTAATAGCTAACAGGCCTTTGCTCACTCTCATGGAGAAGAGTGACCAATCCGACACATCAAAATAGTCGCCGCATTAGCAACACATCCTCATTGACCAACCTCGTAGACAGTTACGTCCAAAGTCGCCTCGCCAATCATCACAACCCACTGAGCTCTTAAGAGCAACAGGATTCACCTGTCTCGTGAGCTCATCAATCACATTTAACTCATCATCGCTCCCAGTTGAGCATAGAAAATGACCTTAAGATTCATTTGCCCTACTTCACTTTAAATGAAGCATGTACCGCAACTCTCTCTCTCTAACATCGGCTTTCGCAGTCGTTGAATCACGATCGCCCGATAATTCTCCATCGCCATCACCGTGGCACCCAAGGGTCTCTCATCGTTACCCCATGAAACACATGACTACACCAGCATCGGAGTCTCACATTACACTAGCAGGTATAAAAGACACATGTCACAGTGTCATACCGACTCCCACTACCATCAACTGAGGGTTAGAAACTCAGATCTTAGGTTCCATACACCAGATGTCACCCAACGTGCAACTAAATAACCCGAGGTCATACCTACCCGACGAACCTTACGGTTCATTAGGCCACCAATCTTCCTAGCGAACACACGCCACAACATGCTCGCCTAAGCTAAGCAATATAGGCCAGCTAAACCCTTCACAACACACCAGGAAATTTCTTAGAAACACCAAGGCTTACACTCCACCGCACACTGTTACAACCATCAATACATGGAAAATTCCATAAGGAACTTACCCTAATTCCGCAAAGAACTAACACAACCCATCATCATAAGGGTCTCACTCTCGAGAGTTTAACGACCCAAGCACACTTCGATACATCATCATCGCAGACGACCTAGAACCAGAGTCACTACCGGATTCACTAACTACCGTATTCACTCGAGTACCAATACAAAATGCACCCAAGAGACCTATATCATCCCAGTACGGGCTTCAAGTCTCCGCCACACACACGTAGATCATCTTATTTATAGTAAATAACTACAGCAAAATCAACTCAGTAGTACACCCACTACTTAGGGTGACTACACACGCACCAACTCGTGAGTCCACCTACTCACTTTAACTAACCACATTCACCGTAACACTTTTTAACCAATAATAAACCCAAAGTGACACAAGAACATAACATGAGACTACCATAACCTAGGAACCAATTCATGATCCCTAAATCGTCTCCGAACCAACCCCAACCATGTCATGTTCATCCGTTCGGTACTCGACATGTCATGTTTGGTGCCAAGATACACGGTTGTAATAATGGTGATCCAACATTAATACAATTGCGTACCTTACCATTTCCACATGTCCATATAAAGTACTTTACCTGGCCTAGTGCGACATTTACACAAAAAAAAACACACGTTAACTTCTAGTACTCCCAAATGATCAAAGTCCTTATGGTGAACTTGACCATTCAAAACCGCCAAATAACCGAAGCTCTCCAATAGATTCGTCCCTAGGATACCACATCAAAAGATATATATATATATATATATATATATATATATATATATATATATATATATATATATATATATATATATATATATATACACATACACACACACAATATAATAATAATGATGCACATATATTGCAACCGCATGTCACCCTACCTCTTAAGGATTTATCATTGAAAGCAACTTCTAGTCAACCTACTACTTTAGGCGAATTTCAATCTAAGTCACAAGAGCAAACACCAATTAAGGCCCCACGTATCCACAAGTCCTAGTTAGTGTACCTAATCCAAGGCACATTCCGATCCGTATTTCTACAAGTCCGCATACAATTTCACACCGTCAAGTCTAAGTCTAGACACCTATCACAAAGTCACCTAGATCCCTTAGACCATTCTCTGATACCACCTGAAACGACTCCAACCTGTTAATCAAAAAACGACTAACCTTTTTTTACATGGTCACATCGCGTCGCGGTACCATATGGTCGCTACGCGGACCCAAGCGCATTGTCAATGCCAAACCTAAAACATGATCTGGACATCAGCTCCAGCACCTAGTTGCGACGCGACTTACCACTGTACCAGATGCCTATAACCAAAATTTTAAGCTCGACATCCTAATTACACTATATGTCGTGACGCGACCTTACACAAAACCGGGTGTTGCAGTTTTTGTCAATTATATAACAACACCATCACAAATAATACAAGTCTTAAACCCTTTCCAACCTGTTCATATGTACACATAACCCACAAACGACAAGTTTACAAGTTAAAAATTCCGAGTAGCCCAAGACCCATAAGTCACCAAGTGTACATTATGACCCAAATTTCACACAAAACATTGAGTTTTGACTCAATAACCCAACCCAATATCGCGAGCATGATCCCGGGGATTTTACCACTCGCCCCTCCCAAGTCCAAAGGCTACAAGCCATCTCGCCAAGCTCAAGCATCTCTAATCCACCCTAGCCTAGCAACTAGGTAGCTCTACACCAATATTACCTATAAAAAGGTAAACAACGAGATAGTAAGAAATGCTTGGTGATAGTGCTCCAAATGAACATATATTTAGTATCAATATCCCTCCGATATGTAAAGATTTCAGTTGCAATTGTTCCATTTTCATGTAATATTCATTTATATTAAATAAGTGCGAAGACAAAAGGCGAAAACAACGAATTGAAGACGCAAAGGTCCAAAAAGCTCAAAAGTACAAGATACAATTAAAAAGGTTCAATTTATTGATAAGGAATGTCTAAAAATGACAAGAGTACAAGTTACGAAACGCAAAGTACAAAATATCTCAGCGTACGCAAGGACGTTCAAAAATCCGAAACCGGTACATGAACCAACTCTCAACGCTCGACGCAACGGAAAAAAAATTACGAGTCTACTATGTATATAAATATAATATAATATATAAATAATTATAAAAATTATTTATATATTATATATATTTAAATAAAAACCGTCGGCAGCCTTGGATCTTGAACTTGTGGGCTGGTTTTGGAACCTCCGCGACTTGCGGAGCTGGAAGGCCAAAATGGCCGCGACTCGCGGAGCAGTGAATTTCAGTTCTGGCTATAAAAGCTCTCGAGTTCTGCATGTAAAATATATAATAAAAAAAAATAATAATAATACTCCGTGTGTAATAATAATAAACAAATATATATATATATATATATATATATTATATATATATAGATTAGTGGTATATTAGATTAGATTGGGTTATGTAAATGTTATTTTTACGGGTTTTAAAGTCGGAGCTCTGTCCGTGTACCACTACGCGATAAATAATCAATGTAAGCTATGTTCTCCTTTTTAAATTAATGTCTCGTAACTAAGTTGTTATTATGCTTATTTGAACCGAAGTAATCATGATGTTGGGCTAAAATACTAAAATTGGGTAATTGGGCTTTGTACCATAATTGGGGTTTGGACAAAAGAACGACACTTGTGGAAATTAGACTATGGGCTATTAATGGGCTTTATATTTGTTTAACTAAATGATAGTTTGTTAATTTTAATATAAAGATTTACAATTGGACGTACCCATAAATAACCATATACACTCGATCGGACACGATGGGCGGGATATTTATATGTACGAATAATCGTTCATTTAACCGGACACGGGAATGGATTAATAGTCTATGGAATTATTAAAACAGGGGTGAAATTATGTACAAGGACACTTGGCGTAATTGTTAACAAAGTATTAAACCTTGGATTACACGCAGTCGATAACCTGGTGTAATTATTAAACAAAGTATTAAAACCTTGTTACAGTTCGAATCCCCAATTAGTTGGAATATTTGACTTCGGACATAAGGATAATTTGACGAGGACACTCGCACTTTATATTTATGACTGATGGACCGTTATGGACAAAAACCAGATGGACTTATCAAATAATCCATGACAAAGGACAATTAACCCATGGGAATAAACTAAAAATCAACACGTCAAACATCATGATTACGGAAGTTTAAATAAGCATAATATATTTTATTTCATTTTTTCTCGTACTTTTATTTATTGTCATTTTAATTATTGTTATTTATTTTATATTGTTATTTAAATATCGTCATTTACTATACGCTTCACTTAAAATATAAATCGACAAACCGGTCATTAAACGGTAAACCCCCTTTTATATATTATTATATATATTTTGTACAAATATAGTCGTTTAAAAATATAGTGTGCAATAATCCCGCTCCATGTGGAACGAACCGGACTTACTAAAAACTATACTACTCTACGATTAGGTACACTGCCTATAGTGTTGTAGCAAGGTTTAGGTATATCCCATTTGTAAATAAATAATTAAAACTTGTGTAATTTGTAACGTATTTCGTAGTAAAATATAGTACTATCACGTACCCCCACGCTACATCATCACTTGGTGAATGGAAACATATTATATACATACATATGCATAAAATGACTACGCACCACTAATACCATATAATAATTACATACCATGCTCGAGTATAACAATGCAAGCTATAAGCTCATACCACTATGGGATTTCACAAGTGTAACTACATCCATAGCAGTACATATATGTATATACAAGACACTATGGTTAACCCTTAACCATAAACACACACGAGGGTTGGTCAAAAACTCACGCGACCGAACACTCACACAACAACGGGGATGACCGAAAACTCACGTGTCATAATGAACCCGAAAACTCACGCAATTCACTTTTCCACACCACAATGACAACGAGGTTGGCCAAAAACTCACGCGCCATAGTGAATCTGAATACTCACGCGATTCACTACCCCAAAGGTGGTCATCGAAAACACACACGTGAATGGTGAATCCAAATACACACGGGATTCGCGCTACCACACCGCACCCACCCTACGCAACATATGCATATAAACATTACACTCACCTTAGCGCCTTGATGAATGCAATAGACTAAATTTGCCACCACGACCGAGCAAGAAACCACCTATATCACACATAGGCACAATATACACATAACTTTCAATTCTCTAAAAGAGAATCCGACACACATCCCTTTAGCCGAGGGATTACACCGTGCTCGTCAACCCTCCCATTTAACACCTAATGAGCGCAATCCAATTATCACTTTGGGTAGTAATTTAAACCCACTCTACATAATCACAAAACCCACTTTGACACAAGTCAAAAACACAAATACTAGTGATTAGGTCACCAAAACACCAATTGACACAAATATCCCAAGTACCTATGTACTTAGCTTTCTCAAAATCAAGTCACCACCTATTTTGACCCAAATCAAAGTCAACACCAAATTTTGACTCATAAACATGTTCTTATGAACATCTCAAACACCCACCAACAAGTTAGTTAGTGATTAATACCCAAGAATCAAGACTAAACTTCCAAAATTTGTCATCCAAACCATAGATTACAACACTAGGGTTACCACACCCAAACTTACACCAAAAATCCCCAAAGTCAAAGGAAAAAGGGTTTATAAGTCACCACTAACACAAACCCTAACTCAAAATAAAAATCAAACAATGAAGTTCATATTAGAATACACCTCAAGCACCAAAGGGAAGTATAGAGGCTAGAAACACCAAGATGAACTCCAATTTAGGTGGAAATCACCTTCTTCTTCTCCTCTAAAGCTCTCTTGCTCACTAGAAAACCCTTCCTCTTTCTAAGGGTTTGGGTTTGGTGAGTGAAAATGAAGATAAAATCTACTCAAGATCACCTTTGGGTGTTTAAAACTCGTCACATACAAAATTGTAATTGAGTCCTCAATTTCCAGCATTTTACACAACAGTCCCTGAGCTGCTGCCCGCCTAATATTGCGACGTGAGTACATAAGTCATGACGCAACTTTTGCTAACTCAGAAGTCAGGGTGTTACATTGGGGGTAACTTGTATGTTGTAATAGGAATATCATTAAGTTTTGTGATCTACTTCCTTAACATAACTAAGGAAGTTGATTAATTCCATTAGGAATAAATACTTGTCCAAAATAAAAAAATGTTAAGCTAAACTTAGGTGAATTTTTCAAAAGGGTAGAAAGATTATTGGTGTGGTCTAGTAAGCTACAAGAATTGTAATCGAATCTCCACCGGGTTTGAAGAATTGCTTAGTGAAGCTAACTCTCGTTAAGAGTATCGAGGAGTGAATTAAGGTGGATTAGTTAACATCCACCCCAACCAGTGGCGGAACTAGGATTTTTTTTTACTGGGGGCAAAAAATAAATTAAAAACCGTAGCAATTTTTTTGGACAAAGTATGGAGGTTTTAGGGCAAAAAAAATGAAGTTTTTAGACAAATTGTGAAGATTTTTGGGCAAAAGTTGAAGGTTTCTGGGCAAAATTTGAAGGTTGTGGGGCAAAAGTTGGAGAATTTTGGGCAAAAGTTGAAGGTGTTTTGGGAAAAAATATGTAGGTTTTGGGGAAAAAGAATCCACTGGGTGCAAAGTCGAAAAACCCAAAAATTTTACACTGAAAAAAATTCCACTGAGTGGGGCGTCCCCTGCCCCCAAGTAGTTTCGCCACTGACCCAATCACTATAAATCCTTGTGTTTGTCTTCTCTACTTCATTTACATCATTATACTAACAAACACAACTGATTCCGCACTTAAAACCTTCGGCCTAAGCATCAAACATACTTAAAGGTTTAAAGAAACATTGAATCTGAGTTTGAGTTTATAGAACTGAGATAAAAATATAGTACTTGTCGAAAAAGTTTTTCAAATCTTATTAAGTAACGATTCACCCTCTCTAATTACTTACATTTTTTTAATTAGCAAAGTCTAGAGCCATTTTTATGAAAATGGCGCTCATGCGAAGACACACGTACATCCTGAATGATCGAACATAAATAAGCTCAGATAGCAAAATTGATGTTGAGTGCATGAATGAGTGTTTAAGGACGGTTGTAACTTTGATCTCCGGTCCAGTTTACCATGGATAACCCTTATTGAGATGAGGATCTACAAAAGGGTGATCAAAGCTACGTCTACCATTGATGGCAGTTGCCGCAATAATGGCCACTAAAGGTGGTTGCATAGGGTTTATGTTCATGGAACATACATGTTACCTTAAGTGTTTTCTGGATGCAATCGTAAGTTCGGGTAATACAGAAAAAGTTGTGTCGAGCGAAGGAGGTTTAGGGTCATATTTATAATAAAACCCTAACCCTAGATTTCCTCATGATTAGGTTCTGGATCTTACCGGATAACAACCATAAATAACGGGTTTATAGTTGGAAAAGGGTCACGTTTAATTATAGATAAAATCATATCCGATTGCTTTCGTGTGCGCTAAGCAAAACCCGCATGCGCACCTCCTAAATAAATACTCTGGTAATATTCTGGACGTGCGCGTTGCACGTGATACGCGCGAGCATTATGCGCGTAGGTACGCGTTGGTCAAGGGTTGATGATATCGAATGAACATGAAAAACAGTCGTACTGGAAAACAAAGTCTACATGATATAAAGATTTAAGCGAAGAGTAAACTGACCTGAGTAATCGTGTGATCGCCGGAACTTGATCGGAGATTTTTTGGGGCGAAGGTGAAAAAGAAGTTGATTTGAATTTTTACCCAAAATGGTAAAGAATGGTTCCTATTTATATCCGGAAATGTTTAGGGCTCCAAAATGCGTGATTTAATGAGTACCGTACACGTGTCATGATCTGAACAAATGACAAGTTAAATGAACGGTTAACGATAAGAATGTTGTATGTGATAGGTTACGGTGTGGTGCAGGTTAGCATTGTCTGTTGGTTACGTAAGCCTTGCTTTGACAGCCTGTCATGATTATCTGCACTGCAGCAGTTTCCCAGACTGAATCGTAGACGTTTGATTGACAACGGCTGTCAAGTAATTAATGACCATGATGGTAAAATCTTGGCCAAATGATTAAGTTACTTGAAATCATTATTTTAATCAAATACGAAGATTAAGCATATGCTATTTTATTTTAAGTACTCCTAAGTAGTAGTTTAACATGATGCATCATGGTGATCGCACATCATATTAAAATGGGGGGTCTTAATAATACGCGTACCTACGCGTATAGCGCTTGTGCGTATCACGTGCAGCGCGCACGTCCAGAATATTACCAGAGTATCTGATTAGGAGGTGCGCACTGTGACGACCCGGAAATTTCCGATCAAATATAAACTTAATCTTTATATGTTTCCGACACGATAAGCAAAGTTTGTAATGTTAAATCTCAAAAACTTTAAACTGTGTTCATGTATTCATTTACCCTTCAAATGCTTTCGACGATCCGCGAACAACTAATTTGTAATTAGATATATATAATTTTATTTGAAATATTATTTGAAATAATATATGATTTAATTGTTGAAAATAAATATATAAAATAATATCAGTATATTTAATATTATTAAATTTAATATATAATATATAGATATGCATATAATTATATATATATATATATATATATATATATATATATATATATATATATATATATATATATGTGTGTGTGTGTGTATTATAAAAAGAAATGTTATATATTGTTATAATCAATGTTGAAAGATAAAAACAATATATAATAATTATTATTTAATGAGTATATATATGTATAAATAAAGTATATTGAATATATATTTTGTGATTTTGAAGTTATTTAATGAACGACGGTAACGCTCAATTGTCATTCGATAGTTAGTAAATGAGTTAAAAAGGAACTTATGCGATTTTAAAATAAACTGTGACTCGAAAATGGGTTTTATAAATTATAGGCTTAGTAAAAATGTATTTAGGAGCTATTTATTTAATTTTAAAACTTTTTATATTTTACTTGGGAGTGGGAGTGAATAATTAATGTAATTTTTATTTAATAGTCTGTGACTGAATTCTGTACCATAATGACCAAAATGAATAATGACATTTAATTTAAAATTTTGAAATTTTTTCGAGTATTTTTATCCGCTACTGATTATCAACAGAGCCCGATATGATACACCGTAAAAGTGTCGGTAGAATCATTACAAAATAAGAGGCGACTGAATTAGTCACGAGATTACTGTTTTTGTATCATGTCACACTATCATATCATATTATATGTATATATATATATATATATATATATATATATATATATATATATATATATATATATATATATATACATATAATATATATAATATATATACTTAGTTGACAAAACCATCATCTAATACCTCATCATGCTACTATATATTAATCATGCTTTTGTTTCCTGTAAACAACCGAATCATCTTATCTTCCCTAACCTCGGCTACCCATTGCAATCACGAGCAACCATATTATATCACCATGAACCACCTCTCACCACCTTTGATTGATAATCACCATCTTCTATATTCTAACTAAACCGCCACACTCCATTGTTTTGTTGATCGACACACAAGACACCATCACAAATAACTACTAGCGAAAACCACACAAACACATTGAATATATATACATGCATAAGAGTGATTACCATCACAATAATATTATTCGATCAAATGGACCTTAAACCCATTTAATGGACAACTTTCATTGTGCTTATCCTTCTCTTTTTCTGTCTTCCATTTGATCAAGCAACAAACACCATCACTTTCGAAACATTTGTTGTTCGTTCAATATAATCACTAGACCATCTCTTCCACAACCACACAACCACCGGAGCACCGTCTTAACATCACCATCTTCCTTTATCTCTCTCTCACTATCTATCTCTCCAAATTCTATTCCCTTTTTCAGTCAACAAAAGAACCATCAAGACAACCACCATCTCACGACTATCACCCAAACACGAGGACCACCTGCAAACCACCTTCACCGCCAATTTGAACTGCAAATTGCAGCTGTAAAACACATTAATACAGCCCCATATGTACGGTTTACTGTTGCAACATATTTTTTATCTTTTCTTTTTCTCAGCCGTTGATTTCTTTTATTTATTTCTCTTCTCTTTTCGTGATACTCCTACTGCTAGTGTACTGTTTTTACTGCTATAAGATGGTAATCTGCTACTGCTACTTACGGTTGCTGTTGGAGAACTTAAACACGAATAACAATGGTAAAATATGATTGGTGAGGACGATGAATAGTGATTTGCAACTGTTTCTATCTGTATCTGTTTTCCATTACAAGATTGATGTTAAAGAAGATAATGATTGATAATGATAGTGGGGACGTGATTAAAGGTTTACAGCAAACATCCCATTTTATTTAACGAGCTGGACATTTACTCTTATTATTTGGGCTGAACTCCATGCAATGTTTATAAATTGGGCCGTGAACTGTGACTGCCTATTGGGCTGAGTAATATTAAATTTATGAATCAATGATATATATTGGATTTGTGTACAATTTGGGCCGAAATTGTTCTTGGACCGAGATTTTAATTTTTATTTTTCGATGAACTGATTTCATGAAGATGAAGAGACATGGAACCAGTTTACTTCGGGTTATATGTAATTTAAATGGGTTTAAATCAGATAAACAATAATAGCTAAGTGGTTAGAGATGTTGGTAGGTTGAGGAGAGGTCGTGGGTTCGAGTCCCGTCGCGGGCAGTTTATTTTTTTTAAAAGGCTTCTTTTGAGGTAGTTAATCTATTTCTTTATTATTTTTATTATTATGGGTATCATTATCATTATCATTATTATTATTATTATTATTATTATTATTATTATTATTATTATTATTATTATTATTATTATTATTATTATTATTGTTATTGTTATTATTATTGATTATTGTTATTATTAAGTTAATTATTATTATTTTTACAAACCTTAGTAACATGATTATTACTATGATTAATATTGTTATCATTATTGCTGTCACTAAGTATTATTAGTATTATTATTAATATCATAATGCAAATTATTATTATCATTCTTACTAAAATTATTATTTTGACCACTAAAACTATCAATATTTTCACAAATAGATACTTTTATATAAAATTACATTACGCTATATTTTTATTATTAAAAAGATATTAGTTAAGTTATAACAATTAATATATAAATATATACTAAACCTTAATATACAGTTTTTATTATTAATGATAAGTAATAGTTATATATAAAACATATAAACTAAATATATTAAATTTATCTAAATAAGGTATAGTATAACAAGTATATTATTTATAACAAAATATATATATAATTGTTCGATTATGATTATATGTGTTAATATATATATAAATGATATAGGTTCGTGAATCCGAGGCCAACCCTACACTTGTTCAATGTCGTCATATGTATTTTTACTACAAAATACAGTATAGTGAGTTTCATTTGCTCCCTTTTTAAATGCTTTTGCAATATATATTTTTGGGACTGAGAATACATGCACTGCTTTTATAAATACTTTACGAAATAGACACAAGTAATCGAAACTACATTCTATGGTTGAATCGTTATACCGGATACCACCCTTGTTGAACTTGGTAACCTAAGAATTGGTGTTTATTATAATTGCCACCAATTGACGCGAATCCTAAAGATAGATCTATGGGCCATTGACAAGCCCCAGTCAGAGAATTTGAACTGCTTTAGTACTTCGATATTTATATATGGGGATATTCTAGATGCATTTTGTTAATGTCGGTTACCAGGTGTTCAATCCATATGAATGAAATTTTAAACACTTGCGAGTGTATGATTATTGAATAAATGAAATCTTGTGGTCTATTAAAATTATGGAAATGATTGATTATGATAAACTTATGAACTCACCAACCTTTTGGTTGACACTTGAAAGCATGTTTATTCTCATGTATGAAAGAAATCTTCCACTGTGCATTTGCTCATTTTAAAGATATTATTTGGAGTCATTCATGACATATTTCAAAAGACGTTGCATTCGAGTCGTTGAGTTCATCAAGATTATTATTAAGTCAATTATAGTAGGACATATTATGAAATAGTATGCATGCCGTCAACTTTTGATGAAATGAAAGTTTGTCTTTTAAAAACGAATGCAATGTTTGTAAAATGTATCATATAGAGGTCAAGTACCTCGCGATGTAACCAAATGTAATGTATTCGTCCAGATAGATTAGGACGGGTCTTTAAAGTTGGTATCAGAGCGGTGGTCTTAGCGAACCAGGTCTTGCATTAGTGTGTCTAACTGATAGATGTTTAGATGCATTAGTGAGTCTGGACTTCGACCGTGTCTGCATGTCAAAAGTCTTGCTTATCATTTCGTGTCAAAAATCATCTACTTATCATCCTTAGAAAATTACCTGCTTATCATTCCTAGTCTAGACACATCTTACTGCATTGATTGCATGAATAGTGTATAGACAAATCCATATCTTAGCGTATCTGTTACTGCAGACTTTATCTGACACGTTTCTTTAATTTCCTCCGTAATCTACGGGATCTTCTGTACTATATTAGATATTCTATATAATTAGAATATTATCCGATAATCGAAAATCATTTCATATCGAAAATCCTCTAACTAATCTTAAGAAATGGATCCTACACCTAGCTTGGATTCCATTAGTTCTGGAAGCAATTTCGAGATGCGTATTGAAGTAGACTCCGAAGTCAATGAACCTGAAGTGTCTCCACCATTTAGCTATTTTTATTTCTGGAGGAGATGGGGGTGGGTTCGAGACTTACTCACTCGTTGGAGAAATGAAGAAGGCGAGCCCTACCGCGAACCAAACTTACCTCCTAACATCGGAGAAAACGATGTACTCACCGGTGAACCTGATGTTATGCGAGGTGTATATGAAATAGCTTTATTTTTTACTAGAAAAAACTATTAAATACGATACAATTTTACACAAGATATTTATTTATTTATAGAATAGATATACTTAAACCTTGCTACAACACTTATAGGCAGTGTACCTAATCGTACAGTAGTGTAGTTTTTAGTAAGTCCGGTTCGTTCCACAGGGAAAAATTTTTAAATAAAGCTTAACGCTATATTAATTTTGATTTATAAAAATACAAATATATAAATAAGTAATATTATTATTATAAAGGGGGGTTTTTACCGTTTAATGACCGGTTTGTCGATTTTTAAAACTTTAGTCGCAGTTAAAACCTAATGTAAAATATTAAATAAATATAACTTAATTTAAAGCGTAAAGTAAATAACGATAATGAAATTGCGATAAATAAAAGTGCGATAAAATAAAATTGCGATAATTAAAAAGTACGATAATTAAATGTGCAATTAAATACAATAACAATAAATAAAAGTGCAATAATTAGAAGTGCAATTAAATATGAAAATAAAGGAATTATGCTTATTTAAACTTCCGTAATCATGATGTTTGACGTGTTGATTTTAGTTTATTCCCATGGGTTAATTGTTCTTTGTCCTGGATTATTTAATATGTCCATACGGATTTATCCATAATAGTCCATCAGTCATAAATATAAAGAGCGAAAGCATTCGTCAAATTATTCTTATTCCCGAAGTCAAATATTTTAACTAATTGGGGATTCGAATTGTAACAAGGTTTTAATACTTTGTTTAATGAATACACCAGGTTATCGACTACATGTAAACCAAGGTTTTACTACTTTGTTAACAATTACACCAATTACCCTTGAATGTAATTCACCCCTGTTTCAACAAGTCTATTAACTATTAATCCAGTTCCGTGTCCGGTAAAATGAATAATTATTGGTATTTATAGATATCCCGCCCACCGTACCCAGTCAAGCGTATGTGGTTATATATAAATACGTCAAATTATAAGTTTGTATATTAAATTAACAAGGTATTGTTTAGTTAATATAAAACCCATTAATAGCCCATAGTCTAATTTCCACAAGTGTCGTTCTTTTATCCAAACCCCAATTATGGTACAAAGCCCAATTACCCAATTTTAATATTTTTAGCCCAACATCATGATTACTTAGGTATTAAATAAGCATAATAATAACTTAGCTACGAGACATTAAATTAAAAAGGTTGAACATAACTTACAATGATTAAAAATAGCGTAGCGTTACACGGACAGAATTTTGACTTACACCCTTACAACATTCGCTAACATACCCTTATTATTAGATATTAAAATTAAAATTAAAATTATATATATATATATATATATATATATATATATATATATATATATATATATATATATATATATATATATATATATATATTTACGTATATAGAAAAAGATGATATATGATATTTTTTATGATCAAAATGCGTTGGCTTTTATAGGCATTTTTGTCCAGGGTCTCTCCGCAACTCGCGGCACTTTTCTTCTTCAAACTCCGCGAGTCGCGGAGTTTGCTTTTACAGCTCACTCCAATTTGGATCTTAGCTTTGCCGACGGATTTTAATAATAAATATAATATAAATATATAATTTATATAATTAATTATATATTATATTATATTTATATACATAATTAATTTGTAATTTTTAGTTCGTTGCGTCGAGCGTTGAGAGTTGACTCTAGTCCCGGTTCCGGATTTTCGAACGTCCTTGCGTACAATTTAATATCTTGTGCTTTGCGTTTTGAATCTTGTACTCTGGTAATTTTGAGACGTTTCTTATCAATAATTGGAACCTCTTTGATTGTATTTTGTACTTTTGAACTTTTTGGTCGTTTGCGTCTTCAATTCGTCGAATCTATCTTTTGTCTTTACCTTTTATTATTTAAACGAATATCACTTGTAAATAGAACAATTGCAACTAAAAGCTTGTCTTTCTTGAGGAATAATGCTATGAAATATATGTTCATTTTTAGCATTATCAAATATTCCCACACTTGAGCGTTGCTTGTCCTCAAGCAATATAGTCTTGAAATACTAGAATCACTTCTTTATTCTTCACACTTTGTACATCAGTGGTTTCTTTATGGCGGTATAAACAATGGTAGTAACGATGTGGTTTACAGTCCCACATGACTATAAAAATTTAGATCCATTAAGGAAATTGGATCTTTATGAAAACGTTTGATCTTTTGAAAATTAAATCTAGTTTTTACCCTAGATAAGTTTTTCGGAATAACCCTTCACCGGTGTTTGCAAAATATTTTTGTGGGTTTGGTGGGTTTCAGATTTGAAAATTTTAGCTCAAAACTTATGGTTTTGTGTCACCCACTTGCTAACCGTGTATTAGGAAAGCAACACGTCCAGTATACTTGTTCTGTATATTACCTTTCGGTAAACTACCGTCCGGTTGTAAAGGAAAGCGTTGAACAAGCAACTGTTAAGGCAATGTCCCCTGACATGCTTTTAATTATGGTCTATAACGTGTCGGACGCAATTACTATCCTTTGTAGGAGCAATAGTAAAGCTCACCCTTATAATTTTCCGGTCTGGCTCAAGGTCCTGTCTTTGACCATGCTATGCAACCACCGTTCTTACGGTTGACACCCGATTTGGTGCAGGTGACCTAATAAATTCTAGGTGAATTCCTAGGATTTTACGTTCAAAGGTAATGAACGCATTGAAAATGGGTTTTCAGAAAACAAATCGGTTTGAAATTTTGATCAAAATATTTTCTCGTTCAAGCTCGAGTTTAGATATCACTGAATTCCATGAGTTTGAATTCTCAATCTTTAAGGTCAATCTCAAGGATTGAGTAATATCAGTCTTAAAAGCTGATTTTTTTATCTTTTAAGGAGATTATCCTTTCTGGGGATCTGATTCATTAGTCTTATCAAGCTAATTTGCACGGTGCCCCCCATTGTACGAGATAAATCCTTCTCATGGTTAGGATAAATCTGACCACTTGGCTACCCTGTTTGATGCCGAGGTCCGTGGATTTCCTGCTGATTTTAGTGATGACTTTTCTAGATTTTTCGTCAACCTACAGCTGGTCTGGACGACAACTTCATGACCTAAATCAAGAAGCGCGTTTCTTTTTCGGAAGACTTTACTTCCTTTTAATGATGGGATTGATTAATTGTGTAGATCCATCTCTTCTTTTTTTTTATCGGGTAAAACAGTTAATTATCGTCCAAAACAAAAGTATTTTCAATTATTTGTACAAAAATATGTGACATATGTTTAAAATAACTTGGTAATTTTCCCACACTTGGCTTTTATTTTCCTTTTTATTGTCCTCTATTCCATTTTAAATGAATTCTAACATTTTGGTTTGTTTCTCAATTTATGTCCTTTCCGAGGTAACAATAATTTCGGTGTTAACATCTAGTTTTATCGTTCATAAATATGTATAAACATGATTTTGAGTTCATTTAATTGAAAATTTTGAAAAATCTTACTAGAATTGGGTAGTCAGTATATAAGACTAGAGCTGTTCTTTATTATCAGAGAGCACTAGATTCTAATACAACTACTGCGTTACTAGTATTTTTAATGGTAACCAAGTGTTTAAAGTAAAAATTTTTAAAATCCGAAAGAATTTAACCCCTTCCCACACTTAAGATCTTGCAATGCCCTCATTTGCAAGAAATTAGTAACAATTTAAATTATTGAGGGTGATTAGCGTAAAAAAATGATTAAATTTTTCCAAAGTTTCCAAACATATTGTTGTTTGTGTTGAATGATAAATGGTGCACATCATTTGTTCATTCCGTCTTGTTGTTATTTCACATATATTTTGCATCTTGTCGTCAAAATTAGTTGCTTTTGCTGAACTTAATGCCAGTCTTTGAAAATGCGTTGTTTTACCCTGTTGTGTACATAAGATAAACTGCAAACATATATACATATTTTTGAAGTTTGGTATATTACCCCACATTCAAAAATTATTAAAATCTAATAAAAGTTAGAAAATTATAAAAACTATTACAATATCAACATAAGTGTTAAATGTAGTAACATTACAAAAATAAATAAAACTAAATAAACTAGGGTTGATACTGATACCAGTAGGGGTTCCATGCATAACCGTATGTGTTATAAAATGCTTCAGCTGGGTTATAAGTAGGATACGGTGGTTGGATCTCTATAGACGAGGGAGGAAATATGGGCGTTGGAGTAGGAATATAGTTTCTACCTATATATTAGCAATGAGCTGTGATTTGGTTTTGATGAACTTGCCAATCTTCAAATGCTCGATGTCTAGCATTTTCATACTCTTGTGAAGCTATAAACCTTTGCATTTCTGTCATTTCATTTCCCCCTCCCACATTACCTGGCTGTTGATTTCTCTCAACCTGTGGATGTCTTCCATTATATCTTACTGCGGCGTTATTTCGCCTCTTCAAAACCTTAGCACCATGATATACATTTAAACCAATTATATCGTGCGGTTCTGGTTCTTCGATTAATAATCCCCCCGACTTATATCCACATCGAGATACTCAGCAATTAATGTAATAAATATACCACCTCCTATTATACTGTGCGGTCTCATCCCCCTAACCATAGCTGATAAATAATAACCCACACAATAAGGTATACTTACAGCGCTTTGTGGGTCTCGAATACACATGTGGTAAAATAAATCTTGCTCATTTACCTTTTCCTTATTTTTACCTCGCTGTGTAATCGAGTTCGCTAGAAACCTGTGAATTACTCTTAACTCAGCTCTATCTATATCCAAATAAGAGTAATTTCCCCCTTTAAATTAGTGATGGCTAGTCATTTGACTCCATACACCATGCGTATCAAAATTTTCATCAATCTTCCTACCATTTAATATCAACCCTCGACAATCGGCAGATGCTAGCTCCTCAGGCGTATATATACGTAAGGCCTGAGCCATGTCTAGTAGAGACATGCTGCGCATCGAACCTCCTAACAAAAATCTAATAAAAGTTCGATCGGTTAAACTAGTTACCCGATCATTTATTTCTATACTACACAATAATTCTTCACACCATACTTTATATACAGGTCTACGCATGTTGAATAATCGTACCCAATCGTTAAAAGTAGAATTACCATACCTCTGTGTAAGTAATTCTCTAATTGGCTCGGCCAATTCTACAGCTTCTAACGGTTCCCATTCTATTACCCTAGGTACTTCAACAGCTTTAGAATGAAGAGTGTGCAAGCTCCTTTGGTATTTTGGTTAATCTATCCAACGTCTGTCTAATCTCAAGTTCGAGTGCAAATTTTCCACGTGCATATCTGAAAATGTCATAACTGGATGAGGTATATCTTGTTTGTAATAGTTATCAACATCCTGTTGTTCCGCATTTTCAGGAGGAGCAATGCGAGCTTGGGATGAAGATTCACCCCTTTCAGTCTGCAAAACACATCAAACACAATTTTTGTGCATCCAAATATGCATTAGTGTCAGCAAAATCATCAATCAAAATAATTACAATGACATGTTCAATTTATATCAAACGTATGCTCATTTTCATATTTTTATCAAATCTACACTTTTTCAAATAATCATATACGAAAATGTTCGCTAAGTTCATAAGCATTCAACTCAAATAACATGTCAAAATAATCATTATTAGTAATTAAACAAGTTTCAAATGGCATTATCTCTCAAAAATCAAGTTCATGAATTTTAGACTTGAAAAAGTCCACTTTAATTCTCAAAAATCATGTTTAGGCTCAAAGTTTGGATCATTTAACTACCTAAACATGTTACACTACTTAATTTAGCAATAATTCATGACAAAAATCGACCATAACCTGCGTATATCAAAAAGCCCCAAATTGCTCAAGAACACAAACCCTAGATTACTCAAAATTTGAAGTTTAAGGCTTATAATCATGTTAAATAGCATCAATCTAGGTTATACAAGCATAATATATAAGCAATTTAAGATAGTTGGACTAATTGATATGTTGTAGCCCACTCATAAGATAGTGATATATAAGCATCAATATTCTTAGTGATATGTTGTAGCCCACTCATAAGATAGTTGGACTAATTGATTTTCCATGGCTACATAGGCGTAACCTCGAGTGTAAGACCCAAATATTTATTGTACATAATGTATTTATGGTGTACGATGCGTGTATGAAGTTTACGTGTTGCTTGCTCGAACGCCGAAGGAAACTAGACGTTGTCTGAAGTGACAAGGTGTGTACGTATCCTTTCAACCCCAAAGAAAGTTTGTGTTGATGTTCCAAAGCCTTACCATTGGAAAGGAAATCTTATCACGTTTCCAACGATATTTGATTCATCGAAAACGGAGCTACGGTCAAAAAGTTATGGCCAAAACAAGAAACTGAAAACTGACCTGAAGGTTGGAGCGGCGCTCCACCTTTCGGCGCGGCGCGCCGAACCCGTCTGATGCAATTTTTAGCCTTTTTAAAAGGTCTAAATGAGGGGTACTTTGGTCTTTTCACTTGGGGTCGGTTTGGGGTCATCAAAACTGATCCATTGATCAGTTTGGATCACATCTCACTCATCAAACACTCCCATCCTCAAACCCTAGAGTGAGATTAAGTTCTAATGAGAGAGAACTCCATTTGGAGAAGAAGGAGGTTGTTTCGGGTCAAACCTCAAACATTAAAGTTGTTCTACTCGTCAACGGCATCATTTTGACAGTATTGGTAAGTTCTAACTCCGAATTTCATTGTTGATTTTGCTATTCAAAGTTAGGGTTTAAACTTGATTTGTTGATAAACCCATTTAGACTCATGAAGTGGGTTTAGTGATGCTAGTAATCGGGTTTATTGTTAGTGTTGGTGGATTTTGGGTTGGTGAACAAATTGGCCTTGATTAGGACTTGTAATTGGGTTTAATCACTAGGTTTAGTGATTATGGAAGTGTTGGAACACTTTTAGGTGTGTTGGTTGACTAATTTTGACTTTGGGTCAAAATTAGGGTTTGGTGATGATTATGACCCAATTGTCGAATTAATAAGGTTTATAAACTTAAAATGGATTAGGTTGAAGCATAGAACCGAGTTAAATATGTTTTGGTGTCAAAACTTGCTAATGGCGTGATATTGTCTTCTTATGGGTCAAATTAGGGTTTAAGTGTCATTTTGGGCAAGATAGGTATTTAACACCTATGATGGGGTTTAATTGGCGTATTAAGACCATTCTCACTTGTGTTAGTGATTATTGGTTAATTTTGGGCGCGGTTTGTACTTGGAAGTGCATTTGGGTCAAATTTGCACTAAGTGTCAAATTGGGTTGGTTTGTAAATCCAATCTAAGTGTGTTGTTGAATTTGTGATAATGGAATAGGTACTTTCCATTGACGAGTTGCAGATTATTCGGTAGCATTCTTCAAGGCGACAAGGTGAGTGTTAATATCCTATGTGCATATGTATGTGTAGGATGGGTGCGGGTCGGGTGAAGTGATTCTCGGCTATAGAGCTCACTTCACATATAGGTGGATTTGATGGACTTGTGTATGGGTCCAATTGGCACGGTTGTGCGTTTTGGTTGACCACCTTTGATGAGGTGCACACTTTGTGTGTATTTTATCACATGGGCGAGTGATGTGGATTATATAACCCCAATGGCGAAGGGTTGATATTGTGAGTGGGATAAATATGCGTTCATGTTTATGGCGTATTTGTTTGTGGATGTTATGGTATGAACCACGTGCCGGTAGTACCATAACATGTATGTGACGAAAGTAATTGATGTGAACCACGTGCCGGTAGCATCGAGTGTGAACCACGTGCCGGTAGCACTATAAAATAATTGATGTGAACCACGTGCCGGTAGCATTGAGTGTGAACCACGTGCCGGTAGCACTATAAAATAATTGATGTGAACCACGTGCCGGTAGCATCGAGTGTGAACCACGTGCCGGTAGCACTATAAACGAGTGAGACTCAAATGCGTATGGTGTGAACCATGTACCGGTAGCACCATAGCGTTATGGTTAACCTTGGGTGTTTTTACGCATTGTTATATATGTATATGGTATACATATAATGTTGTATTGTCGTAATGTAGCTAATCTTATGAGTGTAGCTTATTGGCATTGTTCACATCGTTGCTTGTGAACTTACTATATTGTTGATGTTGTTAGCTTGTGCTTAGTGAACGTGCGGTATGCTAGGTTTAGCTTGCCTTATATTTGGACGCTCCGGTATGCGTTAATTGATTATTATTGTGGCGTGTCCATTTTATGCATATATATGCATGTAGTATGTTATCATTCACTAAGCGTTAGCTTACCCTCTCGTTGTTGACTTTTTATAGATTGCATGGATGCGGAGGCTCGGGTAAGCGGGGACTAGTGGACTCGCGTAGTTGCTTTAGAAGGCTTGCTTTTGGATTGATTAGGATTGGATAGCGTATCCCCAATCGCCATGCTCGACCTTTATTTTGTATTACAAATCATGTGGTTGAAAACTTGTATTTTCGTAGGAAAGTCGTAAAACGGCCGATGTGGGCCCGGTTTTCGTAAAACTAATTTTATTAATGGAACGTGTTAGTTCTACATATATTAATGTATGGTTAAAATCGTTTTGTCTAAATACGTCAGGAAGTGGTCAAACATTTTTGCATTTCATGACTTTTTGGACAGGCCACTTTGGCGCGCCGCGCGGCCATATGGCGCGCCGCGCCATGGGTTATACCAGCAAAATATTTTTTTTTCCTGCATTATTGGTTGGTTAACGGGTTGGGTTGTTACAAGTGGTATCAGAGCATGGTCTAAGGGATTTAGGTGAAATGAGATAGGTGCCTAGACTTAGACTTGTGTATGTGCTTAATTGTTGCGGGACTTGTAGGATTACGGGTCGGAATGGGTTTAGTTAGTGCCTTGTTTATAGATTGACTAACGTGTATATTAGTAATGCGGATATTATTAATATATTATTGTGATGTGATAATAATTCTCGCGTGTGTTTATATCGCGTAGGATTTTGTTTGTGCTTTGTTTATGTTGCGGTTGCATATATCATCGAGCGAGGCGGTCGTTGTACTAACGAGCCGATACGACGTGTATGCGTAATAAGGACTTGCAAACCTTATTACGAGTGCAAATCGTGTCTAGCAAGTGATGTACGACGAGTGTTTAGCAAGATGAGACGGTGTTGTGCGTGTGGTTTATACGTTCGTGATCTAATCGTTTGCATTCCTTAGAATGAAAACGGAAGATGGATGCGGAACGAGTGAGCCTATTCACAAAGGGAAGGATGAGTTAACGTTAAAGATTGAGGCTGTGTTTGAACGATATGTCTCGATTTTCACCGGCAGAGTTAGAGAAGTAACCAAGGAGTTGGTCGAAGGACAAATGACGAAAGTGGTCAGAGACCAAGTGACTAAAGTTGTAAAGGAAGAGTTTGAAAAGAGGTTTCCCAAACCTCGAGGTAGCTTTGATGAAGATGTACTTGCAAGGTTAGGATTACACGGTGCTCATGGTAAGAGGGCACGAAGTACGCCTGAAGGCGTCGGGAATGTGAAGAAGAAGAGTAAGAAGGGTTACAAGCTTACGTGCTTTAAGTGTGGGGAACGGGGTCATTTGGCACAAGATTGTACGGTAGTGCCTTTAGGCTCAATCAGGTGTTTCATTTGCCGGATGGAGGGACACCGAAAGTCAGAGTGTTCCGAATCGCATGACGATCGGGTTAGGAGGTTAGAGCGCGAATATATGATGGGAAGTGGAGCACGGAAGCCCAACAGCGCTACATCAGGTACTTTTAGTACGAAATCATATGTCACTCGTTTGTAATAACATGCGGTATGTGCGTAAGTCTTAACTAAACTTTATTCTCCGTTGGAGATAATTTGTAGCAAGCGGGCGGTTTACGTTTATGGTTCCGGTTTGCTCTCAGCAGAGCGTATACGTGGTGTGTTGTGCCTTGACTCTATGGTGTGAATCCTTGGGTGCTTAGGCATTTTGGTTGGTATCGGGTTGTTTAGCTCGTTCGAGTGAGACCCTTAAGGTCTCAATTGTGTTGTGCATGTTATTGATATGGGTGACGTTCCTAATGGAAGTACCCTATGGTGACTTTGGATTGTCGGGCGAAGGGCGTAAGACTTGGCGTAACCAAGCATTCCTTAGTATTTGGGAAATGTCTCTACCAAGCCATGGAAATGAGTTTTGGTGTTCGGATGTTAGAGCGTGTTCGCTCTCGTGTTGAAGTTGATGAACCATGAGGTTCGACGAGTGGGATGAAACCCGAGAAATTGAGTGTTTTGGATCTCGATGTATGTTGGTAAAGGATTCTACGTGACGCGACATTAGGTGCCTCTTTTATACCTACTAGTGTGGTGTTCGACTCCGATTGTGTTGCGGTTACATTGTACCTAGGGTACCGAAGTGAAACCCTTAGGTTCATGAGTGATCGGGTGAAATTCGACAAAATAAAGCAATTGGATGATTGCGAGTGTATAGTTCGTGTAATTTGTGGTACACTTTTCGTTCGAAATGTTCAAGAATAGGTTAGGATCCTTGGTATGCTCAAAGTTGGAGCAAGACATGGTGATGGGCCGTGCGAACCCAATTATTGGTAAAGTCTACCTTTGGTAGCATTGTACGGGTGTACGAGATGCGGTTATGGAATGTAATTCCAAGTGGAGGAGTTACCCTCCCGCACGAGGAGGTTTTAGTGTGAGATTTCGAACAATGTTTTAGTAAACCGAAACTTGTGTCGGGACCTAGATTTGGTCGATTGTGGTAGAGTACAATTTCGGTTAAATTGTACTTATGATTTTGGATTTGAATTATCACTAAGGTGGTAATGTGGTAAATCTCGTTGAGAGATAATGGACGTGTTTGGCAAGCAAGGTGAAATCCCTCGGTTAAGGGATGTGTGTGTCGGATTCTCTTTTAGAGAATTATTGTTTTGTACCTATGTTTGATATAGGTGGTTCTTGCTCAATTGTGTGGATGGTTAGTGGTATCCGTTAGGGTTCACTATAGTGTAACAGAGTGTGATTTTGCACTACTCGTTGTTCGAGGCCAAAAGTACGTATGTGATTGGTGAAGCATGACCTTCGGGGTTCGCTGACTTCATCATAGTATTTTTGATTGGTGGAGCATGACCTTCAGGGTCCGCTGACTTCATCCGGTGTTGAGTGATCTATTGGTTGTTTTATACACCGATGGTGGGATCGTGAGGACCATGCTGTGTGATTAGTGATTGCGATAGCCGTGTTTCGCTCACGTGTTGTTACGGGTGTGACAATAGTCGATTTTGGACACCTTAGGATTAGCGTTGCCATAGTCGTTTTGGGCGCTTTTGGTTTTAGTCGTTGCTTATGATGTTAGGATAGTGGCGTATTGGTTGTATTGCGCACTACAAAGGATGTTTAGTGGTAAGAGTAATCCGTGAGGATTCATGTGGTTCGATCTTCAACGTTCGGATTGTTGACTTTAGGTTGAGACTTGGTCACTTTTAGCGTTGTCCGTGGTAAAGGTACGCTAAGGAATTTATATCTCGGTACGAGGTTGGTTGAGTTTTTCCCGATATGGGAAATTGAGCAGGTTTTAGTGCTCGGATTGTGGTTTTGAAAAATCACGGTTGACGATTTTAGTTGTTAAAAGTGATCCATTGGGAAGAATTGTCTAGGAAAGTTCGTATTGGGACTTGAGTGAGGATCGTTGAGTAGGTCCGGATTGGTTAAGTGGAGAAGATCACGAGGACGTGATCGAGTTTAAGTGGGGGAGAGTTGTAAGACCCAAATATTTATTGTACATAATTTATTTATGGTGTACGATGCGTGTATGAAGTTTACGTGTTGCTTGCTCGAACGCCGAAGGAAACTGGACGTTATCTGAAGTGACAAGGTGTGTACGTATCCTTTCAACCCCAAATAAAGTTTGTGTTGATGTTCCAAAGCCTTACCATTGGAAAGGAAATCTTATCACGTTTCCAACGATATTTGATTCATCGAAAACGGAGCTACGGTCAAAAAGTTATGGCCAAAACAAGAAACTGAAAACTGACCTGAAGGTTGCAGCGGCGCTCCACCTTTCGGCGCGGCGCGCCAAACCCGTCTGATGCAATTTTCAGCCTTTTTAAAAGGTCTAAATGAGGGGTACTTTGGTCTTTTCACTTGGGGTCGGTTTGGGGTCATCAAAACTGATCCATTGATCAGTTTGGATCACATCTCACTCATCAAACACTCCCATCCTCAAACCCTAGAGTGAGATTGAGTTCTAGTGAGAGAGAACTCCATTTGGAGAAGAAGGAGATTGTTTCGGGTCAAACCTCAAGCATTAAAGTTGTTCTACTCGTCAACGGCATCATTTTGGCGGTATTGGTAAGTTCTAACTCCGAATTTAATTGTTGATTTTGCTATTCAAAGTTAGGGTTTGAACTTGATTTGTTGATAAACCCATTTAGACTCATGAAGTGGGTTTAGTGATGCTAGTAATCGGGTTTATTGTTAGTGTTGGTGGATTTTGGGTTGGTGAACAAATTGGCCTTGATTAGGACTTGTAATTGGGTTTAATCACTAGGTTTAGTGATTATGGAAGTGTTGGAACACTTTTAGGTGTGTTGGTTGACTAATTTTGACTTTGGGTCAAAATTAGGGTTTGGTGATGATTATGACCCAATTGTCGAATTAATAAGGTTTATAAATTTAAAATAGATTAGGTTGAAGCATAGAACCGAGTTAAATATGTTTTGGTGTCAAAACTTGCTAATGACGTGATATTGACTTCTTATGGGTCAAATTAGGGTTTAAGTGTCATTTTGGGCAAGATAGGTATTTAACACCTATGATGGGGTTTAATTGGCGTATTAAGACCATTCTCACTTGTGTTAGTGATTATTGGTTAATTTTGGGCGCGGGTTGTACTTGGAAGTGCATTTGGGTCAAATTTGCACTAAGTGTCAAATTGGGTTGGTTTGTAAATCCAATCTAAGTGTGTTGTTGAATTTGTGATAATGGAATAGGTACTTTCCATTGACGAGTTGCAGATTATTCGGTAGCATTCTTCAAGGCGACAAGGTGAGTGTTAATATCCTATGTGCATATGTATGTGTAGGATGGGTGCGGGTCGGGTGAAGTGATTCTCGGCTATAGAGCTCACTTCACATATAGGTGGATTTGATGGACTTGTGTATGGGTCCAATTGGCACGGTTGTGCGTTTTGGTTGACCACCTTTGATGAGGTGCACACTTTGTATGTACGTTATCACATGGGCGTGTGATGTGGATTATATAACCCCAATGGCGAAGGGTTGATATTGTGAGTTGGATAAATATGCGTTCATGTTTATGGCGTATTTGTTTGTGGATGTTATGGTATGAACCACGTGCCGGTAGTACCATAACATGTATGTGACGAAAGTAATTGATGTGAACCACGTGCCGGTAGCATCGAGTGTGAACCACGTGCCGGTAGCACTATAAAATAATTGATGTGAACCACGTGCCGGTAGCATTGAGTGTGAACCACGTGCCGGTAGCACTATAAAATAATTGATGTGAACCACGTGCCGGTAGCATTGAGTGTGAACCACGTGCCAGTAGCACTATAAACGAGTGAGACTCAAATGCGTATGGTGTGAACCACGTGCCGGTAGCACCATAGCGTTATGGTTAACCTTGGGTGTTTTTACGCATTGTTATATATGTATATGGTATACATATAATGTTGTATTGTCGTAATGTAGCTAATCTTATGAGTGTAGCTTATTGGCATTGTTCACATCGTTGCTTGTGAACTTATTATATTGTTGATGTTGTTAGCTTGTGCTTAGTGAACGTGCGGTATGCTAGGTTTAGCTTGCCTTATATTTGGACGCTCCGGTATGCGTTAATTGATTATTATTGTGGCATGTCCATTTTATGCATATATATGCATGTAGTATGTTATCATTCACTAAGCGTTAGCTTACCCTCTCGTTGTTGACTTTTTTATAGATTGCATGGATGCGGAGGCTCGGGTAAGCGGGGACTAGTGGACTCGCGTAGTTGCTTTCGAAGGCTTGCTTTTGGATTGATTAGGATTGGGTAGCGTATCCCCAATCGCCATGCTCGACCTTTATTTTGTATTACAAATCATGTGGTTAAAAACTTGTATTTTCGTACGAAAGTCGTAAAACGGCCGATGTGGGCCCGGTCTTCGTAAAACTAATTTTATTAATGGAACGTGTTAGTTCTACATATATTAATTTATGGTTAAAAGTATTTTGTCTAAATACGTCGGGAAGTGGTCAAACATTTTCGCATTTCATGACTTTTTGGACAGGCCACTTTGGCGTGCCGCGCGGCCATATGGCGCGCCGCGCCATGTGCTGTACCAGCAAAATATTTTTTTTCCTGCGTTATTGGTTGGTTAACGGGTTGGGTTGTTACATCGAGCATTTAATGTTTTTTCTTCTAAACATATGAACGGTCCATCTCTGCATATAGTAACAAATTCGGTGTTTGAATAGGTTTGATTATTTGAACATTTACCTTCGTGTGACCATTTTCCGCATTTGTGACATTTTTCAAGGTGTCGTGCTCTCCTTTTCGCTGCGGATTTTGATTTTCCTTTACCAAATTGTAACTTATTATCTTCGCATCTGGATTCTTTTCTTACTCCGTCCAATTTACCTCTGATTAATGATACTATTTCACTCGGAAGTGTGTCATTATTACGTTTAGTGATCAAAGCGTGTAGCATTAGACCATGGTTTAGTTCACAGGAAGTCTTCATTTCGTAAAAACCTAAAAAAAATAAAAATTCAGAATGGGGGGAGAAGACTAGTTCTTTAGGGTCTGCTAGGGAAAGACCATTCGGGTTCCATTTTCGAGAACTACACGAAAACAGAAAATCTAATTCTAACATAAATACATATTATCCTTTAAAGACTTGATTCTCCCCACACTAAGTTAGCTGTGGTTAACATTATTTTCAATTGAATCATCAACAACTTGTATATCTTTGACTTTTACTTCAATCCATTTGTTGATTTCCTCCGTAACTTTCACAAATTCAACTAACATCGCCTTTTCTTTTGGCGATAAATTGGATACTAATCAGTTACATAACTTAAAGTTTCCTTTAATCTTAGCATCGTGAATCCGTTTATAAAGTTTCTTCGTTGAACTGTTAAAAATGGGTTCATCTAATTTCGTATCATCAACGGCATTCTTTGTGATTGGATCATCATTAAGTGTTTCTTCATCTTCCCCACACTTATGCGTTTTTATTGGTCTAACAGTTTTGGTTGGTGGAGATCTAAACTTTCGGTTCACAAAGGTGATCGATGTATCACCATCCCTAAGTGTCATTCTACCTTCTCTTACATCAATGAATGCCTCGGTGGTTGTTAAAAATGGGCGACCTAGAATTAGAGGAATATCAAGGTTTTCCTCCATATTAATCACTATGAAGTTTGCAACAAAGGTCAAACTTCCCACGTTAACAAGTAAATTATTTGCTATTCCAACCGGGTGTTTAATGGTTTGGTCAAATGATTGAACACCTATTTTGGTTGGTTTTAATTTACCCATGCCTAATCTTTTGTATAAGGAAAGAGGCATAATATTTGCAGTTGCTCCTAAATCTGCGAGTCCATTATATACAGCACCATCATTAAGCTAGCAAGAAATGATAAATTCACCCGGGTCTCCTGCTTTAGTAAGTCGAGTTGGTTTGTAAACCTTTTTCGGGTGCTCTTTTCTTGGTTCTTTCACTTCTATTTGAACTTCTTGTTCACATTTTTCTTCGTTTCTTGGAATGGGAGGTTTGTATAAGAATTCTTCTTCATCACTCAAATTTGACTCCTCCCTATTTTCCAATTTTGATTTTTCATATGTTGTTAATAACATATTTATGTTTTCATTTTGAATGTTTTCTTGGGTGGTGAAATTATGATTAACTTCATTGTCAACTTCCATCGGACCATGTATGTAATGTTTAACTCTGTGACCATTAACTTTAAATTCAGTCCCATTTGAATTTATTAATTCTACTGTTCCGTATGGAAAAACTCTTTTGACTATGAATGGTCCAGACCATCTTGATTTCAATTTTCCAGGAAATAGCTTGAATCGTGAATTGAAAAGAAGAACTCTTTCTCCTTCTTTAAATTCTTTTAAACTTCTGATTCTTTTATCATGCCATTTCTTTGTTCTTTCTTTATAGATTAACGAATTTTCGTATGCTTCATGTCTTAATTCTTCTAATTCGTTTAATTGACTTAACCATAGACGTCCAGCTTCATGTAAATCAAGATTACATGTCTTCAAAGCCCAAAATGCTTTGTGTTCAATTTCTACTGGAAGATGACATGCTTTTCCATAAACGAGTTTAAAAGGTGTGGTTCCAATTGGAGTTTTGTAGGCTGTTCTAAAAGCCCAGAGTGCATCCTCCAATTTAATGGACCATTCCTTCGGATTTGTTCCTACGGTTTTCTCTAGAATACGTTTTAATGTTCGGTTGATATTTTCAACTTGTCCACTTGTTTGTGGATGATATGCGGTGGAGATTTTATGAGTTACTCCATATCTTTTGAGAACTTTCTCAAGTTGATTATTACAGAAATGAGTACTCCGATCACTTATTAAAGCTTTCGGTGTTCCAAACCTTGTAAAAAGACGTTTTAAAAAATTGACTACAACTCGTGCATCGTTAGTTGGGAGAGCTTGTGTTTCCACCCATTTAGATACATAATCAATGGCTACGAGAATATAGAGATTATTATGAGATTTTGGAAATGGACCCATAAAGTCAATACCCCAAATGTCAAATACTTCACATACTTGAATGACATTTTGTGGCATTTCATCACGTTGACTTATTTTTCCGGCCCTTTGACAAGCATCACAGGATTTGAAAAGAAGGTGTGCGTCTTTGTAAATTGTAGGCCAATAGAATCCAGCATCATAAACTTTTCTTGCTGTTAGTTGAGGCCCATAATGCCCTCCTGTTGGTCCTGTGTGACAATGGTTTAAGATTTTACTAGCTTCATCTCCGAATACACATCGGCGTATTATTCCATCTGGACAACTTTTAAACAGATGTGGATCTTCCCAGAAATAGTGTTTTATATCACTAAAGAATTTCTTTCATTTTTGGTACGATAATCCTTTTTCAAGGAATCCACATACTAAGTAGTTTGCATAGTCTGCAAACCATGGAATTTCATTATAATCTATCTTCAATAGATATTCATCAGGAAAGTTGTCTTGTATGGCCGATTCATTTAGAACTTCTAATTCGGGATTTTCAAGACGAGAAAGATGATCAGCGGCGAGATTTTCTGCTCCTCTTTTATCTCGGATTTCAATATCGAATTCTTGTAAGAGTAAGATCCAACGGATTAATCTTGGTTTAGCATCTTGTTTCGAAAATAGGTATCTAAGAGCAGAATGGTCGGTATAGACCACCATTTTTGCTAGAACGAGATATGAACGAAATTTGTCAAAAGCAAAGACAATAGCAAGGAGTTCTTTTTCAGTAGTTGTGTAATTCATTTTGCTCCTTGTAATGTCTTACTAGCATAATATATAGGTTGAAATCGTTTTTCAATCATTTGTCCTAAAACGGCTCCCATTGCAAAATCACTTGCATCGCACATTAGTTCAAACGGTAGATTCCAATTTGGTGTTATCATGATCGGCGCATTAGTGAGTTTCTCTTTAAGAATATTAAAAGATTTGATACATTCATCTGAAAAGATGAATGGAGCATCCTTTTCTAGGAGTTTATTCATAGGAGTGGCAATTTTAGAAAAATCTTTTATAAAACGTCGGTAAAAACCGGCATGCCCTAGAAAACTCCTAACTCCTCTAACATTGGTGGGATGTGGAAGTTTAGCAATTACATCTACTTTAGCTCTATCCACTTCAATTCCTTCCTTTGAGATTTTATGACCAAGAACGATGCCTTCTTTAACCATGAAATGGCATTTCTCCCAATTAAGTACTAGATTTGATTGTTCGCATCTAATAAGCATTCGTTCAAGATTATCTAGACATGTTTCAAATGTATCACCGAAGACTGAAAAGTCATCCATGAAAACTTCCATGCATTCTTCTATCATGTCGTGAAAAATCGCCATCATGCACCTTTGAAAGGTTGCAGGGGCATTGCAAAGTCCAAATGGCAAGCGTTTGTAAGCAAAAGTACCATAAGGGCACGTGAATGTGGTTTTCTCTTGATCTTCGGGTGCTATTGGAATTTGAAAGTATCCGAAAAACCATCAAGAAAACAATAGTAACTATTTCCGGCTAATCTTTCCAACATTTGATCAATAAAAGGTAAGGGAAAGTGATCTTTTCTGGTGGCGTCATTTAATTTTCTATAATCAATACATACACGCCATCCTGTTACAGTCCTAGTAGGAATAAGCTCATTTTTCTCATTTGTAATGACAGTCATGCCACCCTTCTTAGGTACGCATTGAACTGGGCTTACCCATGGACTATCAGAAATCGGATAAATTAAACCTGCATCAAGCAGTTTAATAATTTCTTTTTTAACAACATCTTGCATATTAGGATTTAGTCTTCGTTGGCGTTGCACATACGTTTTATGACCTTCTTCCATAAGGATTTTATGTGTGCAATACGAAGGACTTATTCCTTTTATATCATGAATCTTCCATGCAATGGCTGGTTTATGAGCTTTTAACACAGAAATGAGTTGTGATTTCTCATTTTCAGTAAGAGAAGATGATATTATTACAGGTAATTCAGATTCACCATGTAAATAAGCGTATTCCAAATGGTTTGGAAGTGGCTTTAACTCTAATGTCGGAGGTTCTTCTATCGATGATTTGTATCGATATCTGTCTTCTTCTTTTAGCATTTGAATTTCTTCTGTTGTTGGTTCATATCCATTAGCTATTAGTGTAGCTAACATTTCAGTTTCATCAATTGGTTCAGTTCCTTCTCCTAAATAACATTCTCCTGTTCCTTGTAATTCTGGAAATTCTTCTAACAATTCTGCATGTGAATCTATAGTTTGAATATAATAGCATGTATCATCTGCAGATTGCGGTTGTTGCATTGCTTTATCAACTGAAAAGGTAACACTCTCGTCCTCTATACTTAGGGTCAGTTTCTTACCGAACACGTCTATCATTGCTTTAGCCGTGTTTAAGAATGGTCTTCCTAATATGAGAGGAACTTGAGAATCTTCTTCCATGTCCAGAACAACAAAATCTACTGGAAATACTAAAGTACCAACTTTAACTAGCATGTTCTCCATTATCCCTCTAGGATATTTTATTGATCTATCGGCTAGTTGTATGCTTATTCTTGTTGGTTTCAATTCTCCAAGGTCTAGTTTAGTGTATAGTGAATACGGCATTAAATTTATACTAGCACCTAAGTCTGCCAATGCTTCTATTGAACTAAGACTACCCAGAAAACATGGAATTGTGAAACTTCCTGGATCATATAATTTTTCTGGTATCTTATTCAACAGCACTGCTGAACAATTAGCATTCATAGTAACGGCCGAGAGTTCTTCCATTTTCTTTCTATTCAAGATTAGATCTTTCAGAAATTTAGCATATCTAGGCATTCCTGAAATCACATCAATGAAAGGAAGATTTACATTTATCTGTTTAAACATATCCAAAAATTTAGATTGCTCGGCTTCAAGTTTCTCTTTTTTCATTTTACTCGGGTAAGGAAGTGGTGGTTGGTATGGTTTAACATAAGGTTTAGCCTTAACTGTGTTATCTTCATTAACCTTTTCAACTACCGGTTCTTTTTCCTTATCTTGTTCAGGTTGTGGTTCTTGTGGAGTAGGAATAGCTTCATCAGAAATTACAGGTATTTCAGGTGGTTTAAGTGTAATACCACTTCTTGTGGTAATGGCTTTAGCTGTTTCATTCCGGGGGTTAGCATTTGTATCACTAGGTAAACTTCCCGGTTTTCTTTCACCTATTAACCTTGCTAGGTTACTTACTTCTTGTTTCAAGTTTTGAATAGAAGCTTGTTGATTTCTAAATGCTTGAGCATTTTGTTCATTAGTTTGTTTCTGAGATGTGAAAAACTGTGTTTGAGTTTCAACTAGCTTCGTCATCATATCTTCTAAATTTGGCTTTTTATCATCGATTTGTGGTTTGTTTTAAAAATTAGATCTTTGCTGGTTGTAAGTATTATTGGATACTTGTTGATTACTAGGACCTTGTTGGTTGTTGTATGGAACATTTCGATTATAATTCTGGTTTTGATTGTAAATCGGTCTTGGCGGTTGATAATTATTCTGATAATTATTTCCAGGCCTTTGGTTTATATATGAAATATTCTCTCTTTGTTCCATTGTTAGCTCAATACTGAGACAATCTTTTGTCAAATGTGGTCCTCCACACTGCTCACAACTAATTCGTATTGAGTGTATATCCTTAGTCATCTTTTCCATTCGTCTCTCGACAGCATCTATCTTTGCGGAAATGGAATCTAAGTCATGACTAGAATCGGCTCTAGCTGCTTTAGATAATCTAACGATATCTTTTTCTTGGTGCCACTCATGTGAGTGGGAAGCAGTGTTATCAATAATTTTATAAGCATCAGTTTCGGTTTTCTTCATAATGGAACCACCAGCTGCTATATCGATGTCTTTCCTTGTAGTGATGTCGCATCCTTGGTAGTATATTTGTACTATTTGACAGGTGTCTAAACCATGTTGCGGACATCCTCTTAATAACTTTCCAAATCTTATCCACGCCTCATATAGAGTTTCATTCGGTTTCTGTGTGAACGTAACAATTTCTCCTTGAAGTCTTACGGCTTTAGATGCCGGAAAGAATTGTTTAAGAAATTTTTCAACTAAAACGTCCCATGTATCAATCGCCCCTTCAGGTAACGATTCCAACCAATCTTTGGCTTCTCCCTTTAAAGTCCAGGGAAATAACATGAGATATATATGTTCATCTTCAACTTCTCTTATTCTAAATAGTGTGCAGATCCTATTAAAGGTACGAAGATGTTCATTTGGATCTTCCTTCGGCGCACCACTAAATTGGCATTGATTAGTTACCATGTGTAGAATTTGTCCTTTGATTTCATAATCTGGCGCATTAATGTCTGGATGAGTAATTGCGTGACCTTGGCCAGTGCGTTTAGCTCGCATTCGATCTTCCATACTTAAAGGTTCCAGATTCTCCATGATTGAATTTGTTGAATCGGAATCACTAGAGGATTCTGATTTAATGGTTCGATCCTCAACAATCTCTGTTTGAATGATTGGTGGTTCCGGAGGAAAGATTAGTGGTTCAGGATCTATGAATTGTCCCTGAATATTCTCCGGATTCTCAATTGTGAGGTCGGGTTCAAAAAATGGATTATCGGAAATTTGAATTGGAGTACTTGGTCGACTGGATGACGATACTAAAGAAAAATCAACGGCGGTAATATTAGCTAGATGTCTTGATCGAGTTACAGGTGGTGAACGTACAAAAGGTGATGAACGTCTTGCTCGGTGCATTCACTGAATATCCTATTAGTTTTTAAAAGGAAAGAAAAATTATATAAGTTATCCAATTAATAGACTTTTCTGATTTTGCCCACGTTTCGAATAGCCAAAAGATGCAGCAGAGGGGCAGGATTCGTTTGGTCTCAATATAATTGAGTACTGTTTGGCTCCAATAACCCGGTCCACGTACAAATCCAACTATTACTACAAACCCGAAAATTTTGATGTCTATCAATTTAACCACTTAAAATAAATTTTTGTAATTTTAAGAAATTTAGATAAGAAGTAGAATAAAAATCTATGTCCTAAAACTAGAATGTCGAGAAATAAGAAAGAAAAAGAGCGCGTCGGAAAAGGTCAAAAAAGAAAAGGATTGAAAAATAAAAGGCGTCGAAAAATAAGAAAGAAAAAGAAAATGACTATAAAACTTTAAAACACTCGACTAACCCAACCTTATTACTATCACTAACTTAAAATTAAAATTGCAAATTGAGATTACTAATTGGAGTGATAATTGATACATAGGTAAAAGGCGTTGAAAAATGAAAGTAAGAAAGTAGCACTTCGAAACTTAAAAAGGAACTAAAAACTAGACATTAAAAGTTGCGTCTAAAAATATTAAAGCTTACAAGAAAAACTATATCCCAAATGGCAATAACTTAAAAAGGTACTAAAACTTAAAAAGGCGTCGCAAAATTCTAGAGCACCTAAATCTTAGTATAAAGAGAAAGCACTTAAGGGATTTTACGGCAAATTCTAAAAATCTAGAAGTAAAAATAACTATGGCAAAAACTATGGATTAAAACTAAATATGAGCGAAAAATAAAAAAAAAATACGCTACAACAATTAAAAATGGACAAAATATAAAAATATACTAAAAGTTGTAAAAAGTACAATTTTTATATTATTTATTTATTAAAACTATTAATTTTATAATTTAATTAAACTAATTAAACTAATTAAACAAAATAATAACTTAAATTAACTAATTAAAAACTAAAAACCTAATTAGGGTTTTAAATAAAATAATAATAATAATAATTACTTCGTAATGATGCTGGTTAGGGTTTCCTGTCTGACCTGTCTGGGCGGCTCCACGAGTCGCGGTGAACCCAGTTCAAAAGCTCCGCAAGTCGCGGAGGTTGCAGGTTCAAAAGAGACAGGTCAAGTTTCGACAGGTTCAGTTTTTATTATATTTTTTTTATATTTTTCTGTTTTTTAAACTTTCTGTTTTAATAATTAACTAAAATATTTATATAAATTAAATAAAAACTTATGTTTTAAAAACTAAAATAAAAATAGAAATACTTTATAATTTTATAAAAATCTTTAAAATAGATTTATATATATATTTTTTTTCGTTTTTTAATTTTATGTTTTAAATAAACACAAAATATTTAAATAAAACTTATATTTTTATAAAATAAAAATAAAGAAACTTTATAAAACTTAAATATTTAACAAACTCTTAAAAATATTTATATTTTTGTTTTTCTTTTTATATTTTTGAATTTTTAAAACGTATTTTTACAAAAGCGTATTTTTATAAAAGTAAACTAAAAATAAAAATCTTTTTTTATATAGCGTTGCGCTTCCAGCTTTTAAGCTAGATTGGTCCCCGGCAGCGGCGCCAAAAATACTTGAAAGTTAAAGCTAAGGGGTATAAAATACTATTAAATTTTACTAGGAAAAACTATTAAATACGATACAATTTTACACAAGATATTTATTTATTTATAGAATGGATATACTTAAACCTTGCTACAACACTTATAGGCAGTGTACCTAATCGTACAGTAGTGTAGTTTTTAGTAAGTCCGGTTCGTTCCACAGGGAAAAATCTTTAAACAAAGCTTAATGCTATATTAATTTTGATTTATAAAAATACTAATATATAAATAAGTAATATTATTATTATAAAGGGGGGTTTTTACCGTTTAATGACCGGTTTGTCGATTTTTAAAACTTTAGTCGCAGTTAAAACCTAATGTAAAATATTAAATAAATATAACTTAATTTAAAGCGTAAAGTAAATAACGATAATGAAATTGCGATAAATAAAAGTGCGATAAAATAAAATTGCGATAATTAAAAAGTACGATAATTAAAAGTGCAATTAAATACAATAACAATAAATAAAAGTGCAATAATTAGAAGTGTAATTAAATATGAAAATAAAAGAATTATGCTTATTTAAACTTCCGTAATCATGATGTTTGACGTGTTGATTTTAGTTTATTCCCATGGGTTAATTGTTCTTTGTCCTGGATTATTTAATATGTCCATACGGATTTGTCCATAATAGTCCATCAGTCATAAATATAAAGAGCGAAAGCCTTCGTCAAATTATTCTTATTCCCGAAGTCAAATATTCCAACTAATTGGGGATTCGAATTGTAACAAGGTTTTAATACTTTGTTTAATGAATACACCAGGTTATCGACTGCGTGTAAACCAAGGTTTTACTACTTTGTTAACAATTACAGCAATTACCCTTGAATGTAATTCACCCCTGTTTCAACAAGTCTATTAACTATTAATCCAGTTCCGTGTCCGGTAAAATGAATAATTATTGGTATTTATAGATATCCCGCCCACCGTACCCAGTCAAGCGTATGTGGTTATATATAAATACGTTAAATTATAAGTTTGTATATTAAATTAACAAGGTATTGTTTAGTTAATATAAAACCCATTAATAGCCCATAGTCTAATTTCCACAAGTGTCGTTCTTTTATCCAAACCCCAATTATGGTACAAAGCCCAATTACCCAATTTTAATATTTTTAGCCCAACATCATGATTACTTCGGTATTAAATAAGCATAATAATAACTTAGCTACGAGACATTAAATTAAAAAGGTTGAACATAACTTACAATGATTAAAAATAGCGTAGCATTACACGGACAGAATTTCGACTTACACCCTTACAACATTCGCTAACATACCCTTATTATTAGAAATTAAAATTAAAATTAAAATTAAAATTAAAATATAAATTATATATATATAATTACGTATATAGAAAAAGATGATATATGATATTTTTTACGATCAAAATGCGTTGGCTTTTATAGGCATTTTTGTCCAGGGTCTCTCCGCAACTCGCGGCACTTTTCTTCTTCAAACTCCGCGAGTCGCGGAGTTTGCTTTTACAGCTCACTCCAATTTGGATCTTAGCTTTGCCGACGGATTTTAATAATAAATATAATATAAATATATAATTTATATAATTAATTATATATTATATTATATTATATTTATACATAATTAATTTGTAATTTTTAGTTCGTTGCGTCGAGCGTTGAGAGTTGACTCTAGTCCCGGTTCCGGATTTTCGAACGTCCTTGCGTACAATTTAATATCTTGTACTTTGCGTTTTGAATCTTGTACTCTTGTAATTTTGAGACGTTTCTTATCAATAATTGGAACCTCTTTGATTGTATTTTGTACTTTTGAGCTTTTTAGTCGTTTACGTCTTCAATTCTTCGAATCTATCTTTTGTCTTCACCTTTTATTATTTAAACGAATATCACTTGTAAATAGAACAATTGCAACTAAAAGCTTGTCTTTCTTGAGGAATAATGCTATGAAATATATGTTCGTTTTTAGCATTATCAAATATTCCCACACTTGAGCGTTCTTTGTCCTCAAGCAATATAGTCTTGAAATACTAGATTCACTTCTTTATTCTTCACACTTTGTACATCAGTGATTTCTTTATGGCGGTATAAACAATGGTAGTAACGATGTGGTTTACAGTCCCACATGACTATAAAAATTTAGATCCATTAAGAAAATTGGATCTTTATGAAAACATTTGATCTTTTGAAAATTAAATCTAGTTTTTACCCTAGATAAGTTTTCCGGAATAACCCTTCACCGGTGTTTGCAAAATATTTTTGTGGGTTTGGTGGGTTTCAGATTTGAAAATTTTAGCTCAAAACTTATGGTTTTGTGTCACCCACTTGCTAACCTTGTATTAGGAAAGCAACACGTCCAGTATACTTGTTCTGTATATTACCTTTCGGTAAACTACCGTCCGGTTGTAAAGGAAAGCATTGAACAATCAACTGTTAAGGCAATGTCCCCTGACATGCTTTTAATTATGGTCTATAACGTGTCGGACGCAATTACTATCCTTTGTAGGAGCAATAGTAAAGCTCACCCTTATAATTTTCTGGTCTGGCACAAGGTCCTGTCTTTGACTATGCTATGCAACCACCGTTCTTACAGTTGACACCCGATTTAGTTCAGGTGACCTAATGAATTCCAGGTGAATTCCTAGAATTTTACGTTCAAAGGTAATGAACGCATTAAAAATGGGTTTTCAGAAAACAAATCGGTTTGAAATTTTGATCAAAATATTTTCTCGTTCAAGCTCGAGTTTAGATATCATTGAATTCCATGAGTTTGAATTCTCAATCTTTAAGGTCAATCTCAAAGATTGAGTAATATCAGTCTTAAAAGCTGATTTTTTGATCTTTTAAGGAGATTATCCTTTCTGGGGATCTGATTCATTAGTCTTATCAAGCTAATTTGCACGGTGCCCCCCCATTGTACGAGATAAATCCTTCTCATGGTTAGGATAAATCTGACCACTTGGCGACCCTGTTTGATGCTGAGGTCCGTGGATTTCCTGCTGATTTTAGTGATGACTTTTCTAGATTTTTCGTCAACCTACAGCTGGTCTGGACGACAACTTCATGACCTAAATCAAGAAGCGCGTTTCTTTTTCGGAAGACTTTACTTCCTTTTAATGATGGAATTGATTCATCGTGTAGATCCATCTCTTCTTTTCTTTTATAGGGTAAAACAGTTAATTATCGTCCAAAACAAAAGTATTTTCAATTATTTGTACAAAAATATGTGACATATGTTTAAAATAACTTGGTAATTTTCCCACACTTGGCTTTTATTTTCCTTTTTATTGTCCTCTATTCCATTTTAAATGAATTCTAACATTTTGGTTTGTTTCTCAATTTATGTCCTTTCCGAGGTAACAATAATTTTGGTGTTAACACCTAGTTTTATCGTTCATAAATATGTATAAACATGATTTTGAGTTCATTTAATTGAAAATTTTGAAAAAGTTTACTAGAATTGGGTAGTCAGTATATAAGACTAGGGCTGTTCTTTATTATCAGAGAGCACTAGATTCTAATACAACTACTGCGTTACTAGTATTTTTAATGGTAACCAAGTGTTTAAAGTAAAAATTTTTAAAATCCGAAAGAATTTAACCCCTTCCCACACTTAAGATCTTGCAATGCCCTCATTTGAAAGAAATCAGTAACAATTTAAATTATTGAGGGTGATTAGCGTAAAAAAAATGATTAAATTTTTCCAAAGTTTCCAAACATATTGTTGTTTGTGTTGAATGATAAATGGTGCACATCATTTGTTCATTCCGTCTTGTTGTTATTTCACATATATTTTGCATCTTGTCGTCAAAATTAGTTGCTTTTGCTGAACTTAATGTCAGTCTTTGAAAATGCGTTGTTTTACCCTGTTGTGTACATAAGATAAACTGCAAACATATATACATATTTTTGAAGTTTGGTATATTACCCCACATTCAAAAATTATTAAAATCTAATAAAAGTTAGAAAATTATAAAAACTATTACAATATCAACATAAGTGTTAAATGTAGTAACATTACAAAAATAAATAAAACTAAATAAACTAGGGTTGATACTGATACCAGTAGGGGTTCCATGCATAACCGTATGTGTTATAAAATGCTTCAGCTGGGTTATAAGTAGGATACGGTGGTTGGATCTCTATAGACTAGGGAGAAAATATGGGCGTTGGAGTAGGAATATAGTTTCTACCTATATGTTGGCAATGAGCTATGATTTGGTTTTGATGAACTTGCCAATCTTCAAATGCTCGATGTCTAGCATTTTCATACTCTTGTGAAGCTATAAACTTTTGCATTTCTGTCATTTCATTTCCCCCTCCCACATTACCTGGCTGTTGATTTCTCTCAACCTGTGGATGTCTTCCATTATATCTTACTGCGGTGTTATTTCGCCTCTTCAAAACCTTAGCACCATGATATACATTTAAACCAATTGTATCGTGGGGTTCTGGTTCTTCGATTAATAATCCCCCCTGACTTATATCCACATCGAGATACTCAGCAATTAATGTAATAAATATACCACCTCCTATTATACTGTGCGGTCTCATCCCCCTAACCATAGCTGATAAATAATAACCCACACAATGAGGTATACTTACAGCGCTTTGTGGGTCTCGAATACACATGTGGTAAAATAAATCTTGCTCATTTATCTTTTCCTTATTTTTACCTCGCTGTGTAATCGAGTTCACTAGAAACCTGTGAATTACTCTTAACTCAGCTCTATCTATATCCAAATAAGAGTAATTTCCCCCTTTAAATCGGTGATGGCTAGTCATTTGACTCCATACACCATGCGTATCAAAATTTTCATCAATCTTCCTACCATTTAATATCAACCCTCGACAATCGGCAGATGCTAGCTCCTCAGGCGTATATATACGTAAGGCCTGAGACATGTCTAGTAGAGACATGCTGCGCATCGAACCTCCTAACAATAATCTAATAAAAGTTCGATCGGTTAAACTAGTTACCCGATCATTTATTTCTATACTACACAATAATTCTTCACACCATACTTTATATACAGGTCTACGCATGTTGAATAATCGTACTCAATCGTTAAAAGTAGAATTACCATACCTCTGTGTAAGTAATTCTATAATTGGCTCGGCCAATTCTACAGCTTCTAACGGTTCCCATTCTATTACCCTAGGTACTTCAATAACTTTAGAATGAAGAGTGTGCAAGCTCCTTTGGTATTTTGGATAATCTATCCAACGTCTATCTAATCTCAATTTCGGGTGCAAATTTTCCACGTGCATATCTGAAAATGTCATAACTGGATGAGGTATATCTTGTTTGTAATAGTTATCAACATCCTGTTGTTCCGCATTCTCAGGAGGAGCAATGCGAGCTTGGGATGAAGATTCACCCCTTTCAGTCTGCAAAACACATCAAACACAATATTTGTGCATCCAAATATGCATTAGTGTCACCAAAATCATCAATCAAAATAATTACAATGACATGTTCAATTTATATCAAACTTATGCTCATTTTCATATTTTTATCAAATCTACACTTTTTCAAATAATCATATACGAAAATGTTCGCTAAGTTCATAAGTATTCAACTCAAATAACATGTCAAAATAATCATTATTAGTAATTAAACAAGTTTCAAATGGCATTATCTCTCAAAAATCAAGTTCATGAATTTTAGACTTGAAAAAGTCCACTTTAATTCTCAAAAATCATGTTTAGGCTCAAAGTTTGGATCATTTAACTACCTAAACATGTTACACTACTTAATTTAGCAATAATTCATGACGAAAATCGGCCATAACCTGTTTATATCAAAAAGCCCCAAATTGCTCAAGAACACTGTAGTGACCCGAACTTTTCCATGTTTATATATATATTAAATGAAATTGTTATTTACATGATTAAGTGTTTCCAACATGTTATGCAATCAAACTTGTTAAGACTTGATTAATTGAAATAGGTTTCATATAGACAATTGACCACCCAAGTTGACCGGTGATTCACGAACGTTAAAACTTGTAAAAACTATATGATGACATATATATGGATATATATATAGTTAACATGATATTATGATAAGTAAACATATCATTAACTATATTAACAATGAACTACATATGTAAAAACAAGACTACTAACTTAATGATTTTGAAACGAGACATATATGTAACGATTATCGTTGTAACGACATTTAATGTATATATATCATATTAAGAGATATTCATACATCATAATATCATGATAATATAATAATTTAAAATCTCATTTGATATTATAAACATTGGGTTAACAACACTTAACAAGATCGTTAACCTAAAGGTTTCAAAACAACACTTACATGTAACGACTAACGATGACTTAACGACTCAGTTAAAATGTATATACATGTAGTGTTTTAATATGTATTCATACACTTTTGAAAGACTTCAAGACACTTATCAAAATACTTCTACTTAAAAAAAATGCTTACAATTACATCCTCGTTCAGTTTCATCAACAATTCTACTCGTATGCACCCGTATTTGTACTCGTACAATACACAGCTTTTAGATGTATGTACTATTGGTATATACACTCCAATGATCAGCTCTTAGTAGCCCATGTGAGTCACCTAACACATGTGGGAACCATCATTTGGCAACTAGCATGAAATATCTCATAAAATTACAAAAATATGAGTAATCATTCATGACTTATTTACATGAAAACAAAATTACATATCCTTTATATCTAATCCATACACCAACGACCAAAAACACCTACAAACACTTTCATTCTTCAATCTTCTTCATCTAATTGATCTCTCTGAAGTTCTATCTTCAAGTTCTAAGTGTTCTTCATAAATTCCAAAAGTTCTAGTTTCATAAAATCAAAAATACTTCCAAGATTGCAAGTTTACTTCCAAGTTTTCTAAATCCATTCCAAGTAATCATCCAAGATCAAGAAGCCTTTGTTACTTACAGTAGGTTATCTTTCTAATACAAGTTAATAATCATATTCAAACTTTAATTCAATTTCTATAACTATAACAATCTTATTTCGAGTGAAAATCTTACTTGAAATTGTTTTGGTGTCATGATTCTGCTTCAAGAACTTTCAAGCCATCCAAGGATCCTTTGAAGCTAGATCCATTTTTCTCATTTCCAGTAGGTTTATCCAAGGAACTTGAGGTAGTAATGATGTTCATAACATCATTCGATTCATACATAAAAAGCTGTCTTATTCAACGTTATAAACTTGTAATCACTAGAACATAGTTTAGTTAATTCTAAACTTGTTCGCAAATAAAGTTAATCCTTCTAACTAGACTTTTAAAATCAACTAAACACATGTTCTATATCTATATGATATGCTAACTTAATGATTTAAAACCCGAAAACACGATAAACACCATAAAACTGGATATACGCAGTCGTAGTAAAACCGGGGGCTGTTTTGGTTGGGATAATTAAAAGCTAAGAAGAACTTTGATTTAAAAGCTATACTTCTGGAAAAATGATTTTTCTTATGAACATGAAACTATATCCAAAAATCATGGTTAAACTCAAAGTGAAAGTATGTTTTTCAAAATGGTCATCAAGATGTCGTTCTTTCGACGGAAATGACTACCTCTTTCAAAAACGACTTGTAACTTGTATTTCTGACTATTAACTTATACTTTTTCTGTTTATATTCATAAAGTTAAGTTCAATACGAAACCTTGGCCACTGGAATCACTCAAAACGGATTAGAAACGAAGAAATGGCTAGTAAAACAAGATTGATAAAAACTACTCATTTTACCTATGTGAAAGTTAGTAATAAATCTATTCCAACCATAACCTAATCAACTTATATTGTATATTATGTAATCTTGAGATACCATAGACACGTATACAATGTTTTGACCTATCATGTCGACCCATCTATATATATATATATATTGCGGAACAACCATAGACACTCTATATGTGAATGTTGAAGTTAGCTATACAGGGTTGAGGTTGATTCTAAAATATATATATATAGTTTAAGTTGTGATCAATACTGAGATACGTATACACTGGGTCGTGGATTGATTCAAGATAATATTTATCGAATTATTTATGTACATCTAACTGTGGACAACTAGTTGTAGGTTACTAACAAGGACAGCTGACTTAATAAACTTAAAACATCAAAATGTATTAAAAGTTTTGTAAATATATTTTGAACATACTTTGATATATATGTATATATTGTTATAGGTTTGTGAATCAACCAGTGGCCAAGTCTTACTTCCCGACGAAGTAAAAATCTGTGAAAGTGAGTTATAGTCCCACTTTTAAAATCTAATATTTTTGGGATGAGAATATATGCAGGTTTTATAAATGATTTACAAAATAGACACAAGTACGTAAAACTACATTCTATGGTTGAATTATCGAAATCGAATATGCCCCTTTTTATTAAGTCTGGTAATCTAAGAATTAGGGAACAGACACCCTAATTGACGTGAATCCTAAAGATAGATCTATTGGGCCTAACAAACCCCATCCAAAGTACCGGATGCTTTAGTACTTCGAAATTTATATCATATCCGAAGGGTGTCCCGGAATGATGGGGATATTCTTATATATGCATCTTGTTAATATCGATTACCAGGTGTTCACCATATGAATGATTTTTATCTCTATGTATGGGATGTGTATTAAAATATGAAATCTTGTGGTCTATTGTTACGATTTGATATATATATAGGTTAAACCTATAACTCACCAACATTTTTGTTGTCGTTTAAAGCATGTTTATTCTCAGGTGAATACTAAGAGCTTCCGCTGTTGCATACTAAAATAAGGACAAGATTTGGAGTCCATGTTTGTATGATATTGTGTAAAAACTGCATTCAAGAAACTGATTTCGATGTAACATATTTGTATTGTAAACCATTATGTAATGGTCGTGTGTAAACAGGATATTTTAGATTATCATTATTTGATAATCTACGTAAAGCTTTTTAAACCTTTATTTATGAAATAAAGGTTATGGTTTGTTTTAAAAATGAATGCAGTCTTTGAAAAACGTCTCATATAGAGGTCAAAACCTCGCAACAAAATCAATTAATATGGAACGTTATTAATCAATAAGAACGGGACATTTCAGTTGGTATCAGAGCGTTGGTCTTAGAGAACCAGAAAATTTGCATTAGTGTGTCTTATCAAGTTTGTTAGGATGCATTAGTGAGTCTAGACTTCGACCGTGTTTTCTTTAAAAATGATTGCTTAACATTTTTGTTGGAAACTATATATTATTAACATGTATATATTATGTGATATATTAATCTCTTAACATGTTTGATATTGTGTGATAGATGTCTACCTCTAGCACAAATCCCATTGACTCACCTAATAATAACACAGAGTCGAATATATATTGGACTGATTCACAAGTTCCCGAAGAAGAACCGGAAGAAGAATCAGAACCGGAAGAAGAATCAGAACCGGAAGAGGAGGAACCGGAGGAGGAAATAGAACCGGTGGGGGAAATAATAAAATGATTAAGTAAAAGAAAATCCTCAACCAACCGACCAAGGTTAATTATGGTCAATGGTGTTTCCGCCAAGGAAGCAAAATATTGGGAGGATTACCAATTCTCCGATGAATCGGATTCCGACGAGAATTCCGATGATGTTATAGAAATTACCACAACTGAATTTAAAAAAGCAAAAGAAAATAATAAGGGAAAGGGCATAAAAATAGAGAAATCTAATTCCAACCCCGATGAACTTTATATGTATCGTCAACCCCTGAAGTCCTTAAGTTGTAACAATGACCCGGGAACCTCTAAACCACCAGGTTTTTCTAAACCGTTGTGGAAAACGACAGCTAGTATTAGGGGAATATCATATATCCCTAGAAACTTGACAAAACGAACCAAAACCGAAGAAGAAGAAACGAGCGAGTCGGAATAAGATAGTTGTTTTCGTGTGGTGTAATATATGTAATATAGTGTGCTTATGCTTTATGATATATGTAAAAATTGCTTGTATTAATAAGTATTTTTTATGAATCTAACTCTTGTCTATTTTACAGTTTAAAAACACAAAATGGATAGACAAACCCAATATTTTAAGAGACCTACCCGGAGACATGATTGATGAAATCCTGTCTAGAGTCGGTCAGAATTCCTCGGCACAACTATTTAAGGAGAGATCAGTTTGAAAGACATTCGAAGAACGTTCCAAGAATGTCTTGGTTTATAAGAGACTTTCGTTTGAAAGATGGGGGATATCACATTGGGAAACCCATAAGTTACGATGTGTTTACTTTGACGCATATATTGCGGGGAACCCAAATGCTATTTTAACAGGTTAAGAAATTATTTTGACTCAATGTATCCGAATATAGGACTTCATGATTTAGAAAAAGCGGCTAACATGCAACATAAAGAAGCATGCTATGCTTACAGGTTAGTAATGTTGACTTCTCACCAAAGTGAGAAAAAGAACATCGGGCTACAACTATTAAACAAAACGTTCCCACAAGTGACGGAGTCGGTAATTGGGGTAAGAAATGAGGTTTTTAGGTTATTACGAGACTGTTGGTCATTACGTAACCCTCGTCCCTTTGACGACGTTACAACACGCTGTCTTATCAACGGCCATAACGGTTATGTTCCACAAGACCAAGGATGGGAAGTAGTCCTAGTAAAACCAGAATGCATGACTTGTTTCTGGACGTATGAATTACATGTCTTTATTGCCTTTGCTGAACGACTTGTGTACTAGATAGAAGTATCTTCACAACTATCTTGTATCAAAGTTATTGTGTGCTATATTTCATGCTTTATGTAAAATAAGCGGTATTGTAAGTTTGTAAAATATTGTATAAAAGTTTGAACGCGAAATATTATTATAATCAGTTTTTTATATAGAATCGTAGTAGTTGAATTGTATATTAGCTACTAAGTATGAACTTAACGGGTAGGTACTACCCGAATTTAAACTTATAAAACGCTAATATGAAGAAAAAGCTTTTATAAATGAGTTCATATTATGCTACGAAATACTATTAACTACTCTTAATATTCTGTATGATTAACTTGTTCCATTTGACTATTTTGAAGGAAATGGCACCGACTACTCGACACACCGTGAATATGAATGAAGAGGAATTCCGTACTTTTCTAGCTTCAAACATAGCCGCAGTACAGGCTGCGCTAGATACCAACAATAACCTTGGATCTAGCAGTACAGGAAATCGTGTAGGATGCACCTACAAAGAATTCACTGCCTGCAAACCTTTAGAATTTGATGGAACCGAAGGACCGATCGGATTGAAAAGGTGGACCGAGAAGGTCGAATCGGTGTTTACCATAAGTAAGTGTACTGAAGAGGACAAAGTGAAGTACGCTACGCATACCTTCACAGTTTCTGCGTTAACATGGTGGAATACCTATCTAGAGCAAGTGGGACAAGATGATGCGTACGCACTACCGTGGTCAGCATTCAAGCACTTGATGAACGAGAAGTACCGTCCCAGAACCGAGGTCAATAAGCTCAAGACAGAACTTAGAGGGTTACGAACCCAAGGATTTGATATTACCACGTACGAAACATGATTCACAGAATTGTGCCTATTGTGTCCGGGAGCATTCGAAGATGAGGAAGAGAAGATCGACGCGTTTGTGAAAGGATTACCGGAAAGAATCCAAGAAGATATAATTTCACACGAGCCCACCTCCATACAACAGGCATGTAGAATGGCTCACAAACTAGTGAACCAGATTGAGGAAAGAATTAAAGAACAGACGGCTGAAGAGGCCAATGTGAAGCAAGTCAAAAGAAAGTGGGAGGAAAACGGTGATAAGAATCACCAATACAACAACAACAACAATTACAATAATAATCGTAACAATTATCCCAACAATCGCAACATCAATCGCAACTACAACAAATGGCCCAACAACAACAACAACAACAACAACAACAACAACAACAACAACAACAACAACAACAACAACAACAACAACAACAACAACAACAACAACAACAACAACAACAACAACAACAACAACAACAATAACAACAACAACAACAACAATCATCCCAACAACAATAACAACCGCAACAACAACAACAATCAGAAGCAGCTATGCCAAAGGTGTGAAAAGTATCACTCGGGGTTCTGCACCAAATTTTGCAACAAGTGTAAAAGAAATGGTCATAGCGCGGCGAAGTGTGAGGTCTACGGACCAGGGGTTAACAGAACGAAAGGAAAAAATGGTGTCGGAACGAGTAATGGCGGAGCAAGTAGTGTCGGAGCAAGTTATGCCAATGTAGTTTGTTATAAATGTGGAAAACCGGGCCACATTATTAGAAATTGCCCGAACCAGGAGAACACGAATGGACAAGGCCGCGGAAGAGTTTTCAATATTAATGCGGCAGAGGCACAGGAAGACCCGGAGCTTGTTACGGGTACGTTTCTTATTGACAATAAATCTGCTTACGTTTTATTTGATTCGGGTGCGGATAGAAGCTATATGAGTAGAGATTTTTGTGCTAAATTAAGTTGTCCATTGACGCCGTTGGATAGTAAATTTTTACTCGAATTAGCAAACGGTAAATTAATTTCAGCAGATAATATATGCCGGAATCGAGAAATTAAACTGGGTAGCGAAATATTTAAGATTGATTTGATACCAGTAGAGTTAGGGAGTTTTGATGTAATAGTTGGCATGGACTGGCTGAAGAAGGTGAAAGCAGAGATCGTATGTTATAAAAATGCAATTCGCATTGTACGAGAAGAAGGAGAACCCTTAATGGTGTACGGAGAAAAGGGCAACATGAAGCTACATCTTATTAGTAATTTGAAGGCACAAAAACTAATAAGAAAAGGTTGCTATGCTGTTCTAGCACACGTCGAGAAAGTACAAACTGAAGAAAAGAGCATCAATGATGTTCCCGTCGCAAAAGAATTTCCCGATGTATTTTCGAAAGAATTACCGAGACTACCTCCACATTGATCTGCTGAATTTCAAATAGATCTTGTACCAGGAGCTGCACCAATAGCTCGTGCTCCTTACAGACTCGCACCCAGCGAGATGAAAGAACTGCAAAGCCAATTACAAGAACTTTTAGAGCGTGGTTTCATTCGACCAAGCACATCACCGTGGGGAGCTCCTGTTTTGTTTGTCAAGAAGAAAGATGGTACATTCAGGTTGTGTATCGACTACCGAGAGTTGAACAAACTTACCATTAAGAACCGCTACCCACTACCGAGAATTGACGATTTATTTGATCAACTACAAGGCTCGTCTGTTTATTCAAAGATTGACTTACGTTCCGGGTATCATCAAATGCGGGTGAAAGAAGATGATATTCCAAAGACTGCTTTTAGAACACGTTACGATCATTACGAGTTTATGGTCATGCCGTTTGGTTTAACTAATGCACCAGCTGTGTTCATGGACCTTATGAACCGAGTGTGTGGACCATACCTTGACAAGTTTGTCATTGTTTTCATTGATGACATACTTATTTACTCAAAGAATGACCAAGAACACGGTGAACATTTGAGAAAGGTGTTAGAAGTATTGAGGAAGGAAGAATTGTACGCTAAGTTTTCAAAGTGTGCATTTTGGTTGGAAGAAGTTCAATTCCTCGGTCACATAGTGAACAAAGAAGGTATTAAGGTGGATCTGGCAAAGATAGAAACTGTTGAAAAGTGGGAAACCCCAAAAACTCCGAAACACATACGCCAGTTTTTAGGACTAGCTGGTTACTACAGAAGGTTCATCCAAGACTTTTCCAGAATAGCAAAACCCTTGACTGCATTAACGCATAAAGGGAAGAAATTTGAATGGAAGGATGAACAAGAGAAAGCGTTCCAGTTATTGAAGAAAAAGCTAACTACGGCACCTATATTGTCATTGCCTGAAGGGAATGATGATTTTGTGATTTATTGTGACGCATCAAAGCAAGGTCTCCGTTGTGTATTAATGCAACGAACGAAGGTGATTGCTTATGCGTCTAGATAATTGAAGATTCATGAACAAAATTATACGACGCATGATTTGGAATTAGGCGCGGTTGTTTTTGCATTAAAGACTTGGAGGCACTACTTATATGGGGTCAAAAGTATTATATATACCGACCACAAAAGTCTTCAACACATATTTAATCAAAAACAACTGAATATGAGGCAGCGTAGGTGGATTGAATTATTGAATGATTACGACTTTGAGATTCGTTACCACCCGGGGAAGGCAAATGAGGTAGCCGACGCCTTGAGCAGAAAGGACAGAGAACCCATTCGAGTAAAATCTATAAATATAATGATTCACACTAACCTTACTACTCAAATAAAGGAGGCGCAACAAGGAGTTTTAAAAGAGGAAAATTTAAAGGATGAAATACCCAAAGGATCGGAGAAGCATCTTAATATTCGGGAAGACGGAACCCGGTATAGGGCTGAAAGAATTTGGGTACCAAAATTTGGAGATATGAGAGAAATGGTACTTAGAGAAGCTCATAAAACCAGATACTCAATACATCCTGGAACGGGGAAGATGTACAAGGATCTTAAGAAACATTTTTGGTGGCCGGGTATGAAAGTCGATGTTGCTAAATATGTAGGAGAATGTTTGACGTGTTCTATGGTCAAAGCTGAGCATCAGAAACCATCAGGTCTACTTCAACAACCCGAAATCCCGGAATGGAAATGGGAAAACATTACCATGGATTTCATCACTAAATTGCCAAGGACTGCAAGTGGTTTTGATACTATTTGGGTAATAGTTGATCGTCTCACCAAATCAGCACACTTCCTGCCAATAAGAGAAGATGATAAGATGGAGAAGTTAGCACGACTGTATTTGAAGGAAGTCGTCTCCAGACATGGAATACCAATCTCTATTATCTCTGATAGGGATGGCAGATTTATTTCAAGATTCTGGCAGACATTACAGCAAGCATTAGGAACTCGTCTAGACATGAGTACTGCCTATCATCCACAAACTGATGGGCAGAGTGAAAGGACGATACAAACGCTTGAAGACATGCTACGAGCATGTGTTATTAATTTCGGAAACAGTTGGGATCGACATCTACCGTTAGCAGAATTTTCCTACAACAACAGCTACCATTCAAGCATTGAGATGGCGCCGTTTGAAGCACTTTATGGTAGAAAGTGCAGGTCTCCGATTTATTGGAGTGAAGTGGGGGATAGACAGATTACGGGTCCGGAGATAATACAAGAAACTACCGAGAAGATCATCCAAATTCAACAACGGTTGAAAACCGCCCAAAGTCGACAAAAGAGCTACGCTGACATTAAAAGAAAAGATATAGAATTTGAAATTGGAGAGATGATCATGCTTAAAGTTGCACCTTGGAAAGGCGTTGTTCGATTTGGTAAACGGGGGAAATTAAATCCAAGGTATATTGGACCATTCAAGATTATTGATCATGTCGGACCAGTAGCTTACCGACTTGAGTTACCTTAACAACTCGCGGCTGTACATAACACTTTCCACGTCTCAAATTTGAAGAAATGTTTTGCTAAAGAAGATCTCACTATTCCGTTAGATGAAATCCAAATTAATGAAAAACTTCAATTTATCGAAGAACCCGTCGAAATAATGGATCGTGAGGTTAAAAGACTTAAGCAAAACAAGATACCAATTGTTAAGGTTCGATGGAATTCTCGTAGAGGACCCGAGTTCACCTGGGAACGAGAAGATCAGATGAATAAGAAATACCCGCATTTATTTCCAGAAGATACGTCAACACCTCCAACTGCTTAAAATTTCGGGACGAAATTTATTTAACGGGTAGGTACTGTAGTGACCCGAATTTTTCCATGTTTATATATATTAAATGAAATTGTTATTTACATGATTAAGTGTTTCCAACATGTTAAGCAATCAAACTTGTTAAGACTTGATTAATTGAAATAGGTTTCATATAGACAATTGACCACCCAAGTTGACCGGTGATTCACGAACGTTAAAACTTGTAAAAACTATATGATGACATATATATGGATATATATATAGTTAACATGATATTATGATAAGTAAACATATCATTAAGTATATTAACAATGAACTACATATGTAAAAACAAGACTACTAACTTAATGATTTTGAAACGAGACATATATGTAACGATTATCGTTGTAACGACATTTAATGTATATATATCATATTAAGAGATATTCATACATCATAATATCATGATAATATAATAATTTAAAATCTCATTTGATATTATAAACATTGGGTTAACAACACTTAACAAGATCGTTAACCTAAAGGTTTCAAAACAACACTTACATGTAACGACTAACGATGACTTAACGACTCAGTTAAAATGTATATACATGTAGTGTTTTAATATGTATTCATACACTTTTGAAAGACTTCAAGACACTTACCAAAATACTTCTACTTAAAAAAAATGCTTACAATTACATCCTCGTTCAGTTTCATCAACAATTCTACTCGTATGCACCCGTATTTGTACTCGTACAATACACAGCTTTTAGATGCATGTACTATTGGTATATACACTCCAATTATCAGCTATTAGCAGCCCATGTGAGTCACCTAACACATGTGGGAACCATCATTTGGCAACTAGCATGAAATATCTCATAAAATTTTAAAAATATGAGTAATCATTCATGACTTATTTACATGAAAACAAAATTACATATCCTTTATATCTAATCCATACACCAACGACCAAAAACACCTACAAACACTTTCATTCTTCAATTTTATTCATCTAATTGATCTCTCTCAAGTTCTATCTTCAAGTTCTAAGTGTTCTTCATAAATTCCAAAAGTTCTAGTTTCATAAAATCAAGAATACTTCCAAGATTGTAAGTTTACTTCCAAGTTTTCTAAATCCATTCCAAGTAATCATCCAAGATCAAGAAACCTTTGTTACTTATAGTAGGTTATCTTTCTAATACAAGGTAATAATTATATTCAAACTTTAATTCAATTTCTATAACTATAACAATCTTATTTCGAGTGAAAATCATACTTGAAATTGTTTTGGTGTCATGATTCTGCTTCAAGAACTTTCAAGCCAACCAAGGATCCTTTGAAGCTAGATCCATTTTTCTCATTTCCAGTAGGTTTATCCAAGGAACTTGAGGTAGTAATGATGTTCATAACATCATTCGATTCATACATAAAAAGCTGTCTTATTCAACGTTATAAACTTGTAATCACTAGAACATAGTTTAGTTAATTCTAAACTTGTTCACAAATAAAGTTAATCCTTCTAACTAGACTTTTAAAATCAACTAAACACATGTTATATATCTATATGATATGCTAACTTAATGATTTAAAACCCGAAAACACGATAAACACCATAAAACTGGATATACGCAGTCGTAGTAAAACCGGGGGCTGTTTTGGTTGGGATAATTAAAAGCTAAGAAGAACTTTGATTTAAAAGCTATACTTCTGGAAAAATGATTTTTCTTATGAACATGAAACTATATCCAAAAATCATGGTTAAACTCAAAGTGAAAGTATGTTTTCAAAATGGTCATCAAGATGTCGTTCTTTCGACGGAAATGACTACCTCTTTCAAAAACGACTTGTAACTTGTATTTCTGACTATAAACTTATACTTTTTCTGTTTATATTCATAAAGTTAAGTTCAATACGAAACCGTGGCCACTGGAATCACTCAAAACGGATTAGAAACGAAGAAATGGCGAGTAAAACAAGATTGATAAAAACTACTCATTTTACCTACGTGAAAGTTAGTAATAAATCTATTCCAACCATAACCTAATCAACTTATATTGTATATTATGTAATCTTGAGATACCATAGACACGTATACAATGTTTCGATCTATCATGTCGACCCATCTATATATATATTGCGGAACAACCATAGACACTCTATATGTGAATGTTGGAGTTAGCTATACAGGGTTGAGGTTGATTCCAAAATATATATATAGTTTGAGTTGTGATCAATACTGAGATACGTATACACTGGGTCGTGGATTGATTCAAGATAATATTTATCGATTTATTTCTGTACATCTAACTGTGGACAACTAGTTGTAGGTTACTAACGAGGACAGCTGACTTAATAAACCTAAAACATCAAAATGTATTAAAAGTTTTGTAAATATATTTTGAACATAATTTGATATATATGTATATATTGTTATAGGTTTGTGAATCAACCAGTGGCCAAGTCTTACTTCCCGACGAAGTAAAAATCTGTGAAAGTGAGTTATAGTCCCACTTTTAAAATCTAATATTTTTGGGATGAGAATACATGCAGGTTTTATAAATGATTTACAAAATAGACACAAGTACGTAAAACTACATTCTATGGTTGAATTATCGAAATCGAATATGCCCCTTTTTATTAAGTCTGGAATCCTAATTGACGGGAATCCTAAAGATAGATCTATTGGGCCTAACAAACCCCATCCAAAGTACCGGATGCTTTAGTACTTCGAAATTTATATCATATCCGAAGGGTGTCCCGGAATGATGGGGATATTCTTATATATGCATCTTGTTAATGTCGGTTACCAAGTGTTCACCATATGAATGATTTTTATCTCTATGTATGGGATGTGTATTAAAATATGAAATCTTGTGGTCTATTGTTACGATTTGATATATATAGGTTAAACCTATAACTCATCAACATTTTTGTTGACGTTTAAAGCATGTTTATTCTCAGGTGAATACTAAGAGCTTCCGCTGTTGCATACTAAAATAAGGACAAGATTTGAAGTCCATGTTTGTATGATATTGTGTAAAAACTGCATTCAAGAAACTGATTTCGATGTAACATATTTGTATTGTAAACCATTATGTAATGGTCGTGTGTAAACATGATATTTTAGATTATCATTATTTGATAATCTACGTAAAGCTTTTTAAACCTTTATTTATGAAATAAAGGTTATGGTTTGTTTTAAAAATGAATGCAGTCTTTGAAAAATGTCTCATATAGAGGTCAAAACCTCGCAACGAAATCAATTAATATGGAACGTTTTTAATCAATAAGAACGGGACATTTCAAACACAAACCCTAGATTACTCAAAATTTGAAGTTTAAGGCTTATAATCATGTTAAATAGCATCAATCTAGGTTATACAAGCATAATATATAAGCAATTTAAACATAATTACACTAAAAAGCATCAAAATCGAATTGGGTATAAATTTGTTCAAGAACACTAATTTTCGGATTAAATGGTGTTTTGGTGTAGAAATTTACCGTTTTCCTTGAGTAATTCCTTGATAGCATTCTTCCCAACATGATTTTGTGAAAGATTTGATGAAAAATGGCCAAAAATTGCGGATTTGTGTGTGTTTTTTCGGGTGTTTTTCGCAGTAAAATGGGGTGTGTGTGACGATCGCTCCAAATCCATATGGACAATACGTCATTCATTGATTTCATTGCGAGGTATTTGACCTCTATATGATATGTTTTGTAAACATTGCATTCTTTTAAAAAGGCACACCATAAATGAATATTTAAATCAAAGGTTTTCGACATCTGATAATTTCTACATATATACAATCACTGTAAATAATAGTTTACAATAGTACTTCCGTTGACAATGCAGTCAAAATAAGATACATGGTGATGATTTGGTGAATGCAACGTTTCCTTGAAAAATATGCCATGTATGACTCCATGCACATAGCTTGTCTAACATATAAGCAAACAGCGGAAGACTTCTAGGGAACCTGAGAATAAACATGCTAACAAGTGTCAACACAAAGGTTGGTGAGTTCATAGTTTTAGTGTTTCGCATAATCTGTATATAAAAGTGGATCACAAGATTTCAGTTGTTTCATCCAGAAACGTTTATCAATAGATTATATAAAAGTGGATCACAAGATTTCAGTTGTTTCATCCAGAAACGTTTATCAAAATATTCTACAAGATTGAGCACCCTGGTAACTAAACTTAACGTATATATATTTTATACCCTTTGTATAATCATCTTAATAATACACGCAAACCAACGTGTACGCTTCTCAAATAGCATACGTCCGTTAAAAGGCTAGTGCTCTAGCTCGGACGGGGATATCAAGCCCTATGGATCCATATACAACTACTCGCGCCCACCAGTTCTTATAACTGACAGTTACTAGTTACCAAAGCTAAGGGATTTTCGGTTCAAACTCGTTGTAGAATTTAGTATGTACTTGTGTCCATTGTGTTTAAAATAGAGTGCATGTATTCTCAGCTCAAAAATATATTGCAAAAGCAATTAAAAAGGGAGCAATGAAACTCACGCATATAAATATTGTAAATCAGTTTATAAAGCATTTGCATGTATTCTCAGCCCAAAAATGTAGAGAGTAAAAGGGATCATATGAAACTCACACATATAAATATTGTATATCGGTTAATAAAGCATTTGCATGTATTCTCAGCCCAAAAATATGTGTAAAAAGGGATCAATGAAACTCACACATATAAATATTGTATATCGGTTAATAAAGCATTTGCATGTATTCTCAGCCCAAAAATATGTGTAAAAAGGGATCAATGAAACTCACACATATAAATATTGTATATCGGTTAATAAAGCATTTGCATGTATTCTCAGCCCAAAAATATGTGTAAAAAGGGATCAATGAAACTCACACATATAAATATTGTATATCGGTTAATAAAGCATTTGCATGTATTCTCAGCCCAAAAATATGTGTAAAAAGGGATCAATGAAACTCACTGTTTAATATTGATATACAATATTGCAGGAAAGCACGTAGACGCATCTGAGATGATAAACACGAGGTTTGATTCACAAAAAATACCCCCGAACATTACCCATAACCTCCTTGGCAATAACCCATAATTTCCTTAGCTCTAGCTTGCTCGAAAACTCATTTTGAAAATTACTTGGACAGCACTCCGTCGTAATATTTGATGTACATTATTATTTTTGTATCGCAAAAATAATAACACTAATAATAAAAAAAATAATAAGATTAATAATAATCTTATTAATAATAATAATAATAATAATAATAATAATAATAATATAAATAATAAATAAAATAAATACGGAGTAATATGTATGTGTGTGTTTTTTTTTTCTTTCTTTACTCGGCAGAAAATGTTGCAATTTATAGAACCTGGCCTGAAATCTGGAGTCATGCGACTCGCATGGAAATGGCCTTCTGGCCATGCGACTCGCATGAGGACCAGGGACAGCTCACATTGTTTTTGTCCTAACATTTGTCGACATAATAAAATATAAATATAATATATATAATTTAAATTAATTAATTATATATTATATTAAATTCACGTGCATAGTTGACTTGTAATTTTTGTTCCGATAAGTCGTACGTTGTCACTCGACTTATGTCCCGGTTCCGGTTTTTCGAACGCCCTTTCGTACGCTGAGAAAACTTGTACTTTACGTTTCGTGAATCGTACCTTTGTCAAAATATAGTCTTAAATCATCCATAAAATATACCACTGTAGCAATTCACTGTAGCAAAGTCAATTTCACTGTAGCAAATAGTGATTTTCAAAAACACTGTAGCATTTTGGGTACTGTAGCAATTTGAAAATGTTACTATCGTTTACTAAATAACTTAAAATTATATATATGTATATATCTTTTTAATATATATAAATCAGTTTTTAAATACACATTGGAAGTTATTTATAAATAAATTTTAATAATAAATATTTCAACTTATCATATATATTCAAATAGATATTTAAACCAATAAGTTTAATGTACGGTATCAAATAATTAATACATTGTTACCTTTTCAAGTTATAGTATATATGTATCTATTTACATATAATTGTTCGCGAATCGTCGAAAACAACCGAAAGGTATTTAAATATATAAAAGTAGTTCAAAAATTTTGAGATTCAGTTTTACAGACTTTGCTTATCGTGTCGAAAATGTTAATCATACAAAGATTAAGTTTAAATTTGGTCAGAAATTTCCAGGTCATCACAGTGTGGTTGTGTTGGGGACTGTCTGATTCATGCGTTTTATTTTTTTCTGTATTTTGCATCCTCCGCGAGTCGCGGTGAATTTCCGCTTCAAACTCCGCGAGTCGCGGAGTTTGTATTTTTTTTTTTAATAATAACTTAAGTTATAAAACAATTAATTAATTAATTTTAAAATTTTGTTTCCCTTGTTATTTAGGACGAGGTCGTTTCGGAACGATGTCCTAGTCCGTCCCTCGACAAAATTTTAAAATTTGTCAATTTAAAGCGCGGTTTTAAAAGCAAAGATTTTTGGGTTTTTTTTTTAATGTTTTTGGCATACTTTAATTCAATAAGATTAAAAATAATGATAATAAAAGTTCTCGTCCCTCCCTCGGGTAAAGCAATTTCGGTTCAAAGACCTAGTCTTCAACTCACGACGAATTTTAAAAATCATATTTTTAACTTAGCGAAATAAAGTAATTTTTTGTTTTTAAATTCACACCAAACTTAAATTTAAAACGCATAAAATAAAAAAAAATTCACACCAAACTTAATTAAAAATTCCTATTATAAATTCACACCAAACTTAAATTATATTTTTGTTTTTATACTTACAAACTTATATTAAAAATATTAATTTTCCAAATATTTAAAATTTTAAATATATTGATTTAAAAAGTTTACAATATCAATTTAAGATTTATATATTAATTTTAAAAATATGGTAAAAATAAAATTAAAAATCTTTTTGGCTTTTATCCCACTTTAAACAATAAAATATTATCAAAAATATACGCCCCTCTTTTCGATAAAGTAATTTCGATTCCATGACCTAATTTAACTCATGACGAATTTTTGAAATATTTTGGGTTGATTGATTAAAGATATTTATACCTTAAGAATAAACGTTAAATTTCGCAGTGATGTAATAAATTTTTGTATGATATCAACAATTTCGGTCGTAAGACCTAATTTCATCGAATACCAATTTAATACTTTATAGCGAACAAATTAGCGTTTATTATCAAAAGGTTAAAAATAAAAATAAAAATAAAAATAAAAACTGTACAAACTTAACTGTGAAATATATTCTTAGTGATATGCTCTAGCCCACTCATAAGATAGTCGGACTAATTGATTTTCCATGGCTACATAGGCGTAACCTCGAGCATTTAATGTTTTTTCTTCTAAACATATGAACGGTCCATCTGTGCATAAAGTAACAAATTCGGTGTTTGAATAGGTTTGATTATTTGAACATTTACCTTCGTGTGACCATTTTCCGCATTTGTGACATTTTTCAAGGTGTCGTGCTCTCCTTTTCGCTGCGGATTTTGATTTTCCTTTACCAAATTGTAACTTATTATCTTCGCATCTGGATTCTTTTCTTACTCCGTCCAATTTACCTCTGATTAATGATACTATTTCACTCGGAAGTGTGTCATTATTACGTTTAGTGATCAAAGCGTGTAGCATTAGACCATGGTTTAGTTCACAGGAAGTCTTCATCTCGTAAAAACCTAAAAAAATAAAAATTTAGAATGGGGGGAGAAGACTAGTTCTTTAGGGTCTGCTAGGGAAAGACCATTCGGGTTCCATTTTCGAGAACTACACGAAAACAGAAAATCTAACTCTAACAGAAATACATATTATCCTTTAAAGACTTGATTCTCCCCACACTTAGTTAGCTGTGGTTAACATTATTTTCAATTGAATCATCAACAACTTGTATATCTTTGACTTTTACTTCAATCCATTTGTTGATTTCCTCCGTAACTTTCACAAATTCAACTAACATCGCCTTTTCTTTTGGCAATAAATTGGATACTAATCGGTTACATAACTTAAAGTTTCCTTTAATCTTAGCATCGTGAATCCGTTTATAAAGTTTCTTCGTTGAACTGTTAAAAATGGGTTCATCTAATTTCGTATCATCAACGGCATTCTTTGTGATTGGATTATCATTAAGTGTTTCTTCATCTTCCCCACACTTATGCCATTTTATTGGTCTAACAGTTTTGGTTGGTGGAGATCTAAACTTTCGGTTCACAAAGGTGATCGATGTATCACCATCCCTAAGTGTCATTCTACCTTCTCTTACATCAATGAATGCCTCGGTGGTTGCTAAAAATGGGCGATCTAGAATTAGAGGAATATCAAGGTTTTCCTCCATATTAATCACTATGAAGTTTGCAACAAAGGTCAAACTTCCCACGTTAACAAGTAAATTATTTGCTATTCCAACCGGGTGTTTAATGGTTTGGTCAAATGATTGAACACCTATTTTGGTTGGTTTTAATTTACACATGCCTAATCTTTTGTATAAGGAAAGAGGCATAATATTTGCACTTGCTCCTAAATCTGCGAGTCCATTATATACAGCACCATCATTAAGCAAGTAAGAAATGATAAATTCACCCGGGTCTCCTGCTTTAGTAAGTCGAGTTGGTTTGTAAACCTTTTTCGGGTGTTCTTTTATTGGTTCTTTCACTTCTATTTGAACTTCTTGTTCACATTTTTCTTCGTTTCTTGGAATGGGAGGTTTGTATAAGAATTCTTCTTCATCACTCAAATTTGACTCCTCCCTATTTTCCAATTTTGATTTTTCATATGTTGTTGATAACATATTTATGTTTTCATTTTGAAGGTTTTCTTGGGTGGTGAAATTATGATTAACTTCATTGTCAACTTCCATCGGACCATGAATGTAATGTTTAACTCTGTGACCATTAACTTTAAATTCAGTCCCATTTGAATTTATTAATTCTACTGTTTCGTATGGGAAAACTCTTTTGACTATGAATGGTCCAGACCATCTTGATTTCAATTTTCCAGGAAATAGCTTGAATCGTGAATTGAAAAGAAGAACTCTGTCTCCTTCTTTAAATTCTTTTAAACTTCTGATTCTTTTATCATGCCATTTCTTTGTTCTTTCTTTATAGATTAACGAATTTTCGTATGCTTCATGTCTTAATTCTTCTAATTCGTTTAATTGACTTAACCGTAGACGTCCAGCTTCATGTAAATCAAGATTACTTGTCTTCAAAGCCCAAAATGCTTTGTGTTCAATTTCTACTGGAAGATGACATGCTTTTCCATAAACGATTTTAAAAGGTGTAGTTCCAATTGGAGTTTTGTAGGCTGTTCTAAAAGCCCAGAGTGCATCCTCCAATTTAATGGACCATTCCTTCAGATTTGTTCCTACGGTTTTCTCTAGAATACGTTTTAATGCTCGGTTGGTATTTTCAACTTGTCCACTTGTTTGTGGATGATATGCGGTGGAGATTTTATGAGTTACTCCATATCTTTTGATAACTTTCTCAAGTTGATTATTATAGAAATGAGTACTCCGATCACTTATTAAAGCTTTCGGTGTTCCAAACCTTGCAAAAAGACGTTTTAAAAAATTGACTACAACTCGTGCATCGTTAGTTGGGAGAGCTTGTGTTTCCGCCCATTTAGATACATAATCAATGGCTACGAGAATATAGAGATTATTATGAGATTTTGGAAATGGGCCCATAAAGTCAATACCTCAAATGTCAAATACTTCACATACTTGAATGACATTTTGTGGCATTTCATCACGTTGACTTATTTTTCCGGCTTTTGACAAGCATCACAGTATTTGCAAAGAAGGTGTGCGTCTTTGTAAATTGTAGGCCAATAGAATCCAGCATCATAAACTTTTCTTGCTGTTAGTTGAGGCCCATAATGCCCTCCTGTTGGTCCTGTGTGACAATGGTTTAAAATTTTACTAGCTTCATCTCCAAATACACATCGGCGTATTATTCCATCTGGACAACTTTTAAACAGATGTGGATCTTCCCAGAAATAGTGTTTTATATCACTAAAGAATTTCTTTCATTTTTGGTACGATAATCCTTTTTCAAGGAATCCACATACTAAGTAGTTTGCATAGTCTGCAAACCATGGAATTTCATTATAATCTATCTTCAATAGATATTCATCAGGAAAGTTGTCTTGTATGGCCGATTCATTTAGAACTTCTAATTCGGGATTTTCAAGACGAGAAAGATGATCAGCGGCGAGATTTTCTGCTACTCTTTTATCTCGGATTTCAATATCGAATTCTTGTAAGAATAAGATCGAAAAATTAATCTTGGTTTAGCATCTTGTTTCGAAAATAGGTATCTAAGAGCAGAATGGTCGGTATAGACCACCGTTTTTGCTAGAACGAGATATGAACGAAATTTGTCAAAAGCAAAGACAATAGCAAGGAGTTCTTTTTCAGTAGTTGTGTAATTCGTTTGTGCTCCTTGTAATGTCTTACTAGCATAATATATAGGTTGAAATCGTTTTTCAATCATTTGTCCTAAAACGGCTCCCATTGCAAAATCACTTGCATCGCACATTAGTTCAAACGGTAGATTCCAATTTGGTGTTATCATGATCACCGCATTAGTGAGTTTCTCTTTAAGAATATTAAAAGATTTGATACATTCATCTGAAAAGATGAATGGAGCATCCTTTTCTAGGAGTTTATTCATAGGAGTGGCAATTTTAGAAAAATCTTTTATAAAACGTCGGTAAAAACCGGCATGCACTAGAAAACTCCTAACTCCTCTAACATTAGTGGAATTTGGAATTTTAGCAATTACATCTACTTTAGCTCTATCAACTTCAATTCCTTCCTTTGAGATTTTATGACCAAGAACGATGCCTTCTTTAACCATGAAATAGCATTTCTCCCAATTAAGTACTAGATTTGATTGTTCGCATCTAATAAGCATTCGTTCAAGATTAGCTAGACATTTTTCAAATGTATCACCGAAGACTGCAAAGTCATCCATAAAAACTTCCATGCATTCTTCTATCATGTCGTGAAAAATCGCCATCATGCACCTTTGAAAGGTTGCAGGGGCATTGCAAAGTCCAAATGGCATGCGTTTGTAAGAAAAAGTACCATAAGGGCACGTGAATGTGGTTTTCTCTTGATCTTCGGGTGCTATTGGAATTTGAAAGTATCCGAAAAACCATCAAGAAAACAATAGTAACTGTTTCCGGCTAATCTTTCCAACATTTGATCAATAAAAGGTAAGAGAAAGTGATCTTTTCTGGTGGCGTCATTTAATTTTCTATAATCAATACATACACGCCATCCTGTTACAGTCTTAGTAGGAATAAGCTCATTTTTCTCATTTGTAATGACAGTCATGCCACCCTTCTTAGGTACGCATTGAACTGGGCTTACCCATGGACTATCAGAAATCAGATAAATTAAACCTGCATCAAGCAGTTTAATAATTTCTTTTTTAACAACATCTTGCATATTAGGATTTAGTCTTCGTTGGCGTTGCACATACGTTTTATGACCTTCTTCCATAAGGATTTTATGTGTTCAATACGAAGGACTTATTCCTTTTATATCATGAATCTTCCATGCAATGGCTGGTTTATGAGCTTTTAACACAGAAATGAGTTGTGATTTCTCATTTTCAGTAAGAGAAGACGATATTATTACAGGTAATTCAGATTCACCATGTAAATAAGCGTATTCCAAATGGTTTGGAAGTGGCTTTAACTCTAATGTCAGAGGTTCTTCTATCGATGATTTGTATCGATATCTGTCTTCTTCTTTTAGCATTTGAATTTCTTCTGTTGTTGGTTCATATCCATTAGCTATTAGTGTAGCTAACATTTCAGTTTCATCAATTGGTTCAGTTCCTTCTCCTAAATAACATTCTCCTGTTCCTTGTAATTCTGGAAATTCTTCTAACAATTCTGCATGTGAATCTATAGTTTGAATATAATAGCATGTATCATCTGCAGATTGCGGTTGTTGCATTGCTTTATCAACTGAAAAGGTAACACTCTCGTCCTCTATACTTAGGGTCAGTTTCTTACCGAACACGTCTATCATTACTTTAGCCGTGTTTAAGAATGGTCTTCCTAATATGAGAGGAACTTGAGAATCTTCTTCCATGTCCAGAACAACAAAATCTACTGGAAATACTAAAGTACCAACTTTAACTAGCATGTTCTCCATTATCCCTCTAGGATATTTTATTGATCTATCGGCTAGTTGTATGCTTATTCTTGTTGGTTTCAATTCTCCAAGGTCTAGTTTAGTGTATAGTGAATACGGCATTAAATTTATACTAGCACCTAAGTCTGCCAATGCTTCTATTGAACTAAGACTACCCAGAAAACATGGAATTGTGAAACTTCCTGGATCAGATAATTTTTCTGGTATCTTATTCAACAGTACTGCTGAACAATTAGCATTCATAGTAACGGCCGAGAGTTCTTCCATTTTCTTTCTATTCGAGATTAGATCTTTCAGAAATTTAGCATATCTAGGCATTCCTGAAATCACATCAATGAAAGGAAGATTTACATTTATCTGTTTAAATATATCCAAAAATTTGGATTGCTCGGCTTCAAGTTTCTCTTTTTTCATTTTACTCGGGTAAGGAAGTGGTGGTTGGTATGGTTTAACATAAGGTTTAGCCTTAACTGTGTTATCTTCATTAACCTTTTCAACTACCGGTTCTTTTTCCTTATCTTGTTCAGGTTGTGGTTCTTGTGGAGTAGGAATAGCTTCATCAGAAATTACAGGTATTTCAGGTGGTTTAAGTGTAATAACATTTCTTGTGGTAATTGCTTTAGCTGTTTCATTCCAGGGGTTAGCATTTGTATCACTAGGTAAACTTCTCGGTTTTCTTTCACCTATTAACCTTGCTAGGTTACTTACTTCTTGTTCCAAGTTTTGAATAGAAGCTTGTTGATTTCTAAATGCTTGAGCATTTTGTTCATTAGTTTGTTTTTGAGATGTGAAAAACTGTGTTTGAGTTTCAACTAGCTTCGTCATCATATCTTCTAAATTTGGCTTTTTATCATCGGTTTGTGGTTTGTTTTGAAAATTAGGTCTTTGCTGGTTGTAAGTATTATTGGATACTTGTTGATTACTAGGACCTTGTTGGTTGTTGTATGGAACATTTCGGTTATAATTCTAGTTTTGATTGTAAATCGGTCTTGGCGGTTGATAATTATTCTGATAATTATTTCCAGGCCTTTGGTTTATATATGAAATATTCTCTCTTTGTTCCATTGTTAGCTCAATACTGAGACAATCTTTTGTCAAATGTGGTCCTCCACACTGCTCACAACTAATTCGTATTGAGTGTATATCCTTAGTCATCTTTTCCATTCGTCTCTCGACAGCATCTATCTTTGCGGAAATGGAATCTAAGTCATGGCTAGAATCGGCTCTAGCTGCTTTAGATGATCTAACGGTATCTTTTTCTTGGTGCCACTCATGTGAGTGGGAAGCAGTGTTATCAATAATTTTATAAGCATCAGTTTCGGTTTTCTTCATAATGGAACCACCAGCTGCTATATCGATGTCTTTCCTTGTAGTGATGTCGCTTCCTTGGTAGAATATTTGTACTATTTGACAGGTGTCTAAACCATGTTGCGAACATTCTCTTAATAACTTTCCAAATCTTGTCCACGCCTCATATAGAGTTTCATTCGGTTTCTGTGTGAACATAACAATTTCTCCTTGAAGTCTTACGGCTTTAGATGCCGGAAAGAATTGTTTAAGAAATTTTTCAACTAAAACGTCCCATGTATCAATCGCCCCTTCAGGTAACGATTCCAACCAATCTTTGGCTTCTCCCTTTAAAGTCCAGGGAAATAACATGAGATATATCTGTTCATCTTCAACTTCTCTTATTTTAAATAGTGTGCAGGTCCTATTAAAGGTACGAAGACGTTCATTTGGATCTTCCTTCGGCGCACCACTAAATTGGCATTGATTAGTTACCATGTGTAGAATTTGTCCTTTGATTTCATAATCTGGCGCATTAATGTCTGGATGAGTAATTGCGTGACCTTGGCCAGTGCGTTTAGCTCGCATTCGGTCTTCCATACTTAAAGGTTCCAGATTCTCCATGATTGAATTTGTTGAATCGGAATCACTAGAGGATTCTGATTTAATGGTTCGTTCCTCAACAATCTCTGTTTGAATGATTGGTGGTTCCGGAGGAAAGATTAGTGGTTCAGGATCTATGAATTGTCCCTGAATATTCTCCGGATTCTCAATTGTGAGGTCGGGTTCAAAAAATGGATTATCGGAAATTTGAATTGGAGTACTTGGTCGACTGGATGACGATTCTAAAGAAAAATCAACGGCGGTAATATTAGCTAGATGTCTTGATCGAGTTACAGGTGGTGAACGTACAAAAGGTGATGAACGTCTTGCTCGGTGCATTCACTGAATATTCTATTAGTTTTTAAAAGGAAAGAAAAATTATATAAGTTATCCAATTAATAGACTTTTCTGATTTTGCCCACGTTTCGAATAGCCAAAAGATGCAGCAGAGGGGCAGGATTCGTTTGGTCTCAATATAATTGAGTACTGTTTGGCTCCAATAATCCGGTCCACGTACAAATCCAACTATTACTACAAACCAGAAAATTTTGATGTCTATCAATTTAACCACTTAAAATAAATTTTCGTAATTTTAAGAAAATTAGATAAGAAGTAGAATAAAAATCTATGTCCTAAAACTAGAATGTTGAGAAATAAGAAAGAAAAAGAGCGCGTCGGAAAAGGTCGAAAAAGAAAAGGATTGAAAAATAAAAGGCGTCGAAAAATAAGAAAGAAAAAGAAAATGACTATAAAACTTTAAAACACTCGACTAACCCAACCTTATTACTATCACTAACTTAAAATTAAAATTGCGAATTGAGATTACTAATTGGAGTGATAATTGATACATAGGTAAAAGGCGTTGAAAAATGAAAGTAAGAAAGTAGCGCGTCGAAACTTAAAAAGGAACTAAAAACTAGACATTAAAAGTTGCGTCTAAAAATATTAAAGCTTACAAGAAAAACTATATCCCAAATGGCAATAACTTAAAAAGGTACTAAAACTTAAAAAGGCGTCGCAAAATTCTAGAGCACCTAAATCTTAGTCTAAAGAGAAAGCACTTAAGGGATTTTACGGCAAATCCTAAAAATCTAGAAGTAAAAATAACTATGGCAAAAACTATGGATTAAAACTAAATATGAGCGAAAAATAAAAAAAAAAATACGCTAAAATAATTAAAAAGGGACAAAATATAAAAATATACTAAAAGTTGTAAAAAGTACAATTTTTATATTATTTATTTATTAAAACTATTAATTTTATAATTTAATTAAACTAATTAAACAAAATAATAACTTAAATTAACTAATTAAAAACTAAAAACCTAATTAGGGTTTTAAATAAAATAATAATAATAATAATAATTACTCCGTAATGATGCTGGTTAGGGTTTCCTGTCTGACCTGTCTGGGCGGCTCCGCGAGTCGCGGTGAACCCAGTTCAAAAGCTCCGCAAGTCGCGGAGGTTGCAGGTTCAAAAGAGACAGGTCAAGTTTCGACAGGTTCAGTTTTTATTATATTTTTTTTTATATTTTTCTGTTTTTTAAATTTTCTGTTTTAATAATTAACTAAAATATTTATATAAATTAAATAAAAACTTATGTTTTAAAAACTAAAATAAAAATAGAAATACTTTATAATTTTATAAAAATCTTAAAAATAGATTTTTATATATATTTTTTTCGTTTTTTGATTTTATGTTTTAAATAAACACAAAATATTTAAATAAAACTTATATTTTTATAAAATAAAAATAAAGAAACTTTATAAACTTAAATATTTAACAAACTCTTAAAAATATTTATATTTTTGTTTTTCTTTTTATATTTTTGAATTTTTAAAACGTATTTTTACAAAAGCGTATTTTTATAAAAGTAAACTAAAAATAAAAATCTTTTTTTTTATATAGCGTTGCACTTCTGGCTTTTAAGCTACATTGGTCCCCGGCAGCGGCGCCAAAAATACTTGAAAGTTAAAGCTAAGGGGTATAAAATACTATTAAATTTTACTAAGAAAAACTATTAAATACGATACAATTTTACACAAGATATTTATTTATTTATAGAATGGATATACTTAAACCTTGCTACAACACTTATAGGCAGTGTACCTAATCGTACAGTAGTGTAGTTTTTAGTAAGTCCGGTTAGTTCCACAGGGAAAAATCTTTAAACAAAGCTTAACGCTATATTAATTTTGATTTATAAAAATACAAATATATAAATAAGTAATATTATTATTATAAAGGGGGATTTTTACCGTTTAATGACCGGTTTGTCAATTTTTAAAACTTTAGTCGCAGTTAAAACCTAATGTAAAATATTAAATAAATATAACTTAATTTAAAGCGTAAAGTAAATAACGATAATGAAATTGCAATAAATAAAAGTGCGATAGAATAAAATTGCGATAATTAAAAAGTACGATAATTAAAAGTGCAATTAAATACAATAACAATAAATAAAAGTGCAATAATTAGAAGTGCAATTAAATATGAAAATAAAGGAATTATGCTTATTTAAACTTCCGTAATCATGATGTTTGACGTGTTGATTTTAGTTTATTCCCATGGGTTAATTGTTCTTTGTCCTGGATTATTTAATATGTCCATACGGATTTGTCCATAATAGTCCATCAGTCATAAACATAAAGAGCGAAAGCCTTCGTCAAATTATTCTTATTCCCGAAGTCAAATATTCCAACTAATTGGGGATTCGAATTGTAACAAGGTTTTAATACTTTGTTTAATGAATACACCAGGTTATCGACTGCGTGTAAACCAAGGTTTTACTACTTTTTTAACAATTACACCAATTACCCTTGAATGTAATTCACCCCTGTTTCAACAAGTCTATTAACTATTAATCCAGTTCCGTGTCCGGTAAAATGAATAATTATTGGTATTTATAGATATCCCGCCCACCGTACCCAGTCAAGCGTATGTGGTTATATATAAATACGTCAAATTATAAGTTTGTATATTAAATTAACAAGGTATTGTTTAGTTAATATAAAACCCATTAATAGCCCATAGTCTAATTTCCACAAGTGTCGTTCTTTTATCCAAACCCCAATTATGGTACAAAGCCCAATTACCCAATTTTAATATTTTTAGCCCAACATCATGATTACTTCGGTATTAAATAAGCATAATAATAACTTAGCTACGAGACATTAAATTAAAAAGGTTGAACATAACTTACAATGATTAAAAATAGCGTAGCGTTACACGGACAGAATTTCGACTTACACCCTTACAACATTCGCTAACATACCCTTATTATTAGAAATTAAAATTAAAATTAAAATTAAAATATAAATTTTATATATATATATATATATATATATATATATATATATATATATATATATATATATATATATATATATATATATATATATTTACGTATATAGAAAAAGATGATATATGATATTTTTTACGATCAAAATGCGTTGGCTTTTATAGGCATTTTTGTCCAGGGTCTCTCCGCAACTCGAGGCACTTTTCTTCTTCAAACTCCGCGAGTCGCGGAGTTTGCTTTTATAGCTCACTCCAATTTGGATCTTAGCTTTGCCGACGGATTTTAATAATAAATATAATATAAATATATAATTTATATAATTAATTATATATTATATATTATATTATATTTATATACATAATTAATTTGTAATTTTTAGTTCATTGCGTCGAGCGTTGAGAGTTGACTCTGGTCCCGGTTCCGGATTTTCGAACGTCCTTGCGTACAATTTAATATCTTGTACTTTGCGTTTTGAATCTTGTACTCTTGTAATTTTGAGACGTTTCTTATCAATAATTGGAACCTCTTTGATTGTATTTTGTACTTTTGAGCTTTTTGGTCGTTTGCATCTTCAATTCGTCGAATCTATCTTTTGTCTTCACCTTTTATTATTTAAACGAATATCACTTGTAAATAGAACAATTGCAACTAAAAGCTTGTCTTTCTTGAGGAATAATGCTATGAAATATATGTTCGTTTTTAGCATTATCAGAACCTATGTGCAACACTGTATTCACCCTTGTTGCTAAAGTTTTCCACCTCGAAGGTCGCATTACTGCAATCTCAGAAAATATTCAACCTCTACTTCCGAATACCAATCGAAGGGGAATATTAGAAGAAGTTAGGGAACTTCGAATTGATAATCAAGATCTATCGAATCAGATGAGTGGATGGATAGAAATGATAGAGGGTAGGATAGAAACCCTGACAAGAATGGTGTGTGATTTACAAGCTATACTTACTACACCAACATCATCACCAACCTCAGCACTAACAACACTTATAGCACCGACAGCAACAGTACCACCATCAGCAGCACCAACAGCATAACCAGTACCAACAACAACAACATCATCATACGTCTCAACCTCGCAATCTATACCTCAAGCATAATCATCGTTCTACGAATTGTTCTATAAAAACTATCTTCGTCCTTCATGGCGATTATGTAATCTCTAATGTTTTAGAGATTATGTACTCTAGTTCTAGCCCTAAATCTGATGAGTTTAATATCACATTAACTCATTAAATCCATGATTACATCTGAAAAAAATATATATGTATATATATTTTCATAAAGATTGTAATCAAAAGTTCTTTTGTACAAACTGTTAATGGTGAAAATATTTTAACGGGTAGGTAATACCTGAGTAGTATTTAGATTTCACATTAATAAGTTACACTGTACATTCTTCGAAACTGATTCAACAGTCATTTACTATCCTACTTACATCCACCGATATACGTATTCGTTCACCGCAGAATAACCATTTTCATTCAATTTCATATTTGGATTTTGACCTGTCAGAATCCAACAAGTGGCATAATGAAGAAAATATTGGACAAAAAAAATAAAAAAATAAAAATAAAAAATAAAATTTGTTAGAAGCAAACAAATTAACTATGAGAAATTTTGTTAAGAATCCACGCTAACTGTTCCTTGCTAACTGTTCCTAGCTAACCGATTACATTTTATTTATCGTAATTTAATTATTGCAATTTATATTCTTGTAATTTTATTTATCGTCATTTAATTTCTGTTATTTATTTTACGCACTTTAAATATCGGGTCACGATACATATTAATTAATTCGAATATTATATATTAAACTATATATGAATTATTGGACTGTTAACTGTGGACTATCGACTGTGGACTAATAATATTGGACAATTAAAATAAATTAAAATATTAATTATAACATATGAAACTAAACAATTCTTCAAGCTTGCCACTTGATTTCATCTTAAACCTCATTTGTATCTTGATGATTACAATCTGCATTCAAATCTTTCATGATTCTTGAAAACACCTCAATCGAGAGGATGAACCAACCGCACTTCATCTACGGAAGAAAAGATTGATGCATATAGTTATGCACCTGAAAACACTCAGAACCTGAGTAAACGTTTAACACATATCTATGCTAATTCCTTTAGTGTTATTATTACCCAAAATAACTTGGTGATTCCTTTCAAAGTAGCAAATTTTGTCACAGCTCCAGCAAGTCAACTTCGACTTTTCGTCCGAAACAACCTTATTATAACCTTGATATATATGTGTGCTCTTTTATTGTTACTGGGAAACCTTTTATATTCCACCATATTACCATCAGCGTTTAATCATCTAAAAACACAGTTCTTTTGAAATCATCCCGGATTGATAACCGATGATTCAGATATCGTAGCATTAAATGCAGAGGAAACAGAAAAATTGTAGATGGTCTAAACGGCCAAAAGTTTGATGTTACAGAAGGGAGTGTTAGGAACGCTCGATAGAAAATTTGGTACTGAAAAACAAATTGAGTAAACCATAAAGGAGACCAAGGCCAAATACAAGGACCATACAATATATTCAAGGAATTCAGGTAATTCTGGATCCGATGAAACCTTCAACGAATATCTTGCTCCGTACTCATGTTAAAATCTTACGAAAAATCTTTCTTCATCAACCATCGAACTTAGAAATTCCATAATATCATCATAAATATCTTCGATATTTCTGAAGATATTTTCATAAATATTCTCGTCCGAAATTATTTATCTCTACGTGCTATCTATATTATCTCATAAAGGAAACTACTTTAGTTTCTAAATTTCTTTAAAATTCGAGTTTGAATTATGAATGATTTGAAGTAGTGTTGAAAATTAATGCATGAGTTAGTATAATATAATGACACATGATCAACGTGAATATATTACAGTAAGTCATGCTGAGTTTCTAAATGGAACGTGATGATTCACAGATCATAACGTCATCATGTGCCATTTTACACGACTCTTGTATTCAACTTAACCTCTAAATATATCAAGAATATATTTTTTGATAATTCGGCCTTTTTCGAGGTATTCAGGTAATTTGACAAATCAAATCGTGCGATTTCGTTCTTTCTTGTTTAGAATATTAAGTTCATTTGAAGTTCCGTACTTACGAATTCTGGACCGTTGCTCGCTCTACTAGAGGTCGAGAGGATAATAAAAAGGCAAAGAGATCCAAAATATAAGAAAAAATATAAAGCCCAATAACAACACGGAGGTTACAAACCGTGAATATTAACACGAATAGCAATATAAAGACAAGGTAGAATTAAAAATAGTATCACCCCAAGGTAATAGTAAAAGTAAACAGATTCTTCTGGTGGAAAATTGAAAAGAAGGATGACAGAAATGATAATTAGGAAAATATCAAGGATTAGAATGGGATTAAGTATTTTCACAATCTTTTAGACGTATGAGCTAAGAAATAAAGTATAGGAATGGGGAGAATAATGGGACGAAAGAGTTTAATTTATAATGAAAATATCAGACAGGGTAATCAAGACAGATCACCGTATTTAATGATAGAGATCTTAATTTCCTTCTTGCCGAAGAATCAAATCTTTTAGATTTTGAAGATTTTCTTTAAATCCCTTGAATTCTGGAATTCAACCAAGACAACGTCAAAAGTTAAGACGCACCTTATTCTCTAAATTCCACCATAACCACGTCAAAAGTTAAATCTCTATCACAATCTGTTGTGACAGCTTCATTCGTACGCTTCACCTAATCGAATAGTTTTATCTATATTAGTCAATAATGATAAAACTCCATTTATCAACTCATATTTGTCATGAAAACATTTTTATTGTTAGCCATGACCACCTCACTCAAATTTCAGGACGAAATTTCTTTAACGGGTAGATACTGTGACGACCCAGAAATTTCCGATCAAATTTAAACTTAATCTTTATATGTTTCCGACACGATAAGCAAAGTCTGTAATGTTGAAATCTCAAAAACTTTAAACTGTGTTCATGTATTCATTTACCCTTCGACTGCTTTCGACGATTCGCGAACAACTAATTTGTAACTAGATACATATAATTTTATTTGAAATATTATTTGAAATAATATATGATTTAATTGGTGAAAATAAATATATAAAATAATATCAGTATATTTAATATTATTAAATTTAATATATAATATATAGATATGCATATAATTAAATATATATATATATATATATATATATATATATATATATATATATATATATATATATATATATATATATATATATATATATATATATATATATATATATATATATATGTATTATAAAAAGAAATGTTATATATTGTTATAATCAATGTTGAAAGATAAAAACAATATATAATAATTATTATTTAATGAGTATATATATATAAATAAAGTATATAGAATATATATTTTGTGATTTTGAAGTTATTTAATAAACGACGGTAACGCTCAATTGTCATTCGATAGTTAGTAAATGAGTTAAAAAGGAACTTATGTGATTTTAAAATAAACGTTGACTCGAAAATGGGTTTTATAAATTATAGGCTTACTAAAAATGTATTTAGGAGCTATTTATTTAATTTTAAAACTTTTTATATTTTACTTGGGAGTAGCAGTGAAAAATTAATGTAATTTTTATTTAATAGTCTGTGACTGAATTCTGTACCATCATGACCAAAATGAATAATGACATTTAATTTAAAATTTTGAAATTTTTCCGAGTATTTTTATCCGCTACTGATTATCAACAGAGCCCGATATGATACACCGTAAAAGTGTCGGTAGAATCATTACAAAATAAGAGGCGGCTGAATTAGTCACGAGATTACTGTTTTTGTATCATGTCACACTATCATATCATATTATATGTATATATATATAATATATATATATACTTAGTTGACAAAACCATCATCTAATACCTCATCATGCTACTTGGTAATGCTAAAAATGAACATATATTTCATAACATTATCCCTTAAGAAAGACAAGCTTTTAGTTGCAATTGTTCTATTTACAAGTGATATTCGTTTAAATAATAAAAGGTGAAGACAAAAGACAGATTCGACGAATTGAAGACGCAAATGACCAAAAAGCTAAAAAGTACAAAGTACAATCCAAGTGGTTCAAATTATTGATGAGAAACGTCTAAAAATTACAAGAGTACAAGCCATGAAACACAAAGTACAAGATATTAAATTGTACGAAAAGGCGTTCGAAAATCCGGAACCAAGACATGAACCAACTTTCAGCACGCGACGTAACGGACCAAAAATTACAAGTCAACTATGCACAAGTATATAATATAATATATAATTAATTATATATATTATTATATATTATAATTATACGCAGCCCACGTTTTAGATTTAATCTATGAGCTGGATTCCAGACCTCCGCACTCGCGGAGCTTTTATAAAGACAACATCCGCACTCGTGGAGCTCCACAGTGAAATGTGGGCCTATAAAAGGCCGCGAATTCTGATCGATTTACACACTCCTTTTTCAATCTCTCTCTTACGATATATATATATATATATATATATATACATATACATATACATATTATAATTTTAATTTTAATTTAAGATTAATTATAATAAGGTTATGTTAGCGAATGTTGTAAGTGTGTAAGTCAAAATTCTGCCCGTGTAACGCTACGCTATTATTAATCATTGTAAGTTATGTTCAACCTGTTTAAATTAGTGTCTCGTAGCTAAGTTATTATTATGCTTATTTAAATCGAAGTAATCATGATGTTAGACTAAATATTAAAGACGGGGTTATTGGGCTTTGTACCATAATTGGGATTTGGACAAAAGACCGACACTTGTGGAAATTAGACTATGGGCTATTAATGGGCTTTATATTTGTTTAATTGAATGATAGTTCGTTAATTTAATATAAAGATTTACAATTGGACGTAATTATAAATAACCACATACACTCGATCGAACACGATGGGCGGGATATTTATAAGTACTAATAATCGTTCATTTGACCGGACACGGGAACGGATTAATAGTCAATGGACTCATTAAAACAGGGGTGGATTACATGCAAGGACACTTGGTGTTATTGATAATAAAGTATTAAAACCTTATTACAGTTTAAGTCCCCAATTAGTTAGAATATTTGACTTCGGATATAAGGATAATTTGACGTGGACACTCGCACTTTATATTTATGACTGATGGACTGTTATGGACAAAAACCAGATGGACAGATCGAATAATCCAGGACAAAGGACAATTAACCCATGGTAATAAATTAAAATCAACACGTCAAACATCATGATTACGGAAGTATAAATAAGCATAATTCCTTTATTTTATATATATCGTCGCACTTTTATTTACTGTCATTTTATTTATCGCACTTTTTAATTATCGTACTTTTTAGTTATCGTAATTTTATTTATCGCACTTTTAATTATCGCACTTTAATTATCGTTATTTACTTTACGCTTTAAATTAAGTTATTTTTATTTTTAATATTTTACATTAGGATTTAACTGTGACTTAAGACATAAAATCGATAAACCGGTCATTAAACGGTAAAACCTCCTTTTTATAATAATAATACTACTTTTATATATATTTATATAAAAATATAGTTTAAAATAAAATATAGCGTTAAACTTGGCTAGCTCCCTGTGGAACGAACCTGACTTACTAAAAACTACACTACTGTACGATTAGGTACACTGCCTATAAGTGTTGTAGCAAGGTTTAGGTATTTCCACCCTATAAATAAATAAATAACTTGTGTAAAATTGTATCGTATTTAATAGTATTTCATAATAAATATATAACTATTTCGTATACACCTCCGCACACATCAAGTATTTTTGGCGCCGCTACCGGGGACTTCAACAACGCCGAAAGTAAAACGCTATAAAAAAAAATTTAGTTTTTAATATATTTTTGTAAAAATATAATATTTCTTATTTTGTAAAAATATTTTGTTAAATATACAAAATATAAAAACATAATAAATATATATATTACTATATTTTTACGTTTTAAAATTAAAAAGTTTGTATTTTTTTAGTTACAAAAACTAATAGGTAATTTTATTTTTTTAGTTACAAAAACTAATAGGTAATTTTTTTTAAAATATAAGTTTTTATAAATATTTTATAAGATAAAAACAGAAGTATAAAACAGAAAAAAAAAGTAAAAAGTATTGGGGCTACATTGTAGCAGCCCAACATTTGATCTGGAATTCAGGCCCATGCGACCGCATGGAATGGACGACTAAAACTCATGCGACCGCATGAGGTTGTTTGACACGTCTGGTCTGATTCTGGTACAGCATTAATTACGGAGTATTATTAATTATTATTATTATTAAACCCTAATGAGGGTTAATTATTATATTAATTAGTTTTAGTTTTATTTATTTTGTATTTTTAAGTTATAATTAGTTTTAATAATTATATAAACTTAATACTTTTATAAAATAATAATATAAAAATAATATTCTTGTAAAATTGTATTTTTATAACTTTAAGCCTATTTTTAATATTTCGTATCTTTTTAATCGTTAAAGCGTAATTTTATAATTTTTCGTCCGTAATTAGTTTTAAATTAAAATTTTGCCGTAGCCATTTTTATTTCTAGATTTCTAGGCTTTGCTGTAAAAGTCTTTAAGTACTTTTTCTTTCGACTAAGATTTAGGTACCTTAGAATTTTACGACGTCGCTTATCGCTTTAATTTTAAATAAATTTTAGTGCCTTTTTAAGTTATTGCCGTTTTGGATATAGAATTCCTTTTAAGCTTTAATACCTTTAGACGTAAGTTTTAATTTTTTAGTTTTTAGACTTTTGAGTTTCGACGCTTTTCGTTCTTATTTTTGTTTTTCAACCTTTTGTTTTTCGAAGCTTATTTTTTCGACCTTTTATTTTTCGACATTTTTCGACGCGCTCTTTTTCTTTCTTATTTCTCGACGCTCTAGTTTTAGGACATAGAATTTTCTATTTCTTCTCTAAAATTTCAAAACAAAAAATTATTTTAAGCGGTTAAATTAATAGACATCCAAAATTTTCTGGTTCCTAGTAATAGTTGGATTAGTTAGTGGCGAGTTGTGGGCTTCCAATTTAAAGGGTCCTGGCTACCTGCTGCATCTATTGGCTATTCGAGACGTGGGCAAAATCAGAAAAGTCTATTAATTTGATAACTTATATAATTTTTATCTTTTATAACTAATAGGATATTTTGTGGATGCACCGAGCAAAACGTTCACCACCTTTCATACGTTCACCATCTGTAACTCGATCAAGACATCTAGCCAATATTGCCGCCGTTGATTTTTCTTTAGAATCGTCATTTAGTCGACCAAGTACTCCCATTCAAATTTCCGATAATCCATTTTTTGAAACCGACCTCACAATTGAGAATCCGGAGGATATTCAGGGACAATTCAGAGATCCTGAACCACTAATCATTCCTCCTAAACCACAAATCACTCATCCAAGGATTGTTGAGGAAGAAACCATTAAATCAGAATTCACTAGTGATTCAGATTCAACAAATTCAATCATGAAAAATCTGGAACCTCTAAGTATGGAAGACCGAATGAGAGCTAAACGCACTGGCCAAGGTCACGCAATTACTCAACCAGACATTAATGCGCCAGATTATGAAATCAAAGGACAAATGTAACTAATCAATGCCAATTTAGTGGTGCGCCGAAGGAAGATCCAAACGAACATCTTCGTACCTTTAATAGGATTTGTACTCTATTTAAAATCCGAGAAGTGGAGGATGAACAGATATATCTCATGTTATTTCCGTGGACTTTAAAGGGAGAAGCCAAAGATTGGTTAGAATCGTTACCTGAAGGGGCGATTGATACATGGGATGTTTTAGTTGAAAATTTTTCTTAAACAATTCTTTCCGGCATCTAAAGCCGTGAGACTTCAAGGAGAAATTGTTATGTTCACGCAAAAGCCAAATGAAACTCTATATGAGGCGTGGACAAGATTTGGAAAGTTGTTAAGAGGATGTCCGCAACATGGTTTAGACACTTATCAAATAGTACAAATATTCTACCAAGGATGCGACATCACTACATGAAAAGACATCGATATAGCAGCTGGTGGTTCCATTATGAAGAAAACCGCAACTGAAGCTTAAAAAATTATTAATAACACTGATTCCCACTCACATGAGTGGCATCAAGAAAAAGATATCGTTAGATCATCTAAAGCGGCTAGAGCCGATTCTAGCCATGACTTTGATTCCATTTTCGCAAAGATAGATGCTTTCGAGAGACGAATGGAAAAGATGACTAAGGATATTCACTCAGTACGAATTAGTTGTTAGCAGTGTGGAGGACCACATTTGACAAAAGATTGTCTCAGTATTGAACAAACAATGGAACAAAGAGAGAATGTTTCATACATGAACCAAAGGCCTGAAAATAATTATTAGAATAATTATCAACTGCCAAGACCAATCTACAATCAAAACCAGAATTATAACCGAAATGTTCCATACAACAACTAACAAGGTCCTAGCAGTCAACAAGTATATCTAATAATACTTACAATCAGGAAAGACCTATTTTTCAAAATAAACCACCACAAACCGATGATAAAAAGCCAAATTTAGAAGATATGATGTCGAAGCTAGTTGAATCTCAAACTCAATTTTTCACATCTCAGAAACAAACCAATGAACAAAATGCTCAAGCATTTAGAAATCAGCAAGCTTCAATTTAAAATCTGGAACAAAAAGTAAGCAACCTAGCAAGATGATAGGTGAAAGAAAATCGGGAAGTCTACCTAGCGATACAAATGCTAACCCCCGGAATGAAACAGCTAAAGCCATTTCCACAAGAAGTGGTATTACACTTAAACCACCTGAAATACCTGTAATTTCTGATGATCCCACTACACAGGCACCACAGCCTGAGCAAGAGAAGGAAACAGAACCGGTAGTTGAAAAGGTTAATGAAGATAACACAGTTAAAGCTAAACCTTATGTTAAACCATACCAACCACCGCTTCCTTACCCAAGTAAAATGAGAAAAGAAATACTTGAAGCCGAGCAATCTAAATTCTTGGATATGTTTAAACAAATAAATGTCAATCTTCCTTTCATTGATGTGATTTCAGGAATGCCTAGATATGCTAAATTCTTGAAAGATCTAATCACAAATAGAAAGAAAATGGAAGAACTCTCGGCTGTTACTACGAATGCTAATTGTTCTGCAGCGCTGTTGAATAAGATACCAGAAAAATTATCTGATCCAGGAAGTTTCACAATTCCATGTTTTCTGGGTAGTCTTAGTTCAATAGAAGCATTGGCAGATTTAGGTGCTAGTATAAATCTAATGCCGTATTCACTATACGCTAAACTAGACCTTGGAGAATTAAAACCAACACGAATAAGCATACAACTAGCCGATCGATCAGTAAAATATCCTAGAGGGATAATGGAGAACATGCTAGTTAAAGTTGGTACTTTAGTATTTCCAGTAGATTTTGTTATTCTGGATATGGAAGAAGATTCTCGAGTTCCTCTTATATTAGGAAGACCATTCTTAAACACGGCTAAAGCAATAATAGACGTGTTCGCTAAGAAATTGACCCTAAGTATAGAGGACGAGAGTGTTACCTTTTCTGTTGATAGAGCCATGCAACAACCGCAATCTGCAGATGATACATGTTATTATATTCAAACTATAGATTCACATGCAGAATTGTTACAAGAATTTCCAGAATTACAAGGAACAGGAGAATGTTCTTTAGGAGAAGGAACTGAACCAATTGATGAAGCTGAAATATTAGCTACACTTATGGCTAATGGATATGAACCAACAACAGAAGAAATTCAAATGCTAAAAGAGAAAGACGGATATCGATACAAATCATCGATAGAAGAACCACCGACATTAGAGTTAAAGCCACTTTCAAACTATTTGGAATACGCTTATTTACATGGTGAATCTAAATTACCTGTAATAATATCATCTTCTCTTACTGAAAATGAAAAATCTCAACTCATTTCTGTGCTAAAAGCTCATAAACCAGCTATTGCATGGAAAATTCATGACATTAAACGCATAAGTCCTTCGTATTGCACACATAAAATCCTTATGGAAGAAGGTCATAAAACCTATGTGCAACGCCAACGAAGACTAAATCCTAATATGCAAGATGTTGTTAAGAAAGAAATTATTAAACTTCTAGATGCAGGTTTAATTTATCCAATCTCTGATAGTCCATGGGTAAGCCCAGTTCAATGCGTACCTAAGAAGGGTGGCATGACTGTCATCACAAATGAAAAAAATGAGCTTATTCCTACTAGGACTATAACAGGATGGCGTGTTTGTATTGATTATAGAAAATTAAATGACGTCACCAGAAAAGATCACTTTCCCTTACCTTTCATTGATCAAATGTTAGAAAGATTAGCCGGAAATAGTTACTATTGTTTTCTTGACAATTTTTTCGGATATTTTCAAATTCCAATAGCACCTGAGGACCAAGAAAAAACCACATTCACGTGCCCTTATGGTACTTTTTCTTACAAACGCATGCCATTTGGACTTTGCAACGCCCCTGCAACCTTTCAAAGATGCATGATGGCAATTTTTCACAACATGATAGAAGAATGCATGGAAGTTTTCATGGATGACTTTTCAGTCTTTGGTGATACTTTTAAATCATGTCTAGTTAATCTTGAACGAATGCTTATTAGATGCGAACAATCATATCTAGTTCTTAATTAGGAGAAATGTCATTTCATGGTTAAAGAAGGCATCGTTCTTGGTCATAAAATTTCAAAGCAAGGAATTGAAGTGGATAGAGCTAAAGTAGATGTAATTGCTAAACTTCCACATCCCACCAATGTTAGAGGAGTTAGGAGTTTTCTAGGGCATGTCGGTTTTTACCGACGGTTCATAAAATATTTTTTAAAAATTGCCACTCCTATGAATAAACTCCTAGAAAAGGATGATCCATTCATATTTTCAGATGAATGCATCAAATATTTTAATATTCTTAAAGAAAAACTCACTAATGCACCGATCATGATAACTCCAAATTGAAATCTACCATTTGAACTCATGTGCGATGCAAATGATTTTGCAATGGGAGCCGTTTTAGGGCAAAGGATTGAAAAACGATTTCAACCTATTTATTACGCTAGTAAGACGTTGCAAGGAGCACAAACAAACTACACAACTACTAAAAAAGAACTCCTTGCTATTGTCTTTGCTTTTGATAAATTTCGTTCATATCTCGTTCTAGCAAAAACTGCAGTCTATACTGACCATTCTGCTCTTAGATACCTATTTTGGAAGCAAGATGCCAAACCACGATTAATCCATTGGATCTTACTCTTATAAGAGTTCGAAATTGAAATTCGAGACAAAAAGGGAGCAGAAAATCTCGCTGCTGATCATCTTTCTCGTCTTGAAAATCCTGAATTAGAAGTTCTAAATGAATCGGCCATACAAGATAACTTTCCTGATGAATATCTATTGAAGGTAGATTATAATGAAATTCCATGGTTTGCAGACTATGCAAACTACTTAGTATGTGGATTCCTTGAAAAAGGGTTGTCGTACCAAAAATGAAAGAAATTCTTTAGTGATATAAAACAATATTTCTGGGAAAATCCACATTTGTTTAAAAGTTGTCCCGATAGAATAATACACCGATGTGTATTCGGGGATGAAGCTAGTCAAATCTTAAACCATTGTCACACAGGACCAACAGAAGGGAATTTGGCCTCAACTTACAGCAAGAAAAGTCTACGACGCTGGATTCTATTGGCCTACAATTTTCAAAGACGCACACCTTCTTTGTAAAACCTGTGATGCTTGTCAAAGGGCCGGAAAAATAAGTCAACGTGATGAAATACCACAAAATGTCATTCAAGTATGTGAAGTATTTGACGTTTAGAGTATTGACTTTATGGGTCCATTTCCAAAATCTCATAATAATCTCTACATTCTCGTTGCCATTGATTATGTATCTAAATGGGCAGAAGCACAAGCTCTCCCAACTAACGATGCACGAGTTGTAGTCAACTTTTTAAAACATCTTTTTGCTAGGTTCGGAACACCGAAAGCTTTAATAAGTGATCGGGGTACTCATTTCTGTAATAATCAACTTGAGAAAGTTCTCAAAAGATATAGAGTAACTCATAAAGTCTCAACCGCTTATCATCCACAAACAAGTGGACAAGTTGAAAATACCAACCGAGCTTTAAAACGTATTCTAGAGAAAACAGTAGGATCAAATCCGAAGGAATGGTCCATGAAATTGGAGGATGCACTCTGGGCTTTTAGAACAGCCTACAAAACTCCAATTGGCACCACACCTTTTAGACTCGTTTACGGAAAAGCATGTCATCTTCCAGTAGAAATTGAACACAAAGCATTTTGGGCTTTGAAGACATGTAATCTTGATTTACATGAAGCAGGACGTCTACGGTTAAGCCAACTAAACGAATTAGAAGAATTAAGACATGAAGCATACGAAAATTCGTTAATCTATAAAGAAAGAACGAAGAAATGGCATGATAAAAGAATCAGAAGTTCAAAAGAATTTAAAGAAGGAGACCGGGTTCTTCTTTTCAATTCACGATTCAAGCTATTTCCTGGAAAATTGAAATCAAGATAGTCTGGACCATTCATAATCAAAAGAGTTTTCCCATATGGAACAATATAGTTGATAAATTCAAATGGGATTGAATTTAAAGTTAATGGTCATAGAGTTAAACATTACATAGATAATCCAATGGAAGTTGAAGATGAAGTTAATCACAATTTCGACACCACAGCTAACTAAGTGTGGGAAGAGTGGAATCTTTTAAGTATAATATATATTTCTGTTAGAGTTAGATATTCTGTTTTCGTGTAGTTCTCGAGAATGGAATCTGCATGGTCTTTCCCTATCAGACCCTAAAGAACTAGTATTCTCCCTCCATTCTGAATTTTTATTTTTTTAGGTTTTAGGAGATGAAGAATTCCTTTGATCTGAACCATGGTCTACTACTACACGCTATGATTACTAAACGTAATAATAAAACTTTCCCAAGTGAACTGGTATCCTTCATAAGAGGAAAAATGGACGAAGTGAGGAAAGAACTCAGGAAAGATCATCATAAGACACATTTTGGTAAAGAAAAATCAAAATCCGCAACAAAAAGAAGAGCACGACACCTTGAAAGATGTCATAAATGCGGAAAATGGTCACACGAAGGTAAATGTTCGAACAATCAAACATATTCAAATACCGAATTTGTTACTTTATGCAGAGAAGGACCGTTCATATGTTTAGAAGAAAAGTTATTGAAAAATCGAGGTTACGCTTATGTAGCTATGGAAAACCAAATCACACGACTCTCCTATGAGTCGGCTAAAGCAGGTCTCTGAGAATTCTATCTCATAAGTAAGTATGTACAGTTTTTATTTTTTATTTATTGCTTTTAACTTTTTGATAATAAACGCTGAATCGTTCGCTATAAAGTATTAAATTGATATTCAATAAAATTAAGTATGCGAAACCGAAATTATTGATATCATACAAAAATTTATTACATCATTGCGAAATTTACCGTTTATTCTTAAGGTATAAATATCTTTAATCAATCAATCCAAAATATTTCAGAAATTCGTCAAAAGTAAAACTAGGTTATGGAACCAAAATTACTTTACCCAAAAGAGGGGCGTATATTTTTAATAATATTTGATTGATTAAAGTGAAATAAAAGACCAAAAAGATTTTTCATTTTGAATTTTTACCTTATTTTTAAAATTAATATATAAATATTAAATTATTATTGTAAATTTTTAAAATCAATATATTTAAGTTTTTAAATATTTTAAAAAAATTAATATTTTTAATATAAGTTTGTAAAATTAATGTATAAAAATATTAATAATATTAATATGATTTTATGCATTTTAAATTTAAGTTTGGTGTGAATTTAAAAACAAAAAATTACTTTATTTCATTAAGTTAAAACTTTGATATCTAAAATTCGTCGTAAATTGAAGACTAGGTCGTTGAACTGAAATTGCTTTACCCGAGGGCGGGACGAGAAATTTTGTTATCATTATTTTTAATCTTATTGATTTAAAGTATGCCAAAAACATTTAAAAAAACCCAAAAATCTTTGCTTTTAAAACAAACGCTTTAAAATGACAAATTTTAAAATTTTGTCGAGAGACGGACTAGGACAACGATCCGAAACGCCCTCATTCTTAAAAGAAACAAATTTTTAAAATTTATTAATTTATGTTTTATTAGTTAAAGGTTTTTTTATAAAAAAAAATCTGCACTCGCGGTACTTGATAGGGACCCACATCCGCACTCGCGGAGGTTGAAAAACTCAGAAGGGTTAACTGGTCGAATAGACCAGTCCCCAACACAACCACACCCATATTTTCTGCGAAAAAACACCCAAAAACGCTCTCAAATTCGAAATTTTTCACCGTTAAACATCAAATTTTTTGCTAAAATCATGTTGAGAAGGATCCTACCAAGAAGTTACTCAAGGAGATCGGTAATTTCTACATCTAAACACTCTTTAATTCGGATTTTTAGTGTTCTTGAATAAATTTATACCTAATTTGATTTTGATGATTTCTAGTTTAATTATAATTAAATTTTTTGTGTATTATGCTTGTATAACCTAGATTGATGCTATTTAACATGATTAGAAGCCTTAAACTTCAAATTTTGAGTAATCTGGGGTTTGTGTTCTTGAGCAAAATTGAGGCTTTTTGATATAAACGGGTTATGGCCTAATTTTGTTGTTAGTTTATACTAAATTGAGTAGTGTAACATGTTTAGGTTGTTAAATGATCAAAACTTTGATCCTAAACACGATTTTCAAGTATTAAAGTAGATTTTTTGAGTCAAAAATGCATGAACTCAATTTAATTGATATGAATGCCATTTGGAACTTGTTTAATTGCTAGTAATGATTATTTTGACATGTTATTTGAGATAAAAGCTAAAGAACATTGTATACATTCTCATATATGTTCATTTGTAAAAGTGTATAATTGTTAATATTATGAAAATGCGTATAAAGTTTAATATGCATTAAACATGTCATTATGATTGTTTTGATTTATGATTTTGCTAACACTAATGCATATTTGGATGCACAAAAATTGTATTTAATGTGTTTTGCAGACTGAAAGGGGTGAATCTTCATTCGCATCTCAGGCTCACAATGCTCCTCCTGAGAATGCAGAACAATAGGAGATTAACGACCAATATAGACAAAATCTACCGCATCAATTTATTTCATATTCAAATATAGAATTGGCAGATTTACATCCTAATTTAAGGTTTGACCAACATTGGATAGATTATCCAAAGTATCAGAGGAACTTGCACACCCTTCAGTCTAATGTTGTTGAAGTACCCAGGGTAATAGATTGGGAACCGTTAGAAACAGTGGGATTGGCCAATCCAATCAGAGAATTACTTACACAAAGGTATGGTAATTCTACTTTTAATGATTGGGAACGTTTGTTTAATATACGTAGACATGTATATAGATAATGGTGTGTGGAATTATTATGTAGTGTTGAAATAAATGATCGGGTAGCTACCTTAACTGATCGTAGTTTTATTAGATTTTTATTAGGAGGTGTGATGCGCCATATGTCTCTACTAGACATGGCTCAGGCTTTATGTATATATACGCCTGAGGAACTAGCATCTACTGATTGTCAAAGGTTGATAGTTAATGGTAGGAGGGTTGATGAAAATTTTGATATGAATGGAATATGGAGTATAATGACTAGGCATAACCGATTTCGTGGGGGAATAACTCTTATACTGATATTGATAGAGCTGAGCTAAGAGTAATCCATAGGTTCTTAGCAAACTCGATTACACAGCGAGGTAAGAACAAAGAAAAAGTAAATGAGAATGATTTATTTTATCTCATGTGTATTCGAGACCCACAGAGCGCTGTGAGTATACCTTATTATGTGGGTTATTATTTATCGGCTATGGTTAAGAGTATACGGCCTAATGGTATAATAGGAGGTGGTATCTTTGTTACTTTAATTTCTGAGTATCTCGGTGTCGATAGAAATCAGGGGGGATTAATAATTGCAGCACCAGAACCTCGTGATACAATTGGTTTGAAAGTATATCATGGTGCTAAGGTTTTAAAGAAATGACATAACGCTGCAGCACCATATGATGGCCAGCATCCACAGGTCGAAAGAGATCAGCCTCAAGGTAATGCGGGAGGGGGGAATCAGATGACAGAATGCAAATTTTTATGGCTCAACATGAGTATGAAATGGCTAGACAACGAGCATTTCAAGATTGGCAGTATCATCAAAACCAAATCATAAGTCATTGTGCACACAAAAATACAAACTATATTCCTACTCCAATGCCCGTATTTCCTCCCTGGACTATACAGACCCGACCACCGTACCCTACATATGACCTAGCTCAAGCATTCTACAGCACATACGGCTATGAATGGAATCCTTACTGGCACCATCCTCATCAACCCTAATTTTCTTTTATGCCTATTTTTATTTATTTGGTAACTTGTAATTTTATACTTTTAATATTTCTTTTGATACTATAATAGTTTTTATAAATTTCTAACTTTTATTATTAGATTTTTAATAATTTTTGAATGTGGAGTGATATACCCAACTTCAAAAATATGTATATATATGTTTGTAGTTTATCTCATGTACAAAACAGGATAAAACAGCGAATTTTCAAAGTCTGGCATTAAGTTCAGCAAAAGCAACTAATTTTAACGACAAGATGCAAAATATATGTGAAATAACAACTGCAGGAATGAACAAATGGTGTGCACCATTTATCATTCAACACAAATGCCAATATGTTTGGAAACTTTGGTAAAATTTAATCATTTTTCTACGCTAATCACCCTCAATAATTTAAATTGTACTGATTTCTTGCAAATGAGGGCATTGCAAGATCTTAAGTGTGGGAAGGGGTTAAATTCTTTCGGATTTTTTTTTTAAATTTTTGACTTATACACTTGGTTACCATTAAAAATACTAGTAACGCAGTAGTTGTATTAGAATCTAGTGCTCTCTGATAATAAAGAACAGCCCTAGTCTTATATACTGACTACCCAATTCTAGTAAAATTTTTCAAAATTTTCAACTAAATGAACTCAAAATTATGTTTATACATATTTATGAACGATAAAACTAGATGTTAACACCGAAATTATTGTTACCTCGGAAAGGACATAAATTGAGAAACAACTCAAAACACTTGAATTCATTTAAAATGGAATAGAGGAAAATAAAAAGGCAAAGAAAGAAAATAAAAACCAAGTGTGGGAAAAATTAACCAAGTTATTTAGAACATATATCACATATTTTTGTACAAATAATTGAAGATACTTTTGTTTTGGACAATTTTATCAGGTTTACCCGATTTCTTATTTGAAAGAAATGTGCCACTTGATTTAAAAGGAAGTAAAGTCTTCCGAGAAAAAAAGACACACGCTTCTTGATTTAGGTCAGGAAGTTGTCGTCCAGACCAGTTGTAGAGTCTACAAAAAACCTTGAAAAGTTTTCTCGAAAATCAGCTGGAAATCCACGGACCTTAGCATCAAACAGGGTCGCCAAGTTGTCAGACTTATCCTAACCATGAGAGGATCTGTCTCGTACAATGGGGGCACCGTGCAAATTAGCTTATAAGACTAATGAATCAGATCCCCAGAAAGGATAATCTCCTTAAAGATCAAAAATCAGCTTTTAAGCCTGATATTACTCAAACCTTGAGATTGACCTTAAAGATTGAGAATTACAAACTCATGGAATTCGATGATATCTAAACTCGAGCTTGAACGAGAAAATATTTTTGATCAAATTAAAACCGATTTGTTTTCTGAAAACCCATTTTCAATGCGTTCATTACCATTGAACGTAAAATTCTAGGAATTCACCTGGAATTCATTAGGTCACCTGAACCAAATTGGGTGTCAACCGTAAGAACGGTGGTTGCATAGCATGGTCGAAGACAGGACCTTGTGCCAGACCAAAAAACTATAGGGTGATCTTTACTATTGCTCCTACAAAGGATAGTAATTGCATCCGACACGTTATAGACCATAATCAAAAGCATGTCACGGGACATTGCCTTAACAGTTGTTTGTTCAACGCTTTCCTTTACAACCGGACGGTAGTTTACCGAAAGGTAATATACGGAGCAAGTATACTGGACGTGTTGCTTTCCCAATACAAGGTTAGCAAGTGGGTGACACAAAACCATAAGTTTTGAGCTAAAATTTTCAAATCTGAAACCCACAAAACCCACAAAAACAATTTGCAAACACCGGTGAAGGGTTATTCCGAAAAACTTATCTAGGATAAAAGCTAGATTGAATTTTCAAAAAGATCAAATGTTTTCATAAAGATCCAATTTCCTTAAAGGATCTAAATTTTTATAGTCATGTGGGACTGTAAACCACATCGTTACTACCATTGTTCATACCGCCGTATTAAAATCACTGATGTACAAAGTGTGAAGAATAAAGAAGTGATTCTAGTAAAGTTATAGTCAAGTTCTATATTGTTTGAGGACAAGCAACGCTCAAGTGTGGGAATATTTGATAATGCTAAAAACGAACATATATTTCATAGTATTATCCCTCAAGAAAGACAAGCTTTTAGTTGCAATTGTTCTATTTACAAGTGATATTCGTTTAAATAATAAAATGTGAAGACAAAAGACAGATTCGACGAATTGAAGACGCAAATGACCAAAAAGCTAAAAAGTACAAAGTACAATCTAAGTGGTTCAAATTATTGATGAGAAACGTCTAAAAATTACAAGAGTACAAGCCGTGAAACACAAAGTACAAGATATTAAATTGTACGAAAAGGCGTTCGAAAATCCGCAACCGAGACATGAACCAACTTTCAGCGCGCGACGTAACGGACCAAAAATTACAAGTCAACTATGCACAAGAATATAATATAATATATAATTAATTATATATATTATTATATATTATAATTATACGCAGCCCACGTTTTGGATTTAATCTATGAGCTGGATTCCAGACCTCCGCACTCGCGGAGCTCCACAGTGAAATGTGGGCCTATAAAAGGCCGCGCATTCTGATCGATTTACACACTCCTTTTTCAATCTCTCTCACGATATATATATATATATATATATATATATATATATATATATATATATATATATATATATATATATATACTATAATTTTAATTTTAATTTAAGATTAATAATAATAAGGTTATGTTAGCGAATGTTGTAAGTGTGTAAGTCGAAATTTTGTCCGTGTAACGCTACGCTATTATTAATCATTGTAATTTATGTTCAACCTGTTTAAATTAATGTCTGGTAGCGAAGTTATTATTATGCTTATTTAAATCGAAGTAATCATGATGTTAGAATAAATATTAAAGACGGGGTTATTGGGCTGTGTACCATAATTGGGGTTTGGACAAAAGACCGACACTTGTGGAAATTAGACTATGGGCTATTAATGGGCTTTATATTTGTTTAATTGAATGATAGTTCGTTAATTTAATATAAAGATTTACAATTTGACGTAATTATAAATAACCACATACACTCGATCGGACACGATGGGCGGGATATTTATAAGTACTAATAATCGTTCATTTGACCGGACACGGGAATGGATTAATAGTCAATGGACTCATTAAAACAGGGATGAATTACATGCAAGGACACTTGGTGTAATTGATAATAAAGTATTAAAACCTTATTACAGTTTAAGTCCCCAATTAGTTAGAATATTTGACTTCGGATATAAGGATAATTTGACGAGGACACTCGCACTTTATATTTATGACTGATGGACTGTTATGGACAAAAACCAGATGGACATATCGAATAATCCAGGACAAAGGACAATTAACCCATGGTAATAAATTAAAATCAACACGTCAAACATCATGATTACGGAAGTTTAAATAAGCATAATTCCTTTATTTTATATATCTTGTCGCACTTTTATTTACTGTCATTTTATTTATCGCACTTTTTAATTATCGTACTTTTTAATTATCGCAATTTTATTTATCGCACTTTTAATTATCGCACTTTTAATTATCGCACTTTAATTATCGTTATTTACTTTACGCTTTAAATTAAGTTATTTTTATTTTTAATATTTTACATTAGGATTTAACTGCGACTTAAGACATAAAATCGACAAACCGGTCATTAAACGGTAAAACCCCCTTTTTATAATAATAATACTACTTTTATATATATTTATATACAAATATAGTTTAAAATAAAATATAGCGTTAAACTTGGCTAGCTCCATGTGGAACGAACCGGACTTACTAAAAACTACACTACTGTACGATTAGGTACACTGCCTATAAGTGTTGTAGCAAAGTTTAGGTATTTTCACTCTATAAATAAATAAATAACTTGTGTAAAATTGTATCGTATTTAATAGTATTTCATAATAAATATATAACTATTTTGTATACACCTCTACACGCATCACTACTATATATTAATCATGCTTTTGTTTCCTGTAAACAACCGAATCATCTTATCTTCCCCAACCTCGGCTACCCATTGCAATCACGAGCAACCATCTTATATCACCATGAACCACCTCTCACCACCTTTGATCGATAATCACCATCTTCTATATTCTAACTAAACCGCCACACTCCATTGTTTTGTTGATCGACACACAAGACACCATCACAATTAAATACTAGCGGAAACCACACAAACACATTGAATATATATACATGCATAAGAGTGATTACCATCACAATAATATTATTCGATCAAATGGACCTTAAACCCATTTAATGGCCAACTTTCATTGTGCTTATCCTTCTCTTTTTCTGTCTTCCATTTGATCAAGCAACAAACACCATCACTTTCGAAACATTTGTTGTTCGTTTAATATCACCACTAGACCATCACTTCCACAACCTCACAACCACCAGAGCACCGTCTTAACATCACCATCTTCCTTTATCTCTCTCTCACTATCTCTCTCTCCAAATTCTATTCCCTTTTTCAGTCAACAAAAGAACCATCAAGACAACCACCATCTCACGATTATCACCCAAACACGAGGACCACCTGCAAACCACCTTCACCGCCAATTTGAGCTGCAAATTGCAGCTGTAAAACACATTAATACAGCCCCATATGTACAGTTTACTGTTGCAACATATTTTTTTTCTTTTCTTTTTCTCAGCCGCTGATTTCTTTTATTTATTTCTCTTCTCTTTTCGTGATACTCCTATTGCTGGTGTACTGTTTTTACTGCTATAAGATGGTAATCTGCTACTGCTACTTACGGTTGCTGTTGGAGAACTTAAACACGAATAACAATGGTAAAATATGATTGGTGAGGACGATGAACAGTGATCTGCAACTGTTTCTATCTGTATCTGTTTTCCATTACAAGATTGATGTTAAAGAAGATAATGATTGATAATGATAGTGGGGACGTGATTAAAGGTTTACAGCAAACATCCCATTTTATTTAACGAGCTGGACATTTACTCTTATTATTTGGGCCGAACTCCATGCAATGTTTATAAATTGGGCCGTGAACTGTGACTGCCTGTTGGGCCGAGTAATATTAAATTGATGAATCGATGATATATATTGGATTTGTGTACAATTTGGGCCGAAATTGTTCTTGGACCGAGATTTTAATTTTTATTTTTCGATGAACTGATTTCATGAAGATGAAGAGACATGGAACCAGTTTACTTCGGGTTATATGTAATTTAAATGGGTTTAAATCAGATAAACAATAATAGCTGAGTGGTTAGAGATGTTGGTGGGTTGAGAAGAGGTCGCGGGTTCGAGTCCCGTCGCGGGCAGTTTATTTTTTTTAAAAGGCTTCTTTTGAGGTAGTTAATCTATTTCTTTATTATTTTTATTATTATGGGTATCATTATTATTATTATTATTATTATTATTATTATTATTATTATTATTATTATTATTATTATTATTATTATTATTATTATTGATTATTGTTATTGATTATTGTTGTTATTAAGTTAATTATTATTATTATTACAAACCTTAGTAACATGATTATTACTATGATTAATATTGTTATCATTATTGCTATCACTAAGTATTATTAGTATTATTATTAATATCATAACGCAAACTATTATTATCATTCTTACTAAAATTATTATTTTGACCACTAAAACTATCAATATTTTCACAAATAGATACTTTTATATAAAATTACATTACGCTATATTTTTATTATTAAAAAGATATTAGTTAAGTTATAACAATTAATATATAAATATATACTAAACCTTAATATACAGTTTTTATTATTAATGATAAGTAATAGTTATATATAAAACATATAAACTAAATATATTAAATTTGTCTAAATAAGGTATAGTATAACAAATATATTATTTATAACAAAATATATATATAATTGTTCGATTATGATTATATGTGTTAATATATATATATATATATATATATATATATATATATATATATATATATATATATATATATATATATATATATATATATATATATATATATATATATATATATATATATATGATATAGGTTCGTGAATCCGAGGCCAACCCTACACTTGTTCAATGTCGTCATATGTATTTTTACTACAAAATACAGTATAATGAGTTTCATTTGCTCCCTTTTTAAATGCTTTTGCAATATATATTTTTGGGACTGAGAATACATGCACTGCTTTTATAAATGTTTTACGAAATAGACACAAGTAATTGAAACTACATTCTATGGTTGAATCGTTATACCGGATATCACCCTTGTTGAACTTGGTAACCTAAGAATTGGTGTTTATTATAATTGTCACCAATTGACGCGAATCCTAAAGATAGATCTATGGGCCATTGACAAGCCCAGTCAGAGAATTTGAACTGCTTTAGTACTTCGATATTTATATATGGGGATATTCTAGATGCATTTTGTTAATGTCGGTTACCAGGTGTTCAATCCATATGAATGAAATTTTAAACACTTGCGAGTGTATGATTATTGAATAAATGAAATCTTGTAGTCTATTAAAATTATGGAAATGATTGATTATGATAAACCTATGAACTCACCAACCTTTTGGTTACCAACCTTTTGATTGACACTTGAAAGCATGTTTATTCTCAGGTATGAAAGAAATCTTCCGCTGTGCATTTGCTCATTTTAAAGATATTATTTGGAGTCATTCATGACATATTTCAAAAGACGTTGCATTCGAGTCGTTGAGTTCATCAAGATTATTATTAAGTCAATTATAGTAGGACATATTATGAAATAGTATGCATGCCGTCAACTTTTGATGAAATGAAAGTTTGTCTTTTAAAAACGAATGCAATGTTTGTAAAATGTATCATATAGAGGTCAAGTACCTCGCGATGTAACCAAATGTAATGTATTCGTCCAGATGGATTAGGACGGGTCTTTAAACGCACGCGGGTTTTGCTTAGCGCACACGAAAGCAATCGGATATGATTTTATCTATTATTAAACGTGATCCTTTTCCAACTATAAACCCGTTATCTATGGTTGTTATCCGGTAAGATCCAGAACCTAATTATGAGGAAATCTAGGGTTAGGGTTTTATTATAAACATGACCATAAACCTCCTTCACTGGACACAACGTTTTCGGTATTACTCGAACTTACGATTGCATTCAAAAAACACTTACGGTAACAGGTATGTTCCGTGAACATAAACCCTATGCAACCACATTTAGTGGCCATTATTGCGGCAACTGCCATCAATGATAGACGTAGTTTTGATCACTCTTTCGTAGATCCTCATCTCAATAAGGGTTATCCACGGTAAACCGGACCGGAGATCAAAGCTATAAACGTCCTTAAACACTCCTTCATGCACTCAACATCAATTTTGCTATTTGAGCAGATTTATGTTTGATCATATACAATCTTTAACATCGGTTCATGAGACCCATTTCAAGGTTTTTGTTCAAGGTCTCATATGAACATCAATTTGGAAAATAAGAGATTTTAGCAAAGCAGAATTCGATGAAATTGAAAAATAAAATGAATTGATATGAACTCATGTTGCGGCGATTAGAAGCTTTTGTGAATAATCAAATCCAAAATTTCATCCAAATTACAAAATCATGAACGAACAGTAGCAAACTTTCATTTCCTCAAAACCCATATTCATAAATCCAAGATTACAAATTATTAAATGATCAGTACATATCAGCAGGTTTCTAGCGGGTTATGTTCGCACAAAGGTTCAGGAAGAAGGGTACTTCAGCATCCATAAACACTACAAAAAGTACAAAAATGGAAGAAGAGGAGAGAAGCGCGGTGGTGTTGTGGTGGTTAGCAGCGGTGATGTAGTGGTAGTTGGCGGCGGTGATATTGTGGTTGTTGGTGGCAGCCAGATTTAGGAAGAAGGAAGTGGGAAGTATTTGATCTAGGGTTTGTGTTTGGGGATGGGTTTGTGTTTGAGGATTGAAAGATGTAAAGTAAAAGTTGACAGATTTTGAGTTTGTTATTTAGGTTTTGATCCCTTAAATCATTTTGATTTTTTTTAGTAGTGTTTGATTTTGAGTTGTTAATTGAGATAAGAGATTCTGAATTTTGTTAGTGAAAGCATGTGGGTGAAGATGAAGATGAAAGTGGGTTTATTGGTTATTGTGAAGATGAAGATGAAAAAAATGTTTTTTTGGATCTGACATTTTGGATCAGAAATTTAATTTAGGGTTTTAATTTGGATTTTGATTATGTTTTTAGGATGATGATGATTGTTGTACAAATATTCAAGCATATGGTAGAAGTATATTATTGCTTAATCTTTTTTATTTATTTTAGTATTTTTAAACAAAATATTTGATGCGAATGGACAAAAATACCCTTGGCACTTGGGGTGACTTAACGGCAACAATTTAACGTCTGTCACAAAATTGAACTATCGGTGTAAAACGTGCAAAGTAAAGGGCTAAAAAGTTAGAAAAAAAATCAAGTTTGAACTATCCGTGTATTTTTCTGTAAACTACACGGACTATCCGTGTAATTTTGTCTTTTTTATATCTAGTCAATTCTCACTCCTCTATAACACCAACGCCAATAGCAACAACGTCAACAAGTTTATTATACTACTTCAACAAGTTTATTATACTTGTATGTAACGTTGATTAATTATACATGGAATATAATAAATATGATAAATCTTGATAATGTTATAAAATATCTAGATTGTGTTATAAAATATCTAGATTGGATGTTAATTTTATTATTATTATATTTCTTGCATAGTAATATTTTATACTATAAATAGACATGTATGATAACCATTTAAGGTGTACCATTTCTCTTGAAATATCAATATCAATATTTCTTCTCTCTCTCTTTTTCTCTCCTTGTTCTTATAACCATTAAAGGTAGTTATAAGCCTACTGAATTATAACACGTTATCAGCACGAAGTGCTCCATATAATCAAGGTTTATCTAAGCAAGCACAAGTCACTAATCAAGGTAAGAAATTCTTTAACGATATCTTCTATTATTTATTAGTAAGGTCAATGGCGGAGCTAGTAGGGGGACTTTGGGGTGCCCAGCCTCCGCTAATCGTGTTAAGAATATAGAGTACTAATTATGTATATGGCGAAAAAATATTTGAAGTCCGGTCCTGGGAATTGCAGGTGGGGTTTGGTAAAAGATTTAATAGACACGATGAGTTTTTATTATCTTTTTGTTAAAATCCCTTAACTAGTGTATTCCACACTCTTTTACTCCCTCAAATTTTATAATATAAAAATTAAACCCCAAATGTTAATGTATACATAAGTACTCCGTTTTTGTTATAAATGAAACAGAAATCTAAATGTCAATATATCACATATTTCAACCTCATATACTTTTATGTTGTTTACACTAAAAATCTAAGAGTCAATTTTTATCACTATGTCTCACATGTAAGTTTACACTAAAAATAATTTCTCAATTTTCGCTTTTCAATTATGATACTTTTTATGTTGTTCGATATAATTTTATATTTCTATTTAAAAGTAAATGAAGCCTCCCTTAACGGAAATTCCTGGCTCCGCCTCTGAGTAAGGTAAATATTATTATCATCATAAGTAAAATTATATTTCTGCAATCTAACTTTTACTAACTTCACTAACATTTATATTTATGTTATTTAAGTTATATATATGGTCGGTTATACCACCTGAATTATAATTCCATAATCTAACTTTTACTAACTTCACTAACATTTATATTTATGTTATTTAAGTTATATATATGGTCGGTTATACCACCTGAATTATATTTTCTGTAATCTAACTCTTATTAACTTCACTAACATTTATATTTATGTTAATAAGACCTCATGATTGTACGCAACACGTCATTTGACAACACGGTACTTTATGTACGCAACACGTCATTTGACAACACGGTACCATGGGTCAAGATTAATTCCGATCAATACGAATACGATGGAGTCTTTATATGTTATCTAACATTTATGATTACTTATGCAATTAATCATTATTTATTTCATGCATACTAATGTTTATTCTTAAAAGTAAATCTTAAAAGTTAAAATAAGAAAAAATAGTTTGTATTTTTATTAAAAGTAAATCTTAAAAGTTAAAATAAGAAAAAGTAGTTTGTATTTTTATTAAAAGTAAATCTTAAAAGTTAAAATAAGAAAAAGTAGTTTGTATTTTTATTAAAAGTAAATCTTAAAAGTTAAAATAAGAAAAGTAGTTTGTATTTTTATTAAAAGTAAATCTTAAAAGTTAAAATAAGAAAAAAAACTCTTGTCCTTTATATTACTCATACGCGTTTTGATATAGTGACTTTATTCGTTAACATCAACTAACGACGTTACAACGGTCATATATACATAACGGTTGTTAACGTCAACTGACGACGTTACAACAACTATATTTTTCAAATATAAAATAAACATCTCCGTTTTCACATTTTCACAAATCAATCTTCATTTTTCAGATTGCTACTCTTAAAAAGTTTATGTAAAAATGATTCACACAAGGATGATTTTTCCTATTGTATTGGTCATATAAACTATCATTATTTGTTGCTAATATACCACCGGGTGAACCTATATTCTATCCTGCCCTTGTGGTTTTATTATTTGTAATCATACCATTATTCTGTTGTTTGCTACTTATTAATTTAAAATGATTCTAATTTCATTTTATTATTTGTCTATGAATAGAAGTTGATTATGATTATGATTTATGTTATTCATCTTTTTGATAATAGAAAATGTCGAATTTGAAAAGGCTTAAATTTGCTCATTTAGAACAAGTGGGAACAACTACTTAACATGGGTTATGAATGTAGAAAAACATCTCGAATCAAACGGTATTTTAGAAACTCTGAATGAAAATAACAATTATTCCGAACAAGAGAAAGCAATAGTAAGTATTTTTCTTAGCAAACATATTGACGAGTCCTTAGAATCTACATATTATATGATCGAAAATCCAAGTGTATTATGGAAAATACTCAAAGATAGATACGATATTAATTATCAAAAAAAAAAATAATAATAATAACGGTGATCCATGAAAGAATAAAATTAAAGATATTAGTAGACGCTCTTATAAGAATTCCGGAGATTCTTATTAATAATCTGGTAACGTGGATCATCAGTCTAGTATTTCTTGAATACATGAACATCTTGTTTAGCTCTACAAATAAGTCCCAAAAGAAAAGAAAACGAAAGTGAATCTGTTGACAAATCTTGATTAAATTAACCCTGAGCTACCTTGAGACTTGAATGGTTTGAATTTTCTAAGATGCCTAGTTTTTTTTATGTATCACTCATAAATAAATGGTTTTAGACCATAACGCATATGTTTTATTAAGTGTTATCTTTTATGTACTTCAGATTATAACTTGTTTGCAGGTAATATAATTTGATTATCTTGCTGAAATATAACTCATTATTTGCTTATCTTATTTGAAGTTTTAGTATGAATCCTGCTGAAATACAACATCAATTAAATGGTAAAGACCTATGTATTGCAGATAGTAGTAACATACACACTATGATCAAATCTAAGAAATATTTCATTGATTTAAATCAAATGAAGGAATTATAAATACTATATCAGCTCTTGCAAACTTGATATAAGGAACGAAAAAGGCAAAATTTCATATTACCAAATGGTACGAATTTTTTGGTAAACAATGTCTTGTTTTCTCCCAAATCAAAGAGAAATTTGTTAAGTTTCTCTGATATATATCATAATGGATATGATTATCAGTCAATGATAATCGAAAATGAGAAATATCTATGTAGCACCGAAAAGCGCATATGATAAAAAGCGCATATGATGAAAAACGCAGCGCATAGGATTAAAAGCGCATATGATAAAAAGCGCATATGATGAAAAGCGCAGCGCATATGATTAAAAGCGCATATGATAAAAAACGCATATGATGAAAAGCGCAGCGCATATAATTAAAAGCGCATATAATGAAAAGTGCATATGACGAAAAGCGCAGCACATATGATTAAAAGCGCATATGGTGAAAATGATATATGATGAAAAGCACATATGGTGATTAATGAAAATCACATATGGTGATTAATGAAAAGCACATATAGTGATTAATGAAAAGCACATATGGCGATTAATGAAAAGCACATTGAGAAATAATCACCAATGTTTCTTGAAAGAATTCAAGGGTATATATATGGACCAATTCATCCATCATGTGGACCATTTTTCTAATAGACGCATCTAACGCATGGTCTCATGTTTGCGTGTTATCAAGCCGTAATATGGCATTTGCAAAGTTTCTTGCACAAATTATTAAATTAAGAACACATTATTCTGATTACACCATTAAAAGGATGAGACTTGATAATGCTGGTGAGTTAACATCTCAAGCTTTTAATGATTATTATATGTCTACAAGGATTGTTGTTGAACATCCAGTTGCTCATGTGCATACACAAAATTGGTTTAGCTGAATCAATAGATAAACGCTTACAGCTAATAACTTGACAATTAGAAATGAGTACAAAACTCTCAATATTTATATGGGGACATGTAAATTTACATGATGTGACATTAATTCGCATTAAATCAAGTGCAAGTTATAAATATTCTCCATTACCAACTTAATTTTGGTGGAGACCGAATATTTTCCATCTTAGAACATTTGGTTGTGCAGTGTATTTTTAATTGAACAATCACAACAAATGGTTCCTCAAAGAAGGATTGAAATATATGTTAGATATGAAACATCTTCAATCATAAGATATATTGAACCCATGACGGGTGATGTTTTTACAGCAAGTTTTGTCGAATGTCACTTTAATGAAACATTGTTCCCTATATTAGGGGGAGAAATGAAATATAAATAAAATGATGTTTCGTGGTGTGAACATCAATTAAGGAATATTGATCATCGCACAAAAGAATGCGAAAAGAAAGTTCAAATATAATGCATATGCAAGAACTTGCAAATTAATTACTTTATGCATTTAAAGATACAAAAAATAAGTGACTAAATCATATATACCAGCAGTAAATGCTTCAGCTAGAATTGAAATTACAAAAGCTGGCAATAATGTCACTTATGAGTCTTTGCTACGGCAGAAACGTGGGAGACCAATTGGTTCCAAAGATAAAAATGCTCGAAAAAGAAAATCAGCTGATAATGAGGTAAAAGAAAGTGTTCAAGAAGAACCACAAATCAATATTCCTTCTGCAGAGGATATTGATAAATGTAAATACTAAAATTGCGATAAATTATGCAATATTATGGAACCGAAATGAAATTAAAATCTCTATGAGATATTTTCATATAATGTTACAATGACATCATGAATAAAGATGATGATCTGGAACTAAAATCTGTCATTGAATATACAAAATGGACATGATTGAGCTCAATGGAAAGGAACAATACGAGCTGAATTAGAATCGCTCGATAAAAGAAAAGTTTTCGGATCAATCGTTATCACTTTTAAAGATGTGAAACGTATGGGATACAAATGAATTTTTATCCGAAAAGAAATGTGCAAATGAAGTTACAAGGAAAACTAGACTTGTAACTCAATATTTCCCACAAAGACCATAAATGAATTAGGAGGAAAACTTATCCTCCTGTAATGGATACAATTACTTATTAGATACTTAATCAACCTGGTAGTTATTTAAATGCATCTCATGAATGTTGTTACTACTTATCTGTATGGATCACTTAATAATGATATATATGAATATACCTAAAGAGTTAAGGTATCATAAGCATCTAATGTAAAACCCAAGGGAATATATTCCATTAAATCACAAAGATTTTTAAATGGGTTTATACAAACGGGACGTATGTGGTATAACCGATTAGATGACTACTTGATAAAAAAAGGGTATAAATATAAACTTATTTTGCACGTATGTTTTATAAAAACAATGTTCGGATATGAGATCGTAGTTGTTTATGTCAATGTTCTTAACATCATATGAACAAATAAAGAGATCTATGAAATCATTCAACTTCTAAAGAATTATTTTGAAATGAAAGATCTTGAAAAAACCAAGTATTACCTTGGATTGCAAATTGAGCATATGCCTAATGATTTACTTGTACATCAAACAACTTATACCGAAAAGATTTTAAAACATTTTTTTTTAAAGACAAACTCATTGTTGTTAGATCACTCAATATTGACACTGATCTATTTCATCCCTGCGAAGATCATGAAAATCTTAACAGATCGGAAGTTCCATATTTTAGTGCAATTGAGGTTCTTATGTATCTTATAGATTGTACAAGACCTGACATTTCTCTTGCAGTTAATTTGTTGGCAAGATTCAGCTCAAATGACAATGAAGCGGGATCAAACACATATTTTGATACCCTTGAGAAACTGCTGATTTAAAATTATTTTATTCTAACGTTTCAAAACAAGATTTGGTTGATTATGTATATACAGGTCATTCATCAAATCCTCATAAAGATAAATCTCAAACTCGATATGTATTCCTAAATGGAGGTACCACAAAATCATGGCGTTCTTAAAACAAACACTTGTTGCAACATCATCAAATCATGACGAAGTGATTGCATTATATGAAACTACTCGAAAATGTGTTTGGTTGAGATCAATGACACAAATCATTATTGATTCTTGTGGACTAGAACGCTATAAAAGACTAACAACTATCTTCACCAACAACTATATATGAAGATAATGCAGCTTGCATAATACAAATGAAAGAAGAGTATCAAAAGTGACTGAACAAAATATAAATACTGACGAGGCGCCAAAGCCATAGACGGTCTTAACGGTCATAAGTTTGATGGGAAAGAATGGTATATTGGTAAGGCTCAGAAAAGACTACAAGGGAATAGGAATTGAAACAAGGGTTTGAGCAAACCATGAAGGAGACTGTAAACAAATCACAGGGGCTAAACTTGTACATAAAAGATTTAGATGATACAGTTTCAAATGAAAACCTCAGATTCTTCTCATATAATCAAGATCTCGTAAAAGACAACCAGATTAAAATGAGATACGTTCAATCAACAACTCTGCTGATCTTTATACCAAAGCACTGCCAACTGCTATTTTCAGAACACACGTTCATAATATTGGCATGAGGCATGTTCAGAAGATGTAACAACTCAGGCGTTGCCTACTTGAGGGGGAGTCAACTTTATGCTGCACTCTTTTTCCCTTAGCTAAAGTTTTATCCCAATGAGTTTTCTTTAGCAAGGTTTTTAACGAGGCAGTACTAGTTATTCTCTAATAAAATTGTCATCCAAGGGGGAGTGTTATAAAATATCTAGATTGTGTTATAAAATATCTAGATTGGATGTTAATTTTATTATTATTATATTTCTTGCATAGTAATATTTTATACTATAAATAGACATGTATGGTAACCATTTAAGGTGTACCATTTCTCTTGAAATATCAATATCAATATTTCTTCTCTCTCTCTTTTTCTCTCCTTGTTCTTATAACCATTAAAGGTAGTTATAAGCCTACTGAATTATAACAGATAAAAGTTTATTCTTATTTAAAGGTTAAGCAGAAAGTAAATATCTTCTCTTCTTTACATGTTACAAACCGTAAAGGAATACGCTGACGTGTACATCTGATAATTAATCTGACAATCACCAACCACGTGTTAATCTTAACTTTAATCAGGATTATTCCTCTTAATTATCACAAAAACACACGTGTCCCAATCAACATCTTGATTAACATATAAATATAAATTACAAATAAAAATAAAATAAAATAACATAACAGCCAATCGACACTGTCTACCTACCCACCACACTTAAACCGCCGATTATGGCCTCCGGCAGCCATAATAGAGGTCGCCGCTACAATAGATTTATCCGCTACAATTTTACGCACCTAATGGTATAAATTTTGTGCATTATATCTGGTTTACTTAAACTCGCCGGAGCCTTCTCCTGATTGAAGCTTTTCTGGTCATTTCATCGATTGAACCTTTCATTAGGGTTCCGTTGCTTACAACAAACGACTGCAAAGGTTAACTTACTTATACTCTCTGTTTCTTCGATCCTTATTACTTATCTAATGTCAGTTCATAATTTTCAGTTATAAACAGGTTTTGATTTGCAAGATCCAATTTTTTATTTAAATCGATTTTGAATATCTTTGATTACTGTATATCTTTTATCATGAACACTTTTGTAAATACAAATCTGCTCAGTTTTAGTCACTAAGATAATCCTTACGATGAACATTATTGATCTTCAATAATAAGATGCAGGTATTTATTCATGTTTTTTACTTTGATTACTGTTATTATTATTATTGCTGTTATAATTATTAGAATGATGATAAATTTATTTATTATTTTTAGTACGATTGATTCCTTTGGTAAGTTTTTGTTTTCTATAACTGTCGTTTTTTTCCTTTTAGTTCAATCTATACACAAGTTACTTATAGTACGAGTATTATAATTGAGTATTGATTTCTTTCGGTTGTTTAGAATTGAGGTAGGCATGCCATCTAAGTAGTCATTTTTATTTCCAGTAAGTATTCATGAATGTAGTTGGGACTTTCACAAACTGAAATATAATTGTTGGTGGCTACTTGGGCTGGTCAAGCTATCATAAATTTAGCTTAGAGTTTTACTTTTAATTGTGTCCACATGTATTCTTAGTTTTAAAAACCTGTAAGAATATGTATAGGGATAATCTTGAGGGTCTGTCTTCATTGCAACAGACACGACGTCAATTGATTACTCCTGGGTTTCATCCGATTTTAAATATCAACGAATTCAAGACCGAATGGGTTACGAGTTTTATCACCAATCAAAGCGTTAGGGTTAGATCTCATAGTGAATTCAAGGTTATCAGGTTTGTCTTTGTCTTGATTTTTAGAATGTTAAATAGTGGTCATTTTTCCCTTTTCGTCATATGGTAGAGGATTTGATGATGTCAGTGTCATATACATTAGTATGATATTTGATGTGTTTTAGTGGATGTGAGTGTAAATGGAAGCATATATATGTTCCAACTACATGGCACTTAAGTTCCATTACCTCAGTATGGTTAGTTGTTCTAAAAGGCAAAATTGTGACTTAAATGTATGATTAAATGTATATTTTACATAATTTGTGTGTATAATAGTGTATGGCTGGCAAACGGTTAACTTCAAACCCATTGGAATGTAAAACATATGAGTAATAATGGGTCAGGTCGAAAGCTTGCCGTTCAAAAAAAAATATGGGTCGGGTCGGTATGGGTAAAAATGCGTATATGTTTATTTTAATGTCAGATTCTATCATCTGAAAAAAATTATCTAGAGTCGCATTCATATAGAACATTCTACTATATATTCTTTAGAATTAAGCATAAAAAAAATTAGTCAACGTGGGACGAGTTTGAAATCCTACTTGAAGGGCATTTTTCATGGTTCTTTATGTGTTACTTTTTTAACAGGTATAGACTTCAAATAACTGTCAACGACTATTACAATGAATGATTTTAGTAAAAGTGTAATAGTAAAACTTTTATTCATAGATGGTAACTTTAACTCTGACTTGTATGGTACTTTTCACTATGGTTTGCATCTATAAATCATTCAATAAGTGATTTTTTTTATGTCTACTATGGTAACTTTAACCCTTCTTAACGCTCCTACGTGCTCCCTATTCGACAATTAAGTTCATGGTGTGTGGTCAGGCAAGCCCTGTGTTGTTTGGACATTAATAAAAAAACTACAACTGATGGTTTTGTTTTTGATGCAGGGGAACAATGAACGTACTGATGTAGGGTAACAATGAACTTACTGATGCAGGGTTACAATGTTGTGCTAAATGTTTCATGGGCTAACTTAGAAAAGGTTTGTGCAGTTTTCAATCATCCCATTACCGGTTTGTATGATGAGTTGAATAGACATCAAGTTAGTTCCACCAAATTATGCCCAATGAAATAAATATGCAGGTATGCTGTGTTTCTACTATGGAAAATTTTTCTTTGTGTGGGACTTCCCAGTTTTGCAAGTGAGTTATTGTGTTATTTATAGTTAAATGTATTTTGTTATGTGTGTTTCACTATTTAAGGGATTTATTAGTGTTCTGTGATGTTGTTTATGTTTGTGTATATACATCTTCTGTTGACTCTTTGCGGGCTCGTACCAGTACTGCACAATCTCATTGCTCTTCGGCACATTCATTTTCGATACCGCCTATGATTGAAGGTATTTTCTATATTATGGTGTAACTTTGTTGTTTATAACAGGGATTTGAGCATTTGAAACTAATAATTATCCATTTAGTGCTTCCTTATTTTTGGTTTATGTGTACATTGAGCGGACATTATTAGCTTTGTTAAAGAAGATCGTATTCATGTTTATGTATTCAATGTTTATCATCTCATCAAGGTATGAATGAAGTTTGGGATTGTAATACTAATTTCACTTTGAGTTTGTGAAATAGGTAAATACGTGTCTTTATCGATGAAGAATAAATCGTTTCATTACATATCTACTTTTTTCAAATACTAATACAATATCATTTTAATGGCAGGTTGGTCTTTATTTGTCAATGACTTGCTTTTAATTTTATATTTTGCTTATGTTTCGCATATGAATGGTCAATTTGTATAATACTTCATATATTATACTTCATATTAAATATTAATATAATATGTGCGTTTGAGGTGGCAAAATGGGCTGTTTGGCAGGTTCTGGGTTAATGATTTGGCTCCATCAACAGATGGGAAGTTTTGAATACAGGTCAATTTGAACAACTTGTGTAGTAAATACGCTTACAAAGTTATAATATGTAACTTTGTCAAAGTAAATGATTAAATTGGAACCTTAAATCAAAAGAAGGATATGTTTCAACTTTTGTAAAATGAGAAATTATTTGTTTCAGGTCTTTCAAATATTAGCTACAAGCATTGTACTTTGTAGTTCATATGTTCACACAAAACCTATTAATATGACATTTTTATGCATAAGTAGATGTTTGGACATAGATCGTTTGCATATAATTGTGCAAATGGGTAACAGACCAAAAATTAGTCAGTCATTTGGCTTCAATACCTTTTTATTTTGTTTGTTTTAATGCTATAAATATTCATATTTTCGTGATGATAACCATAGCTATTACTGAAATAGTGATCTATGTGACAGGGTAATTCATTTAGGAGGTTATTGGATACATATAATCAACCTACAAATTGGTTTCTTATTTATTTAAAAGGTTGACTATCTTAGATAGTCTATCTATAACCGTCGCTTATGGATCTTTGAGCAGTCTGGATCATCTGTCATCGGCGGTAACGGTGTTGCGGTGGATCTTACAGACACTATATGTGAAAGCCTTCCTAAGTGGCTCATCAAGTAAGAGCCTTTGTTCTATCCTTGAGGGTAGAAATCTTAGGTTGCTGAGGAGCGACCAAATGTGTCAAAATGGCCGGGTTTGATCTGTAACACATACTTTCTGGCTGATGGTGTAAGTCTGGCAATTTATTTTTTTAATTTTAATATGGCTTTGGGCTTATGAATATTATAATTAGCATATATGTATTATAGTTTCAATAACAGGCTACATACCCTTATGAATTTGTTTATGTCAAACTCATACCATTATTCGGATTGAGGTAGTGATAGTTATACTTAAAATGTTGCAATGTGTGACTAAATATAATCCTTTCTTTGTCCATTTTTGGATTTTGTTTTGTTAACATAATACGGAATTAGAGAGAAGGGTGCTGATGCTTTTTTTAGAAAAGGTTAGTTTCAGGCAAGTTGATCAATTGTTGAAGTTTAGTGTAATGTCTTGAAGATATGCACATTTAGTAACAGATATTACCATTACACTTGGTACACTTAGTTTTACTTCAAAAAAACATATATATACACATCAGTTGTTGATTTATCCACATATATATCTTTTATAGCGATAGAAATATATGTAGGTACATGGAAGATAGTAGGCATACCTCTTTAAGCAATCGCCAGGCTTCCCATGAGACTAACATGTGGGGAATTTACTTCGAGTAATGGCCTAATGGGTCAAAATGGATACACTTAGATGAAGCTTGGGGTAATTGGTTAATGATAACGTTGCTATCTCAAGCTTCTCTTCATATTTATATCCACATAGCTCAATCACTTCCATTCTCAGCCAAAATAGCTTTACAGTATGGATGAATGAATTATGTACAAAAACGGAATGTACTTTTGGTGATGTACGTACATATAAATTTGCTACTGTTTGTCATGTGTTTTGCGTTTTGCTAATATCGGAATTAATTGCCTTAATCTATGTGTTTTGTGTAAATCAAAAAAACTTAACCATATTATGTTTATTTTATCTACAAGAATACTTGTGATACTATTTTTATCATCACGGTTAATTGATATAACATATACATTTTCGGTTCGTTTGATTAAGAGTCGCCGTGCAACGCATGGGCTCTTAAAGGCTAGTGAATATTCTATTTTGTCATAAATGTTTGTTAAGAAGAGTTATAGGTTCGCGCGTTGTTGCTCTAAGATTTATGCGATTTTAACGCTAGCTATCAATTTACACGGCACATTTTACTTCATATCTTTTGGGGCATACAAACTACAACTAAAAACAATTATATCTTACACAACTGACATCATTTGTTGACATCCATAATCACAAAGTTTAAGTACATATCATCATAGGTATTCATTCTAGAGTTAACTTACATCACAAAGTGTTAAGGTTACAAAGCTACCATAATTTACATTACCAAGTATCTAACCATTACAAACTTGCGCTTACATAATGCTTAAGCTTCAAAAGACCACCAAACCACATCCATAACATATTTTGTGGCAGACTCTCGAACCCGTGAATTAAACAAAATCATAAACTAAACCTTGTTAAAATATAAGTTTTTAAAGTCAAATTAGTGAATTCCATCCTCTACATAATTAAAGTCAAAGTTCTATATAACTCATCAATTTAAAAAAGGTTAAGGCTACTTATGGGTCATATATTTTTCTGTTTGTCCCGATGTAGGTCATATACCCAAAAAAATACTATTGTAGGTCATAAACTTTAAAAATATGTGTTAATATAAACCAACTTAACTTGTTGACCTGATAACTTCGAAATTCGGACGCATTTCTTCGATTTAAGAGCTGTAAATTTATAGATAATTTCACGAAGAGATTTCGATCACATCTGTATTTTTATATTTCGCCATAACCTCTCAGATTGATCCGGTTCTCAAATCAGGCACGGTTTTCGACTAAGGATGAACTTGAGATCAAACTCTATCACATCTGTTATTTCTATTTTTTTATTTTATTTTTTTATTATTTTTTTCTACTACTTTTTGGGCCGGAGGTCCTCTTGGAAGCAATCTCTTTATCCGTCGAACAAAGAGAGGGAGGACTTTCCCTACTCTTGTGAGTGTTTCACTCGGGGTGGAGAAATGATTTCTCTTTATTCTAGGATAGAGGAAGGATTGTCTACGTTTCACCTCCTCCATACCTCACATACGTGGGATTGGGTATGTTGTTGTTGTTGTATCAGTTCCGATGATGTGTGAAACTTCGTTTGATGTTATGATTCACTAATCTAAAGTCAATTTGTTAAGAGAATCATCCTTGATCGATTTCATAGATTGAGCTTCAAAAAGAGTATACTTTTTTTTATTCCAATGTAAGCTATATACCAAAAAAAAAAAAATACTAATGTAGGTCACATACTTTCAAAAAGTGTATCAATGTAAACAAAAGGTGACCTGTTTAGCCGGTAACAGGTTACCTTTTGTTTACATCAATACACTTTTTAAAAGTATGTAACCTACATCAGTATGTTTTTTGGATATATGGCCTACATCAGGACAAAAGAAAAAATATATGACCCTTAAGTAGCCTTAACCCATTTAAAAACAGAAACAGCCCCACACACATTTTAAGCAAGTTGTTAGTTCCTTAATCTAAATTCGTTACCGTAGTATGCCACCAGTCCCTTCTTTTTCTCTGATACTTGTTACACAACAAATAATGATAAAAAGAACAAAATCAAGAATCACTTACATCTTGAGCCAATTGATTAATTTGAAGCCTCTTCTTCATAAGAATACTTATCAAAGAAATCAACCAATTTAAATGCTATTTTAGACTTCCCGATTTTGCACATCATGAAAATCATTGGAATATTTAAAAGGATTATCGAGGGATCAAGCTTGTCAATGCAATGAGACCAGAGTTTCAAAAATTAATCGGGTTAAATGTATAGTGGATGTTATTCAGACGATGAGCCAAGACTTGTTCCAACTCCGACGATTCTGGCCCATAACTATTATCCTAAACGATCAAACAAAAAACATAAACAAATGCTTCATATATCCTATTTAAGATGATGAGAACTATGTACCTCATTAATATTTAAGATGATCAAATTAAAACGCTCCAAAACTGGAGATGCTTTAAGAATCCGGACAACGACATTCAAAGTGACAAGATCAAGTGATGTAGCAATCTCAAGTGTCTTCAGATTAAATAAACGGGCGGAAAAAACTCCATTTGGATCACGTGCAGCACCAACCCACTGTGACAATACAACAAAAATGAATGACACGTTGACAGTCACCGATATCATTATAGTACCCAGTTACACCTAAAAAATAAAGACCAATATCATAAACATAAACTAAATATGACATGCCATATTCAGGTTACATAAAAATATTAAATCATATGAAAAGCCACAATCAAAATACATATATTCTACCTTCAGTTGCAACCATAGGAGAGACAGAATGGGGCAAGTTCAAAGAAGAACAACCGTCAACTGCAAAATAGAAGCAAAATAAATAAGAACAAAAAGAGTAAAACAACAATCTAACACCACAGTAGTAAAACAATACCAAGATACATACATACTTACATTAATAGTTGATCCACCTAGGAACCAAGTAGCTTCATCACAGATAGGTAAGACACCAGAAGTAGAGGGTACGACATTTTGTTTTCGATAACAGACGACCCTCTGTTAGACGACCATCTGTTACGACTCTTTTCCACCACCGGAGAATCGAGCATGCCACGCCACACCACTCGCACCATCAGACACGGATGATGAAGTAGATTTTAAACCCCTTGCCTAACTTCCTTTTAGGTGGCATTATAACACACAACAATAACCACTTACAACAACAAAATTAACTCTATTTGTACAAATTTCCACACGAAAACAAACATCAGACATAAATTCTTATACAGTGAAAAAACATCTAAAACTAAGTAACAAAACCTAATCAAATTTCACAAAATTTAACATAAACAGAATAACAAAAAAGAAAGGAAACCCGATATGATAAAAAATTAGAATACCTGAAAATACGATTCTGAAAATCGAAGCAATCCACCAAGAGCAACCAAGAAACTGACTTCTAGCAAAGATGATGAGAAATCGGGGAAGAAAACGCTTGAAATTAGGGCATGCAATTGAGCAGCGTGGATGAGTTTCAGTGATGAATTGGAATTGTTTGAACTATAATTTTTTCTAAATCAAAGAAATGACAATACACATTAGACGAAACATTCGAAAAAAAATAATCACATAAGAAATGAAAATACAAGCAACTCGGTTAATTAATATATCTCTAAAGTAACACAGACACACTAATTTTAATGATGTAATTACCTGTATTGAGCATAATCTTCTGTTTCAAGAGGAACAAAGGCTATTGACTGTTTTTAACCCTCTAAACATACACTATTTTTATTTATCTGCCAACAACATGAAAACATAAACTCCATAATGCAAGCAATAATCACCAATCATTCAATAAATGTCAAATACAAACACATTTTTATCATATATAAGTAACAAACAAAATATATTGTAATTTAAAAACCATTACCCTTCCATATGCATTAATCAAGTCCATTAGCAAGTAATTTTAGAAGATCTTCTTTCAAAAACTGTTGTTTCGCTTCAGCTCGTCTTCGCAGCACTTTCAGAAACCATAGTAGCCGACTGAAATGAGAGTGAAAATTGTAAAGTTATATGCAACATAAGAACCTCTAAAATTAGGATCGATTATTACATCAATTAAAAGAAACCTTAGTTCATCTCATAAAGAGATGCAGTTTCAAATTAAATATTTAGACGGAGTTTGAAACGGAAGTCACTTTTTCCGGTGAAACACTATCAAAGAAACAATCACAGGCAAGAAAACCGCAATAAAAAATCGAATAAATCGTACAGAATAAAAAACACACCTGAAAGAAGGGTAGATCGTAATCGAAGAACATTACAATAATACAAAAAAGGGCCAAAAATAGGAACAAACTTAACAATCAAAAATAGCAAACAAACCCTAAATGAAAAAGAAGGAATGTTACCTGTAGAGAAGAGAAGGCGAGAACAACAACGTGATCAAATGATCCAAATCCTAATCAATAAGATAATTCAAACACCAGATTTGTACGTCGAACCAACTAAAACCCGAACCTGAAATTAAATATGTACAGATACACTAATTTCATTCATATAACTGTTTATATTTTTTAAATGACAAAAAAACCTAGCAATAATACAATCCAAGTTACGAAATTCGAACCTAGAATGGATCATTGTAAAGATGACTGAAAATGACACCACGTATCTTCTATTCTATTGAATGAACTTTAAGCACTTTCTTGTTAACACCTCTCTTAATGCATATAATATAAAACATGATTATGAATCATTGTATTATCGAAGTTCATGTGCAAAATACAAATGTTGAATTACTTACATGTCCCTGACAACCTTCTTCATTTTAGCGTGGAAGGACGATCCCCCTAAGATTATATCGGTTAAGCTGGAAATAGAAGAACAGTAACAATGTGGTTTAATTGAACGCATTTGTAAGACATAACTAAATGATTTGTTAAAGTGATTTAATAGACTATGACTATTTTTATACAAATCTTATATTTGCATAAAAAGGAATATAGGGTAATCATAAGCAAAAGTAGATTAATCTAAGACTCATTTAACTAATTATGGAGACTTGAAAATTGAATAATTGATTTTTAAAACAGACATCCAAATACCACTAATCTCTTTGCATTACAACGAAGTTATTGATGTAAAGCTATACACTTTATAATCAAGCTTGAATGAATTACAACTTCATATAGCATACTAACTGGTAAAGCATATAGCATACAAATATAAATGTACAAATAGATTGATTTACAACCTAGAAAATGAAGAACACGACATAAAGATAAAAGCTTAAAGATGAAGAACACAAAAGATCACAAAATTTACTCGTTAAGAGTTTTTTAATATATACGCATAGAGATAAGCGCCTAATAAATGGAGCAAACACATAGCTTATAACAACAGTTAAGGTATCCAGAACTAATTCATTATCATTATCAAAAAGATTAAATCTTTGAGTATAAAACCCCTGATTAATCACATTAACATCTTAGCTGACACAAACCCAATAATATATATACAAATTTGAATTAGAAAATTACAAAAACAGATTAACATATGGTTTATTAAGAAAACAGAAACTAACGCAGATCAAAATTATAGACTCATTAAACTGCCTCTAACCTTGTAATCTGCATATGAAGTATGTTGTTCAAATCTGCAAAACATATCGAGTTATATCACAGGCAAATTAGAGAATTAGATGATCGTATAAAACTATGTTCAAAATTAAAACATGATATTAGCTGTGAGTGTGGTGATATCGGCTGAGAGTGATGAATGGTTGGTAGGTGGTGGTGTGATATATTATGGAAAAGAGAAGCATATTAAATCACCTAAATGTTGGTGCAAGTCGACGCAGGAGGCGAAACTTTTAGGGTTTTTTTCTTGTGGTTTGATTATGAACTAAAAAGAATGAAGAAGAGAAGATGTGTTGAAGAAGGTGGGAGGGATGGAGAAGTCTGACAGTGGTGGACTGTACGGTAGTTTTGTTTTCTTTTATTATTATTGTTATTGTTTTTGTTTAAAGGCCAAAATCAGGCGATGATTAGAATGAAACGGTGAATAGTAGGGATTGTGAGAAGGAGGTGTGCACGTGGACCAATAGGAAGGGATGAATGGGAGGGGTGGAGAAGTCTGACAGTGGTGGGCTGTACGGTAGTTTTGTTTTCTTTTATTATTATTGTTATTGTTTTTGTTTGAAGGCCAATCAGGCGATGATTAGAATGAAACGGTGAATAGTAGGGTTTGTGAGAAGGAGGTGTGCACGTGGGCCAGTAGGAAGGGATGAATGGCGTTTGTATTTAGTATGTGTTATAATTCAGTAGGCTTATAACTACCTTTAGTGGCTTGGTTCTTGACTGTAGAAATTTTATGAAGAGTAATTGATAGGTATTGGTTGATGAGTAATTGGAAGAAAGAAAGGATTGGCCAAAAGAAAAATATATGTTTTTTAAGTGTGTGTATTATGTGTTCATAACACACATATATATATACTAAAAAATTTACTGTACAATGTTTATAATAATAATAAAATTATAATCCATGACTTATAACACTCCCCCTTGGATGACAATTTTATTATAGAATAACTAGTACTGCCTCGTTAAAAACCTTGCTAAAGAAAACCCATTGGGATAAAACTTTAGCTAAGGGAAAAAGAGTGCAGCATAGAGTTGACTCCCCCTCAAGTAGGCAACGCCTGAGTTGTTACATCTTCTGAACATGCCTCATACCAATATTATGAACGTGTGTTCTGAAAATAGCAGTTGGAAGTGCTTTGGTGAAAAGGTCAGCATAGTTTTTGCTGGACTGAACATATCTCATTTCAATCTGGTTGTCCTTAATGAGATTTTGAGTGTATGAGAAGAATCTAGGAGGTATGTGTTTTGTTCGGTCACTTTTGATATACCCTTCTTTCATCTGTGCTATGCAAGCTACATTATCTTCATAGATAGTTGTTGGACTTTTATCGCGTTCTAGTCCACAAGAATCAGTAATGAATTGTGTCATTGATCTCAACCAAAAACATTCCCGAGTAGCTTCATGTAATGCAATCACTTCGGCATGATTTGATGATGTTGCAACAAGTGTTTGTTTTTGAGAACGCCATGATATTGCGGTACCTCCATTTAGGAATACATATCCATTTTGAGATTTAGCTTTATGTGGATCAGATAAATAACCTGCATCTGCATAACCAACCAAATCTTGTTTCGATTCGTTAGAATAAAATAATCCTAAATCAGTAGTTCCTCGAAGGTATCGAAATATGTGTTTGATCCCATTCCAGTGTCTTTTGGTAGGAGCTGAGCTGAACCTTGTCAACAAATTAACTGCAAAAGAAATGTCAGGTCTTGTACAATTTGTAAGATACATAAGAGCTCCAATTGCACTAAGATATGGTACTTCTGGTCCCAGAATATCTTCATGATCTTCACAGGGACGAAATGGATCAGTGTCAACATTAAGTGATCTAACAACCATAGGAGTACTTAATGGTTTTGCCTTGTCCATATTAAAACATTTTAAAATCTTTTCAGTATATGTTGTTTGATGTACAAGTAAACCATTAGGCATATGTTCAATTTGTAAACCAAGGCAATACTTAGTTTTTCCGAGATCTTTCATTTCAAATTCTTTCTTTAGAAGTTGAATGGCTTCATGGATCTCTTTATTTGTACCTATGATATTAAGATCATCAACATAAACAGCTATGATCACATATCCGGATGTTGTTTTCTTAATGAAAACACATGGGCAAATAAGATTATTGGTATACCCTTTGCTTATCAGGTAATCACTTAATCGTTTATACCACATGCGACCCGATTGTTTCAACCCATATAAAGACCTTTGTAACTTGATTGAGTACATTTCTTTGGGTTTTGCATTGGTTGCTTCTGATACCTTAAATCCTTCAGGTATCTTCATATATATATCACTATCAAGTGATCCATAAAGATAAGCAGTCACAACATCCATGAGATGCATTTCTAAATTTTTAGAAACTGCCAGGCTGATTAAGTATCTAAAAGTAATTGCATCCATAACAGGAGAATAAGTTTCCTCATAATCAATTCCTGGTCTTTGAGAAAAACCTTGAGCTACAAGTCTAGCTTTATACCTTGTAACTTCATTTTTCTCATTTCTTTTTCGCACAAAAACCCATCTATATCCTACAGGTTTCACATCTTTAGGTGTGAGAATGATAGATCCGAAAACTTTTCTTTTATTGAGTGATTCAAATTCAGCTCGTATTGCTCCTTTCCAATGATCCCAATCATGTCTATTTTGACATTCCATGACAGATTTTGGTTCTGGATCATCATCATCATTCATGATGTCATATGCAACATTATATGAAAATATCTCATCAAGATTTTTCATTTCATTTCGGTTCCATAATATTTTTGAATGTGCGTAATTGATTGAAAATTCCGTATTGACATCATCAATCTCCTCTGCAGAAGGAGTATTGATTTGTAGTTCTTCTTGAACACTTTCTTTTACCTCATTATCAGCTGATTTTCTTTTTCGAGGATTTTTATCTTTGGAACCAATTGGTCTCCCACGTTTCTGGCGTGGCAAAGACTCAAGAATAACATTATTGCCAGTTTTTGAAATTTCAATTCGAGCTGGAGCATTTGCTGCTGGTATATATGATTTAGTCACTCTTTTTGTATCTGTAAATGCATCAGGCAATTTATTTGCAAGTTCTTGCATATGCATTATTTTTTGAACTTCGGTCTCGCATTCTTTTGTGCGAGGATCAAGATACATTAATTGAGGTTCACACCATGAAACATCATTTTCTTTATTTTTTATTTCTCCCCCTAATCTAGGGAATAATGTTTCATTAAAGTGACAATCAGCAAAACGTGCTGTAAAAACATCACCCGTCATGGGTTCAATATATCTTATTATTGAAGATGTTTCATATCCAACATATATTCCCATCCTTCTTTTAGGACCCATTTTAGTGCGTTGTGGTGGTGCGATAGGGACATAAACCGCACAACCAAATGTTCTAAGGTGGGAAATATTTGGCTGATGGCCAAAAGCAAGTTGCAAGGGAGAATATGTATGACTTGCGCTTGGTCTAATGCGAATCAATGATGCAGCATGCAAAATTGCATGGCCCCATACAGATACTGGGAGTTTTGTTCGCATTATCAATGGTCTAGCTATTAGCTGCAATCGTTTAATTAATGATTCAGCTAAACCATTTTGTGTATGCACATGGGCAACGGGATGTTCAACAATAATCCCAATAGACATGCAAAAGTTATTAAATGCTTGAGACGTAAACTCACCGGCATTATCTAGTCTCACCCTTTTAATAGTATAATCAGGGAAATGTGCTCTCAATTTAATAATTTGAGCAAGAAATTTTGCAAATGCCATATTTCGACTTGATAATAGACAAACATGAGACCATCTACTAGATGCGTCTATTAGAACCATAAAATATCTAAATGGTCCACATGGTGGATGAATTGGTCCACATATATCACCTTGAATTATTTCAAGAAACATTGGTGATTCTTTTTCAACCTTAAGAGGTGATGGTTTTATTATCAACTTTCCAAGTGAGCATGATGTACATGGGATAAGTGCATCATGAGGGATCCTTTGATCCGCCAATGGATGTCCATGTGTATTTTGTATTATTCTTTTCATCATTGTTGATCCTGGGTGGCCTAATCTCTCATGCCACAAATTGATCATTACAGGATCACATGATTTATCTTTAATTACCACATTTACTTCAGCTACATTTATATGTGTATAATGTAAACCGGAATGAAGTCTTGGTAGTTTTTCAATTACACGATTCTTATCAGTGATACTTAAATATTTTTCATTTTCTGTTGTCACTGACTGATAATCATATCCATTTTGGTATATGTCAGAGAAACTTAACAAATTTCTTTTTGACATGGGAGAAAATAAGGCATTATTTATCAGAAAATTCGTACCATTTGGTAACATGAATTTTGCCTTTCCCATTCCTTTTATTAAGTCCACAGGACCTGATATAGTATGTATAGTTCCTTCCGTTGCTTTCAAGTCTGTGAAATATTTTTTAGATTTGAGTATGGTGTGAGTGGCACCACTGTCTGCAATACAAATATCTCCACCATTTGACTGATTTTTTTACTCCAGCAGTATACATCATGAACTTCAAAAAAAAAAAAAATATGAGAAACAAATAATGAGTACATAATTCATCAATATATTACATTCAAAACATGTTACAAACGATAGCACATAATAAGGAAATATGTAGTAAACTAGATATGGTGTAGATTGAAAATCTACAACCATTTATTTAACGAGAGCATATAATAGGATATCTATATATATATATATATATATATAGATATTAGAAATTTATTCATTAAAATAGTCACAAGTTGGCTCAGTGATTTTTGTATCAAGGTCATCCACAAGATTTGCTTCTTTTCCTTTTCCCTTTAGGGATTCTTGATACCGATTAACAGAATGCTGATTTGTTCGGCAGTTTTTAGACCAGTGGCCAATTTTACCACATCGGTAACAAGAATCTTCAACATTCTTTGAAGAGCCTTCTTCAACATTGTGATTTATGGGATTGTATGGTGTTTGGATTTTATAATTTTGTGGATTATTATTTCTTTGTCCACGACCACGACCACCACGACCACGACCACCACCACGACCATTACCATAAGGGTGATTTCGAACATAGTTATGATTTTTATTATTTTTATGGTAATTTCCATGATGATGGTTTTGGCCAATATGGCTACGACCTTGTCCACGCCCTCGTCCATGTGCATTTCTTTTTTTATTATTATTATTGTTAATAGCATTAGCTTCAGGAAATGCTAGCGCACCGGTAGGACGAGATTCTTGATTTTTCATCAGTAATTCTTTATTAACTTCTGCAACTAAGAGATAAGCTTGAAGTTTTGAAAAAGTTTTATAATTCTGCAATCTTAAATTTTCTTGCACAGTTATGTTTGCAGAATGCATTGTGGAGAAAGTTTTCTCCATCATATCAGCATCACTTATTTCTTGACCACAGAATTGAAGCTTTGAACGGATCTTGAACATGGCCGAGCTGTATTCACTTACCTTTTTGAAATCTTGGAACCTTAGATTTCTCCATTCTTCCCTCGCAGCCGGGAGTAATATTTCCTTTTGATTATCGAATCTACTCTTGATACTTTCCCATAAAACATGTGGATCTTTGATAGTGAGAAACATATGTTTTAAGGTGGTATCAATATGTTTGCGAATAAAAGCAATTGATTTTAATTTATCTTGATCGGAACAAGTATTATTTTCTTTTAAAGTTTCTAGAATACCCAATGATCCAAGATTTATTTCTACGTCCATAACCCATGATGTGTAGTTTGTTCCCGATACGTCTAAGGCATCAAACTCAAGCTTTGATAAGTTTGACATTTTCTATTTTCAGAAAGATGAACAACATAAATCATAATCATAATCATAATAATTTTTTTTTATAGATAAATAACAACATGAAATTAGAATTAGTTTAGATTCATAAGTAGCAAACAAAAGAATAATGGTATGATTACAAATAATAAAATCATAAGGGAATATAGGTTCATATTATATTATTAATGATATTATTATATATTATTATAATATATTTTTCTTATTTTAACCTTTAAGATTTACTTTTAATAAAAATACAAACTACTTTTTTTATTTTGACTTTTAAGATAAACTTTTAATAAAAATACAAACTACTTTTTCTATTTTAACTTTTAAGATTTACTTTTAATAAAAATACAAACTACTTTTTCTATTTTAACTTTTAAGATTATAAATTTAAGAATAAACATTAGTATGCATGAAATAAATAATGATTAATTGCATAAGTAATCATAAATGTTAGATAACATATAAAGACCCCATCGTATTCGTATTGATCGGAATTAATCTCGACCCATGGTACCGTGTTGTCAAATGACGTGTTGCGTACATAAAGTACCGTGTTGTCAAATGACGTGTTGCGTACAATCATGAGGTCTTATTAACATAAATATAAATGTTAGTGAAGTTAATAAGAGTTAGATTACAGAAAATATAATTCAGGCGGTATAACCGACCATATATAACTTAAATAACATAAATATAAATGTTAGTGAACATAATTGTAAATGTTAGTATACATAAATAAATGTTAGATAACATAAATGTAAATTAGGCGACAGTGTCAACCATATATCATTTAGGTGGTATAACCGACCATATATTAGTTAGGTGGCAGAGCCAACCATTTTTAGTATAAATGTTGAGATAATCGTGCTGATAACGTGTTATAATTCAGTAGGCTTATAACTACCTTTAGTGGCTTGGTTCTTGACTGTAGAAATTTTATGAAGAGTAATTGATAGGTATTGGTTGATGAGTAATTGGAAGAAAGAAAGGATTGGCCAAAAGAAAAATATATGTTTTTTAAGTGTGTGTATTATGTGTTCATAACACACATATATATATACTAAAAATTTTACTGTACAATGTTTATAATAATAATAAAATTATAATCCATGACTTATAACAGTATGTGTTTAATAATAATAATAACTAGAAAAAATCCGACCGCGCGTTGCTGCGGTTGTATTCGACGCGCGGTCTAATTTGGATATACGATGTCCGTTTCGCGTATAGTTAGTGGTGTTGTATATGTATATATATGTATGTAATATAGCCCGAAATATTTATTTTTTTTAACGATGTCCGTTTCGCGTATAGTTAGTCGCGTTGTGTTCGTAAAATTATTTCGAGTTGAACGGTGGTCTCGGAAAAATTTAACTCGCACCGAGCGTGAATATAGGGCCCGTTATTTAGTGTTTTTTTAACGATGTCCGTTTTGCATATAGTTAGTCCCGTTGGGTTCGTGAGATTTTTTCGAGTTGAACGGTGGCCTCGGAAAAATTTAACTCGCACCGAGCGAGAAGATAGGGTCCGTTATAAATTCGGGTGGAGTAAGGTTTTTTTATTTTAATTAAATTATAAATTTACGTTTTTTACCCCTGAAAAAGTGTAAAGTTGAGAGGTTGTTGTGTAATTTGTGCGAAAGTTGGAGAACCATTTGTAGTGTGAACGCAAACTCAAAACGACGATTCGTTAAAACTGAAAAGCCAAAAAATGGGAGGAGGGTTAGTATGTAAGTATAATATAATATAATATAATATAATATAATATAATAATATAATATAATATAATATAATATAATATAATAATATGTGTTTAATAGATATAAATGTATATATGAAATATTAAATGAAAAACTAATATAAATATCAAGGAGCATGAGTGTAACATGAATATATTTATATTGTGTGTATTTTGAAATCACTACTTCTATCATGAAGAAAATTTTGTGTTTTGTATTTATTTACTTGCTCGTTGTTGTTGTTTCTCGAGAAGAAAAATGTCGTTCTCATGGTAATATGGAATGTTAATTATCATATGATGAAGTTATAATTAAATCTTGTAATTTTAAATTAATTATTATTGTAATTGTAATTGAAATCTTGTAATCAATAAATATTTTGCGTAATTATTTTTACTTTTTGTGGTTTGACAGGTGATGAATATAAAACTTATGCGTATGATCTTGCTCCAAAATGTGACGAATATGAGTGCACTAATGTGTGTGGAGAGAGCATTCCTGTTGGAGGTGATATATCATATTCGGGTTGTGATTGCAATTATTGCATTTGTTGTATCTCAGATTCATTCAGAATAAAATAAATGTTTAAATTTGCATATAAACGATGTTTATAAAATTCAACTTAGTTTTCATAGTTTTTTTTCTTCTTAAGATGGTGTCTCCAATACCTACGTGCATACAATAATGATAAAGGATCAACAAATAATTGCTTTGACATGATCTCAACTCTCAAATGCATAATTACTTACTTAATTATATCTCTCTTTATGAACTTGCGGGCATAGCCCAACGGTTCTCCTCCCCATGTACTTTGGATTTCGGCAAGAGCTCATAAGAAAAATTGTTATTGGAATCATTGGTTGCAATCGCCTTTACTTTCATTGTAAATTCTTATTTCTTTGTTTCCCTTGTATTTTTCTTTCTAGCATCTTGCTAGTTTTAATAAAAATTTATAGCTGTTCAAAAAAAAAAATTGTACTTTGTGTCATGGGATAGGGGGAGGTCATGTGTTCGATCCTTAGGGATGACATGATTTTCTTTAAACCAATTGAACACCAATAGTGGTGGTATATATTGACCCTATAGGGAGGTTTTACCGGATTCGTTCACGGACTCTACCCGGACCACTACCCGAATGGATGTGTTCCCGGGTACCGTCGATCGGGTTCGGGTTTCCGACCAAACGTGTGTTACGTGCAAATGATGAGGGTCGTTGAAATAAATGATCTACTGATGTCAAAAAATCGCCATTCAAAAAAAATTATATCTCTCTTTATAAATAATAAATAATAAATAATAAATAATATACTATATATTATATATTGTATGCTTAGTACTAACTTAATAAGTATTAAAAAAACAAACACTATATGTCTATATACATAATACATACAATACAATTCAATATTCAATTTCATAACATAAAATCAAGAGAATTACACGTGTAATGAATGTTGAATATAATATATCTAATATATGAGTGCATTAAAGAGACTTTTATTACAAAAATAAAGGGATTTCTTTATTAGAAAAAAACAAGACAACATAGTTATATAGTTTTATAAAACTTTAATTTCATTTTATAATTGATCATCATTTTAACTATTATTATTCATGAATGTTAATGTTATAGTTTATCTGTCGAATAGAATATTCAGTTATTCATTATCGTGAATTTTAGTAAGTTATTTTTAACTTATAAAAAGTTATTTGTTTAATAGGAACGCGAGAAATGCTATTGAAATCACATAACAAACGTATTAACGTTGACATTTTCATATAACTAAAATTGTCTTTAATGTATGTTTTATAGTTTAAACCGAGGCGTCTTTGAAGACAGATAAAATAGACAACTGATCAAGGCTCGAAAATTTAAAATGGCTCATATATATAGGAATTTTTAAATGACAACCGTAAGGATTGTCATTTAAGAAAGAAAGTTGTGAATAAAATAATGGTACATTTGAGAGTAGTTATTTTAAAGAAGTGGTGGTTAATAAAAATAAAAAGTGTTGGTTATTAAAATAAAAGGTAGAATGTTATTCATGTTCGGGGTGCGAGTAATCCGATACTCTGATGTACGCACCTCACAATGATTATTTTTTGTCTGTTATCAACCCATAACTGGTCACCACTAAGTATTCGTTTTAGACAGAATTCGAACTTGATATTTCTTGCAAGGAAGTCATGGGCCAAACACTTGGCTATCGTGTGATGGTAGTGTGGTTATTAAAATGTTTACACAAAATTTGCATCTCCCAACTTTTTAATGGCAATCCTTAGGGTTGTCAATTAATCCTTAAGTCCATAAATCAACTTGATAGTACCTACAAATGGTACTCAAAGGATAAGTTTTGAACATCATAATGGCTTGTCCATATTTCAGTGGACAACCCAGTCTTCAAAGTGGTTTTAAACCATTATGGTTTCTAGATACTTCAGTGTAGAACCCGCTCTTCAAAGAGGTGTTAAACACAATGATGGTTTTTATACACATTACATTACCCGTGCTTTAGTATTTTTCTCGCAGGTGTTAGGATAACATCAACATTTAGCTAGGTTTTATGAAAACAATTGACTCGACTCTGTCTCAAGAGGGGAGGAAATTTAATTACTTCAAGACGGAGTAATCCTCATGAGCTTACCATGAATACTAACCCTATTCTTATCTTTTGATTATTATTAACTGTTGAATAAGCTCACCTTCAATATAATCAAATGATAAAGGTGTAAAGTCACCTCAAAAGGAGTAAAGTCTTCCGCTAACACAATTGTCTGGCTTATGTCAGAAATTGTAGTCCAAAACGGCTGAAGGGGTTTCGAAAAATCTTGAAAATGAACCCTGCATATCGGCCAGAAATCCTCTTGATAAATCACATCAAAAACAATATGTGGTTGAGCCTTAACATCAAACAGGGTCTGGATGTCAAACTTATCTTGATGAGGGAGATCTGTCTCATCCAACGGAGAGGCAATATGACACTACTTCGGTAGATTTATCGGACCTCCAGAAGGATGATCCCCTTAACGATTAGTCAGCATTTAAGCCTGACCACACCCACTTCTCAAAGAGTGCAACAACTGAAAGAGATGTGTCACCTCATGACATATCAATGATTTTGGGACTCTGTAACATCTTCCTACATTACATTGATTTCTACCGACACTTCGATGTTAGATACAGTTGGAAGGCTTGATATAACCAAGAGCGGAAAAGTCGCGCAAAAGTCCCATGATACTTTAATCATGGAGGCAGATAGCTTGCTAACGCCGGATGAAACTTCAGTTATCAGTCGTCCTTTCGCTGAGGTAACTCCCGGACCAACCAATACCGGTGAGGTCCCCAAATCTGAAAAATGTTCTATTCAATAAAACTTGCCTGATGTAACAACTAGCATGAATATTTTTAACCTGTCTAGTGTAACAACTAGCTTGACTTTTACAAAACCAAAAACGTTTTCTGAAGATCATGTTTTTCACGAGGATCAAATTTTTATGACAAAAATTCCTATGTCTTGTCCATCTTGCCTCTTTTTACCCGAGGTGATTTTGTTGTGCGTTGATACTTGTACCGTGTTGCAAACCTAAAACCAAGGTTTTGCTGTGGATGACACATTTCATGAACCCAACCTCAACTGCCAATAATTACCCCAAAAACCCGTCTTCACGATGACTCAATCAACTTCACCGACATTGCTAGGATCTTCAGTGCCAATCTCCTCCGATGTACTCTCTTCTTCCAAGACATTGAAAATATTCTTTACCAACGTGCATTGATTCAAAGCTTAGCAAAGAGTCTAGATGTTCTGTGCTAGAAAAGTTAGAGAACGTTATCCTATAACTTCATGTAATGTCATTAACGAGATGAACATGATGATTCCGATCTAAATAACAGTCATGCGGTGGCGAAGTGAGCTACATTGGGTAATTATTCGAATTATTTGTCAAGGGGAACTATTGGTACAACTCATGATAAGGAAGATGTTGGTACATCTAACACATCTGGAGGAGATGGTCACGGATTTAAATCAGTTCGATGCAGATTTTGATTTTCATACATTGTCACTTTGTCATTGATATTGCTCATTTACACTACGTTTCTTAACGCAATATCTACCTCATTTTACTTGGTTTTGATTTCATTGTGCCTAAAAATGAAGAAAATGGGAAATGTCACATTCTAAGCATTATTGCAGTCTTGGATATGAAATTGGTGCAAAATTGACCAATGTGTTGTGCAAAAGTTCAAGAAAACTGCAAAGTGCTGAAAATGACCAAGAACGACGTTCCAGTACATCAGAACGGCATTCCAAATGCTAGAACGACGTTCCAACTAAAGGAACGACATTCCACCTGTAGAAAAGGGCGTTCCAGGTTTGAAGAACGACGTCCCAATACAAAGGAAATGAAGAAAAGTGGAACTTAACATTTAGAGGCCGAATTGGGAACGACATTCCATTTAAAGGAACGGAGTTCCACTTTCTAGTACAACAGAACAGCATTCCACATAAGTGGAACGGGGTTCCACCTTATCGAGCAACAAGAATGACGTTCCAGGTACATGAACGGAGTTCCACCTATGTTTTCTGGGCAGCATTTTAAGTGGAGTATAAATATCAAGAGATGGGGTTTTCATTAAAAAGGTAGATAGTTTTGGAGGCTAGAGTTAATTAGGTTTTGGCAGCTCATTAATTACTTCTTAATTAGGGTTTTCACCCAAGTTTTCATCAATTTCATCATCTACATCAACGATTTGAGGCTAGCTTAAGATCTAGGGCTTGCTCTTCATCATCTTCATCTTCTCCATCTAGTTTCAAGTTGTATTTGCATAGTTTGGTACAATTTCACTTTTAATCTTGCAATATGATGTTTAGATCTTCATTTACTTCTATTATTATGTTATTTCTAGCCATGTTTGGCTAGGATCTCTAATGTACACTTGATTATGAAGCTTGTAAGCTAAGGATTGTTCAAATTTATGCTGTGATTGTGTTTGAATGAAATTTATGTGTTGATGATTGAGTTATGTTGTTAGAATAGCTAAAGAACCTTTGCTATCTATTGTTTGGACTTTACCTTAATTATATGTGCTAACTAGTTGGTCAAAGGGATTTGATCAATGAACTAATTCATACTTCAACACTTAGATGATTTAGACAATCAAATTGGAGATTTCAAGAGATTGGGTTCTTGGTTTGGATTGGTTTTCAATTGGTCCTTAGTCAAAATAGTAAAGTTTGGTTTTCTTAAGGGATTACAATTACCAAAGGATTTTAAGGGATTTTAATCCAAGTTAAGTACTAATGGCTTTCTCATGATTCAACTAGATCTTATTTATGTAAGCTTTTGGGAATTTAAAAATGTTGATTTGATCATTAGAGTTTTGGTAGGGATACTAGAACACATTGCTTGAACACAATTTGGACTTAACTAGTCAAGAGAACAATCTGAATGCTTCAAGTGGATTAGTCAAGTGTGTATGCTTTTAATATTATTATTTCATTAATTATTTCTACTTACTTGCTAATATTTTTAGTGTATCAAAACGTTTCAAAAACCACCCAACCAAACAAACCTTAGGATAATTATTAGTTTTCATTAATTCAATTGGCATCAACACTCTCTTGGGACGAATCTTAAACGAAACACTTGTTAATACAAAGACCGAGTCATCGTTTCTCGTTGCTTGTCACTTTAGTCGAGTCCACATTTATTTCAAATCTATAATCTAAAACCAAGCGTTATGTGCAAGCATATCAAACTTTTTGGCGCCACTACCGGGAGTGGTAGCTAATTGGATTTTTGAGTCAAGCTTTTAATTGTTTGATACTTTTGTGAAGATTTATCCTCATAAAAGTTACTTTTCTTGTTTATTATATATTATTGTGTTTAGAAAACCCTTGTTTTGTTTGTGTTGTGATCAAAGGTAGGTACCACGGTATATGAAAAGGAGATCCCAAAAGGATCAAGATTTTTGAACATCCGTATTCCAATCCGGAGAGGCAAGTTAAAGGGGTTTATAGGAGACGAGAAGAAAGGGTTTTAAAGAGAAACTTTGACTTATTACCTTATTGTATTGAAGAGATGGATGAAAACGGTCAACCAATACAACCCGAACATAACCCATTTGGTGGTGTTCCCAAGAATGGACCGCCACTCGTAAATCAAGAACCAAATGTAGACCCAAATGCTACGCCTATATGGAATGCATGGTTGATTGCACCTACGGTGGTGCCACCGGCCATTACCAAACCACCTATTGGAGCCGAACATTGGAAAGTTGAGGGAAATTTCTTCACCATGCTTAAGGATGTCCAATTTCACGGTTTAATGCAAGAAAATCCTTTTGAGCACCTTTAATCTTTCAACGATATTTGTGATCTTTACAAGCATAAGGATGTTAGTGAGGATGCCTACAAGTTAAGGGCATTCCCCTTTTCTCTTTAAGGTGATGAAAAAATTTGGTTAAGAGATCTACCTTCCGACACCATTCGAACTTTCAAGATTTGAGTGACATTTTCCTCAATCATTTCTTTCCACCGTCGAAGGCGGAAAGACTTAAAATGGAAATCAATGCTTTTGCTCAAAGGGGTGATGAATCATTGTATGACGCTTGGATTCGTTTCAAAAAGATGTTAAGGGAATGTCCACCACACGGTTTATCAAAGAGAGAGTACATTAACACTTTTTATCGGGGTACAAATGATAAAACAAGGCAAATTCTTGACTCCTCCGCGGGAGGTGTGTTCATGTACAAGTCACCAAATGACGTCGAGAAACTACTAGAAGATATTTTGATTCATACCTATGAGTGGAATCCCTCACCTAGGGATTACCCAATCTCAAGTTGAAAGCGAAGACAGACACGTTACACTTTCGAGCTTAAACAATCAATTTCAATCCTATGGTCAAGAGTTGAAAAAGATACAACAATCCTTTATTGCTATGCAAGTTGGATGTGAGAGATGTGATGGACCTCACCTGTAACAACCCGGCTTTTCCGTTACTTCTGTTAACTGTCCGTTAGTTGATTTAACGGTGAATATTTGACTTTTATGTGTTTAAGTGTAATAATGCATACGTGATCCTTGGAGGGCTATTTAATTAATATGGGTTAATATTAATCGATTAAAATATTTCGGATGAATGAAATACGATGAAAACGTTACGATTTGAGTTAACGACAAAAACTGCTTTTCGAGCAACGAAACGCTCGGGTTTATTTTAATAATTATTTTATTAATTATTAACTTTTAAAAAATATTTAATTTATTGGGTTTTAATAAATTAAAACATTTTGGTTGCGTTTTAACGATCGGTTTAGCGTTCCAGGACTTCGGATGTTTTAAACGGCACTTGAAATGAACCACGATTACACGCTTTTGCAAAACGAGAGCCCGGGAAACCCATGTGGGTCCCATTCGGCAGAAACCCCCACCCCACCCCTTTTATTTTTAAATTTTGCAACTTGAGGGGCCTAGATTTTAATTGCTAGTATTAGGGATTAATATAAATACCAAGTAATGAGCCAAACTAATAAACCCTCACAAGAAAATTGCTCCAATTGACTTCTCCCTCCCCCTTGAAGTCGTCGCCACCATCACCAACCCTAGTACCATCAATTTTGATTTTTTGATCAAGTCTCGTACACGAATATTGCAATTCTCATCGTTATCTAGGCGTTGGTGTAATCAATTTAGTGATCCAAGGTATAATTTTGCTAACCCTAGATCTAAAATTTCTGATTTGATTAAGTTTTATAGAATAGGTTGGTCAATTGCTCGATTCATCGCGTTTGTATGTGTTATTAATCGTTGCTTTGATCGTATTGATTGTTTTGCATGAAAACCGAATTGTTTATTGATGATACTGATATGATGGACTTATTTTCTGTAAATAATTATTATCTAGATGGAAATATATAGAAAAATTAATAACTTTAGGCTCAAGAATCAAGTGATTTCATTATCGTATGCTCTAGTTATGTTAAATCGAAGTTTTGTTGTGATCTTGCCATGAATCCGAATTTTCGGAGTTAGTTGTTTTGTGAATTATGTTATAAAATGTTAACCATTGTATAGATAACTTAAAAACACTCAATTTAGACTAGGATATCATGCGAATTGGATTTATATAGCTTACGTTATGCTTGTTCGAACGTTCTTGAAAAACTGATTTGATCATTAACTTGAAATTGGATTTATAATTCATTTTCTATGTGTTTATGAGTTAGGTATTTACATTTCTGGAAAATACATATGTTTTAGTTATCTTTTCATCTATGTCATGCATCATTTGGATTTGTGAAACGTGCGTAATATGCGAATCGAAATGGTAACCTGAATTCAGTCCAAATCTGTAACGTATGCACCTCTAGACTTATAACATGAGTTGTGGACCTATTGAAACTTTTCCCTTTTGGATAATGAAACGTTATATGTTCTATGACTTATTTTTAGTTTATGTCAAGTTGTGAAAACTGATCTATTGTGCACACTAAGGCCATAGTTATGGTGACTTCTGATTTGAGCTGAAACAGAACTTTCAACTTGATCGAATTAACTGTACTAATTGGCTAAACAAAAATGTCTAGATTTTGTATATGTGGTAATTTGATATGTCCTTGAACCATGGCCACTGACCTTGTATCAATTTCATGTCCCTAGCTCCGGTTATGCCAAAACAAGATTGGTGCGCAGTCAGAAACTGATTTAGTGAACCCTGAATGCGTCCATTCTAAAACCCGACTTATATGTGTCGTATGAGACCCTGCTATTGCATTTTGAAAACATTTATATGTCTAGTTAAGATCTGGAGCTTGTCATGCTATTATGTATTATGTGCTAAGAGATATTGTGCATCGTTTTTAACTTGTGCATGAACGTTATGCTAAACAATAAACTGTGATCGCGTATTTGACAAACTTTGATCTGAAACATGTTAGTTGACCTACGTTTGATATGTTGACCAATATTTGACATGAATCTACTAATGTTGACTTTAGTTGACTACTTTGACCAAGTTTGACTTTTAGTTTGACTTTTGTTGACTTGCATGAATTAATTGACTTTTATTTTGAAACGAGTCGAGTAGAGCAATAAGACAACTTATTCTATGAGGTCCTATGTTATAGGATATAAATAATGACCAACCTATATATAGGTTGCATTACTCGGATATAAACTATACAAGTTAATCGCTTACGTGTGTTCAAGAGCTATTCGAAGGTGAGTCCACAGTCCCACTTTTTACTTACTGTTTTTGGGATGAGAATACACGCTTATCACTTAAATTTTTATAAATGCTATTTATATTGTCATAAGTACTGGTTAATTACATATTGAGTTATTGTTCAAAAATCCCCTAGCTTGAATACTTTTATTACCTTCGGGTAAGCACAATTTAGATGGGCAAATCCGTTAGGTAGACAAACCTCGCCCAAACGTGTTAACCGTGGTGCATTTACTTTGAACTTTTTAATACACTCGGACAAGTGTATAGCCTTTTTATGGGGTAAGGGAGTGTAGTGGCTTCTATACTCACGTCATTGTTAGAATTCAGGTGCTCAGGTATTATGTAACATTTTGCAACTTCGGGTTGTGCATATTAAAATCTTGTGTTCAATGGAATTAAACTATTTTCTTATAACCGTTTTTAGACACTACTTACATATTAAACTTATGGATTCACCAACATTATTGTTGACCTGTTTTTGCGTGTTTGTATTCTCAGGTCTTTAAGAGGTATATGCTTCCGCTGTGTTAGATGATACGGTCTGGCCGAGGAGTCAGCATGTTTTTATCAAAGACTATTATTACTTTCACAATTAAACATTTACATATGTTTAATACCATTGTCTTGTGGATACGATCACAATAGTGTTACTTGTTTTGAAACTATTGACTTATGTTTTGAAAGTCAACCTTTTCATAAAATTAAATGCGATTATTTTGAAACGTCTCATATAGAGGGCGTAACTGTTAACTGTGGGACTTATGAGTGACACGCCGTTAGATGGGAATTTGGCGGGGTGTCACAGTTGGTATCAGAGCAGTTCGGTTACCTAGGACTAGGCTGCATTAGAGTGTCGAATTTTAGGACGTCTTTTGAGTCTGGACTGTAACACTAGACTTGTTAAGTTACATGAACCATAGTTACTCTACTTATTACCTACTTGAATGATATGATTTATAAGTGTACTAACTTTGTGTTTTCCTTGAGTGCTAGATGACTTTCTTCCAATCCTGTCATTCTTACCGACTCCGACAAGGAATCCGAGGAGACCTTGTAAGCGCAAGGAAACACTATACTTGAGTTTATGGACGAAATTGAGTCTGAAGCCGAAAGGCAGTCCGAAGCGGAAGAAGAGGAAGAGCCGGAAGAGGAAGAGTCGGAAGAGAAAGAGCCGGAAGAGGAAGAGCCGGAAGAGGATTCCGAGGAGGACTCGAAAGCCGAATCAGAATCTGAACCTAATTTACCCAATTCTCCTACTCGTTCCCCGTCACATTTTGTTAATCTCGACTTTGCTAATCCCTACGGACCGAGAGGCCACCGTAGGATACCGAAAGGACCTGCTCGAGGCAATAACCCATTCTATAGGAGCTTTCGTTACGACAACCAATCACTTGAGATATGTCTTCGCTATAATCCCTATGACACATTCCCTTCCACTTCTAAACCTAGTACATCTACTGCTGCTGCTAATGACAATAACCCCAACGACCTTGCATCCAGAGTTGAGTACCTAGAGAGGATGGTCGCGTAATTGTTGAAGGAGCTTCAAAAGCGGAAGTAGAGATTGCTCGTTTGGACTTGTTCCACGCTATTAGAAACTATTTTATTATTATTGCTTATTACTCAATAATTACACATACATTGCTTGGTGTGGTTTTTCTTTCACAATTTTTACATATGACATAAGGGATTATGTACTTTCTTTGGTTATGCATGGATTTTTGATCGAATTTTTTTTTTAACGTGATTAGTTACCATAGTGAATGGTTATCGTTACTACTACTATTGCTACTTAGTGATTGATACCACTATTGAATACTATTCATGTTGTTGTTGCTGCTAAGCACCACTATTATCACTAACGACACTACTGTCACTACTATCACTACTTTCACTTCTTACTGCTACTAGTACTACTTAATACTGCATCTCACTAATAACGAATCTCTCTATACTATTATTATTACTAGTCTTCAACACTCGTTGCTAGTATATTTTCAATAACCTTGTTTTCATTGGAGCTTATTTGGATGTACCATTGTGTTGAAGGAATTATGTTCACTACGGAAATGCTCGAGGCTCAAGTTGAAGAACTCATTACCCAACGGGTGACAGAAGCTCTAATAGCTGCAGGTTTTGATTGCACGATTGAGAAATACTATCCCGGACAAGAACGAATGAGGTGGGAAACTGAACTTCTGAACTTTAGGGTCATTGGTGTAACACCCTAGGCAAATCCCACATCGCCCACGGGCATGAGTGATCATGGGATTATAAGGTAATACTCACGCTTAAATGACACAACGCGTTTTGGGACCACAGGCTGAGCAAAAGTATGAGTACGTTGTAGTTAAGCGTGCTCGAGCGAGAACACTACAGGATGGGTGACCTCCTGGGAAAGTGCTTCTCGTGTGTGGTCGCCAAGAAAAATCCGTGCGCCTGCGGGCAAAGCGGACAATATTGTGGTCATGTTAAGCTGGGGTGTTACAGAATGGTATCAGAGCCACTCATGTGTCATTGGGGGTGGTGGGTCAAACCTCATCGAGGACGATGAGTCCCTGAGGGGGGGTGAATGTAACACCCTAGGCAAATCCCACATCGCCCACGGGCATGAGTGATCATGGGATTATAAGGTAATACTCACGCTTAAATGACACAACGCGTTTTGGGACCACAGGCTGAGCAGAAGTGTGAGTACATTGTAGTTAAGCGTGCTCGAGCGAGAACACTACCAGGATGGGTGACCTCCTGGGAAAGTGCTTCTCGTGTGTGGTCGCCAAGAAAAATCCGTGCGCCTGCGGGCAAAGCGGACAATATTGTGGTCATGTTAAGCTGGGGTGTTACAATTGGGAATGACATTGCTAGTTACACTAATCGATTCCGAGAGCTATCGTTGCTTTGTCCACACTTAGTTCCATCAGTCGATGTAGCAATCGAAAGGTATACGTCAGGATTGCCGATGGAAGTGTTTAGTTTTGTTCTTTCTCATCAACCGAAGACAATACTTGGAGTCATCAACATGGAAATTAACAGGATGAAACAAGTTAACCGAATGGAAGGAAAGGAGATACCTACTGAAGGAAATGGAGTTAATGGGAAAAGGAAATGGTGTGGGGATCATGTTGGGAATCTCACACAGAACCAAGGTGAGAAACAAGGGATGCCTCGTAATTTTGAGAAAGGATCTTCATCCAACACAAATTATAAAGGAAAGTTACCATATTGTGGAAGGTGTGGAAGACACCATCGTGGGATCTGCAAGATGCTGATTTGTGAAAGATGTCGAAAGAATGGTCATCAGGTCCGAGACTGTAAGGTCAACATCAAGAAAAAGTGTTTTAAATGTGATGAAGCAGGCCATTATGCGAAGAACTGTCCGAGAAAGAAGGAAGGTGGATCTACTCAGGGTACCGTATCCATCCAACACCCCGGTGGAACATGCAAGGATCCTAATCCAGTCAAAGGTACGTTTTCGCTCAGCAGTCCTAATGTTTATGTTTTGTTGGTCACTAGCATTGATAGAACTTGTATACCAAAGGATAGTCGCCACCATCTTAAGAACCCTATTTCTCCCCCTAGACAATGTGTATTGTATAGGACTAGGGAATCGTAAAATTTGAGAGGAGAGCGATACATCACTATGTTACGTTAACTTATAGAAAGTCCAAAAGTACATAAGAAAGTTGTCTCACAAATTTGACACATATAAGCCAAATTAAATTAGTTGTTTAGAGACCCTAATGTGTTCTGACTAATAGAGATTGTTCTGAAGCTACACGTTCACCCCACCGTGAAGCCAAATTTTGAATCGATTTGGTACCAGCAACTGCACTCATTACACCTACAACATACAGGTTTGCACCTTTAGAACTATAAAAACTTCTCATGGTGAAGAAGATCAGGGTTGTAATGCCCTAATGTGTGACAAGCACTAGGAGGTGAGTCGCATAGCCATGAATTTACGAGTTGGAAATCCGGTCTTGTTCGTTAAGAAGAAGGATGGGCCGATAAGATTGTGAAACGACTATAGAAAATCGAACAAGTTGATAATCAAGAATCGGTATCCGCTACCGAGGATTGATGACTTATTCGATCAACTACAAGGATCTAGTTGTTACTCGAAGATTGATTTAAGATCCGAATATCACTAGTTGAGAGCCAAAGAAGCTGATGTCCCGAAGATGGCGTTTAGAATATGCTAAGGACTTTCTGAGTATACAGTGATGCCACGTGGTTTGACGAATGCACCAATAGTGTTCATGGATCTCATGAATCGTGTGTAAGCCATACCTAGACAAATTCGTCATTGTGTTCATTGAAGACATATTGGTGTACTTCAAGAATAAAGAAGATTCACGAGCATAACTACACTACACACGACCTGAAGCAAGGAGCTGCGGTATTTACACTCAAAATGTGGATACTGTCACAACACTAGCTTTTCCACTTAAGATGTCTAGTTTGACTTCTTTAAGTTACCTTTTCCGACATGACGAGTAAAATTATTAATCTATGTCTTGGTTTATTTTAGGATTTGTAAAGCCCTAAGGGTGCATTTTTAAGTCTTACTTGATAAGGTATTACTACACATTTTGCATAAAGTCATAAACCCTAACTTATCATCATGAACCCTAGTTTACTACTATAAACCCTAGCTCATTTTCATAAACCCTAGACTTGTACTTTATATTTATATTAACTTAATAGATAAATTTATTAACCAAGTATTTAGATTAAAGACTTGAAACATTTTCATTTGAACATTTGTTCATAAGATAGAAACATTTCTACACTCCTTCACTTTCACAACTAGTCTTAATTTCCTTAAACTTAACCATTTCTTTCAACCTTAATCTATCTTGATTAGAACCTAACTTTAGCTTACTTCCTAAACCCTAAACATACAAGTAAACATCTTAGGATTTAACATTAGAAAGCCTACACAATTACATGTACACTTGCAAAACCAAAAACTGACTAGAACACTACATCATCATCATCACCATCACCATCGTTTTTATCATCATCATCATACATCATCACCAAAATATCTTCTCAAGATACTTCCTCATTAAGCTAAACACCATGAAAACATCATCATGATCTTCATTTATGGTTCTAGGTGAGTCATCTTCTTCTTCTCCCCTCCTTGTGCCACGTCCCACACCACCACCACCATGACTTCTATATAAAGCTCACTTCTACCTCTCATTCACCCATATCTTCACTCTCCTTTCCCTCTCTACTCTTATTTACTCTCAACTACAGATCCTAAATCATCTATTAATCATTTTCTTGAAGCTTTAGAAGTAGATTACATCAAGGTATAACTAGTTAACTTAATCTATTCATCATTTCTAGTCAAAATCAAGAACCTTCATGGTGTAAAAGCTAGATCTAGAGTGTTAATTCACTCAATGATGACTATATGGCTAACCTTGATTTTGATACTAGATCAGTAGACTTAAGATCTATATATGTCCAATCTCTTAAAATAAAGTTAGAGTAAGAACCAAAGTGATTAAATTATGTAAACTATTTTGTCTTTGAGCTGTCTTTGAAGTCTATGACCTAAACAGCAACCTATGGTTGCTCTCTGGAACTCATGAATTTATATTATGTTAATATATGTGTCTGAGACTTCTAGTAAAAGTTTCATGATTTAACTCAAAGGGAAAGTCATTTTTGAATTTTATTTGGTGAAACATGTTCAAATTCATGGCAATCTGACCAAGGATGAAAGATTCATGTATAGATTAAAATATAAAATAGATTTCGAACCAAAGTCTTCGGATCTAATTAGTACACTTAATAAGGAAACCAATGACAGTAAAATCACTAATATCCATCAAGAAATCATCAAAATATAGCTCTATTTAGTTGACACAAGATTTTATTGAAATCAGAAATTAGTCTAAAACCTTATCTCCAAAGATAAGGTTAATAAAGACTTTGATACTATTCCTTTTGGGAACAAGTACTTTTATATGTGCTTAGACTTCTGTTAAGTTCTTGAGTCAAATAGATAAGTTTTTCTATTTCTAAATTTGCATAAGATTTTGTAGTGTAAAACTGAACTGTTTTGCACACTTGTAAAGAAATGAACTTTTGACTAACTTATGTTCTGAGTTTAGAGGCTAACCTTACATGGTTAGAACCTACACTCAAATAGATTTCCAAAGATACTAAATTCACTTAAAATGGATGTCTAGATCCTTAGAAACACCTACACTTATGTCATGATAAAACTAGTCAAAAACAGTCTATTTCTAAAACTATGAACTAGTGACTTCTGAAAACAAGAATCGATTTGGACATGTAAGATTACTTAAGGGATTGATCCTAAAATTTTAGTGACCCGAACTTTTCCATGTTTATATATATTAAATGAAATTGATATTTACATGATTAAGTGCTTCCAACATGTTAAGCAATCAAACTTGTTAAGACTTGATTATTTGAAATGAGTTTCATGTAGACAATTGACCACCCAAGTTGAACGGCGTTTCAAGAACGTTAAAACTTGTAAAAATGACATGACGATATATATATGGATATACATATAGTTAACATGAGATTATGATAAGTAAGTATCTCCATAAGTATATTAACATTGAGTTATATACATAAAAATGAGACTACTAAGTTAAGAAACTTGAAATGATATATATAACGATTATCGTTATTACAACGTCTTACTAAATACATATGTATCATATTAAGATATTGTTACACTATATTTAACATGATAAAATGATAAGTATATATATCATTAAGTATGTTAACAATGAACTACATATGTAAAACAAGACTACTAACTTAAGAATTTTGAAACGAGGCATATATGTAACGATTATCGTTGTAACGACATTTTAATGTATATATATAATATTAAGATATATTCATACATCATAATATCATGATAATGTAATAATTTAACATTTCATTAGATATAATAAACAATGGGTTAACAACATTAAATGAGATCGTTAACTTAAAGGTTTCAAAACAACACTTACATGTAACGACTAACAATGACTTAAAGACTCAGTTAAAATGTATATACATGTAGTGTATTTAGATGTATTAGTACACTTTTGAAAGACTTCAAGACACATATCAAAGTACTTCTACTTAACAAAAAATGCTTACAATTGCATTCTCATTCATTTTCATCAACAATTCTACTCGTATGCAACCGTATTCGTACTCGTACAATACCCAGCTCCTAAACATATATACTATTGATATATACACATAATAATTTAGCTCTTAGAAGCCCTAGATAGTCAAAAAACATGTGGAACCAACAATTAGACAACTAGCATGACTTATGAGCAAGGAAACAAAAATAAGAACTCCTTTTAACCCCACTCACCTTCACCACTCACCACCTACTCCATTTCACTTCCAATTTTCTTCCCAATCCTCTCTCAAAACACACACACTCTTCCATGAATGTCTAAGTTACTATTTTTCCAGCAAAAATCTTCAAATACAAGCTTTGGTTATTACATATAATCATCATAAAAACAATTACTCAAGAACACATCAAGAACACTTCCAAGTTTACAAGTTTACTTCCAAGTTTCCTAATCCATTCCAAGCAATCATCTAAGATCAAGAAACCTTTGTTATTTACAGTAGGTTATCTTTCTAAATCAAGGTAATATTCATATTCAAGCTTTGATTCAATTTCTATAACTTTAACAATCTTATTTCGAGTGGAAATCTTACTTGAACTTGTTTTCGTGTCATGATTTTGCTTCAAGAACTTTCAAGCCATCCAAGGATCCTTTAAAGCTAGATCTATTTTTCTCATTTCTAGTAGATTTATCCACAAAACCTGAGGTAGTAATGATGTTCATAACATCATTCGATTCATATATATAAAACTACCTTATTAGAAGGTTTAAACTTGTAATCACTAGAACATAGTTTAGTTAATTCTAAACTTGTTCGCAAATAAAAGTTAATCCTTCTAACTTGACTTTTAAAATCAACTAAACACATGTTCTATATCTATATGATATGCTAACTTAATGATTTAAAACCTGAAAACACGAAAAACACCGTAAAATCGGATATACGCCGTCGTAGTAACACCGCGGGCTGTTTTAGGTTAGTTAATTAAAAACTATGATAAACTTTGATTTAAAAGTTGTTCTTCTGAGAAAATGATTTTTCTTATGAACATGAAACTATATCCAAAAATCATGGTTAAACTCAAAGTGGAAGTATGTTTTCCAAAATGGTCATCTAGACGTCGTTCTTTCGACTGAAATGACTACCTTTACAAAAATGACTTGTAACCTGTATTTCTGACTATAAACTTATATTTTTTATGTTTATATTAATAAACTTAAGTTCAATATGAAACCATAGCAACTTGAATCACTCAAAACGGATTTAAAACGAAGAAGTTATGGGTAAAACAATATTGGATATTTTTACTTGTTGTAACTACGTGAAAATTGGTAATAAATCTATATTAATCATATCCTAGCTAACTCATATTGTATTATACATGTATTCTAATATATTATGTAATCTTGCGATACCAAAGACACGTATGCAAATGTTTTGACATATCATATGGACCCATGTATATATATTATTTGGAACAACCATAGACACTCTATATGCAGTAATGTTGGAGTTAGCTATACAGGGTTGGGGTTGATTCCAAAAATATATATACTTTGAGTTGTGATCTAGCCTGAGACGTATATACACTGGGTCGTGGATTGATTCAAGATAATATATATCGATTTATTTCTGTACATCTAACTGTGGACAACTAGTTGTAGGTTACTAACGAGGACAGCTGACTTAATAAACTCAAATCATTAAAACGTAATAAAAATGTTGTAAATATATATTTTGAACATACTTTGATATATATGTACATATTTGTTATAGGTTCGTGAATCGACCCGTGGCCAAGTCTTATTTTCCGACGAAGGAAAAATCTGTGAAAGTGAATTATAGTCCCACTTTTAAAATCTAATATTTTTGGGATGAGAATACATGCAACTTTATAAATGTTTTACAAAATAGACACAAGTATGCGAAACTACATTCTATGGTTGGATTATTAAACCGAATATTGCCCCTTCAAGTCTGGTAGCCTAAGAATTAGGGAAATGACCCCTAATTGATGCGAATCCTAAAGATAGATCTATGGGCCTAACAAACCCCATTCTGGAATTTGGAATGCTTTAATACTTCGATTTATATGGTGATTGCGATTGCCAATTTATGACATACTTGCGAGTATGCGGGGAATATTCTATATGCATTATGTTAATGTCGGTTACCAGGTGTTCATCATAGAATGATTTTTATACACTTGCGAGTGTAGGATTATTGAATAAATGAAATCTTGTGGTCTATTTTATTAATTTGATAATATATAGGTTAAACCTATAACTCACCAATATTTTTATTGACGTTTAAAGCATGTTTATTCTCAGGTAATTATTAAGAGCTTCCGCTGTTGCATGCTAATATATGGACAAGACTTGGTATCAGCATGCTTGTATAATATTGTTTAAAACTGCATTCGAGATTTACTTTGTTGTAACATATTAATATTGTAAACCAATATGTATTGGTAGTGTGTAAGTGTGATAATTTTAGATTATCATTTCTGGTAATCTAGGTGGCGTCCTTTTAACCTTGTCGATAAAATAAAGGTTATGGTTTGTTTTAAAAACGAATGCAGTCTTTTAAAAACGTCTCATATAGAGGTCAAAACCTCGCAACGAAATCAATTAATATGGAACGTTTATAATCAATATGAACGGGACATTTCAAAACCTTAATTAAGTACTATATGAAATACTAAGACCTCTGACCTTACAAAATTTCATTAGGTCTCAAGCCCGGAGCACCGAACACAATCTGACCATTTACTGTGAACGTTCCGCACCGCTTTACTTGTGAGTTCGTAGTCCCATTTTTAATCAATCTTTTATACTTTTGGGATGAGATAATAGTTGTTTACTGTTTTACATATTGGAATCAAGTACTTACAACTTTATTCTATGTTGAGTAACACAGATCAATTTAGAAAGCCCGATTTTGATATCGTTAATTACCGGTTTGGTAAACGCGAATATTATGAATAGATCTATTTGAGGATGACTCCTTACATCAGGATAGGCCTACTAGGCTATCGGATGCATAACCTTCGACCACTTGCACTTAGACCTTAAGTGACGCTTGTTTTCGGGTACTTTTACGTTAACGTTCGATATCGAAAGCTCATGAACTAGAATTACTTTTCAACTGTTTTGTACATGAAATCTTGATGTCCATTAACTATGCATTGTAACTAAACCTATGAACTCACCAATATTTATATTGACGTTTTTAAGTATTTATCTCAGGTACTTAGCTTTTGGAGCATTTTCAGGTCGGGCATCGTTGAAGTTTTAAAAATGTCTTTTGTTAAATCTAGTGTTGATAGGCTAGATTCTAATGTATTTGTATTTGTACTATGTCTGTACTTGTATTTTGTAACCATGATGTACCAAAACTAAAAACAGAGACCGTGATGTAATAATATTTATGTTACCGCTGCTACGTTGACTATAACCTGGGACACTATGTTAAAGTTCACACCACGTCTTGGGGAATCGAGATGAGGTCGTGACAGACGTGGTATCAGAGCTTGGGTTATAGGGAATGTGGACAACATTAGTGTGTCTAGACCTGACCAACTAGGATTGCATTAGTGTGTCACGCCTATAACCGAGTCAAAAATTTTCCGGTCTCTACTATTTTTCGAGTCATATATTATTACTTTTACTCATCGGAAATTCTATAGGCTAACTTTTATGTGTTGTGTATGTTAAGATGGCTTTGTCTAGTTCTATGGGATCCAATACCGTGACTGCACCTATCATTGTTAGTTATGATTCTGGCGATGATGGATCTGGGTTAGGGAAATTTTAGGTAGATGGAATCATCAAGAAGGAACCCCTTATCATGAACATAATGTGCCCTCGACCATTAATGGTAGAGATGGATTAATGGGTCAATCACAGCAGGATACAATTTATAATTTGTTTGCTAGAATCTTTAGGCATGAGACACGTATTGAGCGACTTCAAGGGACAGTTGATTACTTGTACATCCAGGAGAATTAGGATGCTAATGTGATGTGTTGCACGTGGTGTACGAAAATACTATTATTTTTAATACAAAATACTACAAAATATGACACAAGTTTTATTAATTTACGGATGGGATATACCTAAACCTTGCTACAACACTATAGGCAGTGTACCTAATCGTAGAGTAGTGTAGTTTTTAGTAAGTCCGGTTCGTTCCACAGGGAGCTGGTGATACTTACTATATTTTTAACTATATTTATACAAAATATATATAATTATATAAGTAGTAATATTATTATAAAAGGGGGGTTTTACCGTTTAATGACCGGTTTGTCGATTCAATATTTTAAGCGTAAAGATAAATGACGATAATTAAAGTGCGTAAAATAATGACAATAAATAAAATGACAGTAAATAAAATTGCGAGTAATAAAATGACAGTAAATAAAGATACGATGAGAAATATAATAAAAGAATTATGCTTATTTAAACTTCCGTAATCATGATGTTTGACGTGTTGATTTTAATTTATTACCATGGGTTAATTGTCCTTTGTCCTGGTTTATTTGATACGTCTATCTGGTTTTTGTCCATAATAGTCCATCGGTCATAAATATAAAGTGCGAGTATCCTCGCCAAATTACCCTTATACCCGAAGTCAAATATTTCAACAGATTAAGAATTTAAACTGTGACGCAGTTATCACTTCTGTCAACAATTACACCAGTTATCACTGTATGTAATCCACCCCTGTTTTAATTAGTTTATGAATATTAATTCATCCACTTGATCAGAATGAATAATCAATTACCCAACCCAATTGATTAATTAAATGATTATAACAGATTCCATATGAACGTCACTAAATAGGACAACCATAATCATTATTAATTATTAGGTTAATTAATTTGAAGATAGGTTCGACAGACTCCAATGAGTTGTCACTCAATTAGACAATACCCCCCATCTATTAATAGTCAATAGTCCAATTTTCACAAGTGTCGGTCTTTTGCCCAAACCTTAATTATGGTCCAAAGTTCAATAACCCCTTCTTAATATTTTAGCCCAACATCACGATTCCTTCGGCTCAAATAAGCATAATAATAACTTAGTTACGATACATTAATTTAAAAAGGAAGAACATAGCTTACAGTGGTGATTAATCGCGTAGCGTTACACGGGCAGAGTTTCGACTTTAAAACCCGTAAAATATTTCTTACAATAACCCAATTATTATTAAACTTAAATTAAACTTAATATTATAAATATAAATATATATATTCTTACAGAGGGAAAGAAAGAAAAATGAAGTGAAGGTGTTCTTTTTCATTACTACGTGAATTCCATTTTATAGGCAAATGTTGATTTGAAATTTTCACTTATGACCCCTTAACTATGCTCAATTAACAACTTTTTATTATTTATTATTATTCTTATTATGAATTATTTAAATATTATATTATATTCTTGTGCATAGTTGACTTGTACTTTCAGCTCCGTTGCGTCGAGCGTTCATAGTTGGCTCGGGTACCGGTTCCGGATTTTCGAACGTCCTTTCGTATAATTTAATATCTTGTACTTTGCGTTTTGTAACTTGTACTCTTGTCATTTTTAGACGTTTCTCATCAATAAATTGAACCTTTTGAATTGTATCTTGTACATTTGAGCTTTTTGGACATTTTGGTCTTTCAAATCTTCGTTTTTGTCTTTAAATCTTCATTTTCGAGCGATTTGCGTCTTTCGTCTTCGCACTTATTTATTTAACTATTACAACTAAAAATAAGGAAATTACATTTAAAAACTTTACATATTGGAACGATATTGCTACTAAATATATGTTCATTTGGAGCACTATCAAATATCCCCACACTTGAGCGTTGCTTGTCCTCAAGCAATACAGAACTTGAAATAAAAACATACATGAATCACTTTTTATTCATCACATTTTGTACATCAGTGATTTTGATATAGCGGTATAAACAATGACAGTAATGATGGTTAAAGGTGGGTGTGTCATCCACAGTTGCCTCGGGTTTAGGTCAACGACACTTGCAATCAAATAGCCGATTTACTTTCGGTTTCCAAAGCAAAGTGCACATTTGAAAGGTGGTTTACAGTCCCACATGACTATGAAAATGTAGATCCTTAAGGAAATTGGATCTTTATGAAAACATTTGATCTTTTTGAAAATTTAATCTAGCTTTTACCCTAGATAAGTTTTCCGGAATAACCCTTCACCGGTGTTTGCAAAATATTTTTGTGGGTTGTGTGGGTTTCAGATTTGAAAATTTTAGCTCAACACTTGTGGTTTTGTGTTACCCACTTGCTAACCTTGTATTAGGAAAGCAACACGTCCAGTTTACTTGTCCCGTATATTACCTTTCGGCAAACTACCGTCCGGTTGTAAAGGAAAGCGATGAACAAGAAACTGTTAAGGCAATGTTCCGTGACATGCTTTTAATTATGGTCCAAAAACGTGTCGGATGCTTTTACTATCCTTTGTAGGAGCAATAGTAAAGCTCACCCTTATAATTTGTCGGTTTGACACAAGGTCCTGTCTCCGACCATGCTATGCAACCACCGTTCTTACGGTTGACACCCGATTTGGTTCAGGTGACCTAATGAATTCCAATGAATTCTCAGGATTTTACGTTCAATGGTAATGAACGCATTGAAAATAGGTTTTCAGAAAACAAATCGGTTTTATTTTTGATCAAAATATTTTCTCGTTCAAGCTCGAGTTTAGATATCATTGAATTCCATGAGTTTGTAATTCTCAATCTTTAAGGTCAATCTCTAGGATTGAGTAATATCAGTCTTAAAAGCTGATTTTTGATCTTTAAGGAGATTATCCTTTCTGGGGATTTGATTCATTAGTCTTATCAAGCTAATTTGCACGGTGCCCCCCCATTATGCGAGATAAATCCTTCTCATGGTTAGGATAAATCTGACCACATGGCGACCCTGTTTGATGCTGAGGTCCGTGGATTTCCTGCTAATTTTAGAGATGACTTTTCTAGATTTTTCGTCAACCTACAGCTGGTCTGGACGACAACTTCATGACCTAAATCAAAAAGCGCGTGTCTTTTTCGGAAGACTTTACTTCCTTTTAATGATGGAATTGATTCATCGTGTAGATCCATCTTTCTTTAAAATATATTACAGTAAACCGGGTAAAACTGATTAGTATCGTCCAAAGCAAAAGTACCCGCAATAATTCTTATACAAAAATGTGATAGATAGTTTTTAATTGAATAACTTGGTACATTCTCCCCACACTTAGCTTTTATTTATTCTTTTCTTTGTCTTTTTATTCTCTTCTATCCCATTTTAAATGAATTCAAGCGTTTTGGGTTGTTTCTCAATTTATGTCCTCGAGGTAACAATAATTTCGGCATTAACACCTAGTTTTATCGTTCATAAATATGTATAAACATGATTTTGAATTCATTTAGTTGAAATTTTTTTCAAATTTTCACAAAATTTGGCAATTAAAACAAGTGTAAACCCGAAAGAATTTATAACCCTTCCCCACACTTGAGATCTTGCAATGCCCTCATTTGCAAGAAATCAGTAAAAATTTAAATTCATGAGGGTGATTAGTGTAGAAAAATGATTAAAAATACCGAGTTTGCAAACATATTGTTGTTATTTCACATTTGATATTTTGTTTCTTGTCGTCAAAATTAGTACCTTTTTCTGAACTTAATGACGGTCTTTGAAATTGCGTTATTTTACCCTGTTTTGTATATAACATAAAATACAAACATACATAATTTTGAAGTTGGGTATATTACCCCACGTTCAAAAATTTATAAAATCTAATATTTTTTTTTGGCATACTTTAAATCAATTAAATTAAAAATAATGATAACAAAATTTCTCGTCCCGCCCTCGGTTAAAGTAATTTCGGTTCAACTACCTAATCTTCAACTCACGACGAATTTTAGAAATCATTTTTTTTAACTTAATGAAATAAAGTAAATTTTTGTTTTTAAATTCACACAAAACTTAAAAAGAAAACATATTAATTTCATATAAAACCTAAAAAACAAAAAAAATTCAGAATAGGGGAGAAAACTAGTTCTTTAGTGTCTGCTAGTAGAAAAGACCAATCGGATTCCATTCTCGGAACTACACGAGAACAGAACAACTAACTCCAAACAGCATTTTCTTTTTAGAATATTTGAATCTCCTCACACTTAGGTAGATGTGGTGTCGAAAAGGTGATTAACTTCATCGTCAATTTCTCTTGGACCATAATCAACTTGCATATCTGTGACTTTTGCTTTAAGCCAGTGACCAGCTTTTTCCGTAATATCCACAAATTCAACTAGCTTCGCCTTTTCTTTAGGCGACAGATTGGATACTAGCCGGTTATATAACTTAAAGTTCCCCTTACTTTTAGCATCAATAACCCGTTTAAAAAGTTTCTTCATTGAACTGTTAATAACGGGGTCATTTAATTTCGTATCAACTATGGGGTTCTTTATTATCAAGTCATCATTAGGTGTTACTTCATTTTCCCCACACTTAGGCGTTCTATTATTGTTAAGCATTACCGTTGGAGTTGGTAAAACAACATGGTTCTTACCAATCGTTTTTGTCGGTTCAACGGTTTTGGTTTGTGGATATTTAGACTTTCGAATCATAAAGGTGATCGATTTCTCATCATTACTAAGTGTCATTCTACCCTTTCTTACATCAAATAACGCCCCGGTGGACGCTAAGAATGGTCAACCTAAAATTAGAGGAACGTTTGAGTCCTCTTCTATGTCAATTACAATGAATTCGACTAGAAAGGTTAAATTACCTACTTGAACGGGTAGGTTGTCAGTAATTCCAACTGGGTGCTTAATGGTTTGATCAAGGAGTCGAACCCTCATATCCGTTGGAGTTAACTCACCTACACCTAATCTCTTATATAATGAAAGAGGCATAACACTCACACTTGAACCTAAATCTGCTAGTGCATCATACATGACACAGTCACTAAGTAGACAAGGAACAATAAATTCACCCGGATCACCTACCCTAGGTGGAGGATTTGGTGGAACTGTCTTCACCGGGTTTACTTCTACTGTTTTTGTTTCTTGCACTTTTTTATTCTTCTTCTTCTTCTTTCCAGAGGTATCACAAACTTTAGTACCTATTACTTGCTCATACTCAACTCCTTTTCTTGAAAACGGGATGGGTGGTCTGTATGGTGCCACCACTGGATTTACATACTCGGGTGGTGGTGGTGGTGTAACTTCTTCATTGTTACTTACATCTAAAACCTCCCCATCTTCTGATGCTGGTTTTTCAGAATTTGTTGAAACCATATTAACATTTTCATTCCGAGGATTTACTTCAGTATTACTCGGTAGCTTTCCTTGTTTCCTTTCACTCATCAATCTAACAAGAGTACCTACTTGTTTTTCTAGATTCAAAATAAAAGCTTGTTGAGTTCTAAATGACTGATCAAACCTCTCATTCGTTTGAGTTTGAGTTTCAATAAATTGTGTTTGAGATTCAACTAGCTTAAATACCACTTCTTCCATATTTGACTTTTTCTCTTCGGTTTATTGTGGTGGTTTATACAAGCCAGGTCTTTGTTGATTGAAAGTGTTGTTTTGAGTTGGTTGGTTATTCGGACCTTGTTGGTTATACGAGTTATTGTCGGGTCCTTTTGGATTGTAAAGAATGTTTTGATTTCGATTGAAGTTTGGCCTTGGCGGTTGATAATTATTCTGATAACTATTTTCCAGCCTTTGGTTCATGTAGACAACATTCTCACGTTGTTCCATCGTTTGTTCAATGTGACAGTCTTTCATTAAGTGTGGTCCACCGCATTGCTCACAACTGATTCGTATTGCGTGAATATCTTTATTCATCTTTTCCATTCGTCTCTCGAAAGCATCTATTTTTGCGGAAACGGAATCAAAGTTATGGCTAGAATCGGCTCTAGCCGCTTTAGATGAACGACATATATCTTTCTCTTGGTGCCACTCATGAGAGTGGGAGGCTGTGTTATCAATAATTTTGTAAGCTTCAGTTGCGGTTTTCTTCATAATGGAACCACCAGCTGTTATGTCAATGTCTTTTCGTGTAGCAACGTTGACACCTTGGTAGAATATTTGTACTATTTGATAAGTGTCTAAACCGTGTTGAGGACATCCTCTCAACAACTTTCCAAATCTTGTCCACGCCTCATATAGAGTTTCATTTGACTTTTGTGTGAACGTAACAATTTCTCCTTGAAGTCTCACGGCTTTAGATACCGGAAAGAATCTTTTAAGAAATTTCTCAACTAAAACATCCCATGTGTCAATCGCCCCTTCAGGTAACGATTCTAACCAATCTTTGGCTTCTCCCTTTAAAGTCCAGGGAAACAACATGAGATAGATCTGTTCATCCTCAACTTCTCGAATTTTGAATAGTGTACAGATCCTATTAAACGTACGAAGATGTTCGTTTGGATCTTCCTTCGGCGCACCACTATATTGGCACTGATTAATTACCATGTGTAGGATTTGTCCTTTGATTTCATAATCTGGCGCATTAATGTCTGGCTTAATAATGGCGTGACCTTGGCCCGTGCGTGTGGCTCTCATTCGGTCTTCCATACATAGAGGTTCCAGATTTTCCATAATTGAATTTGTTGAATACGAATCACTAGAAGATTCTGATTTAATGGTTTGTGGTTCATGAGGAATGATTAGTGGTTCTGGATCTTGGAATTGTCCCTGAATATTCTCCGGATTCTCAATTGTGAGGTCGGGTTCAAAAGATGGATTATCGGAAATTTGAATTGGAGTTCTTGGTCGACTAGATGATGATTCTAAAGAAAAATCAACGGCGACAATATTGGCTAGATGTCTTGATCGAGTTATAGGTGGTGAACGTATGGAAGGTGGTGAACGTTTTACTCGGTGCATTCACTGAATATCCTATTAGTTTTTAAAAGGAAAGAAAAATTATATAAGTTATCCAATTAATAGACTTTTCTGATTTTGCCCAAGTTTCGAATAGCCAAAAGATGCAGCAGAGGGGCAGGATTCGTTTGGTCTCAATATAATTAAGTACTGTTTGGCTCCAATAACCCGGTCCACGTACAAATCCAACTATTACTACGAACCAGAAAAATGTCAACGTCTATTAATTTAACCGCTTAAATAATTTTTCTTTCCGTTTTAAGATTTAGATAAGAAGTATAGAAAATTCTAAGTCCTAAAAACTAGAGTATCGAGAAATAAGGAAGAAATAGATTGCGCGTCGAAAAATGTTGAAAAATAAAAAGGTCGAAAAATAGGCGTCGAAAAAATAAAAATAAGAAAGTAGCGCGAAAAACGGCGTCGCAAAATTCTAAAGCACATAAATCTTAGTCTAAGGAATAAGCACTTAAGGGATTTTACGGCAAACCTAAAAATTCTAGAAATAAAAATAACTATGGCAAAACTAAACTTAATACTAAAAATTGTAACTAGAGTCTAAAAATCTAAAGGTAATAAAAAAAAAAAAAAAATTTTTTTAATTTTTTTTTATTTCGTTTTTTAAGGATTTTAAAATTTTTTTTTTTATAATTTTTTTTTAAAACTTTTTTTTTTTAAATTTTTTTTTTTAAAAAAAACGATTTTTTTTACAATTTCTTTTAAAACGAATTTTTTTTTCTTTAAAAAAATGATTTTTTTTACACAAATTTTTTTTTTTTTTTTTTTTAAACGAATTTTTTTTCTAAAAAAAACGTTTTTTTTTACAATTTTTTTTTTAAAAAAAAAACGATTTTTTTTTACAAATTAATAATTTTTTTATAATTATATTTTTTTTTTTAATTAATTAATTTACTATTCACATGAAAGCGACATGATAGAAATTATTAATTAAAAGTTACATAATATACCCCTGAAGTATTTAATAAATACGACTTTTTAAAACTTTACGTATCTATTCTAAAATATTATTATATTATTATATTCTATTTCAATATTATTATATTATTATATTCTATTTCAATATTATTATATTATTATATTTTATTTCAATATTATTATAATTAAAAATATAGCGTTTTAGCGCTCTCCGGCAGCGGCGCCAAAAACTTGATGTGTTGCACGTGGTGTACGAAAATACTATTATTTTTAATACAAAATACTACAAAATATGACACAAGTTTTATTAATTTACGGATGGGATATACCTAAACCTTGCTACAACACTATAGGCAGTGTACCTAATCGTAGAGTAGTGTAGTTTTTAGTAAGTCCGGTTCGTTCCACAGGGAGCTGGTGATACTTACTATATTTTTAACTATATTTATACAAAATATATATAATTATATAAGTAGTAATATTATTATAAAAGGGGGGTTTTACCGTTTAATGACCGGTTTGTCGATTCTATATTTTAAGCGTAAAGATAAATGACGATAATTAAAGTGCGTAAAATAATGACAATAAATAAAATGACAGTAAATAAAATTGCGAGTAATAAAATGACAGTAAATAAAGATACGATGAGAAATATAATAAAAGAATTATGCTTATTTAAACTTCCGTAATCATGATGTTTGACGTGTTGATTTTAATTTATTACCATGGGTTAATTGTCCTTTGTCCTGGTTTATTTGATACGTCTATCTGGTTTTTGTCCATAATAGTCCATCGGTCATAAATATAAAGTGCGAGTATCCTCGCCAAATTACCCTTATATGTAACATCCCGCCTTTTTCCATTTACTTTTCCGTTATACTAATATAAAGTCCGTTATATGTTATTAACATCTCCCGTTGATAAGCGTTTTAAATTATCTCGTTTAGGTAATTCACGCACCCGAACGAAAGTTGAGGGACTAAACTTGACAAGGGATCAAACCCTTGACTAGGTCAAAGGGTCAAACCCCTTTCACCCATTCATTATCATCTCCACCTCTCTCTTTCTCTCTAGCAAGAACACACACCCATTTACAAAATTCATTCAATCATCATCTAAATCCGATCTAGGAGGCTTACAACAAAATAAATTACATATTCGTGATCCTCTCTTCATCCTCTTCATTTTGGTACCAACTTCATCTCGTTTGGGTAACATTTCTAAAACTCTAGATTTCTCTAAATTCGTGTTTTTGACTTGAAATGGTGTTAGTTAGTGTCTATGGCTCATTGTGATGTCGTGTATGTAATTTGTATGCTCTATCTCGTTGTTTTAGTGTAACTAGCATGAACTTGAATTTTGGTGTGTTGTTCTTGAATTTTGGATGATCATATGTTGTTAGATGTTAAAAGTTCATGTTCTAATTGTGTTCCTAGTATCATTAGCTTCGTTTTGATGTATAGGCTGATTAAGGAAACTCCAAGAACATGATTAGTGATTTTGTGAACTTGGATTAGGGTTTGATAAGCTTTAGATGAACTTTTGATGCACCAAATGCTATGAAATATTGTAGATAAGAATTTTGTTGCAATGTGTGTATGATTACCTTCGAAACGGCATATCATACATGTAAATTGGTTGCCCGAATCATGAAATGCATATTTGGAACTTGAACCTTGATTATGGACGTTTAAATGCGGTTTTGGGGTGTGTAAGTGTTGAATTGCTTGATGAAATGTGTCTAGGTGTTTTCCTCGTCAAATTACCTTTCCGGTGATATAAAATACATGTTCTAATTGTTTGCGGTTTGTAATTTGGGTTGGTTTGATTGTTGGCTCGTGCACTTAGAGTTGCAGCAAACAGGGCCTGCAAACCAACCAGGACGCCGTCCAGAAACTCAGGACGCCGTCCCAACCTTCATTTTGGGACGCCGTCTAGCAACTTGGGACGCCGTCCCAACCTTCATTTTGGGACGCCGTCTAGCAACATGGGACGCCGTCCCGTTTGCCTAAAACTGGCTGTTTGCTTGACCTTTTGACGAAAAATGTTTGGCATGTTCTAGACCTCCGATTAACATGAAATTTGGCCAACATGCTCATATATGATTATATAACTTAGAAAAATTGTCGGATACCCGACCCGACCCCGTTGACTTTGACTTTGACCAAGTTTGACTTTTAATCAAACTTAACCAAATGGTTGTGCAATCGTTCTAACATGCTTTTATACTTGTATCTTGCATGAAACATGACAACTTGATTCACATGCTACATTATTGAGTCGTAACGAGCCATAGGACTAATTGAACATCTTTGACCTATCGTGTTTACCGTTATTGATACAACCTATTGTTTAGGTCAAGACTAGCATTGTTCTTTGCACACGTTTACTTGTCGAAGTACTTTACTACTCGTGCACTCAAGGTGAGATCATAGTCCCACTTTTACTCTTTTTGAACTTACATTTGGGATGAGAAAACATAAACATTTCTTTACTAAGTGAACACAAGTACAGGAAAACAAACATTCTACATACGAGTTTAGAACAAAATCCTCAATTCGATTATCATTAGTTACACTTGCCGGGTGTAAGCGAGAACTTATGTTGTATGGATCCATATGGGTTTGACAAACCCTCATTCAAACGGCTCGCTACCGTTTACGAATGAAATATATTTTCGAGAAACAGTGTATGTTCTAGCACTAAGTGATGGGGTTCAATGGGAGAAATGTTAAGCATTGATAATTGGGTGCTCGTGAAACAAACTTTTGGAATGTATTACTATTATTTCATTGATGCAAATCTTGTGGTTCACTTGTACTTACTTACTTAAACCTATGATTTCACCAACGTTTTCGTTGACAGATTTCTATGTTTTTCTCAGGTCCTTGAACGATACATGATACATGCTTCCGCTCATTATTTTGATACTTGCATTGGATGTCGAGTATATATGCATACATGGAGCGTCTTTTGAATACTTTTAAATTGTGTCGCATAAGTTTCATTTGTACTTAAAACTTCGTATCGTAACTTGTGGTGGAACTATTCTTGTAAACTTGAACAACCTTTACATTTGAAATGAATGCGACATATCTTTTGGTCAAACGTTGTTTTAAAGACTTATGACCACGTAACGGGACCTAAGTAGACGGCGCCGTCAATGATGATTTGGTCGGGTCGCTACAGATGGTATCAGAGCGTTGGTTGTAGGGATTTAGAGTTCATTAGTGTCAACCCCGAGTCATAGGGTACATTGGTGAGTCTAGACTACAACCGGCATATAGACTTGAAGTAGGAATTACTTGACTACTTGTGCATTTATACTCGAACGCTTCTACTCATATCTACTCTTAGTTCATCTTAATCTCACGTTGTTTAATTTGATTGACGCGCCACCTTGACTATATGAAATGATGTCGAATGCACATATGAATCAGGGTAATATAATTTCCGGGATTATATTACGGTGACTCATATGAACGTTCCGACATTATGACATAAAGAATTTAAGGCGAGTCGAGGAAAAACTTCTCTTTATCTTTATTCTATATCACGGTTAGTATTATTGAGAATACTAATCAATGATATTCTTGTGTCTTGAAGGAACAATGGCTCCTCGTCGTGTACGCCGCAATGAAACTCCCGAACAAGCTCTCGAACGGATGATAGCTACCGCCGTAGATGCGGCCATGGCCGGTCACTCATCCAACAACAATAATAATAACAACCACAACAACAACAACAACAACAACAATGGAGCCGGAAACTCAAACGAGGGATGCTCCTATAAAGCTTTCATGGGGTGCAAACCTCACACTTTTGATGGAACCGGGGGACCGGTCGTGCTCACCCGATGGTTTGAGCAAACGGAAGCCGTCTTTAGCATAAGCGGTTGTCGGGACCAAGACAAGGTCAAATACTCCACTCACACTTTCTCCGGAATTGCTCTAACATGGTGGAACACCTATGTTCAATCGGTGGGTACCGATGAAGCTCATGCCCTCTCTTGGGCCGATCTAAAGGAAAAGATGATTGTTGAATATTTTCCGCGCGAAGAAACCCGAAAGCTTGAGGAAGAACTAAGAGCTTTGAAAGCGGTCGGAAACGATCTTAAAGCTTATAATCAACGCTTCGCCGAACTATCCTTGATGTGTCCTAATCTTGTTAACCCCGAATCTCAAAGGATTGAGCTCTACATGCTCGGTCTTCCAAAAAGCATCAAACAAGGGGTGATGTCATCCAAACCCACTACTCATCAAGCCGCTATGAACATGGCTCGCCAACTAATTGAAACGGTTGACAAAATCGTAGTTCCGGCACCTAAGGCCGAGGATAAATCGGGCGGCAACAAAAGAAAATGGGAAGCTCCCCAATCAAGCAACAATAACTTTGCCAAGAAATCTTTCACTTCCGACGGCAAGAAGGGTTATGCCGGGAATCTACCTCTTTGCAACAAATGTAACAAACATCACTTTGGTGAATGTGGCAAGTTAATTTGCCACCGGTGCCAAGGAGTTGGTCATAAGGCCAACGATTGTAAAAGTGCCACTCCCGTTGCTCGAAAGTGGCCCAATGCACCAAAGACGGGCACTTGTTACGAATGTGGTCAAACGGGTCATTATAGAAATGCATGCCCGAAAAGGAAAGATAACACCAATACGCGCGGTCGAGCTTTCAACATCAACACCGAGGAAGCCCGGGATGACACTGAACTAGTCACGGGTACGTTTCTTCTCAACAATTCTTATGTCTCTTGCTTATTCGATTCGGGTGCCGATAAATGCTTTGTATCCAAGACCTTGACTCATTCTTTTAGCACTCCACCTCTTCCATTAGATACCACTTATACCATTGAAGTGGCTAACGGGAAACTATTAAGTGCCAACACATATTACCGGGGGTGTACGTTAAACATTTTGGGTAAGGAATTTGAAATTGACTTGATACCCATGGAACTAGGAAGCTTTGATGTAATAATCGGTATGAATTGGTTAGTCAAAATGAAATCTCACATTCTTTGTGATCTTAACGCAATCCGAATTCCTATCGAGAATGGTGAACCTTTGATTGTCTATGGCGATAAGAGTTGCACCAGACTCAACCTCGTTTCGTGCCTTAAAGTTAGAAAACTGCTCCGTAAGGGTTGTTTTGCGATCCTTGCCCACGTTAAGAAAGTCGAGTCCGATGATAAGCATATCGATGATGTGCCAATTGTTAGTGACTATTCCGATGTATTTCCCGATGAATTGCCGGGTCTTCCGCCTCATCGACCAGTTGAATTCCAAATCGATCTTATTCCGGGAGCCGCACCCGTAGCACGTGCACCATATAGACTCGCTCCATCTGAAATGCAAGAATTGCAAAGTCAAATCCAAGAACTACTTGATCGTGGTTTTATCCAACCTAGCCATTCACCTTGGGGCGCTCCGATTTTGTTTGTTAAAAAGAAAGACGGATCCCTACGAATGTGCATTGATTATCGTGAACTAAATAAATTGACGGTTAAGAACCGATATCCTCTTCCTCGCATCGATGACCTCTTTGATCAACTACAAGGGTCTTGTGTATATTCGAAAATCGATCTCCGCTCGGGTTATCATCAATTAAGGGTTAAGGGGGAAGATGTCTCCAAAACCGCTTTCCGGACTCGTTACGGTAGTTATGAATTCCTTGTCATGCCATTTGGTCTCACTAACGCACCGGCAGTGTTCATGGATCTTATGAACCGCGTGTGCAAACCGTATCTCGATAAATTTGTTATTGTGTTTATCGATGACATATTGATCTATTCTAAAAATGAAGAAGAGCACGAACAACATCTCCGACTTGTGCTTGAACTTTTAAGACAAGAACAACTCTATGCCAAATTCTCCAAGTGTGAATTTTGGTTAAAGGAAGTTCAATTTCTTGGTCATGTTGTAAGTGACCAAGGTATTAAAGTCGATCCAACGAAAATCGAAGCCATTAGCAAATGGGAGACTCCTACTACTCCTACTCACATTCGTCAATTTTTGGGTCTCGCCGGGTACTATCGTAGATTCATCGAAAATTTCTCTTTGGTTGCACGTCCTCTAACCGCATTGACTCACAAGGGAAAGAAATTCATTTGGGCGACCGAACATGAATCCACATTCCAAATCTTGAAAACGAAGCTAACCACCGCTCCTATCTTGTCACTTCCCGAAGGCAATGATGACTTTGTTGTATATTGCGATGCCTCAAAACATGGTTTTGGGTGTGTATTGATGCAACGAACGAAAGTCATTGCTTATGCTTCTCGACAACTCAAAATTCATGAACGAAACTATACGACACATGATCTCGAACTCGGAGCCGTTGTCTTTGCACTTAAAATGTGGAGACACTATCTTTATGGAACCAAGAGTACTATCTTCACCGATCACAAAAGCCTTCAACACATTTTCGATCAAAAGCAACTAAACATGAGACAACGAAGGTGGATTGAAACCTTAAACGATTACGATTGCGAGCTTCGTTACCATCCCGGGAAGGCAAATGTAGTAGCCGATGCCTTAAGTCGAAAAGAAAGAGCGGTGCCTCTCCGTGTCCGAGCTTTAAACATCACCATTCACACCAACCTTAATAGCCAAATTCGGGTAGCCCAAGATGAGGCTCTCAAGGATGAAAACATCTCTCTCGAACACTTGAACGTCCTCACCTCTCGATTCGAAGTTAAAGAAACCGGACTCCGATATTTCGCCGGAAGAATTTGGGTGCCTAGTTATGGGGATCTACGAAGCCTTATTTTAGATGAAGCCCATAAGTCACGATACTCGATTCACCCCGGTGCCAATAAGATGTACCACGACCTTAAACAACTATATTGGTGGCCGAACATCAAAAGGGACGTAGCTACTTATGTTTCCAAGTGTTTGACATGTTCCAAAGTCAAAGCCGAACACCAAAGACCGTCCGGACTACTTCAACAACCCGAGATCCCGCAATGGAAGTGGGAAAGGATAACGATGGATTTTATCACCAAGCTACCAAAAACGACGGGCGGTTATGATACCATTTGGGTTATTGTTGACCGTCTCACCAAATCCGCACACTTCCTTGCCATGAAAGAAACGGACAAAATGGAGAAACTTGCACAACTTTACATTAAGGAGATCGTAGCCCGACACGGTGTACCTTTATCGATTATCTCCGACCGAGATGGCCGTTTCGTTTCTAGATTTTGGCGTACATTGCAAGAAGTGTTGGGAACGCGTTTAGACATGAGCACCGCATATCATCCTCAAACCGATGGACAAAGCGAACGTACAATTCAAACCTTAGAGGACATGTTACGAGCTTGCGTGGTTGATTTCGGAAAAGCTTGGGACAAGCACTTACCTCTCGCCGAGTTCTCTTACAACAATAGTTATCACGCGAGTATTAAAGCCGCACCTTTTGAAGCGCTATATGGCCGCAAATGTCGTTCACCTCTTTGTTGGGCCGAGGTAGGTGACGTGCAAATCACCGGACCCGAACTCATTCACGAAACCACCGAGAAAATCGTTCAAATCTGAGATAGGCTTAGGACGGCCCGAAGTCGTCAAAAGAGCTATACCGACAAACGACGCAACGATCTTGAATTTCAAGTCGGTGACCGAGTAATGTTAAAAGTCGCGCCTTGGAAAGGTGTAATCCGGTTTGGGAAACGCGGGAAGCTAAATCCGCGGTATATTGGTCCTTTCGAAATCTTGGAGCGTATTGGGACCGTTGCTTATCGTTTAGATCTTCCGCCTCAATTGAACTCCGTTCATCCTACCTTCCATGTATCTAACTTGAAAAAGTGTCTTGCCGAACCCGATATCGTCATCCCTCTCGAAGAACTTACTATTGATGACAAACTTCATTTTGTGGAGGAACCGGTTGAAATTGTGGACACCTCCGTCAAGACATTGAAACAAAGCCGAATCCCGATTATCAAGGTTCGTTGGAATGCCAAAAGAGGACCCGAGTTTACTTGGGAAAGACAAGATCAAATGCAAAGGAAGTATTCTCATCTATTCGTGAATTCGGAAACGCAAGATCTCGAGGAAGAAACAACGACTACTACGCCTACTTAAATTTCGGGACGAAATTTCTTTTAAGGAGTAGGTAATGTAACATCCCGCCTTTTTCCATTTACTTTTCCGTTATACTAATATAAAGTCCGTTATATGTTATTAACATCTCCCGTTGATAAGCGTTTTAAATTATCTCGTTTAGGTAATTCACGCACCCGAACGAAAGTTGAGGGACTAAACTTGACAAGGGATCAAACCCTTGACTAGGTCAAAGGGTCAAACCCCTTTCACCCATTCATTATCATCTCCACCTCTCTCTTTCTCTCTAGCAAGAACACACACCCATTTACAAAATTCATTCAATCATCATCTAAATCCGATCTAGGAGGCTTACAACAAAATAAATTACATATTCGTGATCCTCTCTTCATCCTCTTCATTTTGGTACCAACTTCATCTCGTTTGGGTAACATTTCTAAAACTCTAGATTTCTCTAAATTCGTGTTTTTGACTTGAAATGGTGTTAGTTAGTGTCTATGGCTCATTGTGATGTCGTGTATGTAATTTGTATGCTCTATCTCGTTGTTTTAGTGTAACTAGCATGAACTTGAATTTTGGTGTGTTGTTCTTGAATTTTGGATGATCATATGTTGTTAGATGTTAAAAGTTCATGTTCTAATTGTGTTCCTAGTATCATTAGCTTCGTTTTGATGTATAGGCTGATTAAGGAAACTCCAAGAACATGATTAGTGATTTTGTGAACTTGGATTAGGGTTTGATAAGCTTTAGATGAACTTTTGATGCACCAAATGCTATGAAATATTGTAGATAAGAATTTTGTTGCAATGTGTGTATGATTACCTTCGAAACGGCATATCATACATGTAAATTGGTTGCCCGAATCATGAAATGCATATTTGGAACTTGAACCTTGATTATGGACGTTTAAATGCGGTTTTGGGGTGTGTAAGTGTTGAATTGCTTGATGAAATGTGTCTAGGTGTTTTCCTCGTCAAATTACCTTTCCGGTGATATAAAATACATGTTCTAATTGTTTGCGGTTTGTAATTTGGGTTGGTTTGATTGTTGGCTCGTGCACTTAGAGTTGCAGCAAACAGGGCCTGCAAACCAACCAGGACGCCGTCCAGAAACTCAGGACGCCGTCCCAACCTTCATTTTGGGACGCCGTCTAGCAACTTGGGACGCCGTCCCAACCTTCATTTTGGGACGCCGTCTAGCAACATGGGACGCCGTCCCGTTTGCCTAAAACTGGCTGTTTGCTTGACCTTTTGACGAAAAATGTTTGGCATGTTCTAGACCTCCGATTAACATGAAATTTGGCCAACATGCTCATATATGATTATATAACTTAGAAAAATTGTCGGATACCCGACCCGACCCCGTTGACTTTGACTTTGACCAAGTTTGACTTTTAATCAAACTTAACCAAATGGTTGTGCAATCGTTCTAACATGCTTTTATACTTGTATCTTGCATGAAACATGACAACTTGATTCACATGCTACATTATTGAGTCGTAACGAGCCATAGGACTAATTGAACATCTTTGACCTATCGTGTTTACCGTTATTGATACAACCTATTGTTTAGGTCAAGACTAGCATTGTTCTTTGCACACGTTTACTTGTCGAAGTACTTTACTACTCGTGCACTCAAGGTGAGATCATAGTCCCACTTTTACTCTTTTTGAACTTACATTTGGGATGAGAAAACATAAACATTTCTTTACTAAGTGAACACAAGTACAGGAAAACAAACATTCTACATACGAGTTTAGAACAAAATCCTCAATTCGATTATCATTAGTTACACTTGCCGGGTGTAAGCGAGAACTTATGTTGTATGGATCCATATGGGTTTGACAAACCCTCATTCAAACGGCTCACTACCGTTTACGAATGAAATATATTTTCGAGAAACAGTGTATGTTCTAGCACTAAGTGATGGGGTTCAATGGGAGAAATGTTAAGCATTGATAATTGGGTGCTCGTGAAACAAACTTTTGGAATGTATTACTATTATTTCATTGATGCAAATCTTGTGGTTCACTTGTACTTACTTACTTAAACCTATGATTTCACCAACGTTTTCGTTGACAGATTTCTATGTTTTTCTCAGGTCCTTGAACGATACATGATACATGCTTCCGCTCATTATTTTGATACTTGCATTGGATGTCGAGTATATATGCATACATGGAGCGTCTTTTGAATACTTTTAAATTGTGTCGCATAAGTTTCATTTGTACTTAAAACTTCGTATCGTAACTTGTGGTGGAACTATTCTTGTAAACTTGAACAACCTTTACATTTGAAATGAATGCGACATATCTTTTGGTCAAACGTTGTTTTAAAGACTTATGACCACGTAACGGGACCTAATTAGACGGCGCCGTCAATGATGATTTGGTCGGGTCGCTACATTATACCCGAAGTCAAATATTCCAACTGATTAAGAATTTAAACTGTGACGCAGTTATCACTTCTGTCAACAATTACACCAGTTATCACTGTATGTAATCCACCCCTGTTTTAATTAGTTTATGAATATTAATTCATCCACTTGATCAGAATGAATAATCAATTACCCAACCCAATTGATTAATTAAATGATTATAACAGATTCCATATGAACGTCACTAAATAGGACAACCATAATCATTATTAATTATTAGGTTAATTAATTTGAAGATAGGTTCGACAGACTCCAATGAGTTGTCACTCAATTAGACAATACCCCCCATCTATTAATAGTCAATAGTCCAATTTTCACAAGTGTCGGTCTTTTGCCCAAACCTTAATTATGGTCCAAAGTTCAATAACCCCTTCTTAATATTTTAGCCCAACATCACGATTCCTTCGGCTCAAATAAGCATAATAATAACTTAGTTACGATACATTAATTTAAAAAGGAAGAACATAGCTTACAGTGGTGATTAATCGCGTAGCGTTACACGGGCAGAGTTTCGACTTTAAAACCCGTAAAATATTTCTTACAATAACCCAATTATTATTAAACTTAAATTAAACTTAATATTATAAATATAAATATATATATTCTTACAGAGGGAAAGAAAGAAAAATGAAGTGAAGGTGTTCTTTTTCATTACTACGTGAATTCCATTTTATAGGCAAATGTTGATTTGAAATTTTTACTTATGACCCCTTAACTATGCTCAATTAACAACTTTTTATTATTTATTATTATTCTTATTATGAATTATTTAAATATTATATTATATTCTTGTGCATAGTTGACTTGTACTTTCAGCTCCGTTGCGTCGAGCGTTGATAGTTGGCTCGGGTACCGGTTCCGGATTTTCGAACGTCCTTTCGTATAATTTAATATCTTGTACCTTGCGTTTTGTAACTTGTACTCTTGTCATTTTTAGACGTTTCTCATCAATAAATTGAACCTTTTGAATTGTATCTTGTACATTTGAGCTTTTTGGACGTTTTGGTCTTTCAAATCTTCGTTTTTGTCTTTAAATCTTCATTTTCGAGCGATTTGCGTCTTTCGTCTTCGCACTTATTTATTTAACTATTACAACTAAAAATAAGGAAATTACATTTAAAAACTTTACATATTGGAACGATATTGCTACTAAATATATGTTCATTTGGAGCACTATCATAATGAGTGTCGTTTTAATGAGCTTGAGGAAGTGCACTGTACACCACATGAGGAGATCGAGTTGTTGAAGTACCAGGTGGATGATTTATCGACGAGGAATCGTGACCTTGCGGAGCAAGTAGCTAGTTTAGGAACTCGTTTGAATGAAGTGGTTTCGGTGGTTAATGCCATTGTTCCCTAGTAGTTCTACCGTTAGGGATTAGGAGTGTTGATTTTCTAGCTTACACTCTTAAGATGTTCTTATTTCAGATATTATAGGTTAAGTAATTATGTATTAGTTGTTTATATGTATGAAAGGAACTAACGGGTAGGTTAGATACCCAAATTTTGTAATATTGAAAAGCGTATCTTAATCGATAACTTTTATATTATGATCACTTGAGTTCAATTTCATATTATGAATAATTATATATATGTTACTTATAATATCTCGAATATTTGAATTGTCTGTAGTTAGAAAATGCCTCCAAGGAGATATCCAAACACGGGAATGAGTGCTTCTCAAATTGAGGAGATAGTAACTCAAAGAGTAGCTGAAGCAGTTGCTAACGCTAAAGCAGGACGTGCAGTAAATGCCGCGAACGAAAGGAGACCCGAAGTGGTAAACGTTCAGCAGCGATGCAATTACAAGGCATTTATGGGTTGCAAGCCCCAGAGTTTTTCAGTAACAGAAGGACCTGTAAGGTTAATGAGATGGCTTGAAAAACTAGAATCAGTATTCCAAATCAGTGAGTGCGCAGAAAATGATCGAGTGAAGTTCGCATCATGTACTCTTTTGGATGGAGCCTTAACCTGGTGGAATTCTTTTGCCAAGTCTGTGGGTATTGATGTTGCATATAATACGCCATAGGAAGAATTCAAGAAGTAGATGATCGATGAGTATTGCCCGAGGAATGAGATTCAGAGGCTAGAAACTGAGTTGTGGAACTTAAAGTTACAAGGAACGGATATCTCAGGATATACTAATCGATTTCTTGAGTTAGCTTTAATGTGCCCAACCATGGTTACTCCCGAATACAAAAGAGTTGAGAGATATATTTGGGGTTTGTCAAAAGACATTCAAGGTAATGTTCTGTCATCAAAACCAGAAACAATCCAGAGTCCTATTTGTATGGCACATGATTTGATGGCGCAAGTAGTGCGACGTCAATCAATCAATGCTAAGACGGATGTGAAGGTTACGACTGAGAAGAGTAAGTGGGATGGAAACCAAGAAGGTAATTCTAAGAAGCAAGGAACTGCTAAGGTGGAGAGTTCGAATAGCAAGTATGCAGGAAAGAAACCCTATTGCAGCAGATGCACGAAATATCATTTTGGTGTGTGTACTGTAGTTTGTGAGCGATGCAAGAAGCAAGGACATCTTTCAAAGGATTGTAAAGTTCGTTTATCAGGGAATGATAAGAACGATAAGAACAATCAGAATGTTTATTTTGGATGTGGTCAAGTAGGGCATTTCAAGAAAGAATGTCCTAAGGCTAAGAAGGGTGAAACGACTAAGGGCCGAGCTTTTCAGATTACCATGAAGGAAGCTCGTGAGGACCCAGAGTTAGTCACGGGTACGTTCCTCCTAGATAATCATTTAGCATCTATTTTATTTGATACCAGCACTGATAAGAGTTTTATAGCTAAGGATTTTAGTGTTGCGATAAATAGTCCTTTAACTGCCTTAGACACTAGATATGTTGTAGAATTGGCAAACGGTAAGTTGATGAAAGTAGATAAGATTATGCGAGGTTGTGCCTTAACTTTGTCAAACAATCTGTTCGAGGTGGATTTATTGCCCGTTGAGTTAGGAAGTTTCGATGTTATTATTGGCATGGACTGGTTATCTAAGAACCGTGCGGATATTAATTGTGCGGAAAAGTCTATCCGTATACCTCTTGAGAATGGTGAGAACTTAGTCATCCAAGGAGATACGAGTAAGGTAAACCTTAATATTATTTCCTGTATGAAAGCTCAAAGGTATCTAAAGAAGGGATATCCTTCCATTCTCGCGCACGTGAAAGAACTCAAAACCAAAGAAGTTGGATTAGAGGATGTTCTAGTTGTTCGTGAGTTTCCTCAAGTATTCCCAGAAGATTTGCTAGGACTACCTCCGCATAGACAAGTTGAATTTTAGATTGATTTAGTTCCCGGAGCCGCACCAGTTGCCAAATCTTCTTATCGATTAGCTCCTTCAGAATTACAAGAACTATGAAATCAACTCCAAGAATTGTTAGATAAAGGATTCATTCGATCTAGTGTTTCTCCGTGGGGTGCTCCAATCTTGTTTGTTAAGAAGAAGGGCGGATCTTTCAGAATGCGCATTGACTATCGAGAGCTGAATAAGCTTACAGTCAAGAATCGTTACCCGTTGCTAAGGATAGATGATCTATTTGAGCAGTTGCAAGGGTCAAGTGTTTATTCTAAGATCGACCTCAGATCAAGGTACCATCAATTGAGAGTCAAAGAGGACGATGTGCCTAAGACAGCGTTCAGAACACGTTATGGCCATTATGATTTTTTGGTAATGCTGTTTGGTTTAACAAACGCCCCTGTAGTATTTATGGATATAATGAATAGAGTATGTAAGCCCTATTTAGATAAATTCATCATAGTATTTATTGATGATATTTTGATCTACTCCAAGAATAAAGAAGAACACGAGCAACATTTGAGATTAGTTTTGCAACTTTTGGAAAAAGAGCAGTTATATGCTAAATTTTCAAAGTGTGGTTTTTGGCTTGATTCAGTCCAATTTTTGGGTCATGTGGTTGATAGAGAAGGTATCCACGTTGATCCTACCAAGATTGAAGCTATTAAGAATTGGGAAGCACCAAAGAACCCGTCTCAAATCCGTCAATTTCTAGGACTTACTGGATATTATAGAAGATTTATTCAGAATTTCTCCAAGATAGCAAGACCATTAACTGTGTTAACACACAAGGATAAGAAATTTGAATGGTCCTCAGCACGGGAATTTGCTTTTCAGATGTTGAAACAAAAGTTGACAACCGCACCTATATTATCACTACTGGAAGGAAATGAAGATTTTCTGGTTTATTGTGATGCGTCTCGACAAGGGTTAGGATGTGTTCTAATGCAACGACAGAAGGCCATTGCGTATGCATCTCGTCAACTGAAGAACCATGAGCAGAATTATACAACTCATGATCTAGATTTAGGAGCCGTCGTGTTTGCGTTGAAAATATGGAGACATTATCTACATGGGACCAAGTGTACCATATATACGGATCATAAGAGTCTTCAGCATATTTTCAATCAGAAACAGTTAAACATGCGATAAAGATGTTGGGTGGAGCTTATAACTGATTATGATTGTGATATTCGATATCATCCAGGGAGAGCAAACATTGTAGCTGACGCATTGAGTCGCAAAGAAAGGGTTAAACCTCTGAGAGTTAGGTCATTGAATATGACTATTCAGACAAACCTTGCGTCTCGTATTCAAAATGCACAATTGGAAGCAATGAAGGAAGAGAACATGAAGAAGGAAGGAATTAGTGAAAAGGATAAGAATTTTAAAGTTAAGAGTGATGGAAGCCGATATTTTGCAAAAAGAATTTGGATTCCGAAGTTTGGTGGATTGAGAGAGCTTGTGATGGATGAAGCACACAAGACGAAGCATTCAATTCATTCAGGGTCTGGGAAAATGTACCTTGAATTAAAGGAATTCTATTCTTGGCCGAACATGAAGACTGAGATTGCAACTTATGTTGGGAATTGCTTGACATGTTCGAAGGTCAAAGCTGAGAATCAGAAACCATCAGGGTTATTGCAGCAACCTGAGATTCCCGAATGCAAATGGGAAGGAATTATGATGGATTTCATTACGAAGTTGCCGAAGACTGCAAAGGGTTATGACACTATTTGGGTAATAGTGGATCGAATTACGAAATCTGCACATTTCTTACCCATTAAAGAAACTGACAAGATGGAAAGGTTGGTGGATTTATACATCAAGGAGATTGTCTCTAGACATGGAGTTCCAATTTCTATCATCTCTGACCGAGATAGCAGATTTACTTCAAGATTTTGGCAATCTTTACAAAAAGCCCCAGGTACTCGTCTGGACATGAGTACGGCTTATCATCCCTAAACCGATGGTCAGAGTGAGAGAACTATTCTGACATTTGAAGACATGCTCCGAGCATGTGTAATTGATTTTGGAAGTGGCTGGGATCAGTATTTACCTTTAGCTGAGTTTTCATATAACAATAGTTATCACTCAAGTATAAAGGCTGCTCCATTTGAAGCTTTATATGGAAGGAAATGTAGATCACCATTGTGTTAAGTGAGATTGGTGATTCACAATTGACAGGACCAGAAATTATCCAAGAAACAACTGAGAAGATCTTTCAGATTCAAGAAAGATTAAAGACGGCAAGAAGTAGGCAGAAGAGTTATGCCGATGTCTGAAGGAAATTTTTAGAATTTCAAGTAGGTGACAGGGTTATGTTAAAAGTTTCTCCATGGAAAGGAGTAATAAGGATAGGGAAGCAGGGAAAGCTGAGCCCGAGATATGTAGGACCTTTTGAGGTTATTGAAAGGATTAGTCCAGTTGCATATAGATTGAAACTGCCACAGGAGCTTAGTGGTATTCATAATGCTTTCCATGTTTCGAACTTGAAAAAGTGTTTGTGAGTGGAGAATTTAGTGATTCCCTTAGAAGAACTAAGTATAGATGACAAATTGCATTTTGTTGAGGAGCCAGTAGAGGTATTGGATCGTGAGGTGAAAAAGCTTAAGCACAGTAGAATCCCGATTGTTAAAGACCGTTGGAATGCCCGGAGAGGTCCAGAGTTCACGTGGGAACGTGAGGACCATATAAGGCAGAAATATCCCCATTTGTTCAATAAACGAAGTACCACCTAAATTTCGAGGACGAAATTTTTCTTAACGGGTAGGTAATGTCAGAACACTGGCTTTTTCACTTAAGATGTCTAGTTTGACTTCTTTAAGTTACCTTTTCCGACATGACGAGTAAAATTATTAATCTATGTCTTGGTTCATTTTAGGGTTTGTATAGCCCTAAGGGTGCATTTTTAAGTCTTACTTGATAGGGTATTACTACACATTTTGCATAAAGTCATAAACCCTAACTTATCATCATGAACCCTAGTTTACTACTATAAACCATAGCTCATTTTCATAAACCCTAGACTTGTATTTATATTTATATTAACTTAATAGATAAATTTATTAACCAAGTATTTAGATTAAAGACTTGAAACATTTTCATTTGAACATTTGTTCATAAGATAGAAACATTTCTACACTCCTTCACTTTCACAACGTAGTAGTCTTGATTTCCTTAAACTTAACCATTTCTTTCAACCTTAACCTATCTTGATTAGAACCTAACTTTAGCTTACTTCCTAAACCCTAAACATACAAGTAAACATCTTAGGATTTAACATTAGAAAGTCTACACAATTACATGTACACTTGCAAAACCAAAAATTGACTAGAACAGTACATCATCATCATCATCACCATCGTTTTTATCATCATCATCATACATCATCACCAAAATATCTTCTCAAGATACTTCCTCATTAAGCTAAACACCATGTAAACATCATCATGATCTTCATTTATGGTTCTAGGTGAGTCATCTTCTTCTTCTCCCCTCCTTGTGCCACGTCCCACACCACCACCAACATGACTTCTATATAAAGCTTACTTCTACCTCTCATTCATCCATTTCTTCACTCTCCTTTCCCTATCTACTCTTCTTTACTCTCAATTATAGATCCTAAATCATCTATTAGTCATTTTCTTGAAGCTTTAGAAGTAGATTACATCAAGGTATAACTAGTTAACTTAATCTATTCATCATTTCTAGTCAAAATCAAGAACCTTCATGGTGTAAAAGCTAGATCTAGAGTGTTAATTCACTCAATGATGACTATACGGCTAACCTTGATTTTGATACTAGATCAGTAGACTTAAGATCTATATATGTCCAATCTCTTAAAATAAAGTTAGAGTAAGAACCAAAGTGATTAAATTATGTAAACTATTTTGTCTTTGAGCTGTCCAAATTTCTACTTGAAGTCTATGACCTAAACACCAATCTATGGTTGATCTCTGGAACTCATGAATTTATATGATGTTCATATATGTGTTTGAGACTTCTAGTAAAAGTTTCATGATTTAACTCAAAGGGAAATTAATTTTTGAATTTTATTTGGTGAAACATGTTCAGATTAATGGCAATCTGACCAAGGATGAAAGATTCATGTATAGCTTAACATATAAAATAGATTTCGAACCAAAGTATTCTGATCTAATTAGTACACTTAATAAGGAAACCAAGGATAGTAAAATCACTAAGATCCATTAATAAATCATCAAAATATATCTCTATTTAGTTGACATAAGATTTTATTGAAGTCGAAAATTAGTCTAAAACCTTATCTCCAAAGACAATGTTAATGAAGATTTTGAGACTATTCCTTTTGGGAACAAGCACTTTTATATGTTCTAAGACTTCTGTAAAGTTCTTGAGTCATATAGATAAGTTTTTCTATTTTTAAATTTGCATAAGCTTTTGTAGTGTAAAACTGAACTGTTTTGCACACTTGTAAAGAAATGAACTTTTGACTAATTTATGTTCTGATTTTAGAGGCTAACCTTACATGGTTAGAACCTGAACTCAAATAGCTTTCCATAGATACTAAATTCACTTAAAATGGATGTCTAGATCATTAGAAACACCTACACTTATATCATGATAAAACTAGTCAAAAACAGTCTATTTCTAAAACTATGAACTAGTGACTTTTGAAAACAAGAATCGATTTGGACATGCAAGATTACTTAAGGGATTGATCCTAAACCTTAATTAAGTACTATATGAAATATTAAGACCTCTGACGTTACAAAATTTCATTAGGTCTCAAGCCCGGAACACCGAACACAATCTGACCATTTACCGTGAACGTTCCGCACCGCTTTACTTGAGAGTTCGTAGTCCCATTTTTAATCAATCTTTTATACTTTTGGGATGAGATAATACTTGTTTACTGTTTTACATATTGGAATCAAGTACTTGCAACTATATTCTATGTTGAGTAACAAAGGTCAATTTAGAAAGTCCGATTTTGATATCGTTAATTACCGATTTGGTAAATGCGAATATTATGAATAGATCTATTTGAGGATGATTCCTCACATCAGGATAGGCCTACTAGGCTATCGGATGCAAAACCTTCGACCACTTGCACTTAGACCTTAAGTGATGCTTGTTTTCGGGTACTTTTACGTTAACGTTCTATATCGAAAGCTCATGAACTAGAATAACTTTTCAACAGTTTTGTACATGAAATCTTGATGTCCATTAACTATGCATTGTAACTAAACCTTTGAACTCACCAATATTTATATTGACGTTTTTAAGTATTTATCTCAGGTACTTAGCTTTTGGAGCATTTTCAGGTCGAGCATCGTGGAAGTTTTAAAAATGTCTTTTGTAAAATCTAGTGTTGATAGGCTAGATTCTGATGTATTTGTATTTGTACTATGTCTGTATTTGTATTTTGTAACCACGATGTACCAAAACTAAAAACAGAGACCGTGATGTAATAATATTTATGTTTCCGCTGCTACGTTGACTATAACCTGGGACACTATGTTAAAGTTCACACCACGTCTTGGGGAATTGAGATGGGGGTCGTGACAGACACACTACCTGTACAGAACCAAGTTTACTATCTTCACCGACCATAAGAATTTGCAACATATGTTTGATCAGAAACAGCTCAATGAGAGACAACGATGTTGGACAGAATTGTTTAACAATTGTAGATGTCCGTACGAATCTCACATCACAGATCCGTGAAGCACAACAGGAGACCGTGAAGTAAGAGAATGTCAATGTTGAATTTATCAAAGGAATGGATAAGAAATTTGACACCAAGGAGGACGGAACACGATGTTTTGCCTACTGAACCTGGATACTAAAGTTTGGTGGATTGGGAGAACTAGTGTTAGAGAAAGCACACAAGTAAAGATACTCAAATCATCCTAGACCAGATAAAATATACTAAGATTTGAAGGCGTTTTATTGATGGCCAAAATAAAAGCTTATATTGCTACTTATGATGGAAAGTGTTTGACTTACGATAAGGTCAAGGCGGAACACCAGAAGCTATCAGGATTACTAACTTAACCAAAGATTTCCCCAGTGGAAATGGGAATGCATTACAATGGACTTCATCAAGAGTTTGCCAAGAACCGCGGGAGGTTATGACACCATTTGGGTTGTCATGGACTGTCTCACTAAGTCTGCACACTTCTTACCGATAAGAGAAACTAATAAGATGGAGGCATGGAGTGCCTATATCTATTGTATCCGATCGTGACAGCAAATTTACTTCTAGATTCTGGCAGACAATACGGAAAGCAACGGAAGATAGTCAGTTGACAGGCCCTGAGATTATTCAGGAGATAACAGAGAAAGTTGTACAGATTCAGGAACGATTGAAAACGGCTCGGAATCGTCAAAAGAATTACGTCGATGTTAGACGGAAGGATTTAAAATTTCAAGTTGGCGACAAAGTCATGCTTAAGGTATCATCCTGGAAGGGTGAGGTATGGTTCGAAAAATGAGGTAAATTGTGTTCGAGATATGTTGGACCAGTGGCTTACAGATTGAAACTGCCACAAGCACTCAGTGGGATACACGATACTTTCCATGTGCCCGACCTGAAAAAATGTCTAGCCGACGAGGATTTGGTGATTTCTTTTAGAGGAACTGTGTATCAATGACAAACTTCATTTCATTGAGGAACCTGTCGAGATCATGGACCGTAAGGTCAAACGGTTGAAGCAAAGCAGAATCTCTATCGTTAAAGTTCGGTAGAACGCGAGAAGAGGACCATAGTTCACATGGGAGCTTGAAGATCAAATACCCGTAACTGTTTCCGGAAGGGAACTACTTCTACGGACGTTCGCTAAAATTTCGGGACGAAATTTCTATAACATGTGGGTAATGTAACAACCCTGCTTTTTATGTTACTTCTGTTAACTGTCCGTTAGTTGATTTAACGGTGAATATTTGACTTTTATGTGTTTAAGTGTATTAATGCATACGTGATCCTTGGAGGGCTATTTAATTAATATGGGTCAATATTAATCGATTAAAATATTTCGGATGAATGAAATACGATGAAAACGTTATGATTTGAGTTAATGACAAAAACTGCTTTTCGAGCAACGAAACGCTCGGGTTTATTTTAATAATTATTTTATTAATTATTAACTTTTAAAAAAATATTTAATTTATTGGGTTTTAATAAATTAAAACGTTTGGTTGCGTTTTAACGATCAGTTTAGTGTTCCGGGACTTCGGATGTTTTAAACGGCACTTGAAATGAACAGGATTACACGCTTTTGCAAACGAGAGCCCGGGAAACCCATGTGGGTCCCATTCGGCCGAAACCCCCACCCCACCCCTTTTATTTTTAAATTTTGCAACTTGAGGGGCTTAGATGTTAATTGCTAGTATTAGGGATTAATATAAATACCAAGTAATGAGCCAAACTAATAAACTCTCACGAGAAAATTGCTCCAATCGACTTCTCCCTCCCCCTTGAAGCCGTCAACACCCTCACCAATCCTAGCACCATCAATTTTGATTTTTTGATCAAGTCTCGTACACGAATATTGCAATTCTCATCGTTATCTATGCGTTGGTGTAATCAATTTAGTGATCCAAGGTATAATTTTGCTAACCCTAGATCTAAAATTTCTGATTTGATTAAGTTTTATAGAATAGGTTGGTCAATTGCTTGAATCATCGCGTTTGTATGTGTTATTAATCGTTGATTTGATCGTATTGATTATTTTGCATGAAAACCGAATTGTTTATTGATGATACTGATATGATGGACTTATTTTTTGTAAATAATTATTATCTAGATGGAAGGAGATCGAAAAATTAATAACGTTAGGCTCAAGAATCAAGTGATTTCGCTATCGTATGCTCTAGTTATGTTAAATCGAAGTTTTGTTGTGATCTTGCCATGAATCCGAATTTTATGAGTTAGTTGTTTTGTGAATTTTGTTATAAAATGTTAACCATTGTATAGATGACTTAAAAACACTCAAGTTAGACTAGGATATCATGCGAATTGGATTTATATAACTTACGTTATGCTTGTTCGAACGTTCTTGAAAAACTGATTTGATCATTAACTTGAAATTGGATTTTTAATTCATTTTCTATGTGTTTATGAGTTAGGTATTTACATTTCTGGAAAATACATATGTTTTAGTTATCTTTTCATCTATGCCATGCATCATTTGGATTTGTGAAACGTGCGCAATATGTGAATCGAAATGGTAACCTGAATTCAGTCCAAATCTGTCACGTATGCACCTCTAAACTTATAACAAGAGTTGAGAACCTATTGAGACTTTTCCCTTTTAGATAATGAAACTTTATATGTTCTGTGACTTATGTTTAGTTTATATCAAGTCGTAAAAACTGATCTATTGTGCACACTAAGGCCATAGTTATGGTGACTTCTGATTTGAGCTGAAACAGAACTTTCAACTTGATCGAATTAATTGTACTAATTGGCTAAATAAAAATATCTATATTTTGGATATATGGTAATTTGATTTGTCCTTGAACCATGGCCACTGACCTTGTATCAATTTCATGTCCCTAGCTCCGGGTATAGCTAAAACGAGATTGATGCGCAGTCAGAAACGGATTTAGTGAACCCTGAACGCGTCCATTCTGAAACCCGACTTATATGTGTCATATGAGACCCTGCTATTGCATTTTGGAAACGTTTATATGTATAGTTATTATCTGGAGCTTGTCATTCTATTATGTATTATGTGCTAAGAGATATTGTGCATCGTTTGTAACTTGTGCATGAACGTTATGCTAAACAATAAACTGTGATCGCGTATTTGACAAACTTAGATCTGAAACATGTTAGTTGACCTACATTTGACATGTTGACCAATATTTGACATGACGCTACTGATGTTGATTTTAGTTGACTACTTTGACCAAGTTTTACTTTTTGTTTGACTTTTGGTTTGACTTTTGTTGACTTGCATGAATTAATTGACTTTTATTTTGAAACGAGTCGAGTCGAGCAATAAGACAACTTATTCTATGAGACCCTATGTTATAAGATATAAATAATGATCAACCTATATACATATACTTAGGTTGCATTACTCGGATATAAACTATACAAGTTAATTGCTTACGTTTGTTCAAGAGCTATTCGAAGGTGAGTCCACAGTCCCACTTTTTACTTACTGTTTTTGGGATGAGAATACAGGCTTATCACTTATATTTTTATAAATTCTTTTTCAATTGTCACAAGTACTGGTTAATTACATATTGAGTTATTGTTCAAAAATCCCCTAGCTTGAATACTTTTATTACCTTCGGGTAAGCACAATTTAGATGGACGGATCCATTAGGTAGACAAACCTCGCCCAAAGGTGTTAACCGTGGTGCATTTACTTTGAACTTTTTAATACACTCAGACAAGTGTGTAGCATTTTTATGGGGTAAGGGAGTGTAGTGGCTTCTATACTCACGTCATTGTTAGTATTAGCTCAGGTATTATGTAACATTTTGCAACTTCGGGTTGTGCATATTAAAATCTTGTGTTCAATGGAATTAAACTATTTTCTGATAACCATTTTCAGACACTACTTGCATATTAAAATTATGGATTCACCAACATTATTGTTGACCTGTTTTTGCGTGCTTGTATTCTCAGGTCTTTAAGAGGTATATGCTTCCGCGGTGTTAGATGATACGGTCTGGCCGAGGAGTCCATGTTTTTATTAAAGACTATTATTACTTTCGCATTTAAACTTTTACATATGTTTAATACTATTGGCTTGTGGTTACGATCACAATAGTGTTACTTGTTTTGAAACTATTGACTTATGTTTTGAAAGTCAACCTTTTCATAAAATTAAATGCGATTGTTTTGAAATGTCTCATATAGAGGGCGTAATTGCTAACTGTGGGACTCATGAGTGAAACGCCGTTAGATGGGAATTTGGCGGGGTGTCACATCACCTTACAAAGAATTATTCCCAAATCAACCAATGTAATCAACTCGATTTGGACAACATCCCAATGAACTCGGATGCGCATGTTAACTATGTGGGTAATTAAAACTATCAAAGAGGCGGTTCATCAAACCAAAACAACAACTCCTACCAAAATAACCAAGGATACTACCAACAAAACCAAAAAAAAAGTTTCCTTCAACAACCAATTGAATCCACCACCCGGATTCAATAACCAAAACTGAAACCAAAGCTACAACCCAAATCGAAGCAACAATTACCAAACGCAAAACAACAACCTTGCAACAACCAAAGTAACCAAAACTACAATCAAAACACTCAAGGCTATCAACAAAACCAAGGTTATAACTAATACCAAAATAACCAAGATTACAATCAAAACCAATCCCAACAATATATATCAACAAAATCCAATACTTCCAACTTTAACCAAAATCAACAAAACACTCAAACACCTCAACCATCAAGAAACCTAGAAGAGATTGTGCAAAATTACATTAAGAAGGTGGAGACTAACGAAGCGTTTTTAATGAAAGAGAATGAGTACTTGAAGCAACAACTAAGACATCACCAAGCATCTTTCCAAAACCTAGAGAGCAAGATGGGAAGATTTTCAAACCAAGTAGCCGGGAGATCACAAGGAGCTTTACCATCAAATACCCAAACCAACCCTAACCACAACCAAAACCATAACCAAACTAGTTCATCAAATTCCACACCAAAAGACAAAAATGCCCAATATTCCGATTATGCTCAAGTGAACTCAGTTGTTACAATCGAAGAAAAAGATCAATATGATTGTCCTTGTGTTTTTACATTCGATGTTGAAGAAGAAGAATTTGATATGGATGAAAGATTGAGAACCGTCACCATGGAACTTGGAGTCTGTAAGTTTTCGAATTGGTCTGATGTGGCGGATTACACTCCTCGTTGTGTGAAGAATGTGATGTTCATGGAGACTACCGAGTCCCCATGTGAGAAAATGGGAAATGACTTAATGGGGATTAATTTGAACAAGGTCAGAACCGGGGCAAAAATATGAGATGATTTGAAGAAGAATGAGCAAAAGATAGAGTTTGAGGTTCACACTACACCAAAGATGAGGAAATATGACACACCAACTCTGTATCCAAAGGATGTGGTTTGTAAGCCTATCCAACTCGAAAATGAGAATATTTGTGTTAATCTACCCTTGGTGGAAGTGCTCGAGAATATGCCCAACTATGGGAAATTCTTGAAGACACTTATGGTCAAGAAAGGGGAATGTGAACAAGCATCCACCGCTTTCCTAAAGAGGGAGTGTAATGGGATATTGAGAAAACGTAGCTTACCACCCAAATTAGGAGATCCCAGGCCTTTCCTAATACCATGTAATGTAAACGGGTCAGAAATGCTAACTTCATTATCCGAATAGGGGGCGAGTATAAATTTCATGCCCTACTCTATCTATACGAGGTTAGGTCTTGGTGATCTTGCACCCACCAAAACGGGAATCAAATTGATTGACCAATCTATTAGTCAAAGTGTGGAAATCGCAGAGGATTTAATTGTCAAAGTGGGTGAACTGGAATTCCCAGCCGATTTTGTTATTATTGACATAAAAGAGACCAAGGAAAAAGTTGAACTTAAGAGACCAAGGCAAAAGTATAAGCTTTCATAGCAAATGCACCAGTTTGTAAACCAATGCCCAAAACACCACCACATATGATTGCTAGTGTGCAAGGCACTACAAGCACAACTCAGATTGTTTCACCAACTAAGTGCGGAGGAGAATTGGCGAAAGAAACCCTAAGTAAACCCAAGGTTGAAATCGATGTCATTGATAAATCAATGCAAAAGCTATATGGGCGGGTTCGTCGAGCTACATCCAAGAAGGATGCGCACTTGAGAAATCGATTGGTGTCAAGTTTGTCTAAACATGAAAAGGATAAATTTAAAGAATTAATCATGAAAACTTAAGTAATGGATGATTGGTTGTTATTAATGATAGGAGATGATTTTCAATGTGGTAATTTCCCTAGTTCAAGGGAAGGGGATATTTACCACCCCGGTATTAGTTAAACCCATAAGTGGATGTGAGTCGGGTGATAGACTCGTTAATCACTTTTCGCAACTTTGTACATAACTCATTCTAGGATTGCGTTTCATTTAGAATTGTTTGATATTACTTTTTGATAGTTTGCATTGGCATTTAGTTTGCATTTCATGCATTTGGGTAACTGGAAAATACCAAAAATAGTTTGTGAATGGGTTGGATTGTGCTTGACTTGATCAAAAATTCTGAAAATGTAGTTTTGGTATAGGAACAATGTTCTGCTGATATGGAACGACGTTCCTGTTTTATGGAACGACGTCCCATTACACTTGATTTTAAAAAAAATTGACCAGTGGCACTTTCTAGGCTATTTCAGGAACGACGTTTCGAATTAAAGGAACGACGTTCCAGTTTTGTGAAGCAACAACATTGTGGATTTAGAACCCCGTTCCAGTGTTGTGGAATGACGTTTCACTTTATGGAACGACGTTCCAGACCCCATTTTATATGTGTTTTGGAGGTTAATTTGAGTCACTTTTTCACACACCCTTTTTTCTTATTCTCTCTAATCCGACTGCACACACCAAAACCTTAATCTTAAACTTTAAATTAATCCAATTTCGTCAATAATATTGCATAATCTTCAACTACAACATGTTTAGAGTACGATTCGTACTTCTATCTCTATTAATTTCATGAGTTTGTGAGATTTTCATACTTTTTACTATTTATGCTATATATGTTGATTATGCTTGATTAATGTTGATTGTGATGATATTATTGTTGAATCTAGATTACATTGTTGTTAATTAACATGCTTTTCATGTTTAATTTCATGAATTTCAACTTTGAAAATCTAGGGTTCTTCAAAATTAGGGGTTTTTGAAATTGGTTGTTTGAGATGAAATTGGGTGTTGTCTAGGGTTAATTACTAGTCTACCAACTTGCTATTGCCATGTACCCTTACAAATTAGTGTTATGTCGCTATGAACTTGAAATTAGGGTTTATGACTTTAGGGTTCCACTAGCTTTGACTTTTTGACTTGTGATTTAGTTGATTTGAAGCATGAAACACTCTGGCATATGGTTTTATTATGTGCTTTCGATATGCTTGCAAGGTTACTTAGGTTTTCTTAGAATTGCAATTGTCTAGTTTGATCTGAGTTGACCATTTTACCATTGTTGCATGTTGACCATTTGGCCTAAACATTGAAATTGTGAAGCGTGTTGGTAATGGATTGTGTTGTTTGTAGTTTGATTCAAATGTAGGGGGCGTGTTGCCCATTGATGGTTTGATTGTGGAAAAGTTGAATTGTGCTAATTTTATACAAACGTGGTTGTGTTTATTGTTTGTTATTTGTTGTGTGTCTTTCAGGGACGGGGAAAAGATAAAAGCCAAGCAAAGTCACTCGATGTCAATGAATGGTTAGAAGAAATTCTTCGAGATGAGACTCTTGGGTCTAGAATGATCAATAAGTTCCGTATGCCGGTGAGCCCGGCCAAGTACATTGATTGGTGTAACATCCCGTTTTCCTCGATATGACTAAAGGTGCGTATTTAACCTCGTGTACATTTAGTAATGTAGCTATGTTTGTGTTTGTATAGTTGATGTATAGAAAATATTGAAAAAATGTGAAAAGGGGTTTCATCAGGCCCATCATCGCGTTATGGGTGTACCCATCGCGTCTGGGTCTGTCGCGGAACGCGACACAATTGGTTGAAACGCGACGAATTTATGAGCCCAATACTACTGTTAAGGTATCGCGTTTTAGTAAGTTGTATCGCGACCTGGTAGGTCGCGTATCGCGACTAAATCGACCAAAATGCGACGCCTAGAAAATCCGGGCTCCTGTTCTTTGGTCGCGTTTGAAAATTATGTATCGCGTCCTAGTTATCGCGTTTCGCAATGAAAGGTCGCGGATCGCGATGATGTCGCTGTAATGACTTTTCTAACCCGATTTTAAAGGAATCTTTTGGGGTGTTTTAGTCTTTTCACCATGAGTCCGGTTTTGGGAGTCTAAAACTGGTTCAAGCTTATCCAAAACTCATTCTTCACATTTCCATTTAATTAAATTAAAGTCTAGAGAGAGATTGAGTTTTAGAGTGAGAGAGCTCATTTTGGTGAAGAAGAAGGTCGAATCTCGCCCGAACCCAAGTTATAAAGTTGTTCCTTGCGTCTCTAGCTACACTTTGATAGTATTGGTAAGTCCTTACTCTATGTTTTGAGTTTTAATTGGTTAATGGCTAGGGTTTTGGTTACTAGAGACTTGTATGACCCATTTGAGGGTAAAATGGGTGAATTTGGGTTATGTTGATGTAAAGAAACCCTAATAGCCATAATCTGGGGTTTGGTCTTATGAATTGAGATTTGTAAAGTGTTAATTATGTTGTTAGGCATTAACACACTTGTTAAATGTTGAAAGATTTGTAAATGGGTTAAGTTTGACCAAGTTTGTAAGTTTAAGTGTCGAAATGGGTCAAAAGAGTAATGTTGACCTAGTTTGGGTGAAATGGGTATTAATTACCCTAAGTTTGTGTTAGTTAAAGTTAGTAGACTTTAATTCACTCACTTTAGTGATTAAAGATGAGTCTTGGCCATTTATGGGCGGTTTTGGTGTAATTGAGTTATTTAATGCAAATTGGGTCATTAAATGCTCAAGTGTAAGTATTGTGGTTGGTTCCACAAGTTGTGTATTGAATGTGTACTTAATGTATTAGGTACTTTGCTTTGAAGATTTCGGAAGTGCATAATCATCATCTTGGTGTTAAGGTGAGTGGGATAAGTATACATGTACGTATATGATGTGTTTATTTGTATGTGATAATGCTAAAAACGAACATATATTTCATAGCATTATCCCTCAAGAAAGACAAGCTTTTAGTTGCATTTGTTCTATTTACAAATGATATTCGTTTAAATAATAAAAGGTGAAGACAAAAGACAGATTCGACGAATTGAAGACGCAAATGACCAAAAAACTAAAAAGTACAAAGTACAATCAAAGTGGTTCAAATTATTGATGAGAAACGTCTAAAAGTTACAAGAGTACGAGCCGCGAAACGCAAAGTACAAGATATTAAATAGTACGAAAGGACGTTCGAAAATCCGAAACCGGGACCAGAGTCAACTCTTAACGCGCGACGCAACGGAGCAAAAATTACAAGTCAACTATGCACATGAATATAATATAATATATAATTAATTCTTAAAATTATATATATATTATATTATTTATTAAAACCCTCGACAAACTAGCAAACAAAAGCATTCGGCCTGATCCAGCTGGCCATGCGATCGCATGGCCCCAAAAGTTGGGTCAGGTCCTATAAATTTCGCGTGTTTTGGCCGAATTTCATACATAATTTTCAATCTCTCTCTCTCTCTCTCTCTCACACACACACACACACACACACACACACACACACATATATATATATATATATATATATATATATATATATATATATATATATATATATATAATTTTAATTTTAATTTAAGATTAATAATAATAAGGGTATGTTAGCGAATGTTGTAAGTGTTTAAGTCGAAATTCTGTCCGTGTAACGCTACGCTATTATTAATCATTGTAAGTTATGTTCAACCTTTTTAAATTAATGTCTCGTAACTAAGTTATTATTATGCTTATTTAAGCCGAAGTAATCGTGATATTGGGCTAAAATATTAAGAAGGGGTAATTGGGCTTTAGACCATAATTGGGGTTTGGACAAAAGAACGACACTTGTGGAAATTAGACTATGGGCTATTAATGGGCTTTATATTTGTTTAATTGAATGATAGTTCGTTAATTTAATATAAAGATTTACAATTGAACGTAATTATAAATAACCATATACACTCGATCGGACACGATGGGCGGGATATTTATAAGTACTAATAATCGTTCATTTAACCGGACACGGGAATGGATTAATAGTCAATAGACTCATTAAAGCAGGGGTGAATTATGTACAAGGACACTTGGCGTAATTTTTAACAAAGTATTAAAACCTTGTTATAGTTTAAGTCCCCAATTAGTTGGAATATTTGACTTCGGATATAAGGATAATTTGACGAGGACACTCGCACTTTATATTTATGACTGATGGACTGTTATGGACAAAAACCAGATGGACATATCGAATAATCCAGGACAAAGGACAATTAACCCATGGTAATAAACTAAAATCAACACGTCAAACATCATGATTACGGAAGTTTAAATAAGCATAATTCCTTTATTTTATATCTCATCGCACTTTTATTTACTGCCATTTTATTTATCTCTTTAATTTATCGCACTTTAAATTATTGCAATTTTATTATCGTCATTTACTTTACGCTTTAAATTAAGTTATATTTATTTTTAATATTTTACATTAAGTTTTAACTGCGACTAAAGTTTTAAAATCGACAAATCGGTCATTAAACGGTAAAAAAAACCCCTTTTTATAATAATAATAATACTACTTATATATATATATATATATATATATATATATATTTATACAAATATAGTTTTAAAAATATAGCGTTAAACTTGGCTAGTTCCCTGTGGACGAACCGGACTTACTAAAAACTACACTACTGTACGATTAGGTACACTGCCTATAAGTGTTTTAGCAAGGTTTAGGTATATCCACTCTATAAATAAATAAATAACTTGTGTAAAATTGTATCGTATTTAATAGTTTTTCATAATAAATATATAACTATTTCATACCCCTTCGCTTTAACATCAAGTATTTTTGGCGCCGCTGCCGGGAAAAAACAACGCCGAAAGCGAAACGCTATAAAAAAAGATTTTTATTAAGTTTTAATTTCTTTTTGTAAAAATACGTTTTAAATATTAAAAATACAAAAATATAAAAAGAAAAACAAAATATATATATTTTTAAGAGTTGTTCAAAATATATAAAATTATAAAGTATTTTTATTTCTATTTTAGTTTTTAAATATAAGTTTTATTTAATTTATATAAATATTTTATAAATATAAAAACAGAAGAAAAAAAAATATATCGGGCCACTACACTGTAGCAGCCCAACATCTGAACTGGATCCGAGGGTCATGCAACCGCATGGATTTATAACATACAACTCATGCGATCGCATGAGTTGAAAAGACAGCCCACATACCTGGTACGTACGATTAGGGTTAAAGTTTAATTATTATTATTATTATTAATTAATTAAGATTAAGGTTTAATTTAATATTAGTTAGTTTTAGATTTTAATTAATTTGTAATTTAAGTGTTAATTAGTTTTAATAAATATATAAACTTAATACTTTTATAAAATAATAATATAAAAATAATATTTTTATAAAATTGTAATTTTATCACTTTTTATATCTTTTTATATTTCGTATCTTTTTATACGTTTATTCGTATTTTTGTAATTTATCGTTCAAAATTAGTTAGTAACTTAGTATTTTGCCGTAGCTATTTTATATTTCTAGATTTTTAGGTTTTGCAGTAAAATCCCTTAAGTACTTTTTCTTTAGACTAAGATTTAGGTGCTTTAGAATTTTGCGAAGCCGTTTTAAGTTTATAGATTTTAAGTACTTTTTAAGTTATTGCCGTTTTGGATATAGAATTTCTTTTAAGCTTTAATACCTTTAGACGTAACTTTTAATTCTTAGTTTTTGGACTTTTAAGTTTCGACGCGCTACGTTCTTTTTATTATTTTTCGACCTTTTATTTTTCGACGTTTTTCGACGCGCTCTTTTTCTTTCTCATTTCTCGACGCTCTAGTTTTTAGGATATAGAATTTTCTATTTCTTCTCTAAAATTTCTTTAAATTTCGATGAAAAATTATTTTAAATGGTTAAATTGATAGACATCCAAAATTTTCTGGTTCGTAGTAATAGTTGGATTTGTTAGTGGCGAGTTGTGGGCTTCCGATTTAAAGGGTCCTGGCTACCTGCTGCATCTATTGGCTATTCGAAACGTGGGAAAAATCAGAAAAGTCTATTAATTTGATAACTTATATAATTTTTATTTTTATAACTAATAGGATATTCAGTGAATGCACCGAGCAAAACGTTCACCACCTTTCATACGTTCACCACCTGTAACTCGATCAAGACATCTAGCCAATATTGTCGCCATTGATTTTTATTTAGAATCGTCATCCATTTGACCAAATACTCTAATTCAAATTTCCGATAATTCATTTTTTGAACCCGACCTCACAATTGAGAATCCGGAGGATATTCAGGGACAATTCAGAGCTCCTGAACCACTAATCATTCCTCCTGAACCACAAATCACTCATCCAGAGATTGTCGAGGAAGAAAGCATTAAGTCAGAATCCCTTAGTGATTCAGATTCAACAAATTCAATAATGGAAAATCTGGAACCTCTAAGTATGGAAGACCGAATGAGAGCTAAACGCACTGGCCAAAGTCATACAATTACTCAACCAGACATTAATGAGCCAGATTATGAAATCAAAGGACAAATCCTACACATGGTAACTAATCAATGCCAATTTAGTGGTGCGCCGAAGGAAGATCCAAACGAACATCTTCGTACCTTTAATAGGATCTGTACTCTATTTAAAATTAGAGAAGTGGAGGATGAACAGATATATCTCATGTTATTTCCCTGAACTTTAAAGGGAGAAGCCAAAGATTGGTTAGAATCGTTACCTGAAGGGGCGATTGATACATGGGATGTTTTAGTTGAAAAATTTCTTAAACAATTTTTTCCGGCATCTAAAGCCGTAAGACTTCAAGGAGAAATTGTTACGTTCACACAAAATCCAAATGAAACTTTATATGAGGCGTGGACAAGATTTGGAAAATTGTTAAGAGGATATCCGCAACATGGTTTAGACACTTATCAAATAGTACAAATATTCTACCAAGGATGCGATATCACTACACGAAAAGACATCGATATAGCAGCTGGTGGTTCCATTATGAAGAAAACCGCAACTGAAGCTTACAAAATTATTGATAACACTGCTTCCCACTCACATGAGTGGCACCAAGAAAAAGACATCGTTCGATCATCTAAAGCGGCTAGAGCCGATTCTAGCCATGACTTCGATTCCATTTCCGCAAAGATAGATGCTGTCGAGAGACGAATGGAAAAGATGACTAAAGATATTCACTCGATACGAATTAGTTGCGAGCAGTGTGGAGGACCACATTTGACAAAAGATTGTCTCAGTTTTGAACAACCAATGGAACAAAGAGAGAATATTTCATACATTAACCAAAGGCCTGAAAATAATTATCAAAATAATTATCAACCGCCAAGACCAATCTACAATCAAAATCAGAATTATAACCGAAATGTTCCATACAACAACCAACAAGGTCCTAGCAATCAACAAGTATCTAACAATACTACAATCAGCAAAGACCTATTTTTCAAAATAAACCACCACAAACCGATGATAAAAAGCCAAATTTAGAAGATATGATGTCGAAGCTAGTTGAATCTCAAACTCAATTTTTTACATCTCAGAAACAAACTAATGAACAAAATGCTCAAGCATTTAGAAATCAACAAGCTTCTATTCAAAATTTAGAACAAGAAGTAAGCAACCTAGCAAGGTTGATAGGTGAAAGAAAATCGAGAAGTCTACCTAGCGATACAAATGCTAACCCCCGGAATGAAACAGCTAAAGCCATTACCACAAGAAGTGGTATTTGTGAGGACCCGTCCTAATCCATCTGGACGAAGTCATCAACATCTGGTCCCATAGCGAGGTACTGACATAAATATACCATGTTTGACTCCATATAGTATCTTTAAAATGAGTAAATGCACATCAGAAGACTTCTTTCATACCTGAGAATAAACATGCTTAAAAGTGTCAACCAAAAGGTTGGTGAGTTCATAGGTTTATCATAATAATCATTTCAATATATAAATAGACCACAAGATTTCCGTTTTTAAATATATGTACACTCGCAAGTGTATAAAAGTATTCTATAAGCTGTAGGCACCCGGTAACAAGCCTTAACGTTCATGTTTTACCCTCTGAAGTACACCAGATCAGGTGTGTTTATAATAACCTTGAAGTACTAAAGCATCCCATAGTCAGGATGGGGTTTGTCAGGCCCAATAGATCTATCTTTAGGATTCGCGCCTACCGTACATAGACAAGTAGTTTAATGTTACCAAGCTAAGGGTATATTTCTGGTTTAAACCCACATAGAATTAGTTTTAGTACTTGTGCCTATTTCATAAAACATTTATAAAATAACGCATGTATTCTCAGCCCAAAAATATATATAAAAAGGGAGTAATGAAACTCACCATATTGTATTTTGTAGTAAAAATACATATAATGACATTAAACAACTGAACAATGCAGGGTTGGTCTCGGATTCACGAACCTATATCATTTGTTTATTTATTAATACACATAATTGTATTTGAACAATATATATATATATTTATTAATTATATATATTTTTTTATTAAGGATATATGTGTTTTATATATTTATTTTGTTATATAAAATATTACTTTTCGTTATGTTATATATATTTAAATATATTTATATATATTACTTGTTATTTAAAACAGTACTTTAGTAATACTAAGATAATATTTAAAATAATAGTAGTGTTAATACTAATATTAATAAAACTGATAATATGATTTGTAATTCTATTAACAAATATATTAATAATAGTTTTTCATTAATCAATCTCATAATAATGATAATATCATCAGTTTTTAATAAAATGAATAATTTAATAATAATGGTCATGAAAATATTAATTTTTGATAATAATACTTAAATGATAAAATTTATAATAGTATTAATAATACTTATAAAAATATTAATGATTATAATGTTTCTAATACTTATAAATATAAGTTTGATTTAGTAATAATAATAATAATAACACTAACAATATCCATAATAATAATACTCATAATAATTATAATGATAATAATAATAAAAATAATAGTAGTCATAATAATAATAATGATAATAATAATAAATTGAAAGTGTATACCCTTTGAAAAGCCATTCTAAAAAGATTTGCCAAAGACCGGGCTCGAACCCCCGACCTCTCGTAACCCGCAACACATCTTAACCACTCAGCTGTACCAGTCTTTCTGTCTTAATCTAAGACTAAAAATCTTATAACCCGTAATTAAATGATCCTACCTTCTTCTTCCTCCTCAACTCAATCGAATCATTCACACTCCAATCATCAAGACAGAGATTTAGATAATTCCAAATAATAACAAATTAAATACTCAGAGTTTATATTAATTGAAAACAAAAAATAAAAATAAAAAAAAAACTCGCATGCTGCTGGTTACGGTTCCTTTAAAAAAAAGAATTTTTGATTTTTGATTTTGAGTATGTTTTAGACAAATGTTACAATACGAATCTAACTTCAAATCATTCCTATAAACTAATTAAATCGTCAATTGAACCATAAACCCAAAAACCACTTCGAATTTCATGAAGAACTAGACAGTTGACTTTTTAATTTTGAAGTTTGACTCTTCAAATTCGCGTTCGATACTAGGAATTGAAAGTTGAGATTTTAGATAAAGTTTACATGTACGATTCCTAACAAGACCTCATTTATAGATTATGAGAATTCGTTTGAAATTGAACTTTTGTAAAATTGAATACAAGAACAGAGTTGGAAACTGTTTTTTTTATATATCTATATATATATATATATATTTTCTATATAAATTAACAGCTATAAGAAGTAATTAAAATTTGTATATGATACTGTGAGGTCGACTCCTTCCTTTTAACACTGATTTGTTCGTGTTTTATAACAATTGTAGGTTAACAATAATTTTAATTAGAAAACAAAATAAATAAATAAAAGAAAACTAAAGGTGAGATCGATAGCTACTGGTTCTTGTTTGCATCTGTTATGTAATTCGTTTGGTAACCAATTCAGAGACAAAGTCAACAATTTGTTACAGTTTGAAAGATATATGTAACAACTTTAGTACGATTTAATCAGTTTTTCAAATTTATTTTAATTAATATTAATAGTTAATAGATATATATTAATAATAATATTATTAATAATAATAATAATTCTAATAACAATGATAACATATATTATTACAATTTTTTTATAATAATATCAAAATAATAGATACAATAATAATATAATAATACTAATAATATTAATGATAATGATAATGAATTGTATTTTAATAATAATAAAATAATTAACAAAAATTTTAATAGTTTTAATAGAAATAATAATGATAATGATGAACAATAATAACAATGCTAATACTTAACAATAATTCTTTTTAATATACTAAATTAATGTTACCACATAACTATTTATATTATAAATTTCTATATATATGTATTTTACAAATTGCAATACTTTTATATATAATTATGTATAGATATTATATATATATATATATATATATATATATATATATATATATATATATATATATATATATATATATATATATATATATATATATATAACATCATTATCCTACAATTGTTTTATTATTAACTTTGTTAAGAAAATAAGATGATTATTTCTAAGTAATGTATTCCGAGTTTTAAACTATATATATCTATTCTTAATTACTATACTATATATATAGTTATATTTTAATACAAAGTTTTATTGTATATCATGAATTATTTTACATTTTCAATTCTACTGATTGATTGTTATTTTATTATTTCTTACTATTATTTATACACATATATTTATATTTATATGTATATGCACATTTATAAAATAAACAATTGTTCGTGAATCGTTGGTGATAGTCAAGGTTTAAATAGGTATATGAAATAGTTCAAAATTTTCGAGACTTAACCTTACGGACTTTGCTTATCGTGTCGAAAACATATAAAGATTAAGTTTAAATTTAGTCAGAAATTTTCGGGTCATCACAGTACCTACCCGTTAAAGAAATTTCGTCCCGAAATTTGAGTGAGGTGATCATGGCTAACCCATAACATGTTCTCATGACGAATATGAGTTGATAAATAGAGTTTTATTATTATTGACTTTTATGGATAAAACAATTCAATTATTCGAAGAGCACGAGTGAAGCTATCACAAAAGAGTGAAATGATGGAAATAAGATTTGTCTTGACTTTTGACGTAGTCACGATTGAATTTAGAAAATATGGTGCGTCTTAACTTTTGACGTCGTCTTGATTGAATTCCGGAATTCAAGGGATTTAAAGAAAATCTTCGAAATCTAAAAGATTTGATTCTTTGGCGAATGAGGAAATTAAGATCTCTATAATTAAATACGATGATCTGCTTTGATTACTCTGTCTGGCATTTCTATTATAAATTTACCTCTTCCGTTTTATTATTCTCACAATTCAGATACTTCCTTTTCTTAATCCATACTTCTATTGCTTAATCCGGTACTGATCCTTGTCCTTCATCTGACAATCACTTCTGTCTTCCTCCGTTTTCATCTACCACCGGAGGAATCGACTCTCTTCTACTTCGCCCTTGGGGTTATAGTGTTTTTAATTCTTCCGTGTCTTTATGTTGCGATAAACATGGATATACACGGTTTGTAATTTATGTGTTGTTATCGGGCTTTATATTCTCCCTTATATTTCAAAGCTCTATGCTTTTGTTTTCTCTTCCCGACTTCAAGTCAAGCGAATAATGGTCTAGAATTTGTAGATATAGAGTTTCGAATGATTATAATGTTCTAAGCAGGAAGGAACGTGATAGCACGATTTGATTTTCAAATTTATCAACATTACGAAAGATAGAACTATCAAGAATACATTTTCTTGATATGTTCAGAAGTTAAGTAGAATGAAAGAGTTATGTAACATGGCACATGATGACGTTATGATCTGTGAATCATCATGTTCCAATAGAACTTCCAGCATGACTTACTGTAATATAATCACGTTGGCCGGGCGTCATTATATTATACTAACTCATGCTTCAACTCCCTACACTTCTCCATAAACCATTCATAATTTAAACTCGAATTTTATAGAAGGATAGAAACTAAAATAGTTTCTTTTATGATGTAACATAGATAGTACGAGAAGATAGATAATTTCGGAGAAAGATATTTATGAAAATATCCTCAGAAGATATTTTGGAATTTCTAAGTTCGAAAGTTAATGAAGAAAAATTTTCCGCAAGATTTTAACATGACTAAGGAGCAAGATATTCTCTAAAGATTTCATCTGATCCAGAATTACCTGGGTTCTTTGAATACAGAGTTTGATCCTTGTATTGGTCCTTGATCTCCTTCATGGTTTGCTCAATCCTTTTTTCGGTACCAAATTTTTCTATCGAGCGTTTAACTTTTAACCATTAAGACCATCTACAACATGCTGCTTCGTCAGCATTTAATGCTACCATATCTGAATCATCAGTTATCAATCCGAGGTGGGTTCAAGAGAATTGTGTTTTTAGATGATTAAACGCTGATGGTAATATGGTGGAATATAAAAGGTTCTCCGATAACAATAAAAGAGCACATAGATATATCAAGGTTGTAATAATACAGTTGTTTCGAACGAAAAGTCGAAGTTGATTTGCCGGAGCTATGACAAAATTGACTAATTTGAAGATGAATTGTAAAATTATTTTCGGTAATAATAACGCCAGAGGAGCTAACACAGATGCGTGTTAGACGTTTACTCAGATTCCGAGAGTTTTCAGATGCATGACTGTATGCCTAAATCTTTTTTTCCGTAGATGAAGTGCGGTTGGTTCCTTCTCTCGATTGAGGTGTTTCAAGAATTATGAAAGGTTTGAGCGCAAATTGTATTCGTCAAGATACAAATGAGGTTTAAGATGAGATCAAGTGGCAAACTTGAAGAAATGTTTAGTTTCATATGTTATATTCAATATTTTAATTCATTTTAATTGTTCAATGTTATTAGTCCATAGTCGATAGTCCACAGTTATAGTCCAATAATTCATATATAATTTAATACATAATATTCGAATTAATTAATACGTATCGTGACCCGTGTACATGTCTCAGACTCGATCACAACTCAAACTATATATATTATTATAGAATCAACCTCAACCCTGTATAGAGAACTCGATCATTACTGCATATAGAGTGTCTATGGTGATTCCAAATAATATATATAGATACGTCGATATGATATTTCAAAACCTTGTATACGTGTCCCGATATTTAAAGTGCGTAAAATAAATAACAGAAAATAAATGACGATAAATAAAGTGCGTAAAGTAAATAACAGAAATTAAATGACGATAAATAAAATTGCGATAATTAAATTGCGATAAACAAACTGCGATAAATAAAATGTAATCAGTTAACTTGGAACAGTTAGCTGGAACAGTTAGCGTGGATTCTTAACAAAATTTTTCGTAGTTAATTTGTTTGTTTCTATCAAATTTTTATTTCGTCAAATGTTTTCTTCATTATGCCACTTGTTGAATTCTGATAGGTCAAAATCCAAATATGAAATTGAATGAAAATGGTTATTCTGCGGTGAACAGATACGTATATCGGTGACTGCAGGTAGGATAGTAAATGATTGTTGAATCAGAATCGAAGAATGTACAATGTAACTTATTAATGTGAAATCTAAATATTCTTCGGGTATTACCTACCCGTTAAAATATTTTCACCATTAACAGTTTGTACAAAAGAATTTTTAATCACAATTTTTATGAAAAATATATATATAATATATATTTTCTTCAGATAATATCATGGATCTATTGAGTTATTATGATATTAAACTCATATGATTTTCGGTTTGAGCTAGAATAAGAAATCTTTAAAACTTTTAGAAACTACATATTCTTCTCAGAATATTAATGAAGTTATGGGTCAATACTTCATCGGTTATTGTTGTTGGTACTTCTTGGTATCTATGGTGCGTATGATGTTGATGTTCGTGGGACAGATTGTGAATTTGAGGTGTGAGATGCGGATGTTGCTGTTGCTGGATGGTGGTGGTACTGTTGATGTTGCTGATGGTGGTGCTGTTTATGCTGCTGGTGCTGCTGATGGTGATGGGGCTGATGTTGATGGTGCTCGTGGTGCTTGTGATGCTTGTAAATCACGCACTATTCTTGTCAGGGTTTCTATCCTACCCTCTATCATTTCTATCCAACCACTCATCTAATTCGATAGATTTTAATTATCAATTCGAAGTTCCCTAACTTCTTCTAATATTCCTCTTTGATTTGTATTCGAAAGTAGAGGTTGAATATTTTCTGAGATTGCAGTAATATGACCTTCGAGGCGGAATATTTTGGCAAGAAGAGTGAAAACAGTGTTGCGCATAGGTTCATCGGTGAGTACATCGTTTTCTCTGAGGTTAGGTGGTAAGTTTGGTTCACGGTAGGGCTCGCCTTCTTCGTTTCTCCATTGAGTGAGTAAGTCTCGGACCCACCCCCATCTCCTCCAGAAAGAAAAATAGCTAAACGGTGGAGACACTTCGGGTTCATTGACTTCGGAATCTACTTCAATACGCATCTCGAAGTAGCTTCCGGAACTAATGGAATCCAAACTAGGTATATGATCCATCTTTCACGATGAGTATGAAATGATTTTTAGAATATCGGATGATATTCTAATTACATAGAATACCTATATATAGTACAGAAGATCCCGTGAATTACGGAGGAAATTTAGGAAACGTGTCAGACAAGATTTAATGTGATGGGATGTGAATTTGTCTGTACATCATCTGTGCAATAATTGCAATAAGACGTGTCGAGACTAAAATGATAGGTAGATACTTTTTGACAAAGAACGGTAAACAAAACTTTTGACATGCAGACCAAGTTCAAGTCCAGACTTATTAATGTATCCTAACAACTACGAGGTCAAAGTCCAGACTCATTAATGTATCCTAACAACTACCAGTTAGACACACTAATGCAAGACCTGGTTCGCTAAGACCACCGCTCTGATACCACCTGTGAGGACCCGTCCTAATCCATCTGGACGAAGTCATCAACATCTGGTCCCATAGCGAGGTACTGACCTAAATATACCATGTTTGACTCCATATAGTATCTTTAAAATGAGTAAATGCACAGCGGAAGACTTCTTTCATACCTGAGAATAAACATGCTTAAAAGTGTCAACCAAAAGGTTGGTGAGTTCATAGGTTTATCATAATAATCATTTCAACATATAAATAGACCACAAGATTTCTGTTTTTAAATATATGTACACTCGCAAGTGCATAAAAGTATTCTATAAGCTGTAGGCACACGGTAACAAGCCTTAACGTTCATGTTTTACCCTCTGAAGTACACCAGATCAAGTGTGTTTATAATAACCTCGAAGTACTAAAGCATCCCATAGTCAGGATGGGGTTTGTCAGGCCCAATAGATCTATCTTTAGGATTCGCGCCTACCGTACATAGACAAGTAGTTTAATGTTACCAAGCTAAGGGTATATTTCTGGTTTAAACCCACATAGAATTAGTTTTAGTACTTGTGCCTATTTCGTAAAACATTTATAAAATAACGCATGTATTCTCAGCCCAAAAATATATATAAAAAGGGAGTAATGAAACTCACCATATTGTATTTTGTAGTAAAAATACATATAACGACATTAAACAACTGAACAATGCAGGGTTGGCCTCGGATTCACGAACCTATATCATTTGTTAATTTATTAATACACATAATTGTATTTGAACAATATATATATATATTTATTAATTATATATATTTTTTTATTAAGGATATATGTGTTTTATATATTTATTTTGTTATATAAAATATTACTTTTCGTTATGTTATATATATTTAAATATATTTATATATATTACTTGTTATTTAAAACAGTACTTTAGTAATACTAAGATAATATTTAAAATAATAGTAGTGTTAATACTAATATTAATAAAACCGATAATATGATTTGTAATTCTATTAACAAATATATTAATAATAGTTTTTTATTAATCAATCTCATAATAATGATAATATCATCAGTTTTTAATAAAATGAATAATTTAATAATAATGGTCATGAAAATATTAATTTTTGATAATAATACTTAAATGATAAAATTTATAATAGTATTAATGATACTTATAAAAATATTAATGATTATAATGTTTCTAATACTTATAAATATAAGTTTGATTTAGTAATAATAATAATAATAATAATAACACTAACAATATCCATAATAATAATACTCATAATAATTATAATAATAATAAAAATAAAAATAATAGTAGTCATAATAATAATAATGATAATAATAATAAATTGAAAGTGTATACCCTTTGAAAAGCCATTCTAAAAAGATTTGCCAAAGACCGGGCTCGAACCCCCGACCTCTCGTAACCCGCAACACATCTTAACCACTCAGCTGTACCAGTCTTTCTGTCTTAATCTAAGACTAAAAATCTTATAACCCGTAATTAAATGATCCTACCTTCTTCTTCCTCCTCAACTCAATCGAATCATTCACACTCCAATAATCAAGATAGAGATTTAGATAATTCCAAATAATAACAAATTAAATACTCAGAGTTTATATTAATTGAAAACAAAAAATAAAAATAAAAAAAAAACTCGCATGCTGCTGGTTACGGTTCCTTTAAAAAAAAGAATTTTTGATTTTTGATTTTGAGTATGTTTTAGACAAATGTTACAATACGAATCTAACTTCAAATCATTCCTATAAACTAATTAAATCGTCAATTGAACCATAAACCCAAAAACTACTTCGAATTTCATGAAGAACTAGACAGTTGACTTTTTAGTTTTGAAGTTTGACTCTTCAAATTCGCGTTCGATACTAGGAACTGAAAGTTGAGATTTTAGATAAAGTTTACATGTACGATTCCTAACAAGACCTCATTTATAGATTTTGAGAATTCGTTTGAAATTGAACTTTTGTAAAATTGAATACAAGAACAGAGTTGGAAAGTGTTTTTTTTTTATATCTATATATATATATTTTTCTATATAAATTAACAGCTATAATAAGTAATTAAAATTTGTATATGATACTGTGAGGTCGACTCCTTCCTTTTAACACTGATTTGTTCGTGTTTTATAACAATTGTAGGTTAACAATAATTTTAATTAGAAAACAAAATAAATAAATAAAAGAAAACTAAAGGTGAGATCGATAGCTACTGGTTCTTGTTTGCATCTGTTATGTAATTCGTTTGGTAACCAATTCAGAGACAAAGTCAACAATTTGTTACAGTTTGAAAGATATATGTAACAACTTTAGTACGATTTAATCAGTTTTTCAAATTTATTTTAATTAATATTAACAGTTAATAGATATATATTAATAATAATATTATTAATAATAATAATAATTCTAATAACAATGATAACAGATATTATTACAATTTTTTTTATAATAATATCAAAATAATAGATACAATAATAATATAATAATACTAATAATATTTATGATAATGATAATGAATTGTATTTTAATAATAATACAATAATTAACAAAAAATTTAATAGTTTTAATAGAAATAATAATGATAATGATGAACGATAATAACAATGCTAATACTTAACAATAATTCTTTTTAATATACTAAATTAATGTTACCACATAACTATTTATATTATAAATTTCTATATATATGTATTTTACAAATTGCAATATTTTTATATATAATTATGTATTGATATTATATATATATATATATATAACATCATTATCCTACAATTGTTTTATTATTAACTTTGTTAAGAAAATAAGATGATTATTTCTAAGTAATGTATTCCGAGTTTTAAACTATATATATCTATTCTTAATTACTATACTATATATATAGTTATATTTTAATACAAAGTTTTATTGTATATCATGAATTATTTTACATTTTCAATTCTACTGATTGATTGTTATTTTATTATTTCTTACTATTATTTATACACATATATTTATATTTATATGTATATGCACATTTATAAAATAAACAATTGTTCGTGAATCGTTGGTGATAGTCAAGGTTTAAATAGGTATATGAAATAGTTCAAAATTTTCGAGACTTAACCTTACGGACTTTGCTTATCGTGTCGAAAACATATAAAGATTAAGTTTAAATTTAGTCAGAAATTTTCGGGTCATCACAGTACCTACCCGTTAAAGAAATTTCGTCCCGAAATTTGAGTGAGGTGATCATGGCTAAACCATAACATGTTCTCATGACGAATATGAGTTGATAAATAGAGTTTTATTATTATTGACTTTTATGGATAAAACAATTCAATTATTCGAAGAGCACGAGTGAAGCTATCACAAAAGAGTGAAATGATGGAAATAAGATTTGTCTTGACTTTTGACGTAGTCACGATTGAATTTAGAAAATATGGTGCGTCTTAACTTTTGACGTCGTCTTGATTGAATTCCGGAATTCAAGGGATTTAAAGAAAATCTTCGAAATCTAAAAGATTTGATTCTTTGGCGAATGAGGAAATTAAGATCTCTATAATTAAATACGATGATCTCTTTGATTACTCTGTCTGGCATTTCTATTATAAATTTACCTCTTCCGTTTTATTATTCTCACAATTCAGATACTTCCTTTTCTTAATCCATACTTCTATTGCTTAATCCGGTACTGATCCTTGTCCTTCATCTGACAATCACTTCTGTCTTCCTCCGTTTTCATCTACCACCGGAGGAATCGACTCTCTTCTACTTCGCCCTTGGGGTTATAGTGTTTTTAATTCTTCCGTGTCTTTATGTTGCGATAAACATGGATATACACGGTTTGTAATTTATGTGTTGTTATCGGGCTTTATATTCTCCCTTATATTTCGAAGCTCTATGCTTTTGTTTTCTCTTCCCGACTTCAAGTCAAGCGAATAATGGTCTAGAATTTGTAGATATAGAGTTTCGAATGATTATAATGTTCTAAGCAGGAAGGAACGTGATAGCATGATTTGATTTTCAAATTTATCAACATTACGAAAGATAGAACTATCAAGAATACATTTTCTTGATATGTTCAGAAGTTAAGTAGAATGAAAGAGTTATGTAACATGGCACATGATGACGTTATGATCTGTGAATCATCATGTTCCAATAGAACTTCCAGCATGACTTACTGTAATATAATCACGTTGGCCGGGCGTCATTATATTATACTAACTCATGCTTCAACTCCCTACACTTCTCCATAAACCATTCATAATTTAAACTCGAATTTTATAGAAGGATAGAAACTAAAATAGTTTCTTTTATGATGTAACATAGATAGTACGAGAAGATAGATAATTTCGGAGAAAGATATTTATGAAAATATCCTCAGAAATATCGAAGATATTTATGATGATATTTTGGAATTTCTAAGTTCGAAAGTTAATGAAGAAAAATTTTCCGCAAGATTTTAACATGACTAAGGAGCAAGATATTCTCTAAAGATTTTATCGGATCCAGAATTACCTGGGTTCTTTGAATACAAAGTTTGATCCTTGTATTGGTCCTTGATCTCCTTCATGGTTTGCTCAATCCGTTTTTCGGTACCAAATTTTTCTATCGAGCGTTTAACTTTTGACCATTAAGACCATCTACAACATGCTGCTTCGTCAGCATTTAATGCTACCATATCTGAATCATCAGTTATCAATCCGAGGTGGGTTCAAGAGAATTGTGTTTTTAGATGATTAAACGCTGATGGTAATATGGTGGAATATAAAAGGTTCCCCGATAACAATAAAAGAGCACATAGATATATCAAGGTTGTAATAATACAGTTGTTTCGAACGAAAAGTCGAAGTTGATTTGCTGGAGCTATGACAAAATTGACTAATTTGAAGGGGAATTGTAAAATTATTTTCGGTAATAATAACGCCAGAGGAGCTAACACAGATGCGTGTTAGACGTTTACTCAGATTCCGAGAGTTTTTAGATGCATGACTGTATGCCTAAATCTTTTCTTCCGTAGATGAAGTGCGGTTGGTTCCTTCTCTCGATTGAGGTGTTTCAAGAATTATGAAAGGTTTGAGCGCAAATTGTATTCGTCAAGATACAAATGAGGTTTAAGATGAGTTCAAGTGGAAAACTTGAAGAATGTTTAGTTTCATATGTTATATTCAATATTTTAATTCATTTTAATTGTTCAATGTTATTAGTCCACAGTCGATAGTCCACAGTTATAGTCCAATAATTCATATATAATTTAATACATAATATTCGAATTAATTAATACGTATCGTGACCCGTGTACATGTCTCAGACTCGATCACAACTCAAACTATATATATTATTATAGAATCAACCTCAACCCTGTATAGAGAACTCGATCATTACTGCATATAGAGTGTCTATGGTGATTCCAAATAATATATATAGATGCGTCGATATGATATTTCAAAACCTTGTATACGTGTCACGATATTTAAAGTGCGTAAAATAAATAACAGAAAATAATTGACGATAAATAAAGTGCGTAAAGTAAATAACAGAAATTAAATGACGATAAATAAAATTGCGATAATTAAATTGCGATAAACAAATTGCGATAAATAAAATGTAATCAGTTAACTTGGAACAGTTAGCTGGAACAGTTAGCGTGGATTCTTAACAAAATTTTTCGTAGTTAATTTGTTTGTTTCTATCAAATTTTTATTTCGTCAAATGTTTTCTTCATTATGCCACTTGTTGAATTCTGATAGGTCAAAATCCAAATATGAAATTGAATGAAAATGGTTATTCTGCGGTGAACAGATACGTATATCGGTGACTGCAGGTAGGATAGTAAATGATTGTTGAATCAGAATCGAAGAATGTACAATGTAACTTATTAATGTGAAATCTAAATATTCTTCGGGTATTACCTACCCGTTAAAATATTTTCACCATTAACAGTTTGTACAAAAGAATTTTTAATCACAATTTTTATGAAAAATATATATATAATATATATTTTCTTCAGATAATATCATGGATCTATTGAGTTATTATGATATTAAACTCATATGATTTTCGGTTTGAGCTAGAATAAGAAATCTTTAAAACTTTTAGAAACTACATATTCTTCTCAGAATATTAATGAAGTTATGGGTCAATACTTCATCGGTTATTGTTGTTGGTACTTCTTGGTATCTATGGTGCGTATGATGTTGATGTTCGTGGGACAGATTATGAATTTGAGGTGTGAGATGCGGATGTTGCTGTTGTTGGATGGTGGTGGTACTGTTGATGTTGCTGATGGTGGTGCTGTTTATGCTGCTGGTGCTGCTGATGGTGACGGGGCTGATGTTGATGGTGCTCGTGGTGCTTGTGATGCTTGTAAATCACGCACTATTCTTGTCAGGGTTTCTATCCTACCCTCTATCATTTCTATCCAACCACTCATCTGATTCGATAGATTTTAATTATCAATTCGAAGTTCCCTAACTTCTTCTAATATTCCTCTTTGATTTGTATTCGGAAGTAGAGGTTGAATATTTTCTGAGATTGCAGTAATATGACCTTCGAGGCGGAATATTTTGGCAAGAAGAGTGAAAACAGTGTTGCGCATAGGTTCACCGGTGAGTACATCGTTTTCTCTGAGGTTAGGTGGTAAGTTTGGTTCACGGTAGGGCTCGCCTTCTTCGTTTATCCATCGAGTGAGTAAGTCTCGGACCCACCCCCATCTCCTCCAGAAAGAAAAATAGCTAAACGGTGGAGACACTTCGGGTTCATTGACTTCGGAATCTACTTCAATACTCATCTCAAAGTCGCTTCCGGAACTAATGGAATCCAAACTAGGTGTATGATCCATCTTTCACGATGAGTATGAAATGATTTTTAGAATATCGGATGATATTCTAATTACATAGAATACCTATATATAGTACAGAAGATCCCGTGAATTACGAAGGAAATTTAGGAAACGTGTCAGACAAGTTTAATGTGATGGGATGTGAATTTGTCTGTATATCATCTGTGCAATAATTGTAATAAGACGTGTCGAGACTAAAATGATAGGTAGATACTTTTTGACAAAGAACGGTAAGCAAAACTTTTGACATGCAGACCAAGTTCAAGTCCAGACTTATTAATGTATCCTAACAACTACGAGGTCAAATTCCAGACTCATTAATGTATCCTAACAACTACCAGTTAGACACACTAATGCAAGACCTGGTTCACTAAGACCACCGCTCTGATACCACCTGTGAGGACCCGCCCTAATCCATCTGGACGAAGTCATCAACATCTGGTCCCATAGCGAGGTACTGACCTAAATATACCATGTTTGACTCCATATAGTATCTTTAAAATGAGTAAATGCACAGCGGAAGACTTCTTTCATACCTGAGAATAAACATGCTTAAAAGTGTCAACCAAAAGGTTGGTGAGTTCATAGGTTTATCATAATAATCATTTCAATATATAAATAGACCACAAGATTTCCGTTTTTAAATATATGTATACTCGCAAGTGTATAAAAGTATTCTATAAGCTGTAGGCACCCGGTAACAAGTCTTAACGTTCATGTTTTACCCTCTGAAGTACACCAGATCAAGTGTGTTTGTAATAACCTCGAAGTACTAAAGCATCCCATAGTCAGGATGGGGTTTGTCAGGCCCAATAGATCTATCTTTAGGATTCGCGCCTACCGTACATAGACAAGTAGTTTAATTTTACCAAACTAAGGGTATATTTCTGGTTTAAACCCACATAGAATTAGTTTTAGTACTTGTGCCTATTTCATAAAACATTTATAAAATAACGCATGTATTCTCAGCCCAAAAATATATATAAAAAGGGAGTAATGAAACTCACCATATTTTAATTTGTAGTAAAAATACATATAACGACATTAAACAACTGAACAATGCAGGGTTGGCCTCGGATTCACGAACCTATATCATTTGTTTATTTATTAATACACATAATTGTATTTGAACAATATATATATATATATATATATATATATATATATATATATATATATATATATATATATATATATATATATATATATATTTATTAATTATATATATATTTTTTTATTAAGGATATATGTGTTTTATATATTTATTTTGTTATATAAAATATTACTTTTCGTTATGTTATATATATTTAAATATATTTATATATATTACTTGTTATTTAAAACAGTACTTTATTAATACTAAGATAATATTTAAAATAATAGTAGTGTTAATACTAATATTAATAAAACCGATAATATGATTTGTAATTCTATTAACAAATATATTAATAATAGTTTTTCATTAATCAATCTCATAATAATGATAATATCATCAGTGTTTAATAAAATGAATAATTTAATAATAATGGTCATGAAAATATTAATTTTTGATAATAATACTTAAATGATAAAATTTATAATAGTATTAATAAAACTTATAAAAATATTAATGATTATAATGTTTCTAATACTTATAAATATAAGTTTGATTTAGTAATAATAATAATAATAACACTAACAATATCCATAATAATAATACTCATAATAATTATAATGATAATAATAATAAAAATAATAGTAGTCATAATAATAATAATGATAATAATAATAAATTGAAAGTGTATACCCTTTGAAAAGCCATTCTAAAAAGATTTGCCAAAGACCGGGCTCGAACCCCCGACCTCTCGTAACCCGCAACACATCTTAACCACTCAGCTGTACCAGTCTTTCTGTCTTAATCTAAGATTAAAAATCTTATAACCCGTAATTAAATGATCCTACCTTCTTCTTCCTCCTCAACTCAATCGAATCATTCACACTCCAATCATCAAGACAGAGATTTAGATAATTCCAAATAATAACAAATTAAATACTCAGAGTTTATATTAATTGAAAACAAAAAATAAAAATAAAAAAAAAACTCGCATGCTGCTGGTTACGGTTCCTTTAAAAAAAAGAATTTTTGATTTTTGATTTTGAGTATGTTTTAGACAAATGTTACAATACGAATCTAACTTCAAATCATTCCTATAAACTAATTAAATCGTCAATTGAACCATAAACCCAAAAACCACTTCGAATTTCATGAAGAACTAGACAGTTGACTTTTTAGTTTTGAAGTTTGACTCTTCAAATTCGCGTTCGATACTAGGAATTGAAAGTTGAGATTTTAGATAAAGTTTACATGTACGATTCCTAACAAGACCTCATTTATAGATTTTGAGAATTCGTTTGAAATTGAACTTTTGTAAAATTGAATACAAGAACAGAGTTGGAAACTGTTTTTTTTATATCTATATATATATATATTTTTTCTATATAAATTAACAACTATAAGAAGTAATTAAAATTTGTATATGATACTGTGAGGTCGACTCCTTCCTTTTAACACTGATTTGTTCGTGTTTTATAACAATTGTAGGTTAACAATAATTTTAATTAGAAAACAAAATAAATAAATAAAAGAAAACTAAAGGTGAGATCGATAGCTACTGGTTCTTGTTTGCATCTGTTATGTAATTCGTTTGGTAACCAATTCAGAGACAAAGTCAACAATTTGTTACAGTTTGAAAGATATATGTAACAACTTTAGTACGATTTAATCAGTTTTTCAAATTTATTTTAATTAATATTAATAGTTAATAGATATATATTAATAATAATATTATTAATAATAATAATAATTCTAATAACAATGATAACAGATATTATTACAATTTTTTTTATAATAATATCAAAATAATAGATACAATAATAATATAATAATACTAATAATATTAATGATAATGATAATGAATTGTATTTTAATAATAATACAATAATTAACAAAAATTTTAATAGTTTTAATAGAAATAATAATGATAATGATGAACGATAATAACAATGCTAATACTTAACAATAATTCTTTTTAATATACTAAATTAATGTTACCACATAACTATTTATATTATAAATTTCTATATATATGTATTTTACAAATTACAATATTTTTATATATAATTATGTATATATATTATATATATATAACATCATTATCCTACAATTGTTTTATTATTAACTTTGTTAAGAAAATAAGATGATTATTTCTAAGTAATGTATTCCGAGTTTTAAACTATATATATCTATTCTTAATTACTATACTATATATATAGTTATATTTTAATACAAAGTTTTATTGTATATCATGAATTATTTTACATTTTCAATTCTACTGATTGATTATTATTTTATTATTTCTTACTATTATTTATACACATATATTTATATTTATATGTATATGCACATTTATTTATAAACAATTGTTCGTGAATCGTTGGTGATAGTCAAGGTTTAAATAGGTATATGAAATAGTTCAAAATTTTCGAGACTTAACCTTACGGACTTTGCTTATCGTGTCGAAAACATATAAAGATTAAGTTTAAATTTAGTCGGAAATTTTCGGGTCATCACAGTATTACACTTAAACCACCTGAAATACCTGTAATTTCTGATGACTCTATTCCTATTCCACAAGAACCACAGCCTGAGCAAGATAAGGAAACAGAACCGGTAGTTGAAAAGGTTAATGAAGATAACATAGTTAAGGCTAAACCTTATGTTAAACCATACCAACCACCACTTCCTTACCCGAGTAAAATGAGAAAAGAAAGACTTGAAGCCGAGCAATCCAAATTCTTGGATATGTTTAAACAAATAAATGTAAATCTTTCTTTCAGGAATGCCAAGATATGCTAAATTTCTGAAAGATCTAATCACAAATAGAAAGAAAATGGATGAACTTTCGGCTGTTACTATGAATGTTAATTGTTCTGTAGTGCTGTTGAATAAGATACCAGAAAAATTATCAGATCCATGAAGTTTCACAATTCCATGTGTTCTGGGTAGTCTTAGTTCAATAGAAGCATTGGCAGACTTAGGTGCTAGTATAAATTTAATGTCGTATTCACTATACGCTAAACTAGACCTCAAAGAATTGAAACCAACACGAATAAGCATACAACTAGCCGATCGATCAGTAAAATATCCTAGAGGGATAATGGAAAACATGCTAGTTAAAGTTGGTACTTTAGTATTTCCAGTAGATTTTGTTATTCTGGACATGGAAGAAGATTCTCGAGTTCCTCTCATATTAGGAAGACCATTCTTAAACACGGCTAAAGCAATAATAGACGTGTTCGGTAAGAAACTGACCCTAAGTATAGAGGACGAGAGTGTTACCTTTTCTGTTGATAGAGCCATGTAACAACTGCAATCTGCAGATGATACATGTTATTACATTCAAACTATAGATTCACATGCAGAATTGTTAGAAGAATTTCCAGAATTACAAGGAACATGAGAATATTCTTTAGGAGAAGGAACTGAACCAATTGATGAAGCTGAAATGATAGCTGCACTTATGGCTAATGGATATGAACCAACAACAAAAGAAATTCAAATGCTAAAAGAGGAAGACAGATATCGATACAAATCTTCGATAGAAGAACCACCGACATTAGAGTTAAAGCCACTTCCAAACCATTTCGAATATGCTTATTTACATGGTGAATCTGAATTACCTGTAATAATATCGTCTTCTCTTACTGAAAATGAAAAATCTCAGCTCATTTTTGTGCTAAAAGCTCATAAACCAGCTATTGCATGGAAAATTCATGATATTAAAGGAATAAGTCATTCGTATTGCACACATAAAATCCTTATGGAAGAAGGTCATAAAACGTATGTGCAACGCCAACGAAGACTAAATTCTAATATGCAAGATGTTGTTAAGAAAGAAATTATTAAACTGCTAGATGCAGGTTTAATTTATCCAATTTCTAATAGTCCATGGGTAAGCCCAGTTCAATGCGTGCCTAAGAAGGGTGGCATGACTGTCATTACAAATGAGAAAAATGAGCTTATTCCTACTAGGACTGTAACAGGATGGCGTGTTTGTATTGATTATAGAAAATTAAATGACGCCACCAGAAAAGATCACTTTCCCTTACCTTTCATTGATCAAATGTTGGAAAGATTAGCCGGAAACAGTTACTATTGTTTTCTTGATGGTTTTTCCGGATACTTTCAGATTCCAATAGCACCCGAAGACCAAGAGAAAACCACATTCACGTGCCCTTATGGTACTTTTACTTACAAACGCATGCCATTTGGACTTTGCAACGCCCCTGCAACCTTTCAAAGGTGCATGATGGTGATTTTTCACGACATGATAGAAGAATGCATGGAAGTTTTCATGGATGACTTTTCAGTCTTCGGTGATACATTTGAATCATGTCTAGTTAATCTTGAACGAATGCTTATTAGATGCAAACAATCAAATCTAGTACTTGGTCATAAAATTTCAAAGGAAGGTATTGAAGTGGGTAGAGCTAAAGTAGATGTAATTGCTAAACTTCCACATCCCACCAATGTTAGAGGAGTTAGGAGTTTTCTAGGGCATGCCAGTTTTTACCGATGTTTCATAAAAGATTTTTCTAAAATTGGAACTCCTATGAATAAACTCCTAGAAAAGGATGCTCCATTCATCTTTTCAGATGAATGCATCAAATATTTTAATATTCTTAAAGAAAAACTCACTAATGCACCGATCATGATAACTCCAAATTGGAATCTACCATTTGAACTCATGTGCGATGCAAGTGATTTTGCAATGAGAGCCGTTTTAGGACAAAGGATTGAAAAATGATTTCAACCTATTTATTACACTATTAAGACGTTACAAGGAGCACAAACAAATTATACAACTACTGAAAAAGAACTCCTTGCTATTGTCTTTGCTTTTGACAAATTTCGTTCATATCTCGTTCTAGCTAAAACAGTGGTCTATACCGACCATTCTGCTCTTAGATACCTATTTTCAAAACAAGATGCCAAATCAAGATTAATCCGTTAGATCTTACTCTTACAAGAGTTCGATATTGAAATCCGAGACAAAAAGGGAGTAGAAAATCTCGCCGCTGATCATCTTTCTCGTCTTGAAAATCCTGAATTAGAAGTTCTAAATGAATCGGCCATACAAGATAACTTCCCTGATGAATATCTATTGAAGATAGATTATAATAAAATTCCATGGTTTGCAGACTATGCAAACTATTTAGTATGTGGATTCCTTGAAAAAAGGTTGTCGTACCAAAAACGAAAGAAATTCTTTAGTGATATAAAACACTATTTCTGGGAAGATACACATTTGTTTAAAAGTTGTCCCGATGGAATAATACACCGATGTGTATTCAGGGATGAAGCCAGTCAAATCTTAAACCATTGTCACACAAGACCAACAGGAGGGCATTATGGGCCTCAGCTCACAGCAAGAAAAGTTTACGATGCTGGATTCTATTGGCCTACAATTTTCAAAGACGCACACTGAAATGTCCCGTTCTTATTGATTAAAAACGTTCCATATTAATTGATTTCGTTGCGAGGTTTTGACCTCTATATGAGACGTTTTTCAAAGACTGCATTCATTTTTAAAACAAACCATAACCTTTATTTCATAAATAAAGGTTTAAAAAGCTTTAAGTAGATTATCAAATAATGATAATCTAAAATATCCTGTTTACATACGACCATTACATAATGGTTTACAATACAAATATGTTACAGTGAAATCAGTTTCTTGAATGCAGTTTTTACACAATATCATACAAACATGGACTCCAAATCTTGTCCTTATTTTAGTATGCAACAGCGGAAGCTCTTAGTATTCACCTGAGAATAAACATGCTTTAAACGTCAACAAAAATGTTGGTGAGTTATAGGTTTAACCTATATATATCAAATCGTAACAATAGACCACAAGATTTTATATTTCAATACACATCCCATACATAGTGATGTTATGCGAGGTGTATATAAAATAGCTTTATATTTTACAAGGAAATACTATTAAATACGATACAATTTTACACAAGATATTTATTTATTTATAGAATGGATATACTTAAACCTTGCTACAACACTTATAGGCAGTGTACCTAATCGTACAGTAGTGTAGTTTTTAGTAAGTCCGGTTCGTTCCACAGGGAAAATCTTTAAACAAAGCTTAACGCTATATTCGTTTACTTTTATAAAAATACAAATATATATATAAGTAATATTATTATTATAAAGGGGGATTTTTACCGTTTAATGACCGGTTTGTCGATTTTAAAACTTTAGTCGCAGTTAAAATAAAATGTAAAATATTAAATAAATAAAAGACTTAATTTAAAGCATAAAGTAAATAACGATAATGAAATTGCGAATAATAAAAGTGCGATAAAATAAACTTGCGATAATTAAAAAGTACGATAATTAAAAGTGCATTTAAATACAATAACAATAAAAATGTGATAATTAGAAGTGCAATTAAATATAAAATAAAGGGAATTAAATATGAAATAAAAGAATTATGCTTATTTAAACTTCCGTAATCATGATGTTTGACGTGTTGATTTTAGTTTTATGCCCATGGGTTAATTGTCCTTTGTCCTGGATTATTTAATATGTCCGTCTGGTTTTTGTCCATAGCAGTCCATCAGTCATAAATATAAAGTGCGAGTGTCCTCGTCAAATTATTCTTATACCCGAAGTCAAATATTCCAACTAATTGGGGACTTAAACTGTAACAAGATTTTAATACTTTGTTTAATAATTACACCAGGTTATCGACTGCGTGTAACCCAAGGTTTTAATACTCTGTGATCAATTATGCCAAGTGTCCTTGTACATAATTTCACCCCTGTTTTAATAATTCTAGTGGCTATTAATCCATTCCCGTGTCCGGTTAAATGAACGATTATTCGTACATATAAATATCCCGCCCATCGTGTCCGATCGAGTGTAAATGGTTATTTATAGGGACGCCCAATTGTAAATCTTTATATTAAAATTAACAAACTATCATTTAGTTAAACAAATATCAAGCCTATTAATAGCCCATAGTCTAATTTCCAAAAGTGTCGTTCTTTTGTCCAAACCCCAATTATGGTACAAAGCCCAATTACCCAATTTTAGTAATTAGCCCAACATCATGATTACTTCGTTTTAAATAAGCATAATAATAACTTAGCTACGAGACATTAATGTAAAAAGGTTAAACATAACTTACAATGATTAAAAATAGCGTAGCGTTACACGGACAGAATTTCGACTTACACCCTTACAATATTCGCTAACATATCCTTATTATTAGGATTAAAATTAAAATTAAAATATAAATTATAAATATAAATATTACGTATAGATAGATGGATGGATATATATTGATATATAAAATGATCAGAATTCATTTGCTTTTATAGGGAATTGAGTTCAGGGGGTCTCCGCGAGTCGCGGTACTTTTAGCCTTCAAACTCCGCAAGTCGCGGAGTTCGTTTTTACAGCTCATTCAGCCTTGGCTCTTTGTTTGCCGACGATTTTAAATAATAATATAATATATATATAATTTTTAAGAATTATTTATATATTATATTATATTCATGTGCATAGTTGACTTGTAATTTTTAGTCCGTTGCGTCGAGCTTTGAGAGTTGACTCTGGTCCCGGTTTCGAATTTTCGAACGTCCTTGTGTACAATTTAATATCTTGTACTTTGTGTTTTAAATCTTGTACTCTTGTAATTTCGAGACGTTTCTTATCAATAATTGGAACCTCTTTGATTGTCTTTTGTACTTTTGAGCTTTTTGGTCGTTTGCGTCTTCAATTCGTCGAATCTGTCTTTTGTCTTCACCTTTTATTATTTAAACGAATATCACTTGTAAATAGAACAATTGCAAATAAAAGCTTGTCTTACTTGAGGAATAATGCTATGAAATATATGTTCGTTTTTAGCATTATCAATATTCCCACACTTGAGCGTTGCTTGTCCTCAAGCAATATAGTCTTGAAATACTAGAATCACTTCTTTATTCTTCACACTTTGTACATCAGTGATTTTTTTACGGCGGTATAAACAATGGTAGTAACGATATGGTTTACAGTCCCACATGACTATAAAAATTTAGATCCATTAAGGAAATTGGATCTTTATGAAAACATTTGATTTTTTGAAAATTAAATCTAGTTTTTACCCTAGATAAGTTTTCCGGAATAACCCTTCACCGGTGTTTGCAAAATATTTTTGTGGGTTTGGTGGGTTTCATATTTGAAAATTTTAGCTCAAAACTTATGGTTTTGTGTCACCCACTTGCTAACCTTGTATTAGGAAAGCAACACGTCCAGTTTACTTGTCCCGTATATTACCTTTCGGTAAACTACCGTCCGGTTGTAAAGAAAAGAGTTGAACAAGAAACTGTTAAGGCAATGTCCCCTGACATGCTTTTAATTATGGTCTATAACGTGTCGGACGCAATTACTATCCTTGGTAGGAGCAATAGTAAAGCTCACCCTTATGATTTTTCGGTCTGGCACAAGGTCCTGTCTTTGACCATGCTATGCAACCACCGTTCTTACGGTTGACACCCGATTTGGTTCAGGTGACCTAATGAATTCCAGGTGAATTCCTAGGATTTTACATTCAATGGTAATGAACGCATTGAAAATGGGTTTTTAGAAAACAAATTGGTTTGTAATTTTGATCAAAATATTTTCTCGTTCAGGCTCGAGTTTAGATATCATTGAATTCCATGAGTTTGTAATTCTAAATCTTTAAGGACAATCTCAAGGATTGAGTAATATCAGGCTTAAAAGCTGATATTTGATTTTTTAAGGAGATTATCCTTTCTGGGGATCTGATTCATTAGTCTTATCCAGCTAATTTGCACGGTGCCCCCCCATTTTACGAGATAAATCCTTCTCATGGTTAGGATAAATCTGACCACTTGGCGACCCTGTTTTATGCTGAGGTCCGTGGATTTCCTGCTGATTTTAGTGATAACTTTTCTAGATTTTTCGTCAACCTACAGCTGGTCTGGACGACAACTTTCTGACCTAAATCAAGAAGCGCGTTTCTTTTTCAGAAGACTTTACTTCCTTTTAATGATGGAATTGATTCATCGTGTAGATCCATCTTTCTTATAGTAAATCTGGTAAAACAGTTAATTATCGTTCAAAACAAAAGTATTTTCAATTATTTGTTACAGAAATATGTGACATATGTTTAAAATATCTTGGTAAATTTTCCCACACTTGGCTTTTATTTTCCTTTTTATTGTCCTCTATTTCATTTTAAATGAATTCTAACATTTTGGTTTGTTTCTCAATTTATGTCCTTTCCAAGGTAACAATAATTTCGGTGTTAACACCTAGTTTTATCGTTCATAAATATGTATAAACATGATTTTGAGTTCATTTAATTGAAAATTTTGAAAAATTTTACTAGAATTGGGTAGTCAGTATATAAGACTAGGGCTGTTCTTTATTATCAGAGAGCACTAGATTCTAATACAACTACTGCTTTACTAGTATTTTTAATGGTAACCAAGTGTTTAAGATAAAAATTTTAAAAATTCGAAAGAATTTAACCCCTTCCCACACTTAAGATCTTGCAATGCCCTCATTTGCAAGAAATCAGTAACAATTTAAATTATTGAGGCTGATTTGTGTGAAAATGATTAAATTTTATCAAAGTTTCCAAACATATTTGTGTTTGCTTGCTGAATGATAAATGGTGCATATCATTTGTTCATTCCGTCTTGTTGTTATTTCACATATATTTTGCATCTTGTCGTCAAAATTAGTTGCTTTTGCTGAACTTAATGTCAGTCTTTGAAAATGTGTTGTTTTACCCTGTTGTGTACATAAGATAAACTGCAAACATATATACATATTTTTGAAGTTTGGTATATTACCCCACATTCAAAAATTATTAAAATCTAATAATAAAAGTTAGAAAATTATAAAAACTATTACAATATTAACATAAGTATTAAATGTATCAACATTACAAATTATAAAATAAATAAAACTAAGTAGACTAGGGATGATACTGATACCAGTAGGGGTTCCATGCATAACCATAGGTGTTATAAAATGCTTCGGCTGGGTTATACGTAGGATACGGTGGTTGAATCTCTATAGACCAGGGAGGAAATACGGGCCATTGAGTAGGAATATAGTTTCTACCTATTTGTTGGCAATAAGCTATGATTTGGTTTTGATGAACTTGCCAATTTTCAAATGCTCGATGTCTAGCATTTTCATACTCTTGTGAAGCTATAAACCTTTGCATTTCTGCCATTTCATTTCCCCCTCCTACATTACCTTGCTGTTGGTTTCTCTCAACCTGTGGATGTCAACCATTATATCGTACTTCGGCGTTATTTCGCCTCTTCAAAACCTTCGCACCATGGTATACATTTAAACCTATTATATCGCGGGGTTCTGGTTCTTCGACTAATAATTCCCCCCCGACTTATATCCACACTGAGATATTCAGCAATCAAAGTAATAAATATACCACCTCCTATTATGCTATGTGGTCTCATCCCCCTAACCATAGCTGATAAATAATAACCCACACAATAAGGTATACTTACAACGCTTTGTGGGTCTCGAATACACATATGGTAAAACAAATCCTGTTCATTTACCTTTTCCTTATTCTTACCTCTTTGTGTAATCGAATTAGCTAAAAACCTATGAATTACTCTTAACTCTGCTCTATCTATATCCAAATAAGAGTAATTTCCCCCTTTAAATCGGTGTTGGCTAGTCATTTGACTCCATACACCATGCGTATCAAAATTTTCGTCTATCTTTCTACCATTTAGTATCAACCCTCTACAATCGGCAGATGCTAACTCCTCAGGCGTATATATACGTAAAGCCTGAGCCATGTCTAGTAAAGACATGTGGCGCATCGAACCTCCTAACAAAAATCTAATAAAAGATCGATCATTTAATACTATACTACACAACAATTCTTCACACCATACTTTATATACAGGTCTACGCATGTTGAATAACCGTACCCAATCGTTAAAAGTAGAATTACCATACCTCTGTGCAAGTAATTCCCTAATTGGCCCGGCCAATTCTACAGCTTCTAATGGTCCCCATTCTATGACCCTAGGTACTTCAACAGCTTTAGAATGAAGAGTATGCCAACCTCTTTGGTATTTTGGATAATCTATCCAAAGTCTGTCAAATCTCAGGTTCGGGTGCAAATCTTCCAAGTGCATATCAGAAAATGTCATGACTGGATGAGGTATATCTTGTTTGTAGTAGTTATCCACCTCCTGTTGTTCCGTATTCTCAGCAGGAGCATTGCGAGCTTGGGATGAAGATTCACCCCTTTCAGTCTGCAAAACACATCAAACACAATTTTTGTGCATCCAAATATGCATTAGTGTCAGCAAAATCATCAATTAAAATAATTACAATGACATGTTTAATTTATATCAAACTTAAGCTCATTTTCATATTTTCATCAAATCTACACTTTTTCAAATAAGCATATACGAAAATGTTCGCCAAGTTCATAAGCATTCAACTCAAATAACATGTCAAAATAATCATTACTAGCAATTAAACAAGTTTCAAATGGCATTATCTCTCAAAAATCAAGTTCATGAATTTTAGACTTGAAAAAGTCCACTTTAATTCTCAAAATCATGTTTAGGCTCAAAGTTTGGATCATTTAACTACCTAAACATGTTACACTACTTAATTTAGCAATAATTCATGACAAAAATCGGCCATAACCTGTTTATATCAAAAAGCCCCAAATTGCTCAAGAACACAATCCCTAGATTACTCAAAATTTGAAGTTTAAGGCTCCTAATCATGTTAAATAGCATCAATCTAGGTTATACAAGCATAATACATAAGCAATTTAAGCATAATTACACTAAAAAGCATCAAAATCGAATTGGGTATAAAATTGCTCAAGAACACCAATTTTTGGATTAAATGGTGTTTAGGTGTAGAAATTTACCGTTTTTCTTGAGTAATTCCTTGATAGCATCCTTCTCAACATGATTTTAGTAAAAGATTTGATGATTTTCGGTGAAAAAATTCGATTTTGGGAGTTATTTTTCGTGTATTTTCGCAGAAAAATGGGTGTGGTAGTGTGCAGATTGATCTGTTCGGCCCTTTTATTTTTTTCTGTATTTTTGGAACTCTGCGAGTCGCGGCATTTTGCCATTGCAAACTCCGCGAGTCGCGGTGCTCTTTTTTTTTTTTTAATAAACCTTAACTTATGAAATAATTAAGTAATTAATTTTAAAATTTTGTTTCCCTTGTTATTTAGGATGAGGTCGTTTCGGATCGATGTCCTAGTCCGTCCTTCGACAAAATTTTAAAATTTGTCGTTTTGTAGCGATTGTTTTAAAAGCTAAGATTTTTGGGTTTTTTTTTTAATGTTTTTGGCATACTTTAATTCAATAAGATTAAAAATAATGATAATAAAAGTTCTCGTCCCTCCCTCGGGTAAAGCAATTTCGGTTCAACGACCTAGTCTTCAACTTACGACGAATTTTAAAAATCATATTTTTAACTTAATGAGATAAAGTAAATTTTTATTTTTAAATTCACACCAAACTTAAAATAAAAATACATAAAATTCAAAATTAATATTAAAAATTCACACCAAACTTAAAATTTGAAATGCATAAAATTAAAAATTCTTATTTTAAAAATTAAAAATTCACACCAAACTTAATTTAAAAATTCATATTATAAAATCACACCAAACTTATATTATATTTTTCAAATATTTACAATTTTAAATATATTGTTTTTATAAAGTTTACAATATTAATTTAAGATTTATATATTAATTTTAAAAACATGGTAAAAATAAAATTAAAAATATTTTTGGCTTTTTATCCCACTTTAATCAATCAAATATTATCAAAAATATGCGCCCCTCTTTTCGGTAAAGTAATTTCGGTTCCATGACCTAATTTAACTCATGACGAATTTTTGAAATATTTTGGGTTATTGATTAAAGATTGTTATACCTTAAGAATAAACGTTAAATTTTGCCGTGATGTAATAAATTTTTGAATGATATCAATAATTTCGGTCGCCAAACCTAATTTTATTCAATACCAATTTAATACTTTATAGCGAACAAATTAGCGTTTATTATCAAAAGGTTAAAAATAAAAATAAAAATAAAAACTGTACAGACTTACCTGTGAGATAGTATTCTTAGTTATATGATCTATCCCATTCATAAGATAGTCGGTTTAATTGGTTTTCCATGTCTACATAGGCGTAACCTCGAGCATTCAGTGTTTTTTTCTTCTAAACATATGAACGGTCCGTCTCTGCATAAAGTAACAAATTCGGTATTTGAATAGGTTTGATTATTTGAACATTTACCTCCATGTGACCATTTTCCGCATTTGTGACATCTTTCTAGGTGTCGTGCTCTTCTTTTCACTGCGAATTTTGATTTTCCTTTACCAAATTGTAACTTATTATCTTCGCATCTGGATTTTTTTCTTACTCCGTCCAATCTTTCTCTGATTACTGATACTATTTCACTCGGTAGTGTGTCATTATTACGTTTAGTGATCAAAGCGTGTAGCATTAGACCATGGTTTAGTTCACAGGCAGTCTTCATTTCCTAAAAAAAAATAAAAATTCAGAATGGGGGGAGAAGACTAGTTCTTTAGGGTCTGCTAGGGAAAGACCATTCGGGTTCCATTTTCGAGAACTACACGAAAACAGACAATCTAACTCTAACAGAAATACATAAAATCCTTTAAAGATTTGATTCTCCCCACACTTAGTTAGCTGTGGTATCGAAATTGTGATTAACTTCATTGTCGAATTCCATCGGACTATCTATGTAGTGTTTAACTCTGTGACCATTAACTTTAAATTCAATCCCATTTGAATTTATTAATTCTATCGTTCCGTATGGGAAAACTCTTTTGACTATGAATGGTCCAGACCATCTTGATCTCAATTTTTCAGGAAAGAGCTTGAATCGTGAATAGACCATCTTGATCTCAATTTTTCAGGAAAGAGCTTGAATCGTGAATTGAAAAGAAGAACTCTGTCTCCTTCTTTATATTCTTTTAAACTTCTGATTCTTTTATCATGCCATTTCTTCGTTCTTTCTTTATAGATTAACGAATTTTCGTATGCTTCATGTCTTAATTCTTCTAATTCGTTTAGTTGACTTAATCGTAGACGTCCAGCTTCATGTATATCAAGATTACATGTCTTCAAAGCCCAAAATGCTTTGTGTTCAATTTCTACTGGAAGATGACATGCTTTTCCATAAACAAGTCTAAAAGGTGTGGTTCCAATTGGAGTTTTGTAGGATGTTCTAAAAGCCCAGAGTGCATCCTCCAATTTAATAGAACATTCCTTCGGATTTGATCCTACGGTTTTCTCTAGAATACGTTTTAAAGCTCGGTTGGTATTTTCAACTTGTCCACTTGTTTGTGGATGATATGTGGTGGATATTTTATGAGTTACTCCATATCTTTTAAGAACTTTCTCAAGTTGATTATTACAGAAATGAGTACCCCGATCACTTATTAAAGCTTTCGGTGTTCCAAACCTTGCAAAAAGACGTTTTAAAAAAGTTGACTACAACTCGTGCATCGTTAGTTGGGAGAGCTTGTGCTTCCGCCCATTTAGATACATAATCAATGGCTACGAGAATATAGAGATTATTATGAGATTTTAGAAATGGACCCATAAAGTCAATACCCCAAATGTCAAATACTTCACATACTTGTATGAAGTTTTGTGGCATTTCATCACGTTGACTTATTTTTCCAGCCCTTTGACATGCATCACAGGATTTGCAAAGAAGGTGTGCGTCTTTGTAAATTGTAGGCCAATAGAATCCAGCTTCATAAACTTTTCTTGCTGTTAATTGAGGTCCATAATGCCCTCCTGTTGGTACTGTGTGACAATGGTTTAAAAGTTTACTAGCTTCATCTCCGAATACACATCGACGTATTATTCCATCTGGACAACTTTTAAATAGATGTGGATCTTCCCAGAAATAGTGTTTTATATCACTGAAGAATTTCTTTCGTTTTTGGTACGATAATCCTTTTTCAAGGAATCCACAAACTAAGTAGTTTGCATAGTCTACAAACCATGAGATTTCATTATAATCTATCTTCAATAGATATTCATCAGGAAAGTTGTCTTGTATGGCCGATTCATTTAGAACTTCTAATTCGGGATTTTCAAGACGAGAAAGATGATCAGCGGCGAGATTTTCTGCTCCTTTTTTATCTCGGATTTCAATATCGAACTCTTGTAAGAGTAAGATCCAACGGATTAATCTTGGTTTAGCATCTTGTTTCGAAAATAGGTATCTAAGAGCAGAATGGTCGGTATAGACCACCGTTTTTGCTAGAACGAGATATGATCGAAATTTGTCAAAAGCAAAGACAATAGCAAGGAGTTCTTTTTCAGTAGTTGTGTAATTTGTTTGTGCTCCTTGTAACGTCTTACTAGCATAATATATAGGTTGAAATCATTTTTCAATCCTTTGTCCTAAAACGGCTCCCATTGCAAAATCACTTGCATCGCACATTAGTTCAAATGGTAGATTCCAATTTGGTGTTATCATGATCGGCGCATTAGTGAGTTTCTCTTTAAGAATATTAAAAGATTTGATACATTCATATGAAAAGATGAATGGAGCATCCTTTTCTAGGAGTTTATTCATAGGAGTGGCAATTTTAGAAAAATCTTTTATGAAACGTCGGTAAAAACCGGCATGCCCTAGAAAACTCCTAACTCCTCTAACATTGGTGGGATGTAGAAGTTTAGCAATTACATCTACTTTAGCTCTATCCACTTCAATTCCTTCCTTCAAAATTTTATGACCAAGAACGATGCCTTCTTTAACCATGAAATGGCATTTCTCCCAATTAAGAACTAGATTTGATTGTTCGCATCTAATAAGCATTCGTTCAAGATTAGCTAGACATGATTCAAATGTATCACCGAAGACTGAAAAGTCATCCATGAAAACTTCCATGCATTCTTCTATCATGTCGTGAAAAATCGCCATCATACACCTTTGAAAGGTTGCAGGGGCGTTACAAAGTCCAAATGGCATGCGTTTGTAAGCAAAAGTACCATAAGGGCACGTGAACGTGGTTTTCTCTTGGTCCTCGGGTGCTATTGGAATTTGAAAATATCCGGAAAATCCATCAAGAAAACAATAGTAACTATTTCCGGCTAGCCTTTCCAACATTTGATCAATGAAAGGTAAGGGAAAGTGATCTTTTCTGGTGGCATCATTTAATTTTCTATAATCAATACATACACGCCATCCTGTTACAGTCCTTGTAGGAATAAGCTCATTTTTTTCATTTGTAATGACAGTCATGCCACCCTTCTTAGGCACGCATTGAACTGGGCTTACCCATGGACTATCAGAGATTGGATAAATTAGACCTGCGTCTAGCAGTTTAATAATCTCTTTCTTAACTACATCTTGCATATTAGGATTTAGTCTTCGTTGGCGTTGCACATACGTTTTATGACCTTCTTCCATAAGGATTTTATGTGTGCAATACGAAGGACTTATTCCTTTAATATCATGAATCTTCCATGCAATAGCTGGTTTATGAGCTTTCAACACAGAAATGAGTTGTGATTTCTCATTTTCAGTAAGAGAAGATGATATTATTACAGGTAATTCAGATTCACCATGTAAATAAGCGTATTCCAAATGGTTTGGAAGTGGCTTTAACTCTAATTTCGGAGGTTCTTCTATTGATGATTTATATCGATATCTGTCTTCTTCTTTTAGCATTTGAATTTCTTCTGTTGTTGGTTCATATCCATTAGCCATAAGTGTAGCTAGCATTTCAGCTTCATCAATTTGTTCAGTTCCTTCTCCTAAAGAACATTCTCCTGTTCCTTGTAATTCTGGAAATTCTTCTAATAATTCTGCATGTGCATCTATAGTTTGAATATAATAACATGTATCATCTGCAGATTGTGGTTGTTGCATTGCTCTATCAACTGAAAAGGTAACACTCTCGTCCTCTATACTTAGGGTCAATTTCTTACCGAACACGTCTATCACTGCTTTAGCCGTGTTTAAGAATGGTCTTCCTAATATGAGAGGAACTTGAGAATCTTCTTCCATGTCCAGAACAACAAAATCTACTGGAAATACTAAAGTACCAACTTTAACTAGCATATTCTCCATTATCCCTCTAGGATATTTTATTGATCGATCGGCTAGTTGTATACTTATTCTGGTTGGTTTCAATTCTCCAAGGTCTAGTTTAGCGTATATTGAATACGGCATTAAATTTATACTAGCACCTAAGTCTGCCAATGCTTCTATTGAACTAAGACTACCCAGAAAACATGGAATTGTGAAACTTCCTGGATCAGATAATTTTTCTGGTATCTTATTCAACAGCACTGCTGAACAATTAGCATTCATAGTAACGGCCGAGAGTTCTTCCATTTTCTTTCTATTTGAGATTAGATCTTTCAAGAATTTAGCATATCTAGGCATTCTTGAAATCACATCAATGAAAGGAAGATTTACATTTATCTATTTAAACATATCCAAGAATTTGGATTGCTCGGCTTCAAATTTCTCTTTCTTCATTTTACTCGGGTAAGGAAGTGGTGGTTGGTATGGTTTAACATAAGGTTTAGCCTTAACTGTGTTATCTTCATTAACCTTCTCAACTACCGGTTCTGTTTCCTTATCTTGTTCAGGTTGGGGTTCTTGTGGAGTAGGAATAGCTTCATCAGAAGTTACAGGTATTTCAGGTGGTTTAAGTGTTGTACCACTTCTTGTGGTAATGGCTTTAGCTGTTTCATTCCGGAGGTTAGCATTTGTATCACTAGGTAAACTTCCTGGTTTTCTTTCACCTATTAACCTTGCTAGGTTACTTACTTCTTGTTCCAAGTTTTGAATAGAAGCTTGTTGATTTCTAAATACTTGAGCATTTTGTTCATTGGTTTGTTTTTGAGATGTGAGAAACTGCGTTTGAGTTTCAACTAGCTTCGTCATCATATCTTCTAAATTCGGCTTTTTATCGTCGGGTTGTGGTTTGTTTTGAAAATTAGGTCTTTGCTGGTTGTAAGTATTATTGGATACTTGTTGATTGCTAGGAACTTGTTGGTTGTTGTATGGAATATTTCGATTATAATTCTGGTTTTGATTGTAGATCGGTCTTGGCGGTTGATAATTATTCTGATAATTATTTCCAGGCCTTTGGTTTATGTATGAAATATTCTCTCTTTGTTCCATTGTTAATTCAATACTGAGACAATCTTTTGTCAAATGTGGTCCTCCACACTGCTCACAACTAATTCGTATTGAGTGAATATCCTTAGTCATCTTTTCCATTCGTCTTTCGACAGCATCTATCTTTGCGAAAATGGAATCTAAGTCATGGCTAGAATCGGCTCTAGCTGCTTTAATGATCTAACGATATCTTTTTCTTGGTGCCACTCATGTGAGTGGGAAGCAGTGTTATCAATAATTTTATAAGCATCAGTTTCGGTTTTCTTCATAATGGAACCACCAGCTGCTATATCGATGTCTTTTCTTGTAGTGATGTCGCATCCTTGGTAGAATATTTGTACTATTTGACAGGTGTCTAAACCATGTTGCGGACATCCTTTTAATAACTTTCCAAATCTTGTCCACGCCTCATATAGAGTTTCATTTGGCTTCTGTGTGAACGTAACAATTTCTCCTTGAAGTCTTACGGCTTTAGATGCCGGAAAGAATTGTTTAAGAAAATTTTCAACTAAAACGTCCCATGTATCAATCGCCCCTTCAGGTAACGATTCCAACCAATCTTTGGCTTCTCCCTTTAAAGTCCAGGGAAATAACATGAGATATATCTGTTCATCCTCCACTTCTCTTATTTTAAATAGTGTGCAGATCCTATTAAAGGTACGAAGATGTTCATTTGGATCTTCCTTCGGCGCACCACTAAATTGGCATTGATTAGTCACCATGTGTAGAATTTGTCCTTTGATTTCATAATCTGGCGCATTAATGTCAGGATGAGTAATTGCGTGACCTTGGCCAGTGCGTTTAGCTCTCATTCGGTCTTCCATACTTAAAGGTTCCAGATTCTCCATAACCGAATTTGTTGAATCGGAATCACTAGAGGATTCTGATTTAATGGTTCGTTCCTCAACAATCTCTGTTTGAATGATTGGTGGTTTCTGAGGAAAATTTAATGGTTCAGGATCTATGAATCGTCCATGAATATTCTCCGGATTCTCAATTGTGAGGTCGGGTTCAAAAAATGGATTATCGGAAATTTGAACTGGAGTACTTGGTCGACTGGATGACGATTCTAAAGAAAAATCAACGGCGGTAATATTTGCTAAATGTCTTGATCTAGTTACAGGTGGTGAACGTCTTGCTCGATGCATTCACTGAATATTCTATTAGTTTTTTAAAAAGAAAGAAAAATTATATAAGTTATCCAATTAATAGACTTTTCTGATTTTGCCCACGTTTCGAATAGGCAAAAGATGCAGCAGAGGGGCAGGATTCGTTTGGTGTCAATATAATTGAGGACTGTTTGGCTCCAATAACCCGGTCCACGTACAAATCCAACTATTACTACGAACCAGAAAATTTTGATGTCTATCAATTTAACCACTTAAAATAAATTTTCGTAATTTTAAGAAATTTAGATAAGAAGTAGAATAAAAATCTATGTCCTAAAACTAGAATAGCGAGAAATAAGAAAGAAAAAGAGCGCGTCGAAAAAGAAAAGGGTTGAAAAATAAAAGACGTCGAAAAATAAGAAATAATAATAAAAAAATGACTTATAGAACTTAAAAACACTCGACTAACCCAACCTTATTACTATCACTAACTTAAAATTATAATCGCAAATTGAGATTACTAATTGGAATGATAATTGATACATAGGTAAAAGGCGTCGAAAAATAAAAATAAGAAAGTAGCGCGTTGAAACTTAAAAAGGCACTAAAAACTAAAAATTAAAAGTTGCTTCTAAAAATTAAAGCTTACAAGTAAAACTATATCCCAAATGGCAATAACTTAAAAAGAAACTAAAACTTAAAAAGGCGTCGCAAAATTCTAAAGCACCTATATCTTAGTCTTAAAGAAAAAGCACTTAAGGGATTTTACGGCAAAGCCTAAAAATCTAGAAGTAAAAATAACTATGGCAAAAACTAAGTTTAAAACTAAAAACGAGCGAAAAATAAAAAAATTACGCTAAAACAATTAAAAAGGGACAAAATATAAAAATATACTAAAAGTTGTAAAAAGTACAATTTTTATAAAAATATTATTTTTATATTATTTATTTTATAAAACTATTAATTTTACAATTTAATTAAACTAATTTAACTAAATATATAAATTAAATAAAAAAGAAACTTAAAACTAATTATAATAATAAGTAATTTAGGGTTAATAATAATAATAATTAATAATTACTCCGTAATTAATGCTGATTAGGGTTCCTGTGTGGCCCGTGTCAGACGGCTCCGCGAGTTGCGGTATTCGAAGCTGCAAACTCCGCGAGTCACGGGGTTCCAAAATTCAACTCAGGTACAGGATTTAATTCGACGTTTTTTTATGTTTTAATAAAAACAAAATATTTAAATAAAACTTATATTTTTATAAAATAAAAATAAAAAAACTTTACAAAACTTAAATATTTAACAAATTCTTAAAAATATTTATATTTTTGTTTTCTTTTTATGTTTTCGAATAATTAAAAACGTATTTTTACAAAAGTGAATTTTAATAAAAGTAAACTAAAAATAAAAATCTTTTTTATTTATTTATTTATTTATTTATTTAGCGTTGCGCTTTCGGCTTTTAAGTTTGATTATCCCCGGCAGCGGCGCCAAAAATAACTTGATGTTATGCGAGGTGTATATAAAATAGCTTTATATTTTACAAGGAAATACTATTAAATACGATACAATTTTACACAAGATATTTATTTATTTATAGAATGGATATACTAAAACCTTGCTACAACACTTATAGGCAGTGTACCTAATCGTACAGTAGTGTAGTTTTTAGTAAGTCCGGTTCGTTCCACAGGGAAAATCTTTAAACAAAGCTTAACGCTATATTCGTTTACTTTTATAAAAATACAAATATATATATAAGTAATATTATTATTATAAAGGGGTTTTTACCGTTTAATGACCGGTTTGTCGATTTTAAAACTTTAGTCGCAGTTAAAACAAAATGTAAAATATTAAATAAATAAAAGACTTAATTTAAAGCATAAAGTAAATAACGATAATGAAATTGCGAATAATAAAAGTGCGATAAAATAAACTTGCGATAATTAAAAAGTACGATAATTAAAAGTGCATTTAAATACAATAACAATAAAAATGCGATAATTAGAAGTGCAATTAAATATAAAATAAAGGGAATTAAATATGAAATAAAAGAATTATGCTTATTTAAACTTCCGTAATCATGATGTTTGACGTGTTGATTTTAGTTTTATGCCCATGGGTTAATTGTCCTTTGTCCTGGATTATTTAATATGTCCATCTGGTTTTTGTCCATAACAGTCCATCAGTCATAAATATAAAGTGCGAGTGTCCTCGTCAAATTATTCTTATACCCGAAGTCAAATATTCCAACTAATTGGGGACTTAAACTGTAACAAGATTTTAATACTTTGTTTAATATTTACACCAGGTTATCGACTGCGTGTAACCCAAGGTTTTAATACTCTGTTATCAATTATGCCAAGTGTCCTTGTACATAATTTCACCCCTGTTTTAATAATTCTAGTGGCTATTAATCCATTCCCGTGTCCGGTTAAATGAACGATTATTCGTACATATAAATATCCCGCCCATCGTGTCCGATCGAGTGTAAATGATTATTTATAGGGACGCCCAATTATAAATCTTTATATTAAAATTAACAAACTATCATTTAGTTAAACAAATATAAAGCCTATTAATAGCCCATAGTCTAATTTTCACAAGTGTCGTTCTTTTGTCCAAACCTCAATTATGGTACAAAGCCCAATTACCCAATTTTAGTAATTAGCCCAACATCATGATTACTTCGTTTTAAATAAGCATAATAATAACTTAGCTACGAGACATTAATGTAAAAAGGTTGAACATAACTTACAATGATTAAAAATAGCGTAGCGTTACACGGACAGAATTTCGACTTACACCCTTACAATATTTGCTAACATATCCTTATTATTAGGATTAAAATTAAAATTAAAATATAAATTATAAATATAAATATTACGTATAGATAGATGGATGGATATATATTGATATATAAAATGATCAGAATTCGTTTGCTTTTATAGGGAATTGAGTTCAGGGGGTCTCCATGAGTCGCGGTACTTTTAGCCTTCGAACCTCGCAAGTCGCGGAGTTCGTTTTTACAGCTCATTCAGCCTTGGCACTTTGTTTGCTGACGATTTTAAATAATAATATAATATATATATAATTTTTAAGAATTATTTATATATTATATTATATTCATGTGCATAGTTGACTTGTAATTTTTAGTCCGTTGCGTCGAGCGTTGAGAGTTGACTCTGGTCCCGGTTCCGGATTTTCGAACGTCCTTGCGTACAATTTAATATCTTGTACTTTGCGTTTTGAATCTTGTACTCTTGTAATTTCGAGACGTTTCTTATCAATAATTGGAACTTCTTTGATTGTATTTTGTACTTTTGAGCTTTTTGGTCGTTTGCGTCTTCAATTCGTCGAATCTGTCTTTTGTCTTCACCTTTTATTATTTAAACAAATATCACTTGTAAATAGAACAATTGCAACTAAAAGCTTGTCTTTCTTGAGGAATAATGCTATGAAATATATGTTCGTTTTTAGCATTATCACATAGAGATAAAAATCATTCATATGGTGAACACCTGGTAACCGACATTAACAAGATGCATATATAAGAATATCCCCATCATTCCGGGACACCCTTCGGATATGATATAAATTTCGAAGTACTAAAGCATCCGGTACTTTGGATGGGGTTTGTTAGGCCCAATAGATCTATCTTTAGGATTCGCGTCAATTAGGGTGTCTGTTCCCCAATTCTTAGATTACCAGACTTAATAAAAAGGGGCATATTCGATTTCGATAATTCAACCATAGAATGTAGTTTCACGTACTTGTGTCTATTTTGTAAATCATTTATAAAACCTGCATGTATTCTCATCCCAAAAATATTAGATTTTAAAAGTGGGACTATAACTCACTTTCACAGATTTTTACTTCGTCGGGAAGTAAGACTTGGCCACTGGTTGATTCACGAACCTATAACAATATATACATATATATCAAAGTATGTTCAAAATATATTTACAACACTTTTAATATATTTTGATGTTTTAAGTTTATTAAGTCAGCTGTCCTCGTTAGTAACCTACAACTAGTTGTCCACAGTTAGATGTACAGAAATAAATTGATAAATATTATCTTGAATCAATCCACGACCCAGTGTATATGTATCTCAGTATTGATCACAACTCAAACTATATATATTTTGGAATTAACCTCAACCCTGTATAGCTAACTCCAACATTCACATATAGAGTGTCTATGGTTGTTCCGAAATATATATAGATGTGTCGACATGATAGGTCGAAACATTGTATACGTGTCTATGGTATCTCAAGATTACATAATATACAATACAAGTTGATTAAGTTATGGTTGGAATAGATTTGTTACAAATTTTCACGTAGCTAAAATGAGAAAAATTATTCAATCTTGTTTTACCCATAACTTCTTCATTTTAAATCCGTTTTGAGTGAATCAAATTGCTATGGTTTCATATTGAACTCTATTTTATGAATCTAAATAGAAAAAGTATAGGTTTATAGTCGTAAAAATAAGTTACAAGTCATTTTTGTAAAGGTAGTCATTTCAGTCGAAAGAACGACGTCTAGAAGACCATTTTAGAAAACATACTTCCTCTTTGAGTTTAACCATAATTTTTGAATATAGTTTCATGTTCATAATAAAAATCATTTTCTCAGAATAACAACTTTTAAATCAAAGTTTATCATAGTTTTTAATTAACCAACCCAAAACAGCCCGCAGTGTTACTACGACGGCGTAAATCCGGTTTTACGGTGTTTTTCGTGTTTCCAGGTTTTAAATCATTAAGTTAGCATATCATATAGATATAGAACATGTATTTAGTTGATTTTAAAAGTCAAGTTAGAAGGATTAACTTTTATTTGCGAACAAGTTTAGAATTAACTAAACTATTTCTAGTGATTACAAGTTTAAACCTTCGAATAAGATAGCTTTATATGTATGAATCGAATGATGTTATGAACATCATTACTACCTCAAGTTCCTTGGATAAACCTACTGGAAATGAGAAAAATAGATCTAGCTTCAAAGGATCCTTGGATGGCTTGAAAGTTCTTGAAGCAGAATCATGACACGAAAACAATTTCAAGTAAGATTTCCACTCGAAATAAGATTGTTATAGTTATAGAAATTGAATTAAAGTTTGAATATGATTATTACCTTGTATTAGAAAGATAACCTACTGTAAGTAACAAAGGTTTCTTGATCTTGGATGATTACTTGGAATGGATTTAGAAAACTTGGAAGTAAACTTGCAATCTTGGAAGTATTCTTGATTTTATGAAACTAGAACTTTTGGAATTTATGAAGAACACTTAGAACTTGAAGATAGAACTTGAGAGAGATCAATTAGATGAATAAAATTGAAGAATGAAAGTGTTTGTAGGTGTTTTTGGTCGTTGGTGTATGGATTAGATATAAAGGATATGTAATTTTGTTTTCATGTAAATAAGTCATGAATGATTACTCATATTTTTGTAATTTTATGAGATATTTCATGCTAGTTGCCAAATGATGGTTCCCACATATGTTAGGTGACTCACATGGGCTGCTAAGAGCTGATCATTGGAGTGTATATACCAATAGTACATACATCTAAAAGCTGTGTATTGTACGAGTACGAATACGGGTGCATACGAGTAGAATTGTTGATGAAACTGAACGAGGATGTAATTGTAAGCATTTTTGTTAAGTAGAAGTATTTTGATAAGTGTCTTGAAGTCTTTCAAAAGTGTATGAGTACATATTAAAACACTACATGTATATACATTTTAACTGAGTCGTTAATTCATCGTTAGTCGTTACATGTAAATGTTGTTTTGAAACCTTTAGGTTAACGATCTTGTTGAATGTTGTTAACCCATTATTTATTATAACAAATGAGATGTTAAATTGTTATATTATAATAATATTATGATATATAATATATCTTAGTATGATATATATACAGTTAAATATCGTTACAACGATAATCGTTACATATATGTCTCGTTTCGAAATCATTAAGTTAGTAGTCTTATTTTTACATATGTATTTCATTGTTAATACACTTAATAATATATTTACTTATCATTTAACATAATTAACCAAGTGTATCAATATCTTAATATGATTCATATGTACCTAGTAAGACATTGTTATAACGATAATCGTTATATATATCGTTTTCGAGTTTCTTAAATTAATAGTCTCATTTTTATGTATATAACTCATTGTTAAAATACCTAATGAGATACATACTTATAATAAAATCATGTTAACTATATATATAACCATATATATGTCATCGTATAGTTTTTACAAGTTTTAACGTTCGTGAATCACCGGTCAACTTGGGTGGTCAATTGTCTATATGAAACCTATTTCAATTAATCAAGTCTTAACAAGTTTGATTGCTTAACATGTTGAAAACACTTAATCATGTAAATAACAATTTCATTTAATATATATATATATATAAACATGGAAAAGTTCGGGTCACTACACACACCTTCTTTGCAAATCCTGTGATGCATGTCAAAGGGCCGGAAAAATAAGTCAACGTGATGAAATGCCACAAAATGTCATTCAAGTATGTGAAGTATTTGACATTTGGGGTATTAACTTTATGGGTCCATTTCCAAAATCTCATAATAATCTCTATATTCTCGTTGCCATTGATTATGTATCTAAATGGGCGGAAGCACAAGCTCTCCCAACTAACGATGCACGAGTTGTAGTCAACTTCTTAAAACATCTTTTTGCAAAGTTTGGAACACCGAAAGCTTTAATAAGTGATCGGGGTACTCATTTTTGTAATAATCAACTTGAGAAAGTTCTCAAAAGATATGAGTAACTCATAAAATCTCAACCGCTTATCATCCACAAACAAGTGGACAAGTTGAAAATACCAACCGAGCATTAAAATGTATTCTAGAGAAAACTGTAGGATCAAATCCGAAGGAATGGTCCATGAAATTGGAGGATGCACTCTGGGCTTTTAGAACAGCCTACAAAACTCCAATTGGAACCACACCTTTTAAACTCGTTTATGGAAAAGCATGTCACCTTCCAGTAGAAATTGAGCACAAAGCATTTTGGGCTTTGAAGACATGTAATCTTGATTTGCATGAAGTCGGACGTCTACGGTTAAGTCAACTAAACGAATTAGAAGAATTAAGACATGAAGCATACGAAAATTCTTTAATCTATAAGGAAAGAACGAAGAAATGGCATGATAAAAGAATCAGAAGTTCAAAAGAATTTAAAGAAGGAGACAGAGTTCTTCTTTTCAATTCACGATTCAAGCTATTTCCTGGAAAATTGAAATCAAGATGGTCTGGACCATTCATAGTCAAAAGAGTTTTCCCGTACGGAATAGTAGAATTAATAAATTCAAATGGGGTTGAATTTAAAGTTAATGGTCACAGAGTTAAACATTACATAGATAATCCAATGGAAGTTGAAGATGAAGTTAATCACAATTTTGACACCACAGCTAAGTGTGGGAAGATTCGAATCTTTTAAGGGTAATATATATTTCTGTTAGAGTTAGATATTCTATTTTCGTGTAGTTTCTGAAAATGGAATCCGAATGGTCTTTCCCTAGCAGACCCTAAAGAACTAGTCTTCTCCCTCCATTCTGAATTTTTATTTTTGTAGGTTTTACGAGATGAAGAATTCCTTTAATTTGAACCATGGTCTAATGCTACACGCTTTGATTACTAAACATAATAATGACACACTCCCGAGTGACCTGGTGTCAGTAATAAGAGGCAGATGTGATGAAGTAAGGAAAGAACTCAGGAAAGATCATCATAAGATACATTTTGGTAAAGGAAAATCAAAATCTGCAACAAAAAGAAGAGCAAGACACCTTTAAAGATGTCATAAATGCGGAAAATGGTCACACGAAGGTAAATGTTCAAACAATCAAACATATTCAAATACCGAATTTGTTACTCTATGTAGAGAAGGACTGTTCATATGTTTAGAAGAAAAGATATTAAAGAATCGAGGTTACGCTTATGTAGCTATGGAAAACCAAATCACACGACTCTCTCATGAGTCGGCTAAAGCAGGTCTCTGAGAATTCTATCTCATAGGTAAGTATGTACAGTTTTTATTTTTATTTTTATTTTTATTTATTGCGTTTAACCTTTTGATAATAAACGCTGAATCGTTCACTATAAAGTATTAAATTGGTATTCAATAAAATTAGGTATGCGTAACCGAAATTATTGATATCATACAAAAAAATTTATTACATCACTGCGAAATTTACCGTTTATTCTTAAGGTATAAATATCTTTAATCAATCAACCCAAAATATTTCAGAAATTCTTCAGGAGTAAAACTAGGTTATGGAACCGAAATTACTTTACCGAAAAGAGGGGCGTATATTTTTGATAATATTTGATTGATTAAAGTGGGATAAAAAAACCAAAAAGATTTTTAATTTTAATTTTTACCTTGTTTTTAATATATAAATATTAAATTAATATTGTAAACTTTTTAAAATCAATATATTTAAGTTTGTAAATATATGAAAAATTAATATTTTTAATATAAGTTTGTATGTATAAAAACAAAAATATAATATAAATTTGGTGTGAATTTTTAATTTTAATAATATGAATTTTTAATTTTATGCATTTTAAATATAAGTTTGGTGTGAATTTAAAAACAAAAATTTACTTTATTTCATTAAGTTAAAAATGTGATTTCTAAAAATTCGTCGTGAGTTGAAAACTAGGTCGTTGAACCGAAATTGCTTTACCCGAGGGCGGGACGAGAACTTTTATTATCATTATTTTTAATCTTATTGAATTAAAGTATGCCCAAAAATATTAAAAAAACCCAAAAATATTTGCTTTTAAAACAACGCTTAAAAAGTGACAAATTTTAAAATTTTGTCGAGAGACGGACTAGGACTAAGATCCGAAACGCCCTCATTCTAAAAGAAACAAAATTTTAAATAATTTAATTATTTGTTTAATTAGTCAAAGGTTTTTTATTAAAAAAAAAGAAAAAAAAAAAGAAAAAGAAATCAGACCCCATGCGATCGCATGGGATTTCCTCTTCATATCCATGCGATCGCATGGAGCCTAAATACTGGCCAAAAACAAAAGGCAGCGAGCTGTACTCTCTGTCTCACTCTACACACACATAAACACACGAACATATACACACAAATCACTCAAAAATCACCAATTTTCAACCAAAATCAACGAAATTCGTCACAATAATCCGCTACAATCATGTCTTACTTCAGAAGTTTTTCAAGGAAGGTAAAAATTTCACCCCTAAACTCTTTAAATTTTCAGTTTTAGTGTTCTTGAGCTAAATTTTACCTAATTTAATTTTGTTAATTTCTAGTGTAATTAGAGTTAAATTGTTAGTATATTATGCATGTATAACCTAGATTAATGCTATTTAACATGATTTGAAGCCAAAAACTTCAAAAATTTTAGAAATCTAGGGTTTGTGTTCTTGAGCAATTTGAGGCTTTTTGATATAAACATGTTATGGCCGATTTTTATCATGAATTATTGCTAAATTAAGTAGTGTAACATGTTTAGGTAGCTAAATGATCCAAACTTTGATCCTAAACATGATTTTTGAGAATTAAAGTAGACTTTTTAGGTCTAAAATTCATGAACTTGATTAAATTGATGTAAATGCCATTTTAAACTTGTTTAATTGCTAGTAATGATTATTTTGACATGTTATTTGAGTAGAATGCTTATGAACTTTGTAAACATTTTCATATATGCTTATTTGAAAAAGTGTAGAATTGATAAAAATGTGAAAATGAGCATGAGTTTAATATAGATTAAACATGTTATTGTAATTGTTTTAATTTGTTATTTTGCTAACACTAATGCATATTTGGATGCACAAATTTTGGGTTTAATGTATTTTGCAGAGAAATACCGATATTGATGGTGCATCATCATCATCTAGGCAACCTGCTCTGGAACCACAACTAAAAATGCAATATGAGCCACAATATGAACCAGAACCTGAACAGGAACAACAACAGGAACAACAATATCATAATGATCAACACATACCATACTATGATCTGCAGCAAGAATATGTTAATGCCTATGTACAATTTCCGATTCATCCAATAATAGAACACCCAACGATTCATGAAGAACAGTTGCATACCAATTTGAGATTTGATCGAAGTTGGAGAGATTACCCGACATACCAAAGGAACAAATTCAAACTGGTAACGAAAAATATAGAAGTACCGAGGGTAATTGATTGGGAGCCTTTGGAAAGGGTCCAACTAGTTAACTCAGTTAGACATCATCTGATCCAAAGGTATGGCAGCTCTTCTTTTCCTGATTGGGAACGTTTATTCACCATTCGTAGGCCTGTATATAAGGAATGGTGTGTTGAGCTTATGAGTACTATAGCATTAAATACGGATGTAGTTAGGTTAGATGATAGGAATTTTCTTAGATTTTTACTTGGCCGTAGGATGTATAGGATGTCCATGCTGGACATGGCCAGAGCTTTACAGATTTACACTCCTGGTGAATTACTACTACCTGATTGTACAAATTTGATTTATCATGGGGAGCGGGTAGATAGGAATTTTGACGCTGACGCCGTCTGGAGGCGTATGTCAAATTATAATGTTTTTACGCTGGGAGGAAGACACTCCTATTTAGATATTAACAAAGCAGAGCTTCGTATTATACATAGATTTTTAGCTAATTCGATTACACAAAGAGGTAAAAACAAGGAGAAGATGACCTTACACGATTTATTTTACCTTAAGTGTATTCGAAACACTAGAAGCTTTGTTAATATCCCCTACTGTGTTGGTTTTTATCTGTCCAAAATGGTGACAGGAATACAGGACGGTGGGATAATAGGAGGAGGTATTTTTGTTACTCTCATTGGAGAGTATTTGGGTGTAGATAGGGATCAAGGGGGTCCACTGATGGTGTGTAGGGAACAGGTTGAGACTTTAGGATTGAAGGTCTATCAGGGTGCAAAGGTATTAAAGAGCAGACGCAATCAGGCAGTACCATATGATGGTCATCATCCACAGGTAGAGAGAGGTTCAGATGAGGAAATGGAGGAACCAGATGACATTAGGGATGTCATTAGGGAGGCTGTTACTGACGTTTATCAGCGTATAGATGAGGTAGAAATGACAAACGAGGCTAGATATAGTCAGTTCGAGCAGTGGCACGCTGAGAATGTGTACGAGCATTCCAGGCAACGACAGCATGATAGATGGCACTATCATTAGCATCAGATCATGAGCCATCTATCACCTCAGGTACCAAATAACTACATACCGACCCGACCTGCTTACTATCCTCCACACCAGCCCGATATGCGACCACCATTTACTCTCTACGACCCTAACCAGGCCTATCAGTACACCTTTAACCAACCGTGGAACCCGACCGACCACATGAACTGGAACCCCTATCCAGATTGATACAGTTCCCGTTGGTGATTTCTACGATTTTTATCTTTTTATTATTTTTATTTATTTATGTTTAAACATATAATATTGTGATACTTTTATGTAAGTTTTAACATTTTTATTATGTTGTACTAATATTTCATATTTGATTTGAAAGTGGGATGTTAAGTCCCATTTCAAATTACCATACATGTTATTATTTGTATGTATGTATATTGTCAATTGTACACAACATGGTAAAACAGCGAACTTTCAAAGACTGGCATTAAGTTCAGCAAAAGCTACTAATTTTGACGACAAAATGAAAAACAAATGTGATGTAACAACAAGACGGAATGAACAAATGATGTGCACCATTTATCATTCAACAAACAAACGCCAATATGTTTGGAAACTTTGGTAAAATTTAATCATTTTTCTACGCTAATCACCCTCAATAATTTAAATTGTACTGATTTCTTGCAAATGAGGGCATTGCAAGATCTTAAGTGTGGGAAGGGGATAAATTCTTTCGGATTTTTAAAATTTTAAATTTAAACACTTGGTTACCATTAAAAATACTAGTAACGCAGTAGTTGTATTAGAATCTAGTGCTCTCTGATAATAAAGAACAGCCCTAGTCTTATATACTGATTACCAATTCTAGTAAACATTTTTCAAAAATTTTAAATAAATGAACTCAAAATCATGTTTATACATATTTATGAACGATAAAACTAGGTGTTAACACCGAAATTATTGTTACCTCGGAAAGGACATAAATTGAGAAACAACCTAAAATGTTAGAATTCATTTAAAATGGAATAGAGGAAAATAAAAAGACAATGAAAGGAAAATAAAAAGGCAATGAAAGGAAAATAAAAGCCAAGTGTGGGAAAAATTTACCAAATTATTTAGAACATATATCACATATTTTTGTACAAATAATTGAAGATACTTTTGTTTTGGACGATATTTATCAGTTTTACCCAGTTTATTGTAATATAAAAGGAAGTAAAGTCTTCCGAGAGAAAAATACACGCGCTTCTTGATTTTGGTCAGGAAGTTGTTGTCCAGACCAGTTGTAGAGTCTACGAAAAACTTTGAAAAGTTTTCTCGAAAATCAGCTGGAAATCCACGGACCTCATCATCAAACAGGGTCGCCAAGTGGTCAGACTTATCCTAACCATGAGAGGATCTGTCTCGTACAATGGGGGGCACCGTGCAAATTAGCTTATAAGACTAATGAATCAGATCCTCAGAAAGGATAATTTCCTTAAAGATCAAAAATCAGCTTTTAAGACTGATATTACTCAATCCTTGAGATTGACTTTAAAGATTGAGAATTACAAACTCATAGAATTTGATGATATCTAAACTCGAGCTTGAACGAGAAAATATTTTGATCAAAATTACAAACCGATTTGTTTTCTGAAAACCCATTTTTAATGCGTTCATTACCATTGAACGTAAAATCCTAGGAATTCACCTGGAATTCATTAGGTCACCTGAACCAAATCGGGTGTCAACCGTAAGAACGGTGGTTGCATAGCATGGTCGAAGACAGGACCTTGTGCCAGACCGAAAAATTATAGGGTGATCTTTACTATTGCTCCTACAAAGGATAGTAATTGCATCCGACACGTTATAGACCATAATCAAAATCATGTCACGGGACATTGCCTCAAAAGTTGCTTGTTCAACGCTTTCCTTTACAACCGGACGGTAGTTTACCGAAAGGTAATATATGGAGCAAGTATACTAGACGTGTTACTTTCCCAATACAAGGTTAGCAAATGGGTGACACAAAACCGCAAGTTTTGAGCTAAAATTTTCAAATCTGAAACCCACCGAACCCACAAAAACAATTTGCAAACACCGGTGAAGGGTTACTCCGGAAAATTTATCTAGGGTAAAAGCTAGATTTAATTTTTAAAAGATCAAATGTTTTCATAAAGATCCAATTTCCTTAAGGATCTAAATTTTCATAGTCATGTGGGACTGTAAACCACAACGTTACTATCATTGTTCATACCGCTAAATCGAAATCACTGATGTACAAAGTGTGAAGAATAAAGAAGTGATTCTAGTATTTTTTTTTTCAAGACTATATTGCTTGAGGACAAGCAACGCTCAAGTGTGGGAATATTTGATAATGCTAAAAATGAACATATATTTCATAGCATTATCCCTCAAGAAAGACAAGCTTTTAGTTTCAATTGTTCTATTTACAAGTGATATTCGTTTAAATAATAAAAGGTGAAGACAAAAGACAGATTCGACGAATTGAAGATGCAAACGACCAAAAAGCTAAAAAGTACAAAGTACAATTAAAGTGGTTCAAATTATTGATGAGAAACGTCTAAAAGTTACAAGAGTACGAGCCGCGAAACGCAAAGTACAAGATATTAAATAGTACAAAAGGACGTTCGAAAATCCGGAACCGGGAACAGAGTCAACTCTTAACGCGTAACGCAACGGAGCGAAAATTACAAGTCAACTATGCACATGAATATAATATAATATATAATCAATTCTTAAAATTATATATATATTATATTATTTATTAAAACCGTCGGCAAACTAGCAAACAAAAGCATGTGGCCTGATCCAGCTGGCCATGCGATCGCATGGCCTGGAAGAACAAAACTCATGCGATCGCATGGCCCCAAAAGTTGGGTCAGGTCCTATAAATTTCGCGTGTTTTGGCCGAATTTCATACATAATTTTCAATCTCTCTCTCTCTCACAGATATATATATATATATATATATATATATATATATATATATATATATATATATATATATATATATATATATATATATATATATATATATATATAATTTATAATTTTAATTTTAATTTAAGATTAATAATAATAAGGGTATGTTAGCGAATGTTGTAAGTGTGTAAGTCGAAATTATATCCGTGTAACGCTACGCTATTATTAATCATTGTAAGTTATGTTCAACCTTTTTAAATTAATGTTTCGTAGCTAAGTTATTATTATGCTTATTTAAGTCAAAGTAATCATGATGTTGGGCTAAAATATTAAGACGGGATAATTGGGCTTTGGACCATAATTGGGGTTTGGACAAAAGAACGACACTTGTGGAAATTAGACTATGGGCTATTAATGGGCTTTATATTTGTTTAATTGAATGATAGTTCGTTAATTTAATATAAAGATTTACAATTGGACGTAATTATAAATAACCATATACACTCGATCGGACACGACGGGCGGGATATTTATAAATACTAATAATCGTTCATTTAACCTGACACAGGAATGGATTAATAGTCAATAGACTCATTAAAACAGGGGTGAATTATGTACAAGGACACTTAGCGTAATTGTTAACAAAGTATTAAAACCTTGTTATAGTTTAAGTCCCTAATTAGTTGGAATATTTGACTTCGGATATAAGGATAATTTGACGAGGACACTCGCACTTTATATTTATGACTGATGGACTGTTATGGACAAAAACCAGATGGACATATCGAATAATCCAGGACAAAGGACAATTAACCCATGGTAATAAACTAAAATCAACATGTCAAACATCATGATTACGGAAGTTTAAATAAGCATAATTCCTTTATTTTATATCTCATCGCACTTTTATTTACTGTCATTTTATTTATCGCACTTTAATTTATCGCACTTTAAATTATCACAATTTTATTATCGTCATTTACTTTACACTTTAAATTAAGTTATATTTATTTTTAATATTTTACATTAAGTTTTAACTGCGACTAAAGTTTTAAAATCGACAAACCGGTCATTAAACGGTAAAAAAACCCCCTTTTTATAATAATAATAATAATACTACTTATATATATATATATTTATACAAATATAGTTTTAAAAATATAGCGTTAAACTTGGCTAGTTCCCTGTGGACGAACCGAACTTACTAAATACTACACTACTGTACGATTAGGTACACTGCCTATAAGTGTTGTAGCAAGGTTTAGGTATATCCACTCTATAAATAAATAAATAAATAACTTGTGTAAAATTGTATCGTATTTAATAGTTTTTCATAATAAATATATAACTATTTCGTACCCCTTCGCTTTAACATCAGTATTTTTAGATATGTGTTGTCCGAGTTAGTGATATATGTGGTTGTACACTAATGGAATCTACGAATGGATATTTGTTGTCCAAGTTAGTGATATATGTGGTTGTACACTAACGAATTTTATGTAAGGATATGTATTGTCCAAGTTAGTGATATATGTTATTGTACGCTAACGGTTTCTATGAACGGATATGTGTTGTCCAAGGGTTAGTGATATATGTTGTTGTACACTAACGGTTGTTATGAACACCGGTGGGAAATTCGAGTACCATTCCTTTGTACGATTGGTTAACCATGGTTGTGCAAATTTTGTATTAGCATATTAATTTGTGAGCTATATACTTTTGGTGTTGCTAGCTGATAAGGCTAAAAAGGAACATATATTTCATAGCAATATCCCTCCTAAATAATAGGTTTTCATATGTAATTGTATTATATTTTCATTGTAATTGTTTAAATAAATAAGTGCGAAGACAAAAGGCGAAAACGAAGATTTGAAGACACAAACGTCCAAAAAGCTCAAATGTTCAAGATACAATTCAAAAGGTTCAATTTATTGATGAAAAACGTCTAAAAATGACAAGAGTACAAGTTACAAAACGCAAAGTACAAGATATTAAATTGTACGCAAGGACGTTCGAAAATCCGGAACCGGGACATGAGTCAACTATCAACGCCCGACGCAACGGACCAAAAATTACAAGTCAACTATGCACAAGAATATAATATAATATTTAAATAATTATATAAATTATTTATATATTATATATATTTAAAAATTATGTCGACAAGCTATGAGACAAATGATCCTGAGCTGGATTTTCAAACTCCGCGACTCGCGGAGTTTGAAGGCTAAAAACTCCACGACTCGCGGAGCTGTCAGAAATCAAAACTCCTATAAAAGGTCACGAATTCTGCGAGTAAAAATAACATAATAATAATAATACTCCCTAGTATAATATAAATAAATATAATATATATATATATATATATATATATATATATATATATATATATATATATATATATATATATAATATAGATTAGTGTTATATTAGATTAGTTCGGGTTATGTAAAGGTTATTTTACGGGTTTTAAAGTCGAAGCTCTGTCCGTGTAACACTACGCGATAAATAATCAATGTAAGCTATGTTCTCCTTTTTAAATTAATATCTCGTACTTAAGTTATTATTATGCTTATTTGAGCCGAAGTAATCATGATGTTAAGCTAAATATTAGAGATGGGGTAATTGGGTTTTGTACCATAATTGGGGTTTGGACAAAAGAACGACACTTGTGAAAATTAGACTATGGGCTATTAATGAGCTTTATATTAAATTAACGATACCTCGTTAATTTAATATAAAGGTTATGATTTGACGTATCTATATATAACCACATACGCTTAATCGGACACGATGGGCGGGATATTTATAAGTACGAATTATTGTTCATTTGACCGGACACGGGGATGGATTAATAGTCAATGGACTCATTAAAACAGGGGTGGATTACATTCAAGGGTAATTGGTGTAATTGTTAACAAAATATTAAAACCTTGGTTTACACACAGTCGATAACCTGGTGTATTCATTAAGCAAAGTATTAAGACCTTGTTACAGTTCGAATCCCCAGTTAGTTGGAATATTTGACTTCGGGTATAAGGTTAAATTTGCCGAGCAGTTTATAATTATGACCGATGAACTATTATGGACAAAAACCAGATAGGTTTCAAATACATCCAGGACAAAGGACAATTAACCCAGGACAATAAATTAAAATCAAAACGTCAAACATCATGGTTACGGAAGTTTAAATAAGCAAAATATATTTTATTTCATTTTTCCTCGTACTTTTATTTATTGTCATTTTAATTATTGTTATTTATTTTATATTGTTATTTAAATATCGTCATTTACTATACGCTTCGTTTAAAATATAAATCGACAAACCGGTCATTAAACGGTAAACCCCCTTTTATATATTATTATATATAATTATATATATTTTGTACAAATATAGTTGTTTAAAAATATAGTGTGCAATAAGCCCGCTCCCTGTGGAACGAACCGGACTTACTAAAAACTATACTACTCTACGATTAGGTACACTGCCTATAGTGTTGTAGCAAGGTTTAGGTATATCCCATTTGTAAATAAATAATTAAAACTTGTGTAATTTTTAATAGTATTTCTTGTAAAATTAATAGTATTTTATATACACCTCGCACGACATCAAGTTTTTGGCGCCGCTGCCGGGGAACTTGGCGAAACGCTATATTTTTAATATATATTTGTATAAATATATTTTTAGAAAAACAATAAAAAAAAACCGAAAAAAAAAATAAAAAATAAAATATATATATAAATCTAGTTTTACGATTTTTATTTATAAAATTATAAAGTAGTTCTTTTTTTATTTTAGTTTTTAAATATAAGTTTTTATTATATAAATATTTAGATTTTAAAACAGAAAAATATAAAACAGAAAAAAAAAACACGTCGAATTAAAAACTGTACCAGAGTTGAATTTTGGAACCCCGCGACTCGCAGGGTTTGCTGCTTGAAATACCGCGACTCGCGGAGACACTCTGACACACGTGACAGAACCCTAATTTCACATTAATTACGGATTTTATTATTATTATTATTAATAAACCCTAATTAGTTTAATTATTATAATTAGTTTAAGTTTTTTTTAATTAAATTGTATTTTAAATTTTAATTAGTTTTATTATATGTAAAATTAATAGTTTTAATAAATAAATAATATAAAAATAATATTTTTATAAAAATTGTACTTTTTACAACTTTTTGTATATTTTTATATTTTGTCCATTTTTAATCGTTTTAGCGTAATATTTGTATTTTTAGCTCATATTTAGTTTTAAACTTAGTTTTTGCCATAGTTATTTTTACTTCTAGATTTTTAGGCTTTGCCGTAAAATCCCTTAAGTGCTTTTTCTTTAGACTAAGATTTAGGTGCTTTAGAATTTTGCGACGCCGTTTTTATATTTTAGTACCTTTTTAAGTTATTACCATTTGGGATATAGTTTTTCTTTTAAGATTTAATATTTTTAGACGCAACTTTTAATTCTTAGTTTTTAATTCCTTTTTAAGTTACGACGCGCTATTTTCTTATTTTTATTTTTCGACGTTTTTCGACGCGCATTCTTTTTCTTTCTTATTTCTCGACGCTTTAGTTTTTAGGACTTAGAAATTTTCTCTATTTCTTATCTAATATCTCAAACAGAAAGAAAAATTATTTAAGTGGTTAAATTAATGGACGTTGACAATTTTCTGCTTCGTAGTAATAGTTGGATTTGTTAGTGGCTGAGTTGTGAGCTTCCGATTTAAAGGGTTCTGGCTCCCTGCTGCATCTTTTGGCTATTCGAAACGTGGGCAAAAGCAGAAAAGTCTATTAATTGGACAACTTATATAAGTTTTTCTATTTTAATAACTAATAGGATAATTAGTAAATGCACCACATTGTAGCTAAAATTTGGCCATCGCAATAAAATGGAAAATTTTGAAAACAAGGCTATGGAAACTCTTTTTGATATCCAAAATCAATTAAATCAATACTCTCAAACGAGTGTTGATGACAATTCGTTCGGTCAATCTTGGATCACGAATGACGAAACAATAACTGGTTGTGAAATCTGTGGAGATTATCACTCAACATGGGAATGTTATTATTACGTTCCTATGAAAAATTACGCACCCACGGAACCTGAATGGAATGATTATGAAGAATACAATTCAAATTGGGATTATTCCCAAGAATATATCCAAACTCAACAACCAGTAGACGAGGAAAATTACGTGTCTGAAAATTTATTAGACAATATGAAAATCAAACTCGAAGAACTCAATGCTCAAAATGAATAAATGAGAGAGTTTGTAAACCGGCAAGCTGAAACTCTATCAGACTACACACCTGTTGATCTGAGGAGTCGTGTGCAAGAAAATCTCATATCATCGAATTTTGATGAATTCGAGAGCTCCGAAATCACCAACTATCCCGATGATACTTTTTATTCAGTCTTACCAATTTCACAACATATCGACACATTAGCCTCTACCGACGAAATCATCGATCCATCAATGGATAAAGAAGAAGTAAGGGTAACAAATTGGTACTCTTGGGAATACGATAACGTTGAAAATTTTACCCCCAAGGCCAAACCGAACTTCACCATTCCACAACCTTCCAACCCAATATTCTCAATAGACGAGTCATCCACCGGAAATGAACTACGAGCTGTAATAGATAATGACACCTCGAATTTCACCTAATTGGGTAATAGAGGTGAAAACTTTGACGTCGAGAATAAAAGGAAGGAAACGTTAGAAATTGTCCACCCTATAATATGTATGTCGGTGTATATCGATCCATTTGACCAAGAACCAGAAAATAGACATATCCATTTACTAAAAGCTACACTTAAAAAAGAATTAAGTAGTGACGATCGGGTGGGTCTAAACTTTAAACCCATTAATATATTTTATACCACTCGAGATGTAAATAACTGGCTCACTATTTTAATTCGTGGAACTTATTCTACCGACTTCACATGTCGTCAGCTAAGTGTGGGGAAGTTTAACCCCACTTAATGTTAAATTAGGGGTTCGGGTTAGTACATAACTCGTTAAATAAACATGCATAATAAGTAAGGGTAAAAGACGCTTTTTCAAATATTAGTAAACAGTTCAGAAAAGCAGCCGTTTTTGAAAGAAGAAAAAAAGCATGTATGATAAAACAAGAAGGAATGAACGATGAGGCGCGCCATCTATCATTCGACAAGCTTTGTAATTACAAACTGGGTATTTTCAATCACTTTTCTACACTAATCACTCTCATGAATTTATAATTAGAGTCTGATTTCATGCAAATGAGGGCATTGCATGATCTCAAGTGTGGGGAAGGGTTATAAATTCTCTCGGGTTTATACTTGGTTTATTTGCCAAATTTTATAAAAATTTAAAAAATCTTCAACTAAATGAATTTAAAATCATGTTTATATATATTTATGAACGGTGAAAACTAGGTGTTAATACCGAAATTATCGTTACCTCGGAAAGGACATAAATTGAGAAACACCCTAAAACGATTGAATTCATTTAAAATGGAATAAAGGAGAATAAAAAGGCAAAGAAAGAAACTAAGTGTGGGTAGAATATGCCAAGTTATTCAATTAAAAACTATCTATCACATGTTTCTGTAAAGTTTATTGCAGGTGCTTTTGTTTTGGAATAAATTAACTATTTTACTCGATGAAAGAAAAGAAAAGATGGATCTACACGATGAATCAATTCCATCATTAAAAGGAAGTAAAGTCTTCCGAAAAAGACACGCGCTTCTTGATTTAGGTCAAGAAGTTGTCGTCCAGACCAGTTGTAGGTTGACGAAAAATCTAGAAAAGTCATCACTAAAATCAGCAGGAAATCCACGGACCTCAGCATCAAACAGGGTCGCCAAGTGGTCAGACTTATCCTAACCATGAGAAGGTCTGTCTCATAAAATGGGGAGGGCGCCGTGCAAATTAGCTTGATAAGACTAATAAATCAGATCCCCAGAAAGGATAATCTCCTTAAAGATTAAAAATCAGCTTTTAAGCCTGATATTACTCAATCCTTGAGATTGACTTTAAAGATTGAGAAATTCAAACTCATGGAATTCAATGATATCTAAACTCGAGCTTGAACGAGAAAATATTTTGATCAAAATTAAAACCGATTTGTTTTCTGAAAACCTATTTTCAATGCGTTCATTACCATTGAACGTAAAATCCTAGGAATTCACCTGGAATTCATTAGGTCACCTGAACCAAATCGGGTGTCAACCGTAAGAACGGTGGTTGCATAGCATGGTCGAAGACAGGACCTTGTGCCAGACCGAAAAATTATAAGGGTGAGCTTTACTATTGCTCCTACCAAGGATAGTAATTGCGTCCGACACGTTATAGACCATAATTAAAAGCATGTCAGGGGACATTACCTTAACAGTTGCTTGTTCAACGCTTTCCTTTACAACTGGACGGTAGTTTATCGAAAGGTAATATACGGAGCAAGTATACTGGACGTGTTGCTTTCCTAATACAAGGTTAGCAAGTGGGTGACACAAAACCACAAGTGTTGAGCTAAAATTTTCAAATCTGAAACCCACACAACCCACAAAAATATTTTGCAAACACCGGTGAAAGGTTATTCCGGAAAACGTGTCTAGGGTAAAAGCTAGATTGAATTTTTAAAAGATCAAATGTTTTCATAAAGATCCAATTTCCTAACGGATCTAAATTTTCATAGTCATGTGGGACTGTAAACCGCCTTTCAAATGTGCACTTTGCTTTGGGAACCGAAAGTAAATCGGCTATTTGATTGCAAGTGTCGTTGACCTAAACCCGAGGCAACTGTGGATGACACACCCACCTTTAACCATGGTTCTATCGTTACTATCATTGTTTATACCACCATATCAAAATCATTGATGTACAAAGTGTGATGAATAAAAAAGTGATTCATGTATGTTTTTATTTCAAATTCTGTATTGCTTGAGGACAAGCAACGCTCAAGTGTGGGGATGTTTGATAAGGCTAAAAAGGAATATATATTTCATAGCAATATCCCTCCTAAATAATAGGTTTTCATATGTAATTGTATTATATTTTCATTGTAATTGTTTAAATAAATAAGTGCGAAGACAAAAGGCGAAAACGAAGATTTGAAGACACAAACGTCCAAAAAGCTCAAATGTTCAAGATACAATTCAAAAGGTTCAATTTATTGATGAAAAACGTCTAAAAATGACAAGAGTACAAGTTACAAAACGCAAAGTACAAGATATTAAATTGTACGCAAGGACGTTCGAAAATCCGGAACCGGGACATGAGTCAACTATCAACGCCCGACGCAACGGACCAAAAATTACATGTCAACTATGCACAAGAATATAATATAATATTTAAATAATTATATAAATTATTTATATATTATATATATTTAAAAATTATGTCGACAAGCTATGAGACAAATGATCCTGAGCTGGATTTTCAAACTCCGCGACTCGCGGAGTTTGAAGGCTAAAAACTCCACGACTCGCGGAGCTGTCAGAAATCAAAACTCCTATAAAAGGTCACGAATTCTGCGAGTAAAAATAACATAATAATAATAATACTCCCTAGTATAATATAAATAAATATTATATATATATATATATATATATATATATATATATATATATATATATATATATATATATATATATATATATATATATATATATATATAATATAGATTAGTGTTATATTAGATTAGTTCGGGTTATGTAAAGGTTATTTTACGGGTTTTAAAGTCGGAGCTCTGTCCGTGTAACACTACGCGATAAATAATCAATGTAAGCTATGTTCTCCTTTTTAAATTAATGTCTCGTACTTAAGTTATTATTATGCTTATTTGAGCCGAAGTAATCATGATGTTAAGCTAAATATTAGAGATGGGGTAATTGGGTTTTGTACCATAATTGGGGTTTGGACAAAAGAACGACACTTGTGAAAATTAGACTATGGGCTATTAATGGGCTTTATATTAAATTAACGATACCTCGTTAATTTAATATAAAGGTTATGATTTGACGTATCTATATATAACCACATACGCTTAATCGGACACGATGGGCGGGATATTTATAAGTACGAATTATTGTTCATTTGACCGGACACGGGGATGGATTAATAGTCAATGGACTCATTAAAACAGGGGTGGATTACATTCAAGGGTAATTGGTGTAATTGTTAACAAAATATTAAAACCTTGGTTTACACACAGTCGATAACCTGGTGTATTCATTAAGCAAAGTATTAAGACCTTGTTACAGTTCGAATCCCCAGTTAGTTGGAATATTTGACTTCGGGTATAAGGTTAAATTTGCCGAGCAGTTTATAATTATGACCGATGAACTATTATGAACAAAAACCAGATAGGTTTCAAATACATCCAGGACAAAGGACAATTAACCCAGGACAATAAATTAAAATCAAAACGTCAAACATCATGGTTACGGAAGTTTAAATAAGCATAATATATTTTATTTCATTTTTCCTCGTACTTTTATTTATTGTCATTTTAATTATTGTTATTTATTTTATATTGTTATTTAAATATCGTCATTTACTATACGCTTCGCTTAAAATATAAATCGACAAACCGGTTATTAAACGGTAAACCCCCTTTTATATATTATTATATATAATTATATATATTTTGTACAAATATAGTTGTTTAAAAATATAGTGTGCAATAAGCCCGCTCCCTGTGGAACGAACCGGACTTACTAAAAACTATACTACTCTACGATTAGGTACACTGCCTATAGTGTTGTAGCAAGGTTTAGGTATATCCCATTTGTAAATAAATAATTAAAATTGTGTAATTTTTAATAGTATTTCTTGTAAAATTAATAGTATTTTATATACACCTCGCACGACATCAAGTTTTTGGCGCCGCTGCCTGGGAACTTGGCGAAACGCTATATTTTTAATATATATTTGTATAAATATATTTTTAGAAAAACAATAAAAAAAAACCGAAAAAAAAAATAAAAAAAAAATATATATATAAATCTAGTTTTACGATTTTTATTTATAAAATTATAAAGTAGTTCTTTTTTTATTTTAGTTTTTAAATATAAGTTTTTATTATGTAAATATTTAGATTTTAAAACAGAAAAATATAAAACAGAAAAAAAAAACACGTCGAATTAAAAACTGTACCAGAGTTGAATTTTGGAACCCCGCGACTCGCGGGGTTTGCTGCTTGAAATACCGCGACTCGCGGAGACACTCTGACACACGTGACAGAACCCTAATTTCACATTAATTACGGATTTTATTATTATTATTATTAATAAACCCTAATTAGTTTAATTATTATAATTAGTTTAAGTTTTTTTTAATTAAATTGTATTTTAAATTTTAATTAGTTTTATTATATGTAAAATTAATAGTTTTAATAAATAAATAATATAAAAATAATATTTTTATAAAAATTGTACTTTTTACAACTTTTTGTATATTTTTATATTTTGTCCCTTTTTAATCGTTTTAGCGTAATATTTGTATTTTTAGCTCATATTTAGTTTTAAACTTAGTTTTTGCCATAGTTATATTTACTTCTAGATTTTTAGACTTTGCCGTAAAATCCCTTAAGTGCTTTTTCTTTAGACTAAGATTTAGGTGCTTTAGAATTTTGCGACGCCGTTTTTATATTTTAGTACCTTTTTAAGTTATTACCATTTGGGATATAGTTTTTCTTTTAAGCTTTAATATTTTTAGACGCAACTTTTAATTCTTAGTTTTTAATTCCTTTTTAAGTTACGACGCGCTATTTTCTTATTTTTATTTTTCGACGTTTTTCGACGCGCATTCTTTTTCTTTCTTATTTCTCGACGCTTTAGTTTTTAGGACTTAGAAATTTTCTCTATTTCTTATCTAATATCTCAAACAGAAAGAAAAATTATTTAAGTGGTTAAATTAATGGACGTTGATAATTTTCTGCTTCGTAGTAATAGTTGGATTTGTTAGTGGCTGAGTTGTGAGCTTCCGATTTAAAGGGTTCTGGCTCCCTGCTGCATCTTTTGGCTATTCGAAACGTGGGCAAAAGCAGAAAAGTCTATTAATTGGACAACTTATATAAGTTTTTCTATTTTAATAACTAATAGGATAATTAGTAAATGCACACATTGTAGCTAAAATTTGGCCATCGCAATAAAATGGAAAATTTTGAAAACAAGGCTATGGAAACTCTTTTTGATATCCAAAATCAATTAAATCAATACTCTCAAACGAGTGTTGATGACAATTCGTTCGGTCAATCTTGGATCACGAATGACGAAACAATAACTGGTTGTGAAATCTGTGGAGATTATCACTCAACATGGGAATGTTATTATTACGTTCCTATGAGAAATTACGCACCCACGGAACCTGAATGGAATGATTATGAAGAATACAATTCAAATTGGGATTATTCCCAAGAATATATCCAAACTCAACAACCAGTAGACGAGGAAAATTACGTGTCTGAAAATTTATTAGACAATATGAAAATCAAACTCGAAGAACTCAATGCTCAAAATGAATAAATGAGAGAGTTTGTAAACCGGCAAGCTGAAACTCTATCAGACTACACACCTATTGATCTGAGGAGTCGTGTGCAAGAAAATCTCATATCATCGAATTTTGATGAATTCGAGAGCTCCGAAATCACCAACTATCCCGATGATACTTTTTATTCAGTCTTACCAATTTCACAACATATCGACACATTAGCCTCTACCGACGAAATCATCGATCCATCAATGGATAAAGAAGAAGTAAGGGTAACAAATTGGTACTCTTGGGAATACGATAACGTTGAAAATTTTACCCCCAAGGCCAAACCGAACTTCACCATTCCACAACCTTCCAACCCAATATTCTCAATAGACGAGTCATCCACCGGAAATGAACTACGAGCTGTAATAGATAATGACACCTCGAATTTCACCCAATTGGGTAATAGAGGTGAAAACTTTGACGTCGAGAATAAAAGGAAGGAAACGTTAGAAATTGTCCACCCTATAATATGTATGTCGGTGTATATCGATCCATTTGACCAAGAACCAGAAAAGAGACATATCCATTTACTAAAAGCTACACTTAAAAAAGAATTAAGTAGTGACGATCGGGTGGGTCTAAACTTTAAACCCATTAATATATTTTATACCACCCGAGATGTAAATAACTGGCTCACTATTTTAATTCGTGGAACTTATTCTACCGACTTCACATGTCGTCAGCTAAGTGTGGGGAAATTTAACCCCACTTAACGTTAAATTAGGGGTTCGGGTTAGTACATAACTCGTTAAATAAACATGCATAATAAGTAAGGGTAAAATACGCTTTTTCAAATATTAGTAAACAGTTCAGAAAAGCAGCCGTTTTTGAAAGAAAAAAAAAGCATGTATGATAAAACAAGAAGGAATGAACGATGAGGCGCGCCATCTATCATTCGACAAGCTTTGTAATTACAAACTGGGTATTTTCAATCACTTTTCTACACTAATCACTCTCATGAATTTATAATTAGAGTCTGATTTCATGCAAATGAGGGCATTGCATGATCTCAAGTGTGGGGAAGGGTTATAAATTCTCTCGGGTTTATACTTGGTTTATTTGCCAAATTTTATGAAAATTTAAAAAATCTTCAACTAAATGAATTTAAAATCATGTTTATATATATTTATGAACGGTGAAAACTAGGTGTTAATACCGAAATTATCGTTACCTCGGAAAGGACATAAATTGAGAAACACCCTAAAACGATTGAATTCATTTAAAATGGAATAAAGGAGAATAAAAAGGCAAAGAAAGAAACTAAGTGTGGGGAGAATATGCCAAGTTATTCAATTAAAAACTATCTATCACATGTTTCTGTAAAGTTTATTGCAGGTGCTTTTGTTTTGGAATAAATTAACTATTTTACCCGATGAAAGAAAAGAAAAGATGGATCTACACGATGAATCAATTCCATCATTAAAAGGAAGTAAAGTCTTCCGAAAAAGACACGCGCTTCTTGATTTAGGTCAAGAAGTTGTCGTCCAGACCAGTTGTAGGTTGACGAAAAATCTAGAAAAGTCATCACTAAAATCAGCAGGAAATCCACGGACCTCAGCATCAAACAGGGTCGCCAAGTGGTCAGACTTATCCTAACCATGAGAGGGTCTGTCTCGTAAAATGGGGAGGGCGCCGTGCAAATTAGCTTGATAAGACTAATGAATCAGATCCCCAGAAAGGATAATCTCCTTAAAGATTAAAAATCAGCTTTTAAGCCTGATATTACTCAATCCTTGAGATTGACTTTAAAGATTGAGAAATTCAAACTCATGGAATTCAATGATATCTAAACTCGAGCTTGAACGAGAAAATATTTTGATCAAAATTAAAACCGATTTGTTTTCTGAAAACCTATTTTCAATGCGTTCATTACCATTGAACGTAAAATCCTAGGAATTCATTAGGTCACCTGAACCAAATCGGGTGTCAACCGTAAGAACGGTGGTTGCATAGCATGGTCGAAGACAGGACCTTGTGCCAGACCGAAAAATTATAAGGGTGAGCTTTACTATTGCTCCTACCAAGGATAGTAATTGCGTTCGACACGTTATAGACCATAATTAAAAGCATGTCAGGGGACATTGCCTTAACAGTTGCTTGTTCAACGCTTTCCTTTACAACCGGACGGTAGTTTATCGAAAGGTAATATACGGAGCAAGTATACTGGACGTGTTGCTTTCCTAATACAAGGTTAGCAAGTGGGTGACACAAAACCACAAGTGTTGAGCTAAAATTTTCAAATCTGAAACCCACACAACCCACAAAAATATTTTGCAAACACCGGTGAAGGGTTATTCCGGAAAACGTGTCTAGGGTAAAAGCTAGATTGAATTTTTAAAAGATCAAATGTTTTCATAAAGATCCAATTTCCTAACGGATCTAAATTTTCATAGTCATGTGGGACTGTAAACCGCCTTTCAAATGTGCACTTTGCTTTGGGAACCGAAAGTAAATCGGCTATTTGATTGCAAGTGTCGTTGACCTAAACCCGAGGCAACTGTGGATGACACACCCACCTTTAACCATGGTTCTATCGTTACTATCATTGTTTATACCACCATATCAAAATCACTGATGTACAAAGTGTGATGAATAAAAAAGTGATGCATGTATGTTTTTATTTCAAATTCTGTATTGCTTGAGGACAAGCAACGCTCAAGTGTGGGGATGTTTGATAAGGCTAAAAAGGAATATATATTTCATAGCAATATCCCTCCTAAATAATAGGTTTTCATATGTAATTGTATTATATTTTCATTGTAATTGTTTAAATAAATAAGTGCGAAGACAAAAGGCGAAAACGAAGATTTGAAGACACAAACGTCCAAAAAGCTCAAATGTTCAAGATACAATTCAAAAGGTTCAATTTATTGATGAAAAACGTCTAAAAATGACAAGAGTACAAGTTACAAAACGCAAAGTACAAGATATTAAATTGTACGCAAGGACGTTCGAAAATCCGGAACCGGGACATGAGTCAACTATCAACGCCCGACGCAACGGACCAAAAATTACAAGTCAACTATGTACAAGAATATAATATAATATTTAAATAATTATATAAATTATTTATATATTATATATATTTAAAAATTATGTCGACAAGCTATGAGACAAATGATCCTGAGCTGAATTTTCAAACTCCGCGACTCGCGGAGTTTGAAGGCTAAAAACTCCACGACTCGCGGAGCTGTCAGAAATCAAAACTCCTATAAAAGGTCACGAATTCTGCGAGTAAAAATAACATAATAATAATAATACTCCCTAGTATAATATAAATAAATATAATATATATATATATATATATATATATATATATATATATATATATATATATATATATATATATATATATATATATATATATATATAAAATATAGATTAGTGTTATATTAGATTAGTTCGGGTTATGTAAAGGTTATTTTACGGGTTTTAAAGTCGGAGCTCTGTCTGTGTAACACTACGCGATAAATAATCAATGTAAGCTATGTTCTCCTTTTTAAATTAATGTCTCGTACTTAAGTTATTATTATGCTTATTTGAGCCGAAGTAATCATGATGTTAAGCTAAATATTAGAGATGGGGTAATTGGGTTTTGTACCATAATTGGGGTTTGGACAAAAGAACGACACTTGTGGAAATTAGACTATGGACTATTAATGGGCTTTATATTAAATTAACGATACCTCGTTAATTTAATATAAAGGTTATGATTTGACGTATCTATATATAACCACATACGCTTAATCGGACACGATGGGCGGGATATTTATAAGTACGAATTATTGTTCATTTGACCGGACACGGGGATGGATTAATAGTCAATGGACTCATTAAAACAGGGGTGGATTACATTCAAGGGTAATTGGTGTAATTGTTAACAAAATATTAAAACCTTGGTTTACACACAGTCGATAACCTGGTGTATTCATTAAGCAAAGTATTAAGACCTTGTTACAGTTCGAATCCCCAGTTAGTTGGAATATTTGACTTCGGGTATAAGGTTAAATTTGCCGAGCAGTTTATAATTATGACCGATGAACTATTATGGACAAAAACCAGATAGGTTTCAAATACATCCAGGACAAAGGACAATTAACCCAGGACAATAAATTAAAATCAAAACGTCAAACATCATGGTTACGGAAGTTTAAATAAGCATAATATATTTTATTTCATTTTTCCTCGTACTTTTATTTATTGTCATTTTAATTATTGTTATTTATTTTATATTGTTATTTAAATATCGTCATTTACTATACGCTTCGCTTAAAATATAAATCGACAAACCGGTCATTAAACGGTAAACCCCCTTTTATATATTATTATATATAATTATATATATTTTGTACAAATATAGTTGTTTAAAAATATAGTGTGCAATAAGCCCGCTCCCTGTGGAACGAACCGGACTTACTAAAAACTATACTACTCTACGATTAGGTACACTGCCTATAGTGTTGTAGCAAGGTTTAGGTATATCCCATTTGTAAATAAATAATTAAAACTTGTGTAATTTTTAATAGTATTTCTTGTAAAATTAATAGTATTTTATATACACCTCGCACGACATCACTAGCTTGTTGTGGACTGCGGATATTAGTTTTATCCATGATGTTTGCATAGTTGTTAAATTGCTAGCTTGTATGTGGTATTGTGTAAGTGAATGCAAGTAGATAGATTATATATGCATATGTATAACTATTGCACTCACTAAGCGTTAGCTTACCCTTCTCGTTGTTTATCTTTTTAGATGCAGGTGCGGACAAGGGAAAAGGGGTTGTTGGTTACTAGTTTCCCCGTGTTGGATTATCGTGAAGCTTTTGAAGTTGGCCTAGCGTTTTGGGTAGTTTAGCCCCAAACCATGCTCGAAGTGTTGTTTGGATTAAAACTATCATTTTTGAATGGGTCAAACTTGTAATACAATTGTTAAGGGCCTTCTTGCCGTTTGTAAACACTAAACTTGTTGTATGTTTTAACGAAGCGTGTGGAATGGTTCACATCATTAATTGGCGCATAAATGTGTACTATTTTAAAAAAAAAAATTTGTCGTATGAAATGCGGGTTGGGTTGTTTCAAGTGGTATCAGAGTATGGTCTAAGGGATTTAGGCGACTTGAGATAGGTGCCTAGACTTAGACTTTATTATGTGTGCGATTTTATGCGGGACTTGTAAGACTTCGGGTCGGATCGTGTTTGGTTAGTGCATAGGGTTATGTGAACTAACCTTGCACTATTTGTTTTATGTGGTATTTGCAATCAACAAGCGAGATAGACGTTGTACTAGCGAGTTAATGCGATGTGCTCGCGTAGTAATGACTAGCTTCCATTATTACGGGTGCAAATCGTGTCAAATAAGCAATGTACGACGATTGTTGAGCAAGATGGGCGGTAAGGTGTATATGCATATTTGTATGTCTCATGTCTTTTCGTTTCGTTGTTTAACCTTTTCCGTTTTATAAAATGAAGATGAGAAACGGACACGACACCGAAAATAGGGGCACGAGCGAGGACCCCGAGTTCACGGCCAAGGTTGAGGCCATTTTGAAATGTCATCACTTTGACGATTTCCCATTCCTTCCCTGCCGAGCCGCCTCTCTTTTCCTCGAAGATGTTAAGAAAATGTTTCTCGATACGATTGACGAACAATTATTCAATGTAGTAAAGGAACAAGTCAAGGTTGTCCTTCAAGAGGATAACGTTGGAAGGCGTGACTTTTTTTACAAAAAGTTCAAAGATGCTCAACCTCCTACTTTTGAGGGTGAAAAGGACCCACTTAAGAGTGCCCGGTGGATCTCATATGGAGGGGGCTTTTCGTACTTGTGAATGCCCTCTTGATAAAAAGACAAGGTATGGTTGTAGCATGTTGAGAGGTGATGCTAAGTTGTGGTGGGATGCGAAAATCCAACTTTATGGTGAAGAACAATGCATGGATTTTACTTGGGATGAGTTCAAGGCGGAGTTTTTCCAAGAGTACCGAACTTCGGCCGATCTTACTAGACTTAAGGACGAGTTTCGCTCCTTGAGGCAAGGGTCGATGGATTTGAACACTCTTAAAACCGTCTTCTTGTCAAAAACCCAATTTTGCCCGGAGTATGTCGGGAATGAGAAGATGTTGAAGGAAGATTTTTACCGAACCTTGAATGATAGTTATCAAGAGAAGATTAGTGTGAACATGGTGAAAAGTTTTGATGAGTTGTTCGACATGGCCAAAGGATTTGAGTCGCTTGTCTTGAGAAAAAGTGACTTTACTTTTGGCAAGAGGAAGTTTGAAGCTACTAGTCACTCGAACAAAAAGAGTAAAGGTGCGGGTGAGAGTGTTGGTAGTGTGAAGAAGGATGGCTCCGGTGGTCATGTGGTCACTTGCTATAATTGTGGGCAAAAAGGTCACATCTCCCGTGATTGTCCGAAACCATCATCTACAACCAAACTCACTTGTTTTAATTGTGGTAAGGAAGGGCATCGAAGGACGAAGTGTCCCAATTTGCTGGGTGATCATGTTAAGAGGCTAGAGAAGGCGGCAGGTACGGCTAAGGGGCGAAACTATTTGATGAGTAATGATGAGGCCAAGCAATCTAATGAAGTTGTCTCAGGTACTTTCATGGTTAACTCTAATCCGGCAAAGATATTATTTGATAGCGGTGCTAATTTGTCTTTTGTGTCTAAGCTTAACAAACCGCTAGCTAAGTTAAGTCATCCGGTAGAAGTTGAAATAGCAGATGGTAAGACGGTGCTAGGGGTTGATGTGTGTAAAGATTGTAATGTTTTGTTTGGTACCGAAACGTTTAAAATTGATCTCATTCCGATGACTTTGGGTGAGTTTGATATTGTTGTTGGTATGGATTGGCTCGATTGTTATAGAGCCGATATTGCATGCCATGATAAGTTCATTCGTGTCAAGACCCCAAGTGGGGGAGAGTTGATTATTCATGGTGATAAACGAAGAAGACTCGTACCATTATGCACTTATGCACGGGCATGACATTTTCTCAAGAGTGGTGGTATGTTTTATCTTGATCATGTAGTTGATACTCGTGATGAGCCACCACCCATTCATGAAATTCTGGTGGTTAATGAATTTGAAGACGTTTTTCCGAACGAGTTACCAGGTGTTCCTGCGGAAAGACAAGTCGAATTCCGCATTGAGTTGGTTCCGGGAGCTACTCCCATTGCTAAAACTCCTTATCGTTTAGCGCCGATGGAAATGCAAGAGTTGTTAAATTAAACCCAAGAGTTGCTTGAGAAGGGTTTTATTCGACCGAGTTCCTCGCCGTGGGGTGCTCCGGTTTTGTTTGTGAAAAAGAAAGATGGTAGTATGCGGATGTGCATCGATTATCAGGAGTTAAACAAAGTGACGATCAAGAATCGTTATCCATTGCCTCGGATTGACGATTTGTTTGACCAACTCCAAGGTGCAACGTATTTTTCAAAGATTGACTTACGGTCCGGCTATCATCAAGTGCGGGTCCGTGAGGAAGACATAGAGAAAACGGCTTTCCGAACGCGTTACGGGCATTTTGAGTTTGTAGTTCTGCCTTTTGGTCTTACGAATGCACCCGCGGCATTCATGGATCTAATGAACCGAGTGTGCCAACCTATGTTGGACAAGTCAGTAATTGTGTTCATCGACGACATACTTGTTTATTCTAAGAGTATGAAGGAACATGAACACCATTTGCGTGAAGTGTTGAAGACGTTGCGGAAGGAGAAGTTGTATGCTAAATTCTCCAAATGTGAATTTTGGCTGAGGGAAGTCCAATTCATTGGCCATATTGTGAATAAAGAAGGTATTCAAGTAGATCCGGGGAAGATAGAAACGGTGAAGAGTTGGGGAAGACCGACTACGCCTACGAAAATTCGAAGTATTCTCGGATTGGCCGATTATTATCGTCGGTTCATCCAAGACTTTTCTAAAATTGCTTCTCCTTTGACGAAGTTGACAAGGAAGAACGTGAGGTTTAATTGGGAAAATGAGCAAGAAATTGCTTGCCAATTATTGAAAGAGAAATTGTGTCAAGCTCCGAAGTTGGTATTACCGGAAGGGATCGAAGATATGACAGTTTATTGTGGTGCTTCGTTAAATGGGCTCGGGTGTGTTTTAATGCAAAGAGGTAAAGTCATCGCTTATGCCTCTCGACAATTAAAGGAACACGAAAAGAGATACCCGACTCATGATCTTGAATTGGCGGCGGTGGTTCATGCGTTGAAAATTTGGTGCCACTACTTGTATGGTGTCAAGTGTACGATTTATTCGGATCATAAGAGTTTGAAACATCTCTTTAGTCAATGAGATTTGAATTATCATCAACGTAGGTAGATGGATGTGGTAAAGGATTATGATTGTGAAATACTTTATCATCCGGGTAAGGCGAACGTGGTCGCGGATGCGTTGAATCAAAAGAGTCAACATCCGGCAATACGAGTAGGATCGTTACGCATGATCATTACTAACGATTTTCTTGTAAAGCTTTGTGAGATTCAAATAGAAGCGTACGTTCACAACAAACATGAAGAGCGGATTATGGGGCAAACGGAGTCTATTACCTTAGGCCCGCATGGTTTGTTGTCTTTTCAAGGAAGAGTGTGGGTGCCTAAGATGGGTGGTAACCGACAAGTGCTACTTGATGAAGCACATAAGTCAAAGTATTCCATTCATCCGGGTGCAACAAAGATGTACTATGATTTGAAAAAAGATTATTGGTGGCCCGGTATGAAACGTGATGTGGTTAAGTATGTTGAACAATGCGTCACGTGTTTGCAAGTTAAAGCCGAACACCAAAATCCGTATGGTAAGTTACAACCGTTGGAAGTTCTAAAATGGAAATGAGAGCACATTACCATGGACTTAATTACCAAGTTACCAAAGACGGCGAGAACCCAATATGATACGATTTGGGTGATAGTCGATCGATTGATGAATAGTGCTTTGTTTCTTCCCATTCGGGAAACAATATCGTCTGAGACTTTGTCCAAGTTGTTTATCAAAGAGGTGATATCGAGACATGGGGTTCCTATATCTATTGTTTCGGATCGAGATACTCGTTTCACTTCTCGATTTTGGAATAAGTTTCATGAAGATATGGGTACTCAATTGAAAATGAGCACGGCGTATCATCCTCAAACGGACGGTCAAACCGAGCGTACGAATCAAACGTTGGAGGATATGTTAAGGGTGTGTGTTATTGATTTCGGTGGTAGTTGGGATGAGCACTTACCATTGGTGGAATTCTCGTACAATAATAGTTACCACACTAGTATTGGAATGCCACCTTATGAGATGCTTTATGGGCATAGATGTCGAACTCCCATTTGTTGAGGAGAAGTAGGTCAAAGAGAGATCGGGAGTACCGATTTGGTTTTGGAGACGAATAGTAAGATAGAGATGATTCGGGATCGACTTAAAGCGGCGCAAGATAGATAAAAATATTATGCCGATAAAGGTAGGAGACCGATTGAGTTTCAAGAAGGTGACATGGTGATGCTTAAGGTTTCTCCATGGAAGGGTGTTATCCGGTTTCGAAAGCGAGGAAAGTTAGCTCCTCGGTTTATTGGTCCTTTCAAGGTTTTGGCACGTGTTGGTGAGGTTGCTTATCAACTAGAGTTACCTGAAGAACTTGCGGGAATCCATAGCACGTTTCATGCTTCCCATCTTCGTAAGTGTCTTGCGGATGACTCGACTTGGGTGCCATTAGATGAGATTACGTTGAATAATAAGTTGGAGTATGCGGAAGAGCCGATTGCAATCCTTGACGAGAAGGTTAAAATGTTGCGAAACAAGGAAGTTAGAACCTACAAAGTCCAATGGCGACATCGAAAGGGTTCCGAGTTTACGTGGGAATCCGAAGAGTTCGTTTTGGTTTATCTTCCGGCATGTCATGCAGCTTGGACCGTGAGGACGCGCTCCGATTCAAGTGGGGGAGAGTTGTAACATCCCGTTTTCCTCGATATGACTAAAGGTGCGTATTTAACCTCGTGTACATTTAGTAATGTAGCTATGTTTGTGTTTGTATAGTTGATGTATAGAAAATATTGAAAAAATGTGAAAAGGGGTTTCATCAGGCCCATCATCGCGTTATGGGTGTACCCATCGCGTCTGGGTCTGTCGCGGAACGCGACATAATTTTTGAAACGCGACGAATTTATGAGCCCAAGACTACTGTTAAGGTATCGCGTTTTAGTAAGTTGTATCGCGACCTGGTAGGTCGCGTATCGCGACGAAATCGACCAAAACGTGACGCCTAGAAATATCGGGCTCATGTTCTTTGGTCGCGTTTGAAAATTATGTATTGCGTCCTTGTTATCGCGTTTCACGATGGAAGGTCACGGATCGTGATGATGTCACTGTAATGACCTTTCTAACCCGATTTTAAAGGAATCTTTTGGGGTGTTTTAGTCTTTTCACCATGAGTCTGGTTTTGGGAGTCTAAAACTGGTTCAAGCTTATCCAAAACTCATTCTTCACATTTCCATTTAATTAAATTAAAGTCTAGAGAGAGAGATTGAGTTTTAGAGTGAGAGAGCTCATTTTGGTGAAGAAGAAGGTCGAATCTCGCCCGAACCCAAGTTATAAAGTTGTTCCTTGCGTCTCTAGCTACACTTTGATAGTATTGGTAAGTCCTAACTCTATGTTTTGAGTTTTAATTGGTTAATGGCTAGGGTTTTGGTTACTAGAGACTTGTATGACCCATTTGAGGGTAAAATGGGTGAATTTGGGTTATGTTGATGTAAAGAAACCCTAATAGCCATAATCTAGGTTTTGGTCTTATGAATTGAGATTTGTAAAGTGTTAATTGTGTTGTTAGGCATTAACACACTTGTTAACTATTGAAAGATTTGTAAATGGGTTAAGTTTGACCAAGTTTGTAAGTTTAAGTGTCGAAATGGGTCAAAAGAGTAATGTTGACCTAGTTTGGGTGAAATGGGTATTAATTACCCTAAGTTTGTGTTAGTTAAAGTTAGTAGACTTTAATTCACTCACTTTAGTGATTAAAGATGAGTCTTGGCCATTTATGGGCGGTTTTGGTGTAGTTAAGTTATTTAATGCAAATTGGGTCATTAAATGCTCACGTGTAAGTATTGTGGTTGGTTCCACCAGTTGTGTATTGAATGTGTACTTAATGTATTAGGTACTTTGCTTTGAATCTTTCGGAAGTGCATAATCATCATCTTGGTGTTAAGGTGAGTGGGATAAGTATGTATGTACGTATATGATGTGTTTATTTGTTTGTTTGGATATGTGTTGTCCGAGTTAGTGATATATGTGGTTGTACACTAACGGAATCTACGAATGGATATTTGTTGTCCAAGTTAGTGATATATGTGGTTGTACACTAACGAATTTTACGTAAGGATATGTGTTGTCCAAGTTAGTGATATATGTTGTTGTACGCTAACGGTTTCTATGAACGGATATGTGTTGTCCAAGGGGTTAGTGATATATGTTGTTATACACTAACGGTTGTTATGAACACCGATGGGAAATTCGAGTACCATTCCTTTGTACGATTGGTTAACCATGGTTGTGTAAATTTTGTATTAGCATATTAATTTGTGAGCTATATGCTTTTGGTGTTGCTAGCTTGTTGTGGACTGCGGATATTAGTTTTATGCATGATGTTTGCATAGTTGTTAAATTGCTAGCTTGTATGAGGTATTGTGTAAGTGAATGCAAGTAGATAGATTATATATGCATATGTATAACTATTACACTCACTAAGCGTTAGCTTACCCTTCTCGTTGTTTATCTTTTTAGATGCAGGTGCGGACAAGGAAAAGGGGGTTGTTGGTTACTAGTTTCCCCGTGTTGGATTATCGTGAAGCTTTTGAAGTTGGCCTAGTGTTTTGGGTAGTTTAGCCCCAAACCATGCTCGAAGTGTTGTTTGAATTAAAACTATCATTTTTGAATGGGTCAAACTTGTAATACAATTGTTAAGGGCCTTCGTGTCGTTTGTAAACACTAAACTTGTTGTATGTTTTAACGAAACGTGTGGAATGGTTCACATCATTAATTGCCGCATAAATGTGTGCTATTTTAAAAAAAAAATTGTCGTATGAAATGCGGGTTGGGTTGTTTCAATTGGGCACCATTAGATTTAGCAGGAATGGGTAGTGAGATCAGGGATGGGTTTAAGGTTGAGCATCATTGAAATGTCCCGTTCTTATTGATTAAAAACGTTCCATATTAATTGATTTCGTTGCGAGGTTTTGACCTCTATATGAGACGTTTTTCAAAGACTGCATTCATTTTAAAACAAACCATAACCTTTATTTCATCAATAAAGGTTTAAAAAGCTTTACGTTGATTATCAAATAATGATAATCTAAAATATCTTGTTTACACACGACCATTACATAATGGTTTACAATACAAATATGTTACAACAAAATAAGTTTCTTGAATGCAGTTTTTACACAATATCATACAAGCATGGACTCCAGATCTCGTCCTTATTTAAGTATGCGACAGCGGAAGCTCTTAATAATCACCTGAAAATAAACATGCTTAAAACGTCAACAAAAATATTGGTGAGTTATAGGTTTAACCTATATATATCAAATCATAATAATAGACCACAAGATTTCATATTTCAATACACATCTCATACATAGAGATAAAAATCATTCATATGGTGAACACCTGGTAACCGACATTAACAAGATGCATATATATAAGAATATCCCCATCATTCCGGGACACCCTTCGGATATGATATAAATTTCGAAGTACTAAAGCATCCGGTACTTTGGATGGGGTTTGTTAGGCCCAATAGATCTATCTTTAGGATTCGCGTCAATTAGGGTGTCTGTTCCCTAATTCTTAGATTACCAGACTTAATAAAAAGGGGCATATTCGATTTCGATAATTCAACCATAGAATGTAGTTTCACATACTTGTGTCTATTTTGTAAATCATTTATAAAACCTGCATGTATTCTCATCCCAAAAATATTAGATTTTAAAAGTGGGACTATAACTCACTTTCACATATTTTTACTTCGTCGGGAAGTAAGACTTGGCCACTGGTTGATTCACGAACCTATAACAATATATACATATATATCAAAGTATGTTCAAAATATATTTACAACACTTTTAATATATTTTGATGTTTTAAGTTTATTAAGTCAGCTGTCCTCGTTAGTAACCTACAACTAGTTGTCCACAGTTAGATGTACAGAAATAAATCGATAAATATTATCTTGAATCAATCCACGACCCAGTGTATACGTATCTCAGTATTGATCACAACTCAAACTATATATATTTTGGAATCAACCTCAACCCTGTATAGCTAACTCCAACATTCACATATAGAGTGTCTATGGTTGTTCCGAAATATATATAGATGTGTCGACATGATAGGTCGAAACATTGTATACGTGTCTATGGTATCTCAAGATTACATAATATACAATACAAGTTGATTAAGTTATGGTTGGAATAGATTTGTTACCAATTTTCACGTAGCTAAAATGAGAAAAATTATCCAATCTTGTTTTACCAATAACTTCTTCATTTTAAATCCGTTTTGAGTGAATCAAATTGCTATGGTTTCATATTGAACTCTATTTTATGAATCTAAACAGAAAAAGTATAGGTTTATAGTAGGAAAAATAAGTTACAAGTCGTTTTTATAAAGGTAGTCATTTCAGTCGAAAGAACGACGTCTAGATGACCATTTTAGAAAACATACTTCCACTTTGAGTTTAACCATAATTTTTGGATATAGTTTCATGTTCATAATAAAAATCATTTTCTCAAAATAACAACTTTTAAATCAAATTTTATCATAGTTTTTAATTAACTAACCCAAAACAGCCCGCGGTGTTACTACGACGGCGTAAATCCGGTTTTACGGTGTTTTTCGTGTTTACAGGTTTTAAATCATTAAGTTAGCATATCATATAGATATAGAACATGTGTTTAGTTGATTTTAAAAGTCAAGTTAGAAGGATTAACTTTTGTTTGCGAACAAGTTTAGAATTAACTAAACTATGTTCTAATGATTACAAGTTTAAACCTTCGAATAAGATAGCTTTATATGTATGAATCGAATGATGTTATGAACATCATTACTACCTTAAGTTCCTTGGATAACCTACTGGAAAAGATAAAAATGGATCTAGCTTCAACGGATCCTTGGATGGCTCGAAGTTCTTGAAGCAGAATCATGACACGAAAACAAGTTCAAGTAAGATCATCACTTGAAATAAGATTGTTATAGTTATAGAAATTGAACCAAAGTTTGAATATGATTATTACCTTGTATTAGAATGATAACCTACTGTAAGAAACAAAGATTTCTTGAGGTTGGATGATCACCTTACAAGATTGGAAGTGAGCTAGCAAACTTGAAAGTATTCTTGATTTTATGTAACTAGAACTTGTAGAATATATGAAGAACACTTAGAACTTGAAGATAGAACTTAAGAGAGATCAATTAGATGAAGAAAATTGAAGAATGAAAGTGTTTGTAGGTGTTTTTGGTCGTTGGTGTATGGATTAGATATAAAGGATATGTAATTTTGTTTTCATGTAAATAAGTCATGAATGATTACTCATATTTTTGTAATTTTATGAGATATTTCATGCTAGTTGCCAAATGATGGTTCCCACATGTGTTAGGTGACTCACATGGGCTGCTAAGAGCTGATCATTGGAGTGTATATACCAATAGTACATACATCTAAAAGCTGTGTATTGTACGAGTACGAATACGGGTGCATACGAGTAGAATTGTTGATGAAACTGAACGAGGATGTAATTGTAAGCATTTTTGTTAAGTAGAAGTATTTTAATAAGTGTCTTGATGTCTTTCAAAAGTGTATGAATACATATTAAAACACTACATGTATATACATTTTAACTGAGTCGTTAAGTCATCGTTAGTCGTTACATGTAAATGTTGTTTTGAAACCTTTAGGTTAACGATCTTGTTGAATGTTGTTAAACCATTGTTTATTATAACAAATTAGATGTTAAATTGTTATATTATCATGATATTATGATATATAATATATCTTAGTATGATGTATATACAGTTAAATGTCGTTACAACGATAATCGTTACATATATGTCTCGTTTCGAAATCATTAAGTTAGTAGTCTTATTTTTACATATGTATTTCATTGTTAATACACTTAATAATATATTTACTTATCATTTAACATAATTAACCAAGTGTATCAATATCTTAATATGATTCATATGTACCTAGTAAGACGTTGTTATAACGATAATCGTTATATATATCGTTTTCGAGTTTCTTAAATTAATAGTCTCATTTTTATGTATATAACTCATTGTTAAAATACCTAATGAGATACATACTTATAATAAAAACATGTTAACTATATATATAACCATATATATGTCATCGTATAGTTTTTACAAGTTTTAACGTTCGTGAATCACCGGTCAACTTGGGTGGTCAATTGTCTATATGAAACATATTTCAATTAATCAAGTCTTAACAAGTTTGATTGCTTAACATGTTGGAAACATTTAATCATGTAAATATCAATCTCAATTAATATATATAAACATGGAAAAGTTCGGGTCACTACAGTACCTACCCGTTAAATAAATTTCGTCCCGAAATTTTAAGCTGTTGAAGGTGTTGACGAATCTTCTGGAAATAGATGCGGGTATTTCTTCTTCATCTGATCTTCATGCTCCCAGGTGAACTCGGGTCCTCTACGAGCATTCCATCGAACCTTAACAATTGGTATCTTGTTTTGCTTAAGTCTTTTAACCTCACGATCCATTATTTCGACGGGTTCTTCGATGAATTGGAGTTTTTCGTTGATTTGGATTTCATCTAACGGAATAGTGAGATCTTCTTTAGCAAAGCATTTCTTCAAATTCGAGACGTGGAAAGTGTTATGTACAGCCGCGAGTTGTTGAGGTAACTCAAGTCGGTAAGCTACTGGTCCGACACGATCAATAATCTTGAATGGTCCAATATACCTTGGATTTAATTTCCCTCGTTTACCAAATCGAACAAAGCCTTTCCAAGGTGCAACTTTAAGCATGACCATCTCTCCAATTTCAAATTCTATATCTTTTCTTTTAATGTCAGCGTAGCTCTTTTGTCGACTTTGGGCGGTTTTCAACCGTTGTTGAATTTGGATGATCTTCTCGGTAGTTTCTTGTATAATCTCCGGACCCGTAATCTGTCTATTCCCCACTTCACTCCAACAAATCAGAGACCTGCACTTTCTACCATAAAGTGCTTCAAACGGCGCCATCTCAATGCTTGAATGGTAGCTGTTGTTGTAGGAAAATTCTGCTAACGGTAGATGTCGATCCCAACTGTTTCCGAAATCAATAACACATGCTCGTAGCATGTCTTCAAGCGTTTGTATCGTCCTTTCACTCTGCCCATCATTTTGTGGATGATAGGCAGTACTCATGTCTAGACGAGTTCCTAATGCTTGCTGTAATGTCTGCCAGAATCTTGAAATAAATCTGCCATCCCTATCAGAGAGAATAGAGATTGGTATTCCATGTCTGGAGACGACTTCCTTCAAATACAGTCATGCTAACTTCTCCATCTTGTCATCTTCTCTTATTGGCAGGAAGTGTGCTGATTTGGTGAGACGATCACTATTACCCAAATAGTATCAAAACCACTTGCAGTCCTTGGCAATTTAGTGATGAAATCCATGGTAATGTTTTCCCATTTCCATTCCGGGATTTCGGGTTGTTGAAGTAGACCTGATGGTTTCTGATGCTCAGCTTTGACCTTAGAACACGTCAAACATTCTCCTACATATTTAGCAACATCGGCTTTCATACCCGGCCACCAAAAATGTTTCTTGAGATCCTTGTACATCTTCCCCGTTCCAGGATGTATTGAGTATCTGGTTTTATGAGCTTCTCTAAGTACCATTTCTCTCATATCTCCAAATTTTGGTACCCAAATCCTTTCAGCCCTATACCGGGTTCCGTCTTCCCGAATATTAAGATGCTTCTCCGATCCTTTGGGTATTTCATCCTTTAAATTTCCCTCTTTTAAAACTCCTTGTTGCGCCTCCTTTATTTGAGTAGTAAGGTTATTATGAATCATTATATTCATAGATTTTACTCGAATGGGTTCTCTGTCCTTCCTGCTCAAGGCATCGGCTACCACATTTGCCTTCCCCGGGTGGTAACGAATCTCAAAGTCGTAATCATTCAATAATTCAATCCACCTACGCTGCCTCATATTCAGTTGTTTTTGATTAAATATGTGTTGAAGACTTTTGTGGTCGGTATATATAATACTTTTGACCCCATATAAGTAGTGCCTCCAAGTCTTTAATGCAAAAACAACCGCGCCTAATTCCAAATCATGCGTCGTATAATTTTGTTCGTGAATCTTCAATTGTCTTGACGCATAAGCAATCACCTTCGTTCGTTGCATTAATACACAACCGAGACCTTGCTTTGATGCGTCACAATAAATCACAAAATCATCATTCCCTTCAGGCAATGACAATATAGGTGCCGTAGTTAGCTTTTTCTTCAATAACTGAAACGCTTTCTCTTGTTCATCATTCCATTCAAATTTCTTCCCTTTATGCGTTAATGCAGTCAAGGGTTTTGCTATTCTGGAAAAGTCTTAGATGAACCTTCTGTAGTAACCAGCTAGTCCTAAAAACTGGCGTATGTGTTTCGGAGTTTTTGGGGTTTCCCACTTTTCAACAGTTTCTATCTTTGCCGGATCCACCTTAATACCTTCTTTGTTCACTGTGTGACCGAGGAATTGAACTTCTTCCAACCAAAATGCACACTTTGAAAACTTAGCGTACAATTCTTCCTTCCTCAATACTTCTAACACCTTTCTCAAATGTTCACCGTGTTCTTGGTCATTCTTTGAGTAAATAAGTATGTCATCAATGAAAACAATGACAAACTTGTCAAGGTATGGTCCACACACTCGGTTCATAAGGTCCATGAACACAGCTGGTGCATTAGTTAAACCAAACGGCATGACCATAAACTCGTAATGACCGTAACGTGTTCTGAAAGCAGTCTTTGGAATATCATCCTCTTTCACCCGCATTTGATGATACCCGGAACGTAAGTCAATCTTTGAATAAACAGACGAGCCTTGTAGTTGATCAAATAAGTTGTCGATTCTCGGTAGTGGGTAGCGGTTCTTGATGGTAAGTTTGTTCAACTCTCGGTAGTCGATACACAACCTGAATGTACCATCTTTCTTCTTGACAAACAAAACAGGAGCTCCCCACGGTGATGTGCTTGGTCGAATGAAACCACGCTCTAAAAGTTCTTGTAATTGGCTTTGTAGTTATTTCATCTCGCTGGGTTCGAGTCTGTAAGGAGCATGAGCTATTGGTGCAGCTCCTGGTACAAGATCTATTTGAAATTCAACGGATCGATGTGGGGGTAATCCCGGTAATTCTTTCGGAAATACATCGGGAAATTCTTTTACAATGGGAACATCATTGATGCTCTTTTCTTCAGTTTGTACTTTCTCGACATGTGCTAGAACAGCATAGCAACCTTTTCTTATTAGTTTTTGTGCCTTCAAATTACTAATAAGATGTAGCTTCGTGTTGCCCTTTTCTCCGTACACCATTAAGGGTTTTCCTTTTTCTCGTATAATGCAAATTGCATTTTTGTAACAAACGATCTCTGCTTTCACTTCTTTCAACCAGTCCATACCGATTATCACATCAAAACTCCCTAACTCTACTGGTATCAAATCAATCTTAAATGTTTCGCTAACCAGTTTAATTTCTCGATTCCGACATATATTATCTGCTGAAATTAATTTACCATTTGCTAATTCGAGTAAAAATTTACTATCCAAAGGCGTCAATGGACAACTTAATTTAGCACAAAAATCTCTACTCATATAGCTTCTATCTGCACCCGAATCAAATAAAACGTAAGCAGATTTATTGTCAATAAGAAACGTACCCGTAACAAGCTCCGGGTCTTCCTGTGCCTCTGCCGCATTAATATTGAAAACTCTTCCGCGGCCTTGTCCATTCGTGTTCTCCTGATTCGGGCAATTTCTAATAATGTGGCCCGGTTTTCCACATTTATAACAAACTACATTGGCATAACTTGCTCCGACACTACTTGCTCCTCCATTACTCGTTCCGACACCATTTGTTCCTTTCGTTCTATTAACCCCTGGTCCGTAGACCTCACACTTCGCCGCGCTATGACCATTTCTTTTACACTTGTTGCAAAATTTGGTGCAGAACCCCGAGTGATACTTTTCACACCTTTGGCATAGCTGCTTCTGATTGTTGTTGTTGTTGCGGTTATTATTGTTGTTGGGATGATTGTTGTAGTTGTTGTTGTTGTTGTTGTTGTTGTTGGGCCGTTTGTTGTAGTTACGATTGATGTTGCGATTGTTGGGATAATTGTTGCGATTATTGTTGTAATTGCTGTTGTTGTTGTATTGGTGATTCTTATCACCGTTTTCCTCCCACTTTCTTTTGACTTGCTTCACATTGGCCTCTTCAGCAGTCTGTTCTTTAATTCTTTCTTCAATCTGGTTCACTAGTTTGTGAGCCATTCTACATGCCTGTTGTATGGAGGCGGGCTCGTGTGAACTTATATCTTCTTGGATTCTTTCCGGTAATCCTTTCACAAATGCGTCGATCTTCTCTTCCTCATCTTCGAATGCTCCCGGACACAATAGGCACAATTCTGTGAATCGTCTTTCGTACGTGGTAATATCAAATCCTTGGGTTCGTAACCCTCTAAGTTCTGTCTTGAGCTTATTGACCTCGGTTCTGGGACGGTACTTCTCGTTCATCAAGTGCTTGAATGCTGACCACGGTAGTGCGTACGCATCGTCTTGTCCCACTTACTCTAGATAGGTATTCCACCATGTTAACGCAGAACCTGTGAAGGTATGCGTAGCGTACTTCACTTTGTCCTCTTCAGTACACTTACTTATGGCAAACACCGATTCGACCTTCTCGGTCCACCGTTTCAATCCGATCGGTCCTTCGGTTCCATCAAATTCCAAAGGTTTGCAGGCAGTGAATTCTTTGTAGGTGCATCCTACACGATTTCCTGTACTGCTAGATCCAAGGTTATTGTTGGTATGTAGCGCAGCCTGTACTGCGGCTATGTTTGAAGCTAGAAAAGTACGGAATTCCTCTTCATTCATATACACGGTGTGTCGAGTAGTCGGTGCCATTTCCTTCAAAATAGTCAAATGGAACAAGTTAATCATACAGAATATTAAGAGTAGTTAATAGTATTTCGTAGCATAATATGAACTCATTTATAAAAGCTTTTTCTTCATATTAGCGTTTTATAATTTTAAATTCGGGTAGTACCTACCCATTAAGTTCATACTTAGTAGCTAATATACAATTCAACTACTACAATTCTATATGAAAAACTGATTATAATAATATTTCGCGTTCAAACTTTTACACAATATTTTACAAACTACAATACCGCTTATTTTACATACAGCATGAAATATAGCACACAATAAATTTGATACAAGATGGTTGTGAAGATAATTCTAGCTAGTACACAAGTCGTTCAGCAAAGGCAATAAAGACACGTAATTCATACGTCCAGAAACAAGTCATGCATTCTGGTTTTACTAAGATTACTTCCCATCCTTGGTCTTGTGGAACATAACCGTTATGGCCGTTGATAAGACAGCGTGTTGTAACGTCGTCAAAGGGACGAGGGTTACGTAATGTCCAACAGTCCCGTAACAATCTAAAAACCGCATTTCTTACCCCAATTACCGACTCCGTCACTTGTGGGAACGTTTTGTTTAATAGTTGTAGCCCGATGTTCTTGTTCTCACTTTGGTGAGAAGCGAACATTACTAATCCGTAAGCATAACATGCTTCTTTATGTTGCATGTTAGCCGCTTTTTCTAAATCACGAAGTCCAATATTCGGATATATTGAGTCAAAATAATTTCTTAACCCATTGCGTAAAATAGCATTTGGGTTCCCCGCAATATATGCGTCAAAGTAAACACATCGTAACTTATGGGTTTCCCAATGTGATATCCTCCATCTTTCGAACGAAAGCCTTTTATAAACCAAGGCATTCTTGGAACGTTCTTCGAATGTCTTACAAACTGATCTCGCCTTAAATAGTTGTGCCGAAGAATTCTGACCGACTCTAGACAAGATTTCATCAATCATGTCTCCGGGTAGGTCTCTTAAAATATTGGGTTGTCTATCCATTTTGTGTTTTTAAACTGTAAAATAGACAAGAGTTAGATTCATAAAAAAATACTTATTAATACAAGCAATTTTTACATATATCATAAAGCATAAGCACACTATATTACATATATTACACCACACAAATACAACTATCTTATTCCGACTCGCTCGTTTCTTCTTGTTCGGTTTTGGTTCGTTTTGCCAAGTTTCTAGGGATATATGATGTTCCCCTAATACGAGCCGTCGTTGTCCACATTGGTTTAGAAAAACCTGGTGGTTTAGAGGTTCCCGAGTCATTGTTACAATTTAAGGACTTCGGGGGTTGACGATACATATAAAGTTCATCGGGGTTGGAATTAGATTTCTCTATTTTTATGCCCTTTCCCTTATTATTTTCTTTTGCCTTTTTAAATTCAGTTGGGGTAATTTCTATAACATCATCGGAATTCTCGTCGGAATCCGATTCATCGGAGAATTGGTAATCCTCCCAATATTTTGCTTCCTTGGCGGAAACACCATTGACCATAATTAACCTTGGTCGGTTGGTTGAGGATTTTCTTTTACTTAACGGTTTTATTATTTGCCCCACCGGTTCTATTTCTTCATCCGATTCCGATTCTTCTTCCGGTTCCGATTCTTCTTCCGGTTCCGACTCTTCTTCCGGTTCCTCTTCGAGAACTTGTGAATCAGTCCACGAATCATTCCAATTTACATTTGACTCTTCATTATTATTAGGTGAGTCAATGGGACTTGTTCTAGAGGTAGACATCTATCACATAATATCAAACGCGTTAAGAGATTAATATATCACATAATATTCACATGTTAAAAATATATAGTTTCCAACAAAATTTGTTAAGCAATCATTTTTCAAGTAAACACGGTTGAAGTCCAGACTCACTAATGCATCCTAACAAACTCGATAAGACACACTAATGCAAAATTCTGGTTCTCTAAGACCAACGCTCTGATACCAACTGAAATGTCCCGTTCTTATTGATTAAAAACGTTCCATATTAATTGATTTCGTTGCGAGGTTTTGACCTCTATATGAGACGTTTTTCAAAGACTGCATTCATTTTAAAACAAACCATAACCTTTATTTCATCAATAAAGGTTTAAAAAGCTTTACGTTGATTATCAAATAATGATAATCTAAAATATCTTGTTTACACACGACCATTACATAATGGTTTACAATACAAATATGTTACAACAAAATAAGTTTCTTGAATGCAGTTTTTACACAATATCATACAAGCATGGACTCCAGATCTCGTCCTTATTTAAGTATGCGACAGCGGAAGCTCTTAATAATCACCTGAGAATAAACATGCTTAAAACGTCAACAAAAATGTTGGTGAGTTATAGGTTTAACCTATATATATCAAATCATAATAATAGACCACAAGATTTCATATTTCAATACACATCCCATACATAGAGATAAAAATTATTCATATGGTGAACACCTGGTAACCGACATTAACAAGATGCATATATATAAGAATATCCCCACCATTCCGGGACACCCTTCGGATATGATATAAATTTCGAAGTACTAAAGCATCCGGTACTTTGGATGGGGTTTGTTAGGCCCAATAGATCTATCTTTAGGATTCGCGTCAATTAGGGTGTCTGTTCCCTAATTCTTAGATTACCAGACTTAATAAAAAGGGGCATATTTGATTTCGATAATTCAACCATAGAATGTAGTTTCACGTACTTGTGTCTATTTTGTAAATCATTTATAAAACCTGCATGTATTCTCATCCCAAAAATATTAGATTTTAAAAGTGGGACTATAACTCACTTTCACAGATTTTTACTTCATCGGGAAGTAAGACTTGGCCACTGGTTGATTCACGAACCTATAACAATATATACATATATATCAAAGTATGTTCAAAATATATTTACAATACTTTTAATATATTTTGATGTTTTAAGTTTATTAAGTCAGCTGTCCTCGTTAGTAACCTACAACTAGTTGTCCACAGTTAGATGTACAGAAATAAATCGATAAATATTATCTTGAATCAATCCACGACCCAGTGTATACGTATCTCAGTATTGATCACAACTCAAACTATATATATTTTGGAATCAACCTCAACCCTGTATAGCTAACTCCAACATTCACATATAGAGTGTCTATGGTTGTTCCGAAATATATATAGATGTGTCGACATGATAGGTCGAAACATTGTATACGTGTCTATGGTATCTCAAGATTACATAATATACAATACAAGTTGATTAAGTTATGGTTGGAATAGATTTGTTACCAATTTTCACGTAGCTAAAATGAGAAAAATTATCCAATCTTGTTTTACCCATAACTTCTTCATTTTAAATCCGTTTTGAGTGAATCAAATTGCTATGGTTTCATATTGAACTCTATTTTATGAATCTAAACAGAAAAAGTATAGGTTTATAGTCGGAAAAATAAGTTACAAGTCGTTTTTATAAAGGTAGTCATTTCAGTCGAAAGAACGACGTCTAGATGACCATTTTAGAAAACATACTTCCACTTTGAGTTTAACCATAATTTTTGGATATAGTTTCATGTTCATAATAAAAATCATTTTCTCAGAATAACAACTTTTAAATTAAAGTTTATCATAGTTTTTAATTAACTAACCCAAAACAGCCCGCGGTGTTACTACTACGGCGTAAATCCGGTTTTACGGTGTTTTTCGTGTTTCCAGGTTTTAAATCATTAAGTTAGCATATCATATAGATATAGAACATGTGTTTAGTTGATTTTAAAAGTCAAGTTAGAAGGATTAACTTTTGTTTGCGAACAAGTTTAGAATTAACTAAACTATGTTCTAGTGATTACAAGTTTAAACCTTCGAATAAGATAGCTTTATATGTATGAATCGAATGATGTTATGAACATCATTACTACCTTAAGTTCCTTGGATAACCTATTGGAAAAGAGAAAAATGGATCTAGCTTCAACGGATCCTTGGATGGCTCGAAGTTCTTGAAGCAGAATCATGACACGAAAACAAGTTCAAGTAAGATCATCACTTGAAATAAGATTGTTATAGTTATAGAAATTGAACCAAAGTTTGAATATGATTATTACCTTGTATTAGAATGATAACCTACTGTAAGAAACAAAGATTTCTTGAGGTTAGATGATCACCTTACAAGATTGGAAGTGAGCTAGCAAACTTGAAAGTATTCTTGATTTTATGTAACTAGAACTTGTAGAATATATGAAGAACACTTAGAAGTTGAAGATAGAACTTGAGAGAGATCAATTAGATGAAGAAAATTGAAGAATGAAAGTGTTTGTAGGTGTTTTTGGTCGTTGGTGTATGGATTAGATATAAAGGATATGTAATTTTGTTTTCATGTAAATAAGTCATGAATGATTACTCATATTTTTGTAATTTTATGAGATATTTCATGCTAGTTGCCAAATGATGGTTCCCACATGTGTTAGGTGACTCACATGGGCTGCTAAGAGCTGATCATTGGAGTGTATATACCAATAGTACATACATCTAAAAGCTGTGTATTGTACGAGTACGAATACGGGTGCATATGAGTAGAATTGTTGATGAAACTGAACGAGGATGTAATTGTAAGCATTTTTGTTAAGTAGAAGTATTTTAATAAGTGTCTTGAAGTCTTTCAAAAGTGTATGAATACATATTAAAACACTACATGTATATACATTTTAACTGAGTCGTTAAGTCATCGTTAGTCGTTACATGTAAATGTTGTTTTGAAACCTTTAGGTTAACGATCTTGTTGAATGTTGTTAACCCATTGTTTATTATAACAAATTAGATGTTAAATTGTTATATTATCATGATATTATGATATATAATATATCTTAGTATGATGTATATACAGTTAAATGTCGTTACAACGATAATCGTTACATATATGTCTCGTTTCGAAATCATTAAGTTAGTAGTCTTATTTTTACATATGTATTTCATTGTTAATACACTTAATAATATATTTACTTATCATTTAACATAATTAACCAAGTGTATCAATATCTTAATATGATTCATATGTACCTAGTAAGACGTTGTTATAACGATAATCGTTATATATATCGTTTTCGAGTTTCTTAAATTAATAGTCTCATTTTTATGTATATAACTCATTGTTAAAATACCTAATGAGATACATACTTATAATAAAAACATGTTAACTATATATATAACCATATATATGTCATCGTATAGCTTTTACAAGTTTTAACGTTCGTGAATCACCGGTCAACTTGGGTGGTCAATTGTCTATATGAAACATATTTCAATTAATCAAGTCTTAACAAGTTTGATTGCTTAACATGTTGGAAACATTTAATCATGTAAATATCAATCTCAATTAATATATATAAACATGGAAAAGTTCGGGTCACTACAATCATCACCAAATCATGTGCCCATGGGGACCTTTAGTTGACATCCATGAGGATGTCTACCCTTTGCTAACCCGTGAGTTTCTAACAACCTTGAGGGTCAATTTCAAAGTCCGTTCTCCATGGCTAGATGACTACCTCACATTTAGGTTAGGAGGGAGGTAAGGCAACTCAACATGAGCCGATTTATGGCGTGTCTAGGTCTCTACAATGGTTCCTCACCCGATGTCATTTTCATGTACTTGGCCAAATACGAAACATTCAATCCAAATGAGTTCGACCCAAAAAGGGTTTGGCATAAGATTAGTAAGACTGAGTTCACACCCGCCAACCAAGTGCCTAACGCACTCTTAAACCCTAAACTTAGGTGCATCCAAAGATTCTTTGCAAACACGGTTTTCCATCGCACGGAGGATAAGGATATGATTGTAACATCCCGCGTTTTTCCGTTAAATTATTTTAACGCCCGTCTTTTTCTTTTTAAATAATACCCTTCGTATCTAGATTCGTATCCTTTGTTATGTAACGTTTTAAATATTCTCGTTATCGGATTTCAATATCTCCCGTACTCCCGTGTAACTTAAAAATTATTCGATCGGTTAAATCCCGCACCCGCTTTGAAACTCGAGGGACCGGAGTTGCCAAATGGGCAAACTAGTTGACTAGGTCAACTAGTCAACCCATTTTTCATTTCATCATCTCTCTCTCTCTCTCTTTCTCTCTACCAAGAACACACACACAAAAACCCATTCCATTCATTCATCATCTAAATTCAATCTTGGAAGCTCACAACAAATCCGACTACATATTCTTGATCCTCTCATCATCCTCTTCGATTTGATGCTAACCACTTCGATTTTGGGTAACATTTCTAAAACTCTAGATTTCTCAAATTCGTGTTTTTGACTTGATATGTTGTTAGTTAGTGTCTATGGCTCGTGTATAACATGAATATATGATTTGTATGCTCGATCTTGATGTTTTGGTGTAACTAGCGTAAAAATGAAAAGAGTATGCTTAATCCTTGATTTCGGATGATGAAATGTGTTTAGATGTTAATGTTTGTGTGTTCAAAGTGTTAGTTACTTCAATAGCTTCGTTTTGGTGTGTCGATTGACATGAAAACCTTACATTAACATGATTAGTGATTTTGAGGTTTGGTTAGGGTTTGACAACTCTTAAAACGAACTTTTGATGCGTTGAAAGCTTGTTAATGTTATTGATAAGTGTTTAGTTGTATTACACATTTCATTACCTTCAAAACGGCATATCATATGTATAAATTGGATTCCCGAAACTTGAATTGCAATTGATGAACTTGAAACCTTGTTTTGGAACGTTTAACGAACTTTCGACGAGATTTTGTTGTCTAAAATGATAAATTTGATTTAGGAAATGTATCTAGTTGTGTTCCTTGTCGAAAGAGCTTTCCGGTGATATAAAGTACATGTCTTAATTGTTTGCGGATCATAAACTAGGATTGATTGAAGTTTGGCTCGTGTCTTGTGTTTTCTGCAAACAGAGCCTGGAAACCCCCTTGGACGCCGTCTAGAACCTCAGGACGCCGTCCCACCTTTTGAAACGGGACGCCGTCTAGCTCATCAGGACGCCGTCCCAGTCTTCAAAACAGGACGCCGTCCAGATATATGGGACGCCGTCCCAATAGCCTAAAACTGGCTGTTACTTTGGTCATTTGACATAAAAATGTTTGCTATGCTACGGACCTCCGATTAACATGAAACTTGGCCAACATGCTCATATATGATTATATAACTTAGAAAAATTGTCGGATACCCGACCCGACCCCGTTGACTTTTCTGTTGACTTTGACCCGACCAAGTTGACTTTTAATCAAACTTAACCAAATACTTATACAACCTTTCTAACATGCTTTTATACTTGATTCTCGCATGAAACTTGGCAACGTGATTCACATGCTATATTTAATCGAGTCGTAACGAGCCATAGGACTAATTGAACACATTTCACCCGACCTTGTATCGTAACCGGTTAATTGATATAACTTACTTGTTTAGGTCAAGGCTAAGCAACTTTCATGCACACGTTTACTTTGTGAAGTACATTTATACTCGTGCACTCGAGGTGAGATCATAGTCCCACCTTTTCAACAACTTTTATTCTTTTAAATCGTGGGCTGAGAAACATATACATTACATATTTATATACATTTCACATGTATATATACTTTTCATACTTTTATACTTTGAACACAAATACGAATACAAAGATACAGACGAGTTAGAACAAAAGTCCTCAATCCAATTATCATTAGTTCCACTTGCAGGGTGTAAGTGTAAGCGAGTGATTATGTTGTGTGGCCATACGGGTTTAACGAACCCTCATTCAGACGGTTCGCTACCGTTAGTGGATGAAATATAATTTCAACGTGCATAGTGTATGTTCTAACACTATATTCAAAATTCAGAGGGAAGATTCAGTTAAGTTTTGGTAATTGGGTGCTCGTGATACAGACAACATCTTTTGGGATGTATACGCTTGATATTCACTTTATACTAAATCTTGTGGTTTACAAACACATCTTTAGAGATGTATACGCCTTGATACTAAACCTTGTGATTCAAAATATACTTTTACAAATACATTTATGATCTCACCAACGTTTTTCGTTGACAGTTTTCTACATGTTTTCTCAGGTTCATACTTGGCTACTTCATACATGCTTCCGCTCATTAATTGATACTTGCATTGGATGTCGAGTATACATGCATTTCATGGAGCGTCTTTTGACTTTACTTTAAACCGTGTCGCCTAGATTTCATTTGTACTTATAATCTTGTAACTTAACTTTTGGTTGAACAATTCTTGTAAACTTTGGAAACAATCTTTATTTTGAAATGAAGGCGACATATTTTGGTCAAACGTTGTCATAAAGACTTATGACCAGGTAAAGGGACCCACGTAGACGACGCCGTCACTTGACGATTTGTCGGGGTCGCTACAGTTGGTATCAGAGCTTTGGTTGTAGGGATTTAGAGTTCATTTGTGTCCACCCCGAGTCATAGGGTACATAGGTGAATCTAGACTACAACCGGCATATAGACTGAAGTAGGAATTACTTGACTATTTGTGCATTTATACTCGAACTCTTCTATCATATCTAACTCGTATTCGATCTTGATCTTACGTTGATAAATTTTGTTGATGCGCCACCTTGACTTTATGAAGTAATGTTAAATGCACATGAGAATCAGGGTAATATAATTTCCGGGATTATATTACGGTGATTCACATGGACGTTCCGACATTATGACATAAAGAATTTAGGGCGAGTCAAGGAAAATTTTCTCCCTATCCTTATTCCATACTCCGGTTAGTATTGTTGAAAATACTAACCAACGATATTCTTGTGTCATGAAGGAACAATGGCTCCTCGTCGTGTACGCCGCAATGAAACTCCCGAACAAGCTCTCGAACGGATGATAGCTACCGCCGTAGATGCGGCCATGGCCGGTCACTCATCCAACAACAATAATAATAACAACCACAACAACAACAACAATGGAGCCGGAAACTCAAACGAGGGGTGCTCCTATAAAGCTTTCATGGGGTGCAAACCTCACATTTTTGATGGAACCGGGGGACCGGTCGTGCTCACCCGATGGTTTGAGCAAACGGAAGCCGTCTTTAGCATAAGCGGTTGTCGGGACCAAGACAAGGTCAAATACTCCACTCACACTTTCTCCGGAATTGCTCTAACATGGTGGAACACCTATGTTCAATCGGTGGGTACCGATGAAGCTCATGCCCTCTCTTGGGCCGATCTAAAGGAAAAGATGATTGTTGAATATTTTCCGCGCGAAGAAACCCGAAAGCTTGAGGGAGAACTAAGAGCTTTGAAAGCGGTCGGAAACGATCTTAAAGCTTATAATCAACGTTTCGCCGAACTATCCTTGATGTGTCCTAATCTTGTTAACCCCGAATCTCAAAGGATTGAACTCTACATGCTCGGTCTTCCAAAAAGCATCAAACAAGGGGTGATGTCATCCAAACCCACTACTCATCAAGCCGCTATGAACATGGCTCGCCAACTAATTGAAACGGTTGACGAAATCGTAGTTCCGGCACCTAAGGCCGAGGATAAATCGGGCGGCAACAAAAGAAAGTGGGAACCCTCCCAATCAAGCAACAACAACTTTGCCAAGAAGCCCTTCATCCCCAACGACAAGAAAGGTTATACCGGACACCTACCGTATTGTAACGAGTGCTACAAACATCATTTAGGTGAATGTGGCAAACCATTTTGCTTGAAGTGTCAAAGAAGTGGCCATGTAGCCCACGATTGTAGGAATACCGCTCCCGTCGCTCAAAAGGAGCCCAATGCACCCAAGACGGGTGTTTGTTTTGAGTGTGGCCAACTGGGTCATTTTAGGAGTGCCTGCCCAAATAAGAAAATCAACCCCAACGCACGCCGTTAAACTTTCAACATTAACGCCTAGGATGCCCGAGACGACGATGGACTAGTCACGGGTATGTTTCTTCTCGAAATTCTCACGTTTCATGTTTATTCGATTCGGTTACCGTTAGACGTTTTATGAACAAGTCTTTGACTCGTGCTCTTTACATTCCACTTTTTTTCCCCTAGATACTACTTAGACGATTTAAGTGACCAACGGAAAATATTGTGTGCCTATAAATTTTATTGGAGGATATACATTAAGACTTTTGACTTGACACCTATAGAACTAGGGAGCTCGGAACATATTCGTTAAAAAAAAAAAAAAAAAAAAAAAAAAAAAAGTGTTTCCCCATCGTCTTGTATAGATTATTGTGAACTGAGTAATTTTCGGTTGGAAACCGATACCCTCTCCCTCGCATCCATGACCTCATGATTTCTTGCATGAATCCCGTGTGTATTCCAAAACGACCTCCGTTCCGGTTATCATCAATTGGGGGTTAAGGGAGACAATGTCTCCTGAGTCTTTTCCGAACTCGCAACGTTAGTTGTAAATCTCTCTTAGTACCATTCGATTTATCCAAAGCTCGTCCGTATCCATAAACCTCCTAAACCACGTATGCAAACTTATCTAGACAAATCTGTTATCGTATTTATAGATGACATCTTAACTTATTCGAGTAAAGAAGGAAAACGAACAACATCACCATCTTACGCTCGAACTTTTGAGAAAAGAGCAACTTTATACCAAATTCTCCGAGTGAGAATTTCTGTTGAACGAAGTCCAATTTTCTAGACCAAAATGTTAATGGTCAAGGCATTACAATCAATCTCGAAATCAAGTCACATGTAATCAGGAAACTCTCCCCACTCAGACTTGTATTCGTAAAATCTTAGATCTCGTCTGTTATTACCGAAGATTCATTTCTGACTTTTCTCGTGTTACATGACTTTTAAACTCGTTAACTCACTAAGGAAAACTTTAAACCTCTCCGTGTTCGAGCCTTGAGCGTGATTCTTCACACCAACATTTCTAGTTAAATTCGTTATTTTACACGAAGAAGTCGAATACTAAATTGTGGATCCGATCAATTTTCTCGTCATCACGTACCACACTACATACCTCTGATATTTCACCATTACCGTCTGATATTACTGGAATTTAAGATAACACACAATCCAATGATACTTCACTCTTCTTTGACTTAACGTCCTTGTGTTTCTGATAATCGGCCAACTATTATTCAACCCCGAACTATACAACTACGTGTACTACCTCGTTTCTCTTTCAGACTTCAACTTTTGACAACTAGAGGCACGTTATGGCAACCTCGAGATGTAAGCTCACCCTATTCTAAGTCCTCATTTCACTCCTATCTTTATCGCTCGCATTTTCGTTTAAAGAAACTCCTTGTAACATTTCTCCATGGATAGAGAAACTCCTCATATTTCATAAGTATTCACCACGAGGGTGAATAGTCCTAACGAACATTTTTCGAACACTAACTAACTTGTTCAAACGTATCTTAAGAGATTCTATTCCAACACGGTGTATCTTTGTCAATTATTCCGTATTGAAATACTCGTTTCACTTCTAATTTTACAAGGAACCTTGGGAACCCGCTTAGACGTGAGTACCGCGTATCTCCCACAACCGATGAACCGAGAAAACGAACGATTTACGTCTTGGAGAGACATGTCACAAGCTCGTATTGTCACCTTTAGTAGATCACTCGCACAACAGTAGTTACCACCCGTGTGCTCACCCGCACTTTCCGAAACCCTATATGACCGCTAATGTCATACCCCTGTTCATTTAACCAAAGCATCAACCACCGAAATCTGAACTCCATCAAGAAACAACAATTGAAATCATTCAAATCCGAGGAGGGCTCGAGACGATCCGTAGTCGCCAAAAGAGTTATACCAAACTTAGATGAAAACCTCACAAATCCCAGTGTGTAACCGCGTAATATTGAGAAACCGCACCTTGGAAAGGTGTAATCCATTTTGGGAAATCGAGAAAGGCTATATTCGCAATATTGAACCTTTTGAAACCTTGGGGCGTATTGGAACCGCTTCCTACCGTTTAGAACTTCCGACTCAATTAAGTTTCCGTTTACCCTACATTTCGTGTAACAAACATAGAAACGTGTCCTGCGAAACAGGAACGTGCAATCCTACTAGGTACATCAACTATCGATGACAAACTACTCTTCATAGGAAAAACCAGTTGAAACCGGGGATCGTAAAAACCAAACCTTAATACAACGAAATACCCTAACTATCCAAATTCATGAGAACACTCAAGGACGTGCCTTCACTTATTCATAACATTGACAACGTAAAGTCTCGAGTAAGGGATATCGACTACTACTTCCAACTAAATTTCGGGACGAAATTTCTTTTGAGTTGTGGATAATGTAACATCCCGCGTTTTTCCGTTAAATTATTTTAACGCCCGTCTTTTTCTTTTTAAATAATACCCTTCGTATCTAGATTCGTATCCTTTGTTATGTAACGTTTTAAATATTCTCGTTATCGGATTTCAATATCTCCCGTACTCCCGTGTAACTTAAAAATTATTCGATCGGTTAAATCCCGCACCCGCTTTGAAACTCGAGGGACCGGAGTTGCCAAATGGGCAAACTAGTTGACTAGGTCAACTAGTCAACCCATTTTTCATTTCATCATCTCTCTCTCTCTCTCTTTCTCTCTACCAAGAACACACACACAAAAACCCATTCCATTCATTCATCATCTAAATTCAATCTTGGAAGCTCACAACAAATCCGACTACATATTCTTGATCCTCTCATCATCCTCTTCGATTTGATGCTAACCACTTCGATTTTGGGTAACATTTCTAAAACTCTAGATTTCTCAAATTCGTGTTTTTGACTTGATATGTTGTTAGTTAGTGTCTATGGCTCGTGTATAACATGAATATATGATTTGTATGCTCGATCTTGATGTTTTGGTGTAACTAGCGTAAAAATGAAAAGAGTATGCTTAATCCTTGATTTCGGATGATGAAATGTGTTTAGATGTTAATGTTTGTGTGTTCAAAGTGTTAGTTACTTCAATAGCTTCGTTTTGGTGTGTCGATTGACATGAAAACCTTACATTAACATGATTAGTGATTTTGAGGTTTGGTTAGGGTTTGACAACTCTTAAAACGAACTTTTGATGCATTGAAAGCTTGTTAATGTTATTGATAAGTGTTTAGTTGTATTACACATTTCATTACCTTCAAAACGGCATATCATATGTATAAATTGGATTCCCGAAACTTGAATTGCAATTGATGAACTTGAAACCTTGTTTTGGAACGTTTAACGAACTTTCGACGAGATTTTGTTGTCTAAAATGATAAATTTGATTTAGGAAATGTATCTAGTTGTGTTCCTTGTCGAAAGAGCTTTCCGGTGATATAAAGTACATGTCTTAATTGTTTGCGGATCATAAACTAGGATTGATTGAAGTTTGGCTCGTGTCTTGTGTTTTCTGCAAACAGAGCCTGGAAACCCCCTTGGACGCCGTCTAGAACCTCAGGACGCCGTCCCACCTTTTGAAACGGGACGCCGTCTAGCTCATCAGGACGCCGTCCCAGTCTTCAAAACAGGACGCCGTCCAGATATATGGGACGCCGTCCCAATAGCCTAAAACTGGCTGTTACTTTGGTCATTTGACATAAAAATGTTTGCTATGCTACGGACCTCCGATTAACATGAAACTTGGCCAACATGCTCATATATGATTATATAACTTAGAAAAATTGTCGGATACCCGACCCGACCCCGTTGACTTTTCTGTTGACTTTGACCCGACCAAGTTGACTTTTAATCAAACTTAACCAAATACTTATACAACCTTTCTAACATGCTTTTATACTTGATTCTCGCATGAAACTTGGCAACGTGATTCACATGCTATATTTAATCGAGTCGTAACGAGCCATAGGACTAATTGAACACATTTCACCCGACCTTGTATCGTAACCGGTTAATTGATATAACTTACTTGTTTAGGTCAAGGCTAAGCAACTTTCATGCACACGTTTACTTTGTGAAGTACATTTATACTCGTGCACTCGAGGTGAGATCATAGTCCCACCTTTTCAACAACTTTTATTCTTTTAAATCGTGGGCTGAGAAACATATACATTACATATTTATATACATTTCACATGTATATATACTTTTCATACTTTTATACTTTGAACACAAATACGAATACAAAGATACAGACGAGTTAGAACAAAAGTCCTCAATCCAATTATCATTAGTTCCACTTGCAGGGTGTAAGTGTAAGCGAGTGATTATGTTGTGTGGCCATACGGGTTTAACGAACCCTCATTCAGACGGTTCGCTACCGTTAGTGGATGAAATATAATTTCAACGTGCATAGTGTATGTTCTAACACTATATTCAAAATTCAGAGGGAAGATTCAGTTAAGTTTTGGTAATTGGGTGCTCGTGATACAGACAACATCTTTTGGGATGTATACGCTTGATATTCACTTTATACTAAATCTTGTGGTTTACAAACACATCTTTAGAGATGTATACGCCTTGATACTAAACCTTGTGATTCAAAATATACTTTTACAAATACATTTATGATCTCACCAACGTTTTTCGTTGACAGTTTTCTACATGTTTTCTCAGGTTCATACTTGGCTACTTGATACATGCTTCCGCTCATTAATTGATACTTGCATTGGATGTCGAGTATACATGCATTTCATGGAGCGTCTTTTGACTTTACTTTAAACCGTGTCGCCTAGATTTCATTTGTACTTATAATCTTGTAACTTAACTTTTGGTTGAACAATTCTTGTAAACTTTGGAAACAATCTTTATTTTGAAATGAAGGCGACATATTTTGGTCAAACGTTGTCATAAAGACTTATGACCAGGTAAAGGGACCCACGTAGACGACGCCGTCACTTGACGATTTGTCGGGGTCGCTACAATGATAACATTGCTCGACATTTGGTTGGTGCATAGAATTCACAAGCAAAAGCATGTTCATGTTTCGAACCTCATTGCAAGTTATCTTTTTGATACAAATGGCACTAAATCTATGCTCCCGAGTGTTGGTGGTCACTTTGTAACTCGCATTGCCAAGTTTTTGAAGGTCAACTTAAATGGGTTGGAAAGGCTCCCGATGACTCGATTCGGTGTCGAAGAGTACAAAGAAGGGCACATCTTGATGGAAAATTGGAATAATTCGGTGGTACGAGGGAAGATATAGGAGCCCTGACAAGAAGGGGGTAAATGGTAATTAATATTCATCGTGGTTTGTGAAACAATTTTATGATTTGGTTTGTAAATTGAAATAATTATATGATTTTGTGTGGGGAGCTTAGGATTAATGATTTGGTGCGAGGTAGCACGCTTGTATTGCTACTCTCGTACGTTATCACACTTTGGGATTGTAATAATTTGATATTTGTTGCGGATATGCATGTGGTTGTTTGTGGTATTTTGGCTTGTTTGTGGTTCTTTGTGGCAGGATAGTTTTGATTATTGATCCAAGCCTGGAAGTAAGTTCAGGCATCAAGCTCATCAACTAGCAAATTTTGGCGCCACTTTTCGATTTTTATGACAACAAAGACAATTGTTCTTCATAACCGGTCCTAATTCTCTTCTCTTGTCATTTATTCTATTTGTCCCTTCAAATTATTTAGGTTTTTGATGAATACATGTAATAGGGACATTACATGGATTCAAAGGTAGGGGGAGAGAATAATTTTCAGGCTAAAATATCTAAAATTTTAAAATGTCGCATATTCTTGAAACTTAACCAATGCAAATTGTTGACAAAATTTTTGGAACAAGTTTTTACCATTACATTATCACAAATCATTAAACATATAAATGTTATAAAACTTGCATTTTGGGGAAGTAAAGTATTTCCCTTGTGTTTCACATTGAAGGAAGTAAAGTCTTTCCCTTGTGTTCGACCGGACCGCCGATGTCTCTGTAGACTGCACTTGGGTGATGTATGTGCTAGTTGACATTATTAGTGTAACTGCTGTGATTTTACTACTGCCTGTAGTTAGTTGCACTCACTTAGCTTCGTGTTAATTTCTCTCCATCTCCTCCCTGCAGGTTTTAGCTTTTGTGTATGGTGCTTTTGGGTGAAGACGGACGTGAAGTTGTTATGTTTGACAAGACTTAACTCTAATGTTTTCTTATTTCGTTTTAAAACTGGCTGTGACCAGAGTCAGTTATGATAACATTTACTTTTTGAACTGTATCCTTTTGTAAATGTTAACACGGATGTGTCTTGTTCCGTTAAACCTGTATTTTGATGTAATGTTAAGTGACACCGGTGGTGATGATTTAACAATTAGTTGCAACTTATATTGAGTTCGTAAATATTCACTTTATTTTGATGAAATTGTTAAATTAACATGATGCTTCCGCTATGTAAAAAAAATGGATGTGTCACACTCATGATCAATTCTCTATCTTTGACTATATCCCTAACGCCAACATCACCACCAACAACAATTACAACAGCACTACCAGCATCAACAAGTTTATTATACCTTGATTCTAACGTTGATTAACTATATTCGCAATATAATAAAAATGATATTTCGTAATACAGTTTATTCTTATTTAAAGGTTAAGACAAAAAGTAGATATAAATAATATATTGTGTCATAGATATTTGATAATAAATATAAATATAAATATAAATATAAATATAAATATAAATATAAATATAAATATAAATATAAATATAAATATAAAATATAAAATGAAAAAATAGTATAAATATTAGGTAGTGTGAGTGTAACATGGGTATTTATTACATGTATTTTTAACTCTCTACTTTTATCATGAAGAAAATTTTGTGTTTTCTATTTGTCTTGCTTGTTATTGTTGTTTCTCGAGAAGAAAAATGTCGTCATTATGGTAATATTGAATGTTGATTATCATATGATGAAGTTATAATTAATTCTTGTATTTTATTTTTATTCTAATTCTAATTATTAATTATTATTGTTAAATTTGAATCCTTATACGAAATTAATATAAATATTCTGTTTAATTATTTTTAATTTTTGTTGTTTAACAGGTGATGGATATAAAACTTATGCATTTGATCTTGCTCCACAATGTGACACATTTGAATGTATTAATGTGTGTGGAGATAGTGTTCCTGTTGACGGTCATTTCGGGTTGTGATTGTAATTATTGCATTTGTTGTATATCAGATTCGTGATAATATTAAATCACTGTTTAAGTATGCATGAAAATGATAAATATATAATTCAACTTAGTTTCCACATTTTTCTTTTAAGGTTTCTCCAATACATTCAATAACGATAAAGAATCAACAAAGAATTGCGTTGAAATGATCTCAATTCATTCTCAAATGCATATATTACTTAATTATATTTCTCTTTTTAAGTTTATATATTATATATTATATATTATAAGCTCATTACTAATTAAATAAGTATTGAACGAACGAACAATATTATATATATATATATATATATATATATATATATATATATATATATATATATATATATATATTCAGGATTAATGGGAAAGTAACCAATCAGGGGAAGCGGAGGAAAGTAAATTTTTTTTTTTTTTTTTTTTTGAAAAAACATTGTTCATGAACATTATAGATTGGATGAAAATATAAACATTTAAAAAAGACACTTGTGATGAATGTTATTATTTATGCTGCAAAACGATCGACAAAAATAACATTGAAGATAATATTGATCATGAAGAATATTAACGTTTTTTTTTCTTCATGTTTTGTGAAGTAAAATTTAGCTCGATTTAGAGTTTAGGGTTTTAGGTTTAGGGTTTAGGGTTTAGTATTTTGGGTTTCGTCCCTAAACCCGAAACCCTAAACCCTAAGTTCTACCAATGTAGCAATAGCTCAGTGGTTCAATCCCCACTCGCGGCTAGAATTTACAACTCATGTGGCAGTGGGATGATGGTTGCTCCTGTCACACGTGTGGGGACCCGGTGGAGGTACTTTTCCGGCATCCGACTCTTTCGGGGTGGGTCTGGTGGGTTTCCAAAGGAAACACAAGGTCGGGGTGTCCCTGCCAAACGTACACCTTTTTTGCCATAAACCCTAAACTCTAAACCGTTTGTGTTAAAAACTCAATCTAAATCCTAAATCTAAACCCTAAATATAAACCCTAAACCCTAAATTTCTAAACCCTAATATCTAAACCCTATAAACCCTAATATCTAAACTTTAATATCTAAGTCCTAATATCTAAAACCTCAACATAAACTCGAAAAACACGATAATTGTTATTATATATTAATTCTTGGAGCATTTTCCCGCCAAAAAACATTTATCACAAAGTGCCTTTATTAAATGTTCAAATTTTATCCAATCTATAATGTTCGTGAACAAAGTTTTTTCAAAAAACGAAGAAAAAAAAATTGCTTCTCCCGATTGGTTATTCCCCCCTTAATCCTACCACTATATATATATATATATATATATATATATATATATATATATATATATATATATATATATATATATATATATATATATATATATGAGCATTCGAATGAGAACATTTTCGTTATAAAAAATGGTGACAACAAATATAAGCCATCCCTTTTTAAGATCAATATTAAATATTTATTTATTTAAATTTATTGTAGAAAGCTATTAAAGGTATTTAAAACTGCTTCGTTAAATTCTCACTCTATTTAAATGCCGACATTCTAGCGGTTTCTTTTACTTCCAAGAGGAATAGCATGCGACCCTTATTTGATATAATTTCCTTTCTCACTTTTTATGTTTCATCCAAATTGCATGAAGTAAAAAATTGTGATCATATTCATGAATTTTAATTTACATACGACAATATTTCGACACCCATGTAAGAAATCGTCAACGATTCCGCTGCATCGTATTGCATTTTATATCACAATTTTATTAGCATACATACGTAATATGTATAAAACTGGATGATGAGTTCCTGTTTCTATAACTCGATGATGCATTCCTGCATATCGTTGTATTATGTCTCCATGTTTTTTGTTGCTGTAAATAAAACAAGATATGTACTGATACATTTGTTTAGGTGCATCATTATTTACTTTTGATCAGTTTCCGATGAGAAAATATATACACATACTAGTGCATCCTCAGCATGAGAAGAACTTGATGCTTTTTTTTTTTTTGCACGCACTAGTGCAGTAGTGCATCCCCAATATGCAAAAATTAAGTGCATCCCCAATATGCAAAAATATTGTTAAGGAAAAATACGCGATTTTAAATGCATTATTATGATTATTAAAAATGCATCAATATGTAAAAGATGATAAAAATTATATAATCGATAGGTATTGACCTTCACTCCGTTAGGTGCCCGGTTTATGATGATGACATTGAAACACTTCTTCATTCGCTTTTAAAATGTTCGAATTCCATGGACATTTGGAATAGAATTAAAAAATGGTGGAGTTTAGACCACTTATACCTTTCGTGTATCAATGATCTAGCCAACGGTTCGAATCTGCAACTGATCTCAAATTTAGGGTCCTCGCTTTGGCAATCGGTGGTATGGACTACTACTTATTACATTTGGATCCACCGTAATGATCGTGTTTTTAGTGATAATAATCGTAGCTCTTCAAAAATAGTGTCAGAAATACAATCAAAGTGCTGTGAATGGATTAATTGTCGTTGAAAAAAAGGTAATCTAGACTGGCTAAAATGGATCACCAATTCGAGATGGTTCGATGTTATCCAAGTAAAAGTAGGCATTGGTTAATGTGCAGGTTTTTTATGCCAGATTCCTTCGATTCTCTACCTACGCCGAGACTAAGAGGGGAAGGGTCAATTTGCTTTGTCGCTGCGTAATGCAGTACTGTAAGTTGGCTCCTTTCCATGCTTGTAATTACAAGTTGTTCTTAGCCTAGTTGGAAATCGTGGATGAAGGCTTTTTCTTGCTCGCGAAAAATTAACCTTCGAGTCTCTGCCTATAGATACTTGTATAGTCTTTGTTTCGTTTTCCCGTTTGTATCTTGTCGTGTTTTTTGATTTTTGTTTAGCTCTTTTAGTTCTTGGCTAGGGTCGCTTATCGAGTCTCATGTTTATGTAATTCTTTGTATTGGTTCTTTCTTAATAAAGTTGTTTGGCTTTTCAAAAAAAAAAAAAAAAGGGAAAATAGGGAGAGATGGGCTATAATTTAGGAGAGACTAAAATATGAAAAAAATACAAATTTCCATTTTTACCTTTTACCTTGTATATATTTGTGAGAACATTCTCACTCGAATGCTACCATATATATATATATATATATATATATATATATATATATATATATATATATATATATATATATATATATATATATATATATATATATATATATGGGCATGATCAATGGGGAAGTTAACCAATCGGGAGGGAAGCGGGGGGAAGCAAAATTTTTTTATTTTTTCATTTTTTTAGAATTTTTTTTTTCCGGCATCAAGATCACACGAAAATATGAACATTTAGAAAAGACACTTCACGATGAATGTTATTATTTAGGCGGAAAAACGATCGATAAAAATAACATTCAAGATAATATTGTTCGTGAAAAATATGAACGTTTTTTTTTCTTCATGTTTTGTGAAGTAAAATTTAGCCCGATTTAGAGTTTAGGGTTTAGGGTTTAGGTTTTGGTGTTTTGGGTTTATTCCATAAACCCAAAACACCAAACCCTAAACCCTAAACTCTAAACCGTTCGTGTTAAAAACTCAATCTAAATCCTAAATCTAAACCCTAAATCTAAACCATAAACCCTAAATTTCTAAACCCTAATATCTAAACCCCAATAGCTAAAACCTCAACATACGCTCGAAAAACACGATAATTGTTATATATTACTTCTTCGAGCGTTTTCCCGCCAAAATAAAAACATTTATCACAAAGTGTCTTTATTAAATTTTCATATTTTCATCTCATCTATAATGTTCGTGAACAAAGTTTTTTCAAAAAACGAAAAAAAAAAGTTTTTGCTTCCCCCCGCTTCCCCCGATTGGTTACTTCCCTTTTGATCCTACCACTATATATATGTATATATATATATATATATATATATATATATATATACATATATATATATATATATATATAGTCAAAAGTTCAAACGAGAACCACAAAAAAGGCGAGAACTGCGAGAAAATTTTATTTATAAAGATTTTCACATGTAACTAGATTGAATCATCCATAGATAATGATGGAGAATAAGAATGAACATAAAATAGTTTGAAAACACTCAAATTTTACCTATATAATTAAATATATAGTTTTATGTTCACATGTGCATATTTGTTTCTGAACATATGAACAGTTTCATATAATTAACAATTTAACATGTAATTTGTGATAATGAACATATGTTTGTTAATGATATGAGCATTAATTAACATTTGCATGTAATTTTTTGCATTTAAATGCATAAAAACTATGAAATTAAACAGTTCTCGCAGTTCTCGCAGTTCTCACTCTTTTTGTGGTTCTCGTTTTAACATGCCCCTATATATATATATATATATATATATATATATATATATATATATATATATATATATATATATATATGGTGAGGATCCATGGAGAACCAAAGGTAGTAGAGAACCCATGGAACTCGTGCAGATTGAGTCAATCTGCTGCAGATTGACATTTTTTTTTGCAGATTTACTTTTTTTTCTTTGCAGATTGACTTTTTTTTTGTGCAGATTGACTTTTTTTGCAGTGTTGTTTTTTTTTTTTGCATATTGACTTTTTTCCTGTGCAGATTGACTTTTTTTGTGCAAATTGACTTTTTTTGCAGTTTTTTTTTGTAGATTGACTTTTTTTTTTGCAGATTGACTATTTTTTTCAGTTTTTTTTTCATTTTTTTCAGATTGACTTTTTTTTGTGCAGATTGACTTTTTTTAATGTGCAGATTGACTTTTTTTTTTTAAAGCTCAATCTCCACATAAATTGAAGTTCAATCTATGAGTTCTATGGTTTCTCTACATACTCTAGTTCTCTAGATCATTTCAATATATATATATATATATATATATATATATATATATATATATATATATATATATATATATATATGTAACGACCCGGCTTTTTCGACTTGCTTTTGTGCTTTTGTGCTTTCACGAAACTGCATATTTGTGCGTACTGAGCTAGCTTATGCTCTGGGATCTTTAATCATGATTAATTACTTTCGTTAATATCTTACAACGTGCTATTAAGTGTGTAATCACTTAACTTGATCCTCGAATGCTTTTACGACCATTGGTGTCACTTATCGTTTTAAACGAGATACGTACTTGGTACACGTTAAACTTTTATCGTAATTGAAATATTATGACTGCGTGAACTTGATTGTTATTTATTATACCAATTACTTGGCTTAAGGGCTTATTTAATTAAGCTTAGTGTTTACTAATGCTTACTAGTTACCTTAATGGACTTAACATCTTAAATGACTTTCCATGCCCCGACTTGTCTTTGTGACACACGCTCATCACGAATAATATTTTGAATATTATTTACGTTCATGATTAGTTATTATTAATCATTTTTAATTAACTAATGTAAGTAGTTAATTACTTGGGCTTTTTGCTACATACTTCTACATGGGCTTTTATTAATGGATTTGGACTTGGAAGCCCACCCTACTTTTCTTAATGGACTAGTTGTGAGCCCACTATATTACTAGTAACTTATTAAGGTTAAGCTAGATTAATTAAGTTAATAAGGAGACAAATACTACAAGCATGCTTACACCTATTTTCCTGTGCAATTTAACTTTAATCCATTTTAAGCTTACACCATCTCCCAACACTTGAAAGTTAACTTTTGACCTTGCCATTTTGGTCCTTGGCCGTGAGCTCCCATGGGGAGATGGGATTCAAATTTTTGCTTCTTGTTTTGCTACTTACATGTATACTTCAAGCCTCATTTCACACACATACTTACACCATTTCTTTCTCTCATATTTTTCTCTCTAGTTTGTAAGTAAACAAACTTTATTTTCTTCTTCTTTTTCTTTTAAAAACCGAAACTAGTCATCATCATTCTTCTTGTTTAGTTACTTGATTGTTGTTGTTGTTGTTAAAAATCAAGTTTTCTAACTTGTATCTTTATGTAATCTTGGTTACTTCCATCTTTTGTTTGATGAAGAACCAAGAACAAGAATCTAAACTTGTTAGTTTATGGTTCTACACTTAAATGTTTTAAAGATCTAAAACTCATAAGCCTTGAGAGCTTACTTGTGTTCATGTTTTGTAGACTTAAAGTTCACTTTCCTAAGATCCAAACTTTGATTTGAATCTTCTTAAGTATGAAACAAACATGAACATAATACTTGTAACTTTACTTTATTTCTTCATTTCATCCATTTATTTTCGTGATGTATTGATTTTGGTCAAGTATTACTAGTTAATCTTGATCTCATTTTTCTTGAAACTTTGCAAGTTCAAGAACATGGAAGTTTAACTTTCCAGTTATAACTTCAACCACTTATGTTAGATCTAAGTTTCTATATCTTATGGTCTTCCAATTTTATTGTAAACAAGAGCTTATAAACTTATAAACATTTTACAAGATAGAAATCTAAGTTTCATAACTTATGGTTTTGTTAAAGTAAAGATCCAAGCTTTATAACTTAGGATCTAACTTAAGAATACTAGATCTAGACTTTCTAGTCTAAGATCTTTAATATCTAAGTTCTACAACTTAACATCTTGTTTATTTAGTTTACTTTCAAATTTATAGCATAATATTACTATTAGAACTCATGTATGTGTCGGATCTAAGATCTTGATGTAACTTTGGTTCATCAACCTACTTACAACCCTTAAATGAGTTGTGCTACTTATCTTAGACATACATTAGTGTTATGATGGTCAAACCTTGGTTAATATGATGCAAACACATCAACGAGTTGTACACTTGAAACTATAAGCATCAAGGATGAGAACCATGTTGAGCATCAAGCACCAAGAACCCACCGGAGCACCTTACCTACTGTTTTTGAGGTCTGACCAGTGACCTGGGCTACTGGAAAAGTTAATTTCCAGATTGTTCGGTTCGAGTAGATGACTTTTCGTTTAAGACTCGTCTTAATCCGATTTACGGTTTAGGATTTATAGCCTTCCGAAAGTCACTACACCCTTTTAACGTTGTGATGAAATTTCTGACCTACTCGCACTTAAACCGTCGCCACGGTCAAACGAAGACGAGTTTGGTTCTGAATTTTGGTCAGAAACTAGTGGACTCACATACGGAGCCATAGCCACTAATTACGCGTCTTTTCGATTTACGTAGAGGTCGTAACAGCTGATCAAAGTCAGCCTTTGTTTCGATCTCTATTCTTGATTGAAAACTTACTTTACCCTTTTGACTTATGATGAATGATGATCACACTTAAGACCTAATTTACATACTTTTAAACCTTTGGGACGATTTACTGACTTAGTAACTTTTGACTTATGTTGAGGACCTTTCGGACCAACTACTTGCAAACTTATCTCGAATCAACTTAACTACTTTCCACTGTGAGTTATAGCATCCCTTTTTACTTTAACTATTTTGGGACTGAGAATACTTGCGCATTTTATATTTTACATACTAGGCACAAGTACTTAAACTTTATATATGTGTGGGTTATACAATGGCATAAACTTTCCCCTTAGCTCGGTAACGTTTAGTCATTGGTTTTTGAACCGGTGAACGCGAATCTTAGATATGGATCCATAGGGTTTGACATCCCCACTCGGGCTAGTCGCGCTAGCATTTAACAGGTGTTTAATACTTCGTGAACATACGCACTCGCCAAGTGTACTTTTAGGGGAAATTATTACGTTAAGTTAGTTACCGGGTGCCCACGGTTGAACATATACTTTATCATACTGATTTGAATTACTGATTTAAACTGTTGGTTGAAGCACTGAAATCTCGTGGCCTACATTATATTACTGATTACGAACAAACTATAGCTCACCAACATTCGTGTTGACTTTTTAAGCATGTATTTCTCAGGTGCTTAGACATTGTTGCTTCCGCAGTTAGACTTGCTGTCTTGGCGTTACAGACTTGCTGTGTTAGACTTCCGCTGCACTACCTAGAGATGTCTCAATCATGGAACTTTTATTTGGCATTCGTAGCTTACGTTATTTTCAAACAATGGCTTTGTAACGACCTTTGGGTCACGTACTTATGTTTATGCTTCTATTCATAGGAAGCACGTTATCTTTTGTAAAACGCTATACTTTCATGAATGCAAAACTGGTTTTCAAACAGCATATAGTGTATGACCTTGTAATGATCCTGTTGTTGATGATCCGTACACGATGGCTTTGTACGGGGCGTCACATTTGGTATCAGAGCATTGGTTGTAGAGAATTAGGTTGCATTAGTGAGTCTAGACCGGACCGAGTAGGATTCACTAATAGGACTAATCTACAGCTTGCTAGTTTACTTATTTCTGCGAAACCTGCTACATGCTACTTCTTACTTTCACTGCTATGTGAACCTGCTGCATGCTACTGCTTACTTTTACTGCTATGTGATCTTGCTGTATGCTACCGCTTATTCTCGTTACTGCATGCTACAATCTGCTTTTTGCATGATACTCCTGTTTGATACTGTTATTATTGCCATGCTATGTACTGCTATAGACAATCTAGGCTGCTGTAGTTATTATGCCTGATTACGTCCTTGCTACATGTCTACTATTCGCTGTACCGACTTGAAGAATTTATCTTTCCTAGTTCAGATGTTTTTCTGAACCCTTTTCCCACACGTTTAAAGGACTAGTATTGTAATCCACCTGTTACTACTGTTCCACCGTCCCAGAGATCGAAACATTACTTCACGCAATCTACGAAGAGAACCCCTCGGATTACATGTCCACTAAAGCTGATCCTCAGAGGAGGAGATATGTGAGGACTTGTGAGAGTAACGGCACCCTGAGCTCACCCTAATTAGCCACGTACGACGTATGAACATTAGAAGGTTGTTCAGTTTCCGCACGTTGACTCGTATCTCGTACGCTTTCATGACCGTCACTTATCTTTCATTCTTCACCACTACTCGACGATCTAACGACACTTCTGGACTTAGATCCCTAATACTCCTAGGCATTGGAGAAGTCGGGAAGGCATCTCCTTTCAAAAGGTCATAGTGCCTTCTACTGATGCTCAGCCATACCCAAAGACTTGGGAGTCGCCTCAAAACATATCGTATTACTACTTGCTACTCGTACAACTCGACGCGAGACCCAGATTGAATTTCTAGAAAGGAACCTAATGACGTTACTTAAACCCGAACATTTTGAAGAAATTTCGGGACATTTAGGCATTGATGCATGACCTACAGAACCTACGCACCCACATCGAGGAACTGTGAGATTAATTATGTAGATTCTGTTTTGAGATGACATAGATAAAGCACCGTTAGATGAAATTGAGTATAACTGGAAGTGATCACGTTACATTGACCATATGTGATGATATTGTAATGAACGTACGGCTTAGTACAATATAATGACGCCAGGCCAGCGTGATTATATTGAAGTAAATCGTGCAGAAGTCCCAATGTTACTATATAAGGAATAGTAAGTGATTCAAAGAAAACTGTACAAGAAGGGCCTTGATTGCAGAATTGATAACCCGAAAAATATTATAGATGTAGACACCCTGGACATTTAAGGAAAAATTTCTCAAATAGGAACAACTTTGTACTGACTTGCGGTAGAGCAATCGTTATCTCAGTTATGGAAACTCGCATGGATCCTGATTTTAGTTAGGCTACGTTTCATCACAACATTTTATTGTCTCAAGGTTGTTTAATACTAGAACGATAGAAACCTTATATCTAAGAACCTTAGTGTTATGACTAATAAGCCATTAACAACCATGAGAATTAAGTATTCTATAGGACAAGATAATGGTAAGCTGGTAGAGATAGATGAATAATTTAAGGTAGTACCTTAAAATTTACAGGTGGGTCATTTGGAGATGACCTCATGTCAACAAAACTTGGAAATTTTGAAGTGGTAGTTGGAAAGGATTAGTTACCTACGTACAAGCAGACGTTATTTGATAAGATTGATAGAACTTTTCACAACAGTATAATAAGATTTGGTTGGAATGGAATTTAGGGTTTACCTAATACTCATCAAGTTAGGAAGCTTTGATGTAATAGTTTGGATGGAAGCGAAAGTTATTTATAGAGAGAAATTTTTTTTTATATACCTCGCGAGAATGGTTAGCCCTTAATAGGTTACGAGGAGAAGTAGCTCGAAGCTGAACCTTATTAGTTACAGGACAACAACCCAAAATCCCACAATGAAAATGGGAAGGAATAATAATGGATTCATCATGAAGCTACCGAAAACGGTAAGCGGTTAGAACATTATCTGGGTTAATATTGACCATCTCACCAAATCTGCTCACTTTCTAGCAATGAGAGAAACCGATACAATGGACAAACTTGCACAATGATACATAAAGGAAACTGTATCCCGTCATTTCAGCGATTCAGTTTCTATATTAAAGACTACCCAAGAATCTTATTTGATACTCATTCTTACGCAACTCTAAATCCTCACTTATTCCGAGAGATTCCTTATTCGATGATAACCACACCATCATCCTTCTTACTTCGACCGTGGTCATACTAGTTCGAAATTTCCAAAATCAATGGGTAGTTAATTCCCATCCTCATACTCCCCCTTTCGTATCTCACTTATAAGCAACAACTTCACACTTAAGCATTTTTAGTCAAAGGACTTATGCCCTACTAATAGTCATCAACCATATTTAAATTCAATAGTTTTCATTACCTCAAATATCACCCGAAATTTTTAAAAATATTTTACTCAATCCTCATCAAATCTTTTTCCAACTTGTAACCTTCAAAATGTGAAAATTTTGTTTGCCAAAATTTTACACACACTATTTTACCGTGTGATCCTCTCAAAGTTTTATAAAAATAAATTTAATTTATTGCCATTCATACAAATTTTAGAAGCCATATATGTTATATATAATAAAGTAAATGATTACTTACTTTCGACTAGTACATGTGAAATTTTACTTTCACTTTTACAAAACAATTCTTTTAATCAAAAGACATTTTACTTGGAGTTGCCTATATTTACTAAGAACTTCGTTTCTTTTCTTACATTGTCACCTTAAACGATTTCTATAAAAATTTTCGTTGCTTGTCCGTATCCAAGTCATCATGAAGATTTTACAACCGTCGAAATCGAGAGATTCATGTGTATGTGATGAAGGCACTTACTACCACGTCATGCAAGGCCTTCAGGCATCCACTAACACTTAAACCATTCAAAATTTTTGCGTTACCCCATGGATCTTATTCGCCACACCTGTTGGAACAATGCTCTTTCTTACATAACTCTAAGTCCTGACTTATCCCAAGAAACTCTCATTTAGTGATATTAACACCATCAGTATTCCGACTTTATTATTAGTCATGACCTGTTTGGCATTTTTCAAAGTCAAGAAGCGATTAACTTCTCGTCCTCATGCTCTATCCTTCATGCCTCACTTTTTAGCAACGGCTTCGCACGTGAACATTTTTGCCCAAATGAAAGCAATAAAATTTTTCTGTCACTTATGCGATTTATAAAATCATATATGTATGTATAATTAAGTTAATACATTTACCCTTACTTATTTTGGTTAGTACATACTAAGTTATATCTTCAAATTATTTAAAAATCGCTCATTTATCGAGTTATTCAACTTAAGTCAAATAGTTTTGTGCAAAATGGTACACGTTGTACCTACTTCTAAATTTACTAAGAACTTCGTTCCGTTTATGTTGTCGCATCAAACGTTTAAAGTTTTTTCAAAACTTCCTTGGTTGATTTTATTAAAGGTTTTCGTATTAGACTACACCATGTATGTATCACATTTCTTCTCACTCTCCGTTGGGAATGAAGCTTACCATTAAGATCTTTGCTAAAAACTCTTGAGCCACTTTAGATGGCAGTTTTATAAAATTTGTTAGAAAATCTTTGCACCCATAAAATGTTCCTTTTAAGGTTAGACATGACAAAAACGCGGGCCAATAAATCAATTTTTTTAGGTACACTCAGTAGTCACCCTATTGTAAGAAAGACACTAGGTGGGTTTCTGTTCTCAATACTTCAAGGCAAATCACAACACCCTCGTAAACCTCATCTCTATGAATCTGTATGTAGAGGTATAAGAAATCATTTTTGAGATTCTTTTCACTTAGAGTAAACCATTCTTTATGACCAAGGGTTCACGTATCTTCTCATCCGCGCATCCCCTTAAGTACACGGATAAATTCAGAACGAACCGCTCGAAGAGTTCACTCTCGTTCAAAGATCACACCTTTCGTGCAACTTTCTTTCAGAAATGTAATATAAGATACTTTGAGAACCTATGAATCTTGTTACCCCTTTGGGAGGGGACTGCTTAAAACATTTACGACACTGATGTGGATACTCTATATATTTCTTCTTTCGTTGGTTGCAACTATCTGTTGTCCTAATTTATGTTAACCCTATCTTCAACATGTAACTGAAAGGATGAAGCTACATTACGGAACTGTGCTTTCATTTCATCCAAGGATAAGTTCACCTGCAGTATGGTAAAATGGGTGATACCCTTCATTTTTCGTTCAGACCGTCCTGTAGACACTATAAATAATTATGACTTGTAGGTCCGATTAGTCACTTTCAGATAAACTTTCAATTCATTTATTCAAATGAAACGTTCTTAAATATCGGGTTCTTTATGCCTATGGCCTCCTTCCGAAGTTAAGGGGTTAGTAAAATTCGTGGCTAACACTATCCAGACATCAAATCGCATGGTTGTGATCACCATGTTTTCCATTCCACCTGTCAGCTTTGTATTGCGACATAAGCGCTAAATGTTTTAGATAAGTTTAGAAATATTCGTGATGCATTTCACACATGCAGCTTACTGAAGATGCCTGTAAGGCTAAAAACACCATCTTTCCTTTTGTGGATATATGTTCGGATGACACACTCATGTTAAACAGAAACGAAATCAATTTGTTGATCTCTTAGGACAAAAGACTTAATTAATGACATATACCTATACTTACTTTCATACGCCGAAGTACCTTTCAAGGTAAATAACTCACTTCTGAGCCCACGAGTCTCACAGAACTTTGATACGCTCCTTCTTATTCAAATACGGTACCATTGTTGGTCACTCCTCAAAATTTCGGGACGAAATTCTCTTTAACAGGTGGGTAATGTAACGACCCGGCTTTTTCGACTTGCTTTTGTGCTTTGTGCTTTGTGCTTTGTGCTTTCACGAAACTGCGTATTTGTGCGTACTGAGCTAGCTTATGCTCTGGGATCTTTAATAATGATTAATTACTTTCGTTAATATCTTACAACGTGCTATTAAGTGTTTAATCACTTAACTTGATCCTCGAATGCTTTTACGACCGTTGGTGTCACTTATCGTTTTAAACGAGATACGTACTTGGTACACGTTAAAATTTTGTCTTAATTGGAATATTATGACTGCGTGAACTTGATTGTTATTTATTATAACAATTACTTGGCTTAAGGGCTTATTTAATTAAGCTTAGTGTTTACTAATGCTTACTAGTTACCTTAATGGACTTAACATCTTAAATGACTTTCCATGCCCCGACTTGTCTTTGTGACACACGCTCATCACGAATAATATTTCGAATATTATTTACGTTCATGATTAGTTATTATTAATCATTTTTAATTAACTAATGTAAGTAGTTAATTACTTGGGCTTTTTGCTACATACTTGTACATGGGCTTTTATTAATGGATTTGGACTTGGAAGTCCACCCTACTTTTCTTAATGGACTAGTTGTGAGCCCACTATATTACTAGTAACTTATTAAGGTTAAGCTAGATTAATTAAGTTAATAAGGAGACAAATACTACAAGCATGCTTACACCTCTTTCCCTGTGCAATTTAACTTTAATCCATTTTAAGCTTACACCATCTTCCAACACTTGAAAGTTAACTTTTGACCTTGCCATTTTGGTCCTTGGCCGTGAGCTCCCATGGGGAGATGGGATTCAAATTTTTGCTTCTTGTTTTGCTACTTACATGTATACTTCAAGCCTCATTTCACACACATACTTACACCATTTCTTTCTCTCATCTTTCTCTCTCTAGTTTGTAAGTAAACAAACTTTATTTTCTTCTTCTTTTTCTTTTAAAAACCGAAACTAGTCATCATCATTCTTCTTGTTTAGTTACTTGATTGTTGTATGTTGTTGTTAAAGATCAAGTTTTCTAACTTGTATCTTCATGTAATCTTGGTTACTTCCATCTTTTGTTTGATGAAGAACTAAGAACAAGAATCTAAACTTGTTAGTTTATGGTTCTACACTTAAATGTTTTAAAGATCTAAAACTCATAAGCCTTGAGAGCTTACCTGTGTTCATGTTTTGTAGACTTAAAGTTCACTTTCCTAAGATCCAAACTATGATTTGAATCTTCTTAAGTATGAAACAAACACGAACATAATACTTGTAACTTTAGTTTATTTCTTCATTTCATCCATTTATTTTCGTGATATATTGATTTTGGTCAAGTATTACTAGTTAATCTTGATCTCATTTTTCTTGAAACTTTGCAAGTTCAAGAACATGGAAGTTTAACTTTCTAGTTATAACTTCAACCACTTATGTTAGATCTAAGTTTCTATAGCTTATGGTCTTTCAATTTTGTTGTAAAAAGAGCTTATAAGCTTATAAACATTTTACAAGATAGAAATCTAAGTTTCATAACTTATGGTTTTGTTAAAGTAAAGATCCAAGCTTTATAACTTAGGATCTAACTTAAGAACACTAGATCTAGACTTTATAGTCTAGGATCTTTAAGATCTAACTAAGATCTAAGTTCTACAACTTAACATCTTGTTTATTTAGTTTACTTTCTAATTTATAGCTTAATATTACTATTAGAACTCATGTATGTGTCGGATCTAAGATCTTGATGTAACTTTGGTTCATCAACCTACTTACAACCCTTAAATGAGTTGTGCTACTTATATTAGACATACATTAGTGTTATGATGGTCAAACCTTGGTTAATATGATGCAAACACATCAACGAGTTGTACACTTGAAGCTATAAGCATCAAGGATGAGAACCGTGATGAGCATCAAGCACCAAGAACCCACCGGAGCACCTTACCTACTGTTTTTGAGGTCTGACCAGTGACCTGGGCTACTGGAAAATTTAATTTCCAGATTTTTCGGTTCGAGTAGATGACTTTTTGTTTAAGACTCGTCTTAATCCGATTTACGGTTTAGGATTTATAGCCTTCCGAAAGTCACTACACCCTTTTAACGTTGTGCTGAAATTTCTGACCTACTCGCACTTAAACCGTCGCCACGGTCAAACGAAGACGAGTTTGGTTCTGAATTTTGGTCAGAAACTAGTGGACTCACATACGGAGCCATAGCCACTGATTACGCGTCTTTTCGATTTACGTAGATGTCGTAACAGCTGATCAAAGTCAGCCTTTGTTTCAATCTCTATTCTTGATTGAAAACTTACTTTACCCTTTTGACTTATGATGAATGATGATGACACTTAAGACCTAATTTACATACTTTTAAACCTTTGGGACGATTTACTGACTTAGTAACTTTTGACTTAGGTTGAGGACCTTTCGGACCAACTACTTGCAAACTTATCTCGAATCAACTTAACTACTTTCCACTGTGAGTTATAGCATCCCTTTTTACTTTAACTATTTTGGGACTGAGAATACTTGCGCATTTTACGTTTTACATACTAGGCACGAGTACTTAAACTTTATATATGTGTGGGTTATACAACGGCATAAACTTTCCCCTTAGCTCGGTAACGTTTAGTCATTGATTTTTGAACCGGTGAACGCGAATCTTAGATATAGATCCATAGGGTTTGACATCCCCACTCGGGCTAGTCGCGCTAGCATTTAACGGGTGTTTAATACTTTGTGAACATACGCACTCGCCAAATGTACTTTTAGGGGGTATTATTACGTTAAGTTAGTTACCGGGTGACCACTGTTGAACATATACTTTATCATACTGATTTGAATTACTGATTTAAACTGCTGGTTGAAGCACTGAAATCTCGTGGCCTACATTACATTACTGATTACGAACAAACTATAGCTCACCAACATTCGTGTTGACTTTTTAAGCATGTATTTCTCAGGTGCTTAGACATTGTTGCTTTCGCTGTTAGACTTGTTGTCTTGGCGTTACAGACTTGCTGTGTTAGACTTCCGCTGCACTACCTAGAGATGTCTCAATCATGGAACTTTTATTTTGCATTCGTAGCTTACGTTATTTTCAAACAATGGCTTTGTAACGACCTTTGGATCACGTACTTATGTTTATGCTTCTATTCATAGGAAGCACGTTATATTTTGTACGGGGCGTTCATCTCTTTCCATCAAGCTCTAAGCTCTAAATCAGAGATAAGGGGATAAGCAGTTATCCAACCGTTCATCTCTTTCGATCAACCTCCCGTCCATCTTTTTCTTGTGATTCTGCGTTGTATTCTGTCAGCAGGGATAGGGGTATTTTAGTCTATTACATAATTTATTGATCGCTCGTCAATTTCAACGCTAATCTACCCTTAATCAGATTCATCTTTGATTTCAATTCCACTCCATATCTCCGATTAACCTCTACTTCATTCGATTGGATAGTCCCTAACAGGTGTTGATTATAGTTCTTCCTTAATTTTAGAACTATATGTCGGGATTCGATAGAAACTTCAAGATTCTTTTTGCAACAACAACCGGAGGAGCAAATAAGGGGTACTGAGCGTGCGTTTACTTCTTACGTGGTTAGGGTTAGGTTCGATTATCATAGTTGAAGGAGTTTCCATTGCTCCTTGCAGCTTCAGGTAAAATTATTTAAATGTTATTGTTTTTTCAATTACTTGATTCAATTGAATTGATTTAGATTTTATATTTTCGTGTTCTTTTATACTTTTTAGGATTATTCTGGATTGAAGAAAATTGCATCATTAATTTGAAGGTTTATTAGATACTGAATGAATAAATTTGTTACTAATTTTAATGACTAATAATTCTTGCAATAACCTGTTGGTATTATAATGTTGGATTGTTGTTCGATTCACTAACTTATAATAAGTTTGAGATGTGATGATAATTATGATGATGAATGAACTTATGACAGTACTTAAGGAGAAGATATGAATTTTGGGAAAAAAAATTTATGTAAGTTTTCTTGTTTTGGCTGTGTACACTCTACACATATTATGGTGATTAGACTGTTTCGTGTTAGACAAGAGAGATCTTATGAAGATGCTTAAGTGAATTTCTCAAATGTGTGACATTAGTTAGGTCAGGCATGAGTTGTAATGAGGATGAATGATCAAGTATATATAGTATTAGTTTAGGATTTTATATATATATATATATATATATATATATATATATATATATATATATATATATATATATATATATATATATATATATATATATTTTATAAAAGGGGGACTGCATATCAAGTCATTCAAGGAAGTGGAGACTAACATATCTATAAATAAATCACTTACTGGGCTGATTATATTTCATGAAATGACTTTATAATATTAGGAAGATCCAATTTGTGTTTGTGCACTTGTCGATGATGTATTGATATGCGGAAAACACACCTAATCTTATTGTAATATGATTACGAATTCGTCCACAGAGAGCAGTATTCAAGATTTTAAAACTAATAATTATTCTAAAAACAAAGTTGTAAAAATGGGGGTTTTGATTTAAAACTAATTAACGCAAAGTAAATAAACAAGAATTCAAATGAGACAAGAGTATCCACCTAGAATCAATTCCCTAGGATCCGGATTGCTTCAATTAAAACAAATAAATCATGTGACTCAGTCCAGTTTTATTTTCATAAAACCTAGCCTACTTCGGTTCCCCGAGTATAACCACACGACTGTAAGAATTAAACGCAAACCAATCACCAATTATGTTCCTACTTCAGTGTCCCTATGTATTCACACAATTGTCTAGATCACTTAGGGTGTTGAAGCACAAGCTATTAATCATAAATTAACTGTCGTTAACAAATAAATAACTTATGTAACGGGTTCAAGCCGAACAACTCTAACAATAATGGATCTTTTAACCAAGCACACAATTAAACAACTTTAAATCACTCAAGAATATAATCTAACTTAGGTTGTTTTGGTGTCCCTTTACAACCTCACAACTATTCTCAGTCCACTAACAATTGAATCACTAATCGTCTAATTATAGTTTGGTGTCCCTTATATAATTTTAACGATTATCTAAACGTTTTGTCAATAATTTAGCAAAGATTATCAATCAACATAACTGTCGTTAGCAATCAATAACCTCAGTGATACAATTAATTAGCAACTTTAAATAACAATGGTTCTTTAGCTAAACATAATCAAGAGTAATTTTAATCAATTGAATAAAACTAAAAATAGCAATCCATCACCAGGTTTCAATCATCTAATTGGATACAAAAGATTTAGTTAGACATGATAAGTAAATCAACAATTAAAGCATAAAAGATAAATCATTGTATCAAATTAATAATAATTAAGAGATATCGATTATACCAACTGTTGGTGTTGAACTACAAATCCAAAGGTTGAATAAAAATTCCTAAACTTGAAAGAATAAATCTCTACTTTATTCTTGGTCTTCACTTTTGCTGTAGAGGATCGAGACCAAAAGAAATTAAATAATCCTCCAATTCCTTACCTCCACTTGAGCCGAGAAACAAATAGGAACAATCCCAACTTGTCGTAACTTCCTTCGATCCAAAATAGTAATACGTAAACTGTTGTCTAAAACCTCCAGGGAGAATAAAAAATAATAAACCTAAATCTAATTCGTAGTCTCTTTTTTTTTTTTTTTTTTTTTGTAAACGTGGGAATATAAATATAAATATATATATTAAAACAAGAGTCGGTGTGGTGGGATTGAACGAAAACGTGTGCAGCTGGCAAGCACCTCTTGGCCTAATAAAGTGAATTTAGCCCAAAATACTAGAAGTCATTCTTATTAATTCACCCGGCCCAATATTTTGTAAAGTATACAGCAGCTAAACTTCGTCATCTCGCGACAACGAAGTGGAACATAAACAGCAGCTTAGTTTTCGCTTGTCGTTTGTCTTCATTTTGATGTCGACTTACATTAAAATCTCGTTCAAAATCACAACAAAGTCCCACTAACACTTCCTTGACCATAAATCTTCATTTTAATCCCATACGAACTCAAAGTCTTCAAAAAACGTTGAAAGTAATAAGATCGAGAACCGATAATGCATTAGAAAGTATATATAAGTTAGGCGTTATCAAATTCCCCCATACTTGAATCTTGCTTGTCCTCAAGTAAGCTTATCTTCAAAATAATAAAATCCAGTAGTAAACGTACCCGAAGCGTCTTCAACAATAACAAGATCAAGATACAACATCAATAATAACATGAATCAATAAAACCGAAAATGTGTGATCTTCAACAAGCAATCGCAAGGTTCAAGTCTTGAATCAAACACAATCTTCCAAAATCGAACTCATGATTACCCAAAAGCTTCACTTCCCCAAATCAAAGTCAACTCCATCAAAATCAACTCAAAATTATTGTTCACCAAGGAATCTATCGTGCACAAAGTATATGCCTTCAAAAAGTATGCTTCTTTCATCAACCCGCTATGGCTATCCCTCTTTCACCTCCATGCCCCCAAATCACCAATGATTCGTCAATTCCATATAAAATCGTCAATTCCAAAAATTGGGTTAAGGTGGGTGTGCCAAAGCGTAGGGGATTGGTTACCCCTATCTTTATGGTCAATCCGGGCATAGGATGACCGGCACTCATCAAACTTTCTGTCACAACTCTATGGTTTCTCTCATAGTAGGACGAAAGCATTGACGGAGGTTCGTGGAATTAGTGCCCCACGTGGCTAAATAAGAGGTCCATCAATTCCATAATTTGGCTCAAAAGCCGGTGTGCATACAAGCCTTTCCGGTTGTGGGACAGCCGCACGGGTAGTTGCACTTAAGCGACCTACCTTGGGTGTAAATTTTTCGGGGGGTCTATTACACGAAACCTGAAAGACTTTACTTTCAAGCAATGGTCTTTTGAAACAAACTTTACCTGTAAGACTTTACTTACAAGTTCGGAAGACTTTACTTCCTAAGAACAACATGGGAGGACTCGATTCTCCCGGAAGTGTTTAAACACTTGTTTAAAGTTTTATTTAAGGTCCTTGGACCCCACTTCCCACGCATCTTAGCTTTTATGCTAATTTTAAGAAAATGTAGGAAGCAGATACTACATCTCGTATTTTAAAGGTTACCATGACTTTTGGCCATGGCGTGCGTTGTCTAAGCAAACGCTAGCACGAAGCCATTGCTCTTACATAAAAAGACAGCACGGTTGAAGCTCAAGGCTCCTCTTCCCACAGTACGATACATCGGTGTAATACATCGTGAAATGAAGTATTAACCAATGTCAGTATGAAATGATGTAGATTAGGAAGTCTCATACACCAAGTAAGACGGCATTCGGAAGACTTAACTTCCTTCATGGATGCACTTGAATCATCCTACAATTTTGGTTTTTTAAACCCTGGAAGACTTTGCTTCCTTATTACACATAACTCACGCAAAAGACAATACAAAACACCAAATTCACCAAAATCATAGAGGTACCTGCACAATTTAACTTACAAAAGTGATAACATTTGCTTCATAAAACAACTACACTTGGCTTTTTGAATGAGTCAAAAATTTTAAAATTTCCCAAATTTTTCAACAATTCAATCAAAAATAAGACTCAAGCCAAGTGTGTTACATCCGCGAGAATTTATATCTCTCCTCCCACACTTAAGATCATGTAATGCCCTCATTTACATGAAATCAGAAATATAAAGTATAAATTCGAGAGGACAATAGAGTGAATGAGAAAAATATAACCGGATGTAGAGCAATATAATCGCGAAACGGAGTGACAGATGGCTCTGCACTGACGGCCATTCCTCGATTGTCATCACATTATAGTACCTGCAATGATTACACAAGAATAAAATACAAAAAGAAATTTTTTTTTTTGTTTTTTCAGGTTTTATAATGTTTTTGGATTTTTCATGGTTTAACAATTAAAGCAAAAATACACACAAATTACCTAACAAAAACAAACTCTACAAAATTGATTTTTTAACGAGTCGTTTTCTCGACTCTTTCCTTCGCTCAAGCATCTTTCGGGTAGAAGGTGAGGTCCTCCTTCTCGGTGTTGTCGAATGCTTCGTTATACAACTTTAACCGATGACCATTCACCTTAAAGTTTCTTCCCTCTTTATCAAACAATTCTACATGCCCGGCCGGAAAAGCTTTCTTCACCACGAATGGACCGGACCATCGTGACCTAAGATTTCCGGTGGAGAATTTGAACTTAGATTGAAATAACAAAACTTTACCGCCCGGTTCAAATTCTTTTCTCATCTTCAAACGCGCATTATGCCATAACTTCGTTTTCTCCTTATAAATGCGCGAATTCTCATAAGCATGGTTTCGCAATTCCTCAAGTTCATGAATTTGCAAAAACCGATGTTCCCCCGCTTCATTAAGGTCGGTATTACACTGTTTAAGTGCCCAATACGCCTTATGCTCCACTTCAACCGGCAAATGACAAGCTTTTCCGTAAATGAGACGGAATGGTGTGGTACCTATGGGTGTTTTATATGCAGTTCGAAATGCCCATAGCGCGTCATTCAACTTCCGGTTCCAAATCTTAGGATTATTTTTCACCGTTCTTTCAAGAATGGGTTTTAGTGCGCGGTTAGTATTCTCAACTTGGCCACTCGTTTGAGGGTGGTAAGCCGTGGAGAAACGGTGGGTTACACCGTACTTCTTGAGCACCTTCTCGAGTAGTTGATTTGCAAAGTGTGTACCGCGATCACTAATCAAGGCCTTTGGAAGCCCGAAACGCGAAAAGAGATTTTTAAGGAAGTCAACGACGACTCTTGCGTCATTAATAGGCAAAGCTTTGGCCTCCGCCCACTTTGACACGTAGTCAACCGCCACAAGGATGTATTTGCATTTGTTGGATGCGGGAAAAGGTCCCATGAAGTCTATCCCCCAAATGTCAAATATCTCACAAACTTGAATACTTGTTTGGGGCATTTCATCTCTTTTGGAGATGTTTCCCGCCCTTTGGCAAGCGTTACAAGTTTTGATAAAGGCACTAGCATCTCTGAAAATGGTAGGCCAATAGAATCCCGAATTGAAGATTTTCTTAGCCGTATAACTAGCTCCAAGATGCCCACCCGTGGGTCCTTGGTGACAATGCTCAAGAATTTGTTGAGCTTCCTTCCCATAAACACAACGACGAATCACTTGATCCGCCCCTATTTGAAAAAGATGTGGGGCATCCCAAAAGTAAAACTTAATATCCGCAAAGAATTTCTTCTTTTGTTGGTAAGTTAAACCTTTGGAAAGAATGCCCGCGGCTAGATAATTAGCAATTTCGGCGAACCAAGGATTTTCAGATTCAATTTCAATACCCATAAGGGACTCATCGGGGAATGTACCGTGAATGTCCGATTCATCGAGTTCCTCTAGGTTTGGATTTTCAAGACGAGATAAATGATCTGCAGCTAAATTTTCAGCACCCTTTTTATCCTTGATCTCAATGTCAAATTCTTGGAGAAGAAGAATCCAACGAATGAGTCTAGGCTTAGTATCTTGTTTGGAGAACAAATAATTAAGAGCCGAATGATCGGTGAAAACGACCGTTTTAGACAACACCAAATATGACCTAAATTTATCAAACGCAAAGACGACCGCAAGGAGTTCCTTTTCCGTGGTGGTATAATTTAATTGAGCCCCCGTAAGTGTCTTACTAGCGTAGTAAATAGGTTTAAAGTGATTAACGTGGCGTTGACCTAAAACCGCGCCTAGCGCGAAATCACTAGCATCACACATAAGCTCGAAAGGATGTGACCAATCAGGAGATACCATGATAGGAGCGTGTGTGAGCTTCTCTTTTAAGAAGTTGAAAGCGTTCTCGCACTCGATATTGAAGTCGAATGGAACGTCCTTGTAACACCCCAGCTTAACATGACCACAATATTGTCCGCTTTGCCCGCAGGCGCACGGCTTTTTCTTGGCGACCACACACAAGAAGCACTTTCCCAGGAGGTCACCCATCCTAGTAGTGCTCTTGCCCGAGCACGCTTAACTGCAGCGTACTAACACATCTGCTCAGCCTGTGGTCCCAAAACGCGTTGTGTCATTTAAGCGTGAGTATTACCTTATAATCCCATGATCACTCATGTATGTGGGCGATGTGGGATTTGCCTAGGGTGTTACATTCACCCCCCCTTAGGGACTCATCGTCCTCGATGAGGTTTGCCCCACCACCCCCAACGGCACATGAGTGGCTCTGATGCCATTCTGTAACACCCCAGCTTAACATTACCACAATATTGTCCGCTTTGCCCGCAGGCGCACGGCTTTTTCTTGGCGACCACACACAAGAAGCACTTTCCCAGGAGGTCACCCATCCTAGTAGTGCTCTTGCCCGAGCACGCTTAACTGCAGCGTACTAACACATCTGCTCAGCCTGTGGTCCCAAAACGCGTTCTGTCATTTAAGCGTGAGTATTACCTTATAATCCCATGATCACTCATGTATGTGGGCGATGTGGGATTTGCCTAGGGTGAGTTTGGTCAATGGTCGGGAAATCTTAGAAAAGTCCTTGATGAACCTTCTATAGAATCTCGCGTGACCAAGAAAATTACGAATGGCTTTAACGTTTGTAGGTTTAGGAAGGCCCGAAATAACATCAATTTTGGCCTTATCAACCTTAATACCTACACGAGAAATTTTGTGCCTAAGACAATGCCTTCTTTCACCATGAAGTGGCATTTTTCCCAATTGAGAACAAGGTTTGATTCCTCGCACCTTTTTAGCACTTTTTCAAGATTAGCAAGACACGCGTCGAAAGAGTCTCCAAAGACAGAAAAATCGTCCATGAAAACTGATGTTATGCGAGGTGTATATGAAATAGCTTATATTTTACTAGGAAAAACTATTAAAAATGATACAATTTTACACAAGATATTTATTTATTTATAGAATGGATATACCTAAACCTTGCTACAACACTTATAGGCAGTGTACCTAATCGTACAGTAGTGTAGTTTTTAGTAAGTCCGGTTCGTTCCACAGGGATACACTTAAAATAGCTTAACGCTATATTAGTTTTATCTTATAAAAATACAAATATATATAAGTAATATTATTATTATAAAAAGGGGGTTTTTACCGTTTAATGACCGGTTTGTCGATTTTTAAAACTTTAGTCGCAGTTAAAACCTAATGTAAAATATTAAATAAATAAAAGACTTAATTTAAAGCGTAAAATAAATAACGATAATGAAATTGCAATAAATAAAAGTGCGATGAAATAAAATTGCGATAATTAAAAAGTGCGATAATTAAAAGTACAATTAAATACAATGACAATAAATAAAAGTGCGATAATTAGAAGTGCAATTAAATATGAAAATAAAGGAATTATGCTTATTTAAACTTCCATAATCATGATGTTTGACGTGTTGATTTTAGTTTATTCCCATGGGTTAATTGTCCTTTGTCCTGGATTATTTAATATGTCCGTCTGGTTTTTGTCCATAACAGTCCATCAGTCATAAATATAAAGTGCGAGTGTCCTCGTCAAATTATCCTTACACCCGAAGTCAAATATTCCAACTAAATGGGGACTTAAACTGTAACAAGGTCTTAATACTTTGTTTAATAATTACACCAGGATATCGACAGCGTGTAACCTAAGGTTTTAATACTTTGTTATCAATTATGCCAAGTGTCCTTGTACATAATTTCACCCCTGTTTTAATAATTCCATAGACTATTAATCCATTCCCGTGTCCGGTTAAATGAACGATTATTCGTACATATAAATATCCCGCCCATCGTGTCCGATCGAGTGTATATGGTTATTTATAGGGACGTCCAATTGTAAATCTTTATATTAAAATTAACAAACTATCATTTAGTTAAACAAATATAAAGCCCATTAATAGCCCATAGTATAATTTCCACAAGTGTCGTTCTTTTGTCCAAACCCCAATTATGGTACAAAGCTCAATTACCCAAATTTAAATATTTAGCCCAACATAATGATTACTTCGGTATTAAATAAGCATAATAATAACTTAGCTACGAGACATTAATGTAAAAAAGTTGAACATAACTTACAATGATTAAAAATAGCGTAGCGTTACACGGACAGAATTTCGACTTACACCCTTACAACATTCGCTAACATACCCTTATTATTAGAAATTAAAATTAAAATGTAAATATATATACATATACGTTGATGAATGAGGAGAAAAAGATGTGTTTGATGTTCACCAAACTGCGAATTTTATAGGCATGTGGGCTGGAAAAGGGGCTCATGCGATCGCATGAGTTTTGCTCCTCCACGCCATGCGATCGCATGGCCAGCTGGGGAGGCTCAAATGTCTTTGTTTTTTCTGCCGGCTGTTTTTATAATATAATATAATATATATATTAATTTTAAGAATTAATTATATATTATATTATATTCATGTGCATAGTTGACTTGTAATTTTTAGTCCGTTGCGTCGAGCGTTGAGAGTTGACTTTGGTCCCGGTTCCGGATTTTCGAACGTCCTTACGTATAATTTAATATCTTGTACTTTGCGTTTCGCGTCTTGTACTCTTATAATTTTGAGACGTTTCTTATCAATAATTGGAACCTCTTTGATTGTACTTTGTACTTTTGAGCTTTTTGGTCGTTTGCGTCTTCAATTCGTCGAATCTGTCTTTTGTCTTCACCTTTTATTATTTAAACGAATATCACTTGTAAATAGAACTGTTGCAACTAAAAGCTTGTCTTTCTTGAGGGATATTGCTATGAAATATATGTTCGTTTTTAGCATTATCAAATATTCCCACACTTGAGCGTTGCTTGTCCTCAAGCAATATAGTCTTGAAATATACTAGAATCACTTCTTTATTCTTCACACTTTGTACATCAGTGATTTCTATACGGCGGTATGAACAATGGTAGTAATGATGTGGTTTACAGTCTCACATGACTATGAAAATTTAGATCCATTAAGGAAATTAGATCTTTATGAAAACATTTGATCTTTTGAAAATTAAATCTAGCTTTTACCCTAGATAAGTTTTCCGGAATAACCCTTCACCGGTGTTTGCAAATTGTTTTTGTGCGTTTGGTGGGTTTCAGATTTGAAAATTTTAGTTCAAAACTTGCGATTTTGTGTCACCCACTTGCTAACCTTGTATTGGGAAAGCAACACGTCCAGTATACTTGTTCCGTATATTACCTTTCGGTAAACTACCGTCCGGTTGTAAAGGAAAGCGTTGAATAAGCAATTGTTAAGGCAATGTCCCCTGACATGCTTTTAATTATGGTCTATAACGTGTCGGATGCAATTACTATCCTTGGTAGGAGCAATAGTAAAGCTCACCCTTATAATTTTTCTTCGGTCTGGCACAAGGTCCTGTCTTTGACCATGCTATGCAACCACCGTTCTTACGGTTGACACCCGATTTGGTTCAGGTGACCTAATGAATTCCAGGTGAATTCCTAGGATTTTACGTTCAATGGTAATGAATGCATTGAAAATGGGTTTTCAGAAAACAAATCGGTTTGCAATTTTGATCAAAATATTTTCTCGTTCAAGCTCGAGTTTAGATATCATCGAATTCCATGAGTTTGTAATTCTCAATCTTTAAGGTCAATCTCAAGGATTGAGTAATATCAGTCTTAAAAGCTGATTTTTGATCTTTAAGGAGATTATCCTTTCTAGGGATCTGATTTATTAGTCTTATCCAGCTAATTTGCACGGCGTCCTCCCCATTTTACAAGACAGATCCTCTCATGGTTAGGATAAGTCTGACCACTTGGCGACCCTGTTTGATGCTGAGGTCCGTGGATTTCCTGCTGATTTTAGTGATGACTTTTCTAGATTTTTCATCAACCTACAGCTGGTCTGGACGACAACCTCATGACCTAAATCAAGAAGCGCGTGTCTTTTTCGGAAGACTTTACTTCCTTTTAATGATGGAATTGATTCATCGTGTAGATCCATCTTTCTTTCAAATATATTACAGTAAATCGGGTAAAACTGATTAAAATCGTCCAAAACAAAAGTATCTTTAGTTATTTGTTACAAAAATATGTGTGATATATGTTTTAAATAACTTGGTAAATTTTTCCACACTTGACTTTTATTTTCCTTTTTATTGTCCTCTATTCCATTTTAAATGAATTCTAACATTTTGGGTTGTTTATCAATTTATGTCCTTTCCAAGGTAACAATAATTTAGGTGTTAACACCTAGTTTTATCGTTCATAAATATGTATAAACATGATTTTGAATTTATTTAATTGAAAATTTTGAAAAATTTTACTAGAATTGGGTAGTCAGTATATAAGACTAGGGCTGTTCTTTATTATTAGAGAGCACTAGATTCTAATACAACTACTGCGTTACTAGTATTTCTAATGGTAACAAAGTGTACAAGTCAAAAAATTTTAAAATTCCGAAAGAATTTAACCCCTTCCCACACTTAAGATCTTGCAATGCCCTCATTTGCAAGAAATCAGTAACATTTTAAATTATTGAGGGTGATTAGCGTAGAAAAATGATTAAATTTTACCAAAATTTCTAAACATATTGGCGTTTGTTTGCTGAATGATAAATGGTGCACATCATTTGTTCATTCCGTCTTGTGGTTTCATCACATTTGTTTTTCATTTTGTCGTCAAAAGTACTAGCTTTTGCTGAACTTAATGCCAGTCTTTGAAAATGTTCTGTTTTACCCTGTTTTGTACAATTGACAATATACATACAATACAAATATAAACATGCATGACAATTTGATATGAGACTTAATATCCCACTTTCAAATCCTAAATGTGAAATATTAGTACACAATAATAATAAAAATGATAAAAATTACATAAATATATCCAATAACATAAGTTTAAACATGAAAAAGTAAAAAGATAAAAACATAAAAATCATAAAAATAATCAATGGAACCAAATCAGTCTGGATAGGGGTTCCAGTTCATCTCGTCAGGTGGGTTCCATTGTTGGTTATAGGTGTTCTGATAGGCTTGGTTATAGTCATACCGGTTAAAGGGTGGTCGGATGTCGGGGTTTTGTGGCGGAAAAAGAGCAGGTCGAGTAGGCACGTAATTATTTGGTACCTGATATGATAGCTGGCTCATGATTTGGTGCTGATGAACTAACCAGCTATCGTGTTGGCGTCGCCTATAATCCTCGTATACTCGCTCGGAGTTCCACTGCTCGTACATACTATGTCTGGCCACGTTCGTCATTGCTTCCTCATCTATACGAACGTGGACGTCAAGAATAGCATCTCGAAAGACATCCCTAATGTCTTCCGCTTCCTCCATTTCCTCATCTGAGCCTCTCTCTACCTGAGGATGATTACCTTCATAGGGAACTGCCTGGTTGCGTCTACTCTTCAATACCTTAGCACCCGCATAAACCCGCAATCCTATGGTCTCATCCCGTTCTCTACAAACCTGTAATGGACCCCCTTGGTTCCTATCAACACCTAAATACTCTCCAATGAGAGTAACAAAAATACCTCCTCCTATTATACTCCCGTCCTGCATTCCTTCTACCATTTTAGATAAATAAAAACCAACACAGTAAGGGATATTAACAAAGCTTCTCGGGTCTCGAATACACTTTAGGTAAAATAAATCATGTAAGGTCATTTTCTCCTTATTGTGACCTCTCTGTGTAATCGAGTTAGCCAAAAATCTATGAATTACACGAAGCTCGGCTTTGTTAATATGTAAGTAGGAGTGTTTTCCTCCCAGTGTAAAAACATTATAGTTTGACATACGCCTCCAAACGGCGTTCGCGTCAAAGTTTCTATCTACCCTTTCACCACGATAAATCAAACTCATACAATCGGGTAGTAGCAATTCACTAGGAGTGTAAATCTGTAATGCCCTGGCCATGTCCATCATGGACATCCTGTACATCCTACTGCCAAGGATAAATCTAAGAAAACTTCTATCATCTAACCTATCTACATCTACATTTAACGCTATAGTATTCATCAACTCAACACACCATTCCTTATATACAGGTCTACGAATGGTGAAAAGACGTTCCCAATCTGTAAAAGAAGAACTGCCATACCTTTGAATCAAATGCTGTCTAACACGGTCAGCTAGATGGACCGTTTCCAAAGGATTCCAATCAATTACCCTCGGCACCTCTACCTCTTTTGTTACCAATTTAAATTTATTACTTTGATATGCCGGGTAATCTCTCCATCGTCTATCGAATCTCAAATTAGGATGCAATGTGTGTTCAGGAATCGTTGGGTATTCTACAGGCGGATGCATCGGAAATACTATGAATTCATTAGGTAACTGTAGTGGATCATAATAAGGTACATGTTGATCAGGCTGATGTTGTTGTTCCTGTTGTGGTACTTGTTCGGGTTCTGGCTCATATTGCATTTCTGGTTCTGGTGCTGGAGCAGGTCGTCTAGATGATGATGATCCTGAACCTCCAGTATCGGCTCTCTACAAAACACATTAAACACAAAATTTGTGCATCCAAATATGCATTAGTGTTAGCAAAATAACAACTTAAATTAACCACAATAACATGTTAAATCAAACTTAAACTTATACGCATTTTCACAATTTTTACAATTCTACACTTTTTCAAATAAGCACATATGAAAATGTAGACAAAGTTCTTAAGCATTTAACTCAAATAACATGTCAAAATAGTCATTACTAGCAATTAAACAAGTCTCAAATGGCAAATATATCAAATTAATCATGTTCATGAATTTTGCACCTAAAAAGTCCACTTTAATCTTCAAGAATCATGTTTAGGATCAATGTTTGGATCTGATGTCGAACGAGGTGTATATAAAATAGCTTATATTTTACGCAGGAAATACTATTAAATACGATACAATTTTACACAAGATATTTATTTATTTATAGAATGGATATACTTAAACCTTGCTACAACACTTATAGGCAGTGTACCTAATCGTACAGTAGTGTAGTTTTTAGTAAGTCCGGTTCGTTCCACAGGGAAATCTTTAAACAAAGCTCAACGCTATATTAGTTAACTTTTATAAAAATACAAATATATATATAGGTAATATTATTATTATAAAGGGGGGTTTTTACCGTTTAATGACCGGTTTGTCGATTTTAAAACTTTAGTCGCAGTTAAAACCTAATGTAAAATATAAAATAAATACAAGACTTTAAATTAAAGCGTAAAGTAAATAACGATAATGAAATTGCGAATAATAAAAATGCGATAAAATTAAATTGCGATAATTAAAAGTACGATAATTAAAAGTGCGATTAAATAAAATAACAATAAATAAAAGTGCGATAATTAGAAGTGCAATTAAATATAAAATAAAGGAAATAAAATATGATATAAAAGAATTATGCTTATTTAAACTTCCGTAATCATGATGTTTGACGTGTTGATTTTAGTTTTATGCCCATGGGTTAATTGTCCTTTGTCCTGGATTATTTAATATGTCCGTCTGGTTTTTGTCCATAACAGTCCATCAGTCATAAATATAAATTGCAAGTGTCCTTGTCAAATTATTATTATACCCGAAGATAAATATTCCAACTAATTGGGGATTCGAATTGTAACAAGGTTTTAATACTTTGTTTAATGAATACACCAGGTTATCGACTGCGTGTAAACCAAGGTTTTACTACTTTGTTAACAATTACACCAATTACCCTTGAATGTAATTTCACCCCTGTTTTAATTATTCTAGTGGCTATTAATCCATTCCCGTGTCCGGTTAAATGAACGATTATTCGTACATATAAATACCCCGCCCATCGTGTCCGATCGAGTGTATATGGTAATTTATAGGGACGCCCAATTGTAAATCTTTATATTAACATTAACAAACTTTCATTTAGTTAAACAAATATAAAGCCCATTAATAGCCCATAGTCTAGTTTCCACAAGTGTCGTTCTTTTGTCCAAACCCCAATTATGGTACAAAGCCCAATTACCCAATTTTAGTAATTAGCCTAACATCATGATTACTTCGTTTTAAACAAGCATAATAATAACTTAGCTACGAGACATTAATATAAAAAGGTTGAACATAACTTACAATGATTAAAAATAGCGTAGCGTTACACGGACAGAATTTCGACTTACACCCTTACAACATTCGCTAACATACCCTTATTATTAGAATTATAATTAAAATTAAAATATAAATTATAAATATAAATATATTACGTATATGAAGAGGAGAAAAAAATGATGATGATTTTGATCAGAATTCGGGTTGATTTATAGCCAGGAATGATTTTTGGGGCTCCGCGACTCGCGGCAAAATGGCCTTCAAACTCCGCGAGTCGCGGAGAGGTATTTTCAATTTACTCCCTTGGAGTTTCTGGCTGCCGACAGTTTTAAATATATATATATAATATATATATAATTAATATAATTAATTATATATTATATTATATTTATATACATAGTTAACTTGTAATTTTTAGTCCGTTGCGTCGAGCGTTAAGAGTTGACTCTAGTCCCGGTTCCGGATTTTCGAACGTCCTCGCGTACAATTTAATATCTTGTACTTTGCGTTTTGAATCTTGTACTCTTGTGATTTCGAGACGTTTCTTATCAATAATTGGAACCTTTTTGATTGTCTTTTGTTCTTTTGAGCTTTTTGGTCGTTTGCGTCTTCAAATCGTCGAATCTGTCTTTTGTCTTCACCTTTTATTATTTAAACGAATATCACTTGTAAATAGAACAATTGCAACTAAAAGCTTGTCTTTCTTGAGGAATAATGCTATGAAATATATGTTCGTTTTTAGCATTATCAAATATTCCCACACTTGAGCGTTGCTTGTCCTCAAGCAATATCGTTTTGAAATACTAGAATCACTTCTTTATTCTTCACACTTTGTACATCAGTGATTTCTATACGGCGGTATAAACAATGGTAGTAACGATATGGTTTACAGTCCCACATGACTATAAAAATTTAGATCCATTAAGGAAATTGGATCTTTATGAAAACATTTGATCTTTTGAAAATTAAATCTAGTTTTTACCCTAGATAAATTTTCCGGAATAACCCTTTACCGGTGTTTGCAAAATATTTTTGTGGGTTTGGTGGGTTTCAGATTTGAAAATTTTAGCTCAAAACTTGCGGTTTTGTGTCACCCACTTGCTAACCTTGTATTTGGAAAGCAACACGTCCAGTTTACTTGTTCCGTATATTACCTTTCGGCAAACTACCGTCCGGTTGTAAAGGAAAGCGTTGAACAAGCAACTGTTAAGGCAATGTCCCGTGACATGCTTTTGATTATGGTCTATAACGTGTCGGACGCAATTACTATCCTTGGTAGGAGCAATAGTAAAGCTCACCCTTATAATTTTTCGGTCTGGCACAAGGTCCTGTCTTTGACCATGCTATGCAACCACCGTTCTTACGGTTGACACCCGATTTAGTTCAGGTGACCTAATGAATTCCAGGTGAATTCCTAGGATTTTACGTTCAATGGTAATGATCGTATTGAAAATAGGGTTTTCAGAAAACAAATCGGTTTGTATTTTTGATCAAAATATTTTCTCGTTCAAGCTCGAGTTTAGATATCATTGAATTCCATGAGTTTGAATTCTCAATCTTTAAGGTCAATCTCAAGGATTGAGTGATATCAGTCTTAAAAGCTGATTTTTAATCTTTAAGGAGATTATCCTTTCTGGGGATCTGATTCATTAGTCTTATCCAGCTAATTTGCATGGTGCCCCCCCATTGTACGAGATAAATCCTTCTCATGGTTAGGATAAATCTGACCACTTGGCGACCCTGTTTAATGCTGAGGTCCGTGGATTTCTAGCTGATTTTAGTGATGACTTTTCTAGATTTTTCGTCAACCTACAGCTGGTCTGAACGACAACTTCCTGACCTAAATCAAGAAGCGCGTGTCTTTTTCGGAAGACTTTACTTCCTTTTAATGATGGAATTGATTCATCGTGTAGATCCATCTCTTCTTTTCTTTCATCGGGTAAAACAGTTTAGTTTAGTCCAAAGCAAAAGTATTTTCAGTTATTTGTTACAAATATATGTGACATATGTTTAAAATAACTTGGTAAATTTTCCCACACTTGGCTTTTTATTTCTTTTTATCGTCCTCTATTCCATTTTAAATGAATTTTAACATTTTAGTTTGTTTCTCAATTTATGTCCTTTCCGAGGTAACAATAATTTCGGTGTTAAAACCTAGTTTTATCGTTCATAAATATGTATAAACATGATTTTGAATTCATTTAATTGAAAATTTTGAAAAATTTTACTAGAATTGGGTAGTCAGTATATAAGACTAGGGCTGTTCTTTATTATCAGAGAGCACTAGATTCTAATACAACTACTGCTTTACTAGTATTTTTAATGGTAACCAAGTGTTTAATATAAAAATTTTAAAATCCGAAAGAATTTAATCCCTTCCCACACTTAAGATCTTGCAATGCCCTCATTTGCAAGAAATCAGTAACAATTCAAATTATTGAGGGTGATTTGTGTGAAAATGATTAAATTTTTACCAAAGTTTCCAAATATATTGGCGTTTGTTTGCTGAATGATAAATGGTGCACGTCATTTGTTCATTCCGTCTTGTTGTTATTTCACATGTATTTTGCATCATTGTCGTCAAAATTACTTGCTTTTGCTGAACTTAATGCCAGTCTTTGAAAATGCGTTGTTTTACCCTGTTGTGTACATAAGATAAACTGCAAACATATATACATATTTTTGAAGTTTGGTTTATTACCCCACATTCAAAAATTATTAAAATCTAAGAATAATTATAAAAATGATTACAATATTAACAAAAATATTAAATACATCAATAATTACAAATTACATAATAATAAAATAAAAAAAAAAATAAGTAAACTAAGGATGATATTGGTACCAATAGGGGTTCCACGCATAACCATAAGTGCTATAGAATGCTTCGGCAGGGTCATACGTAGGATATGGTGGCTGCATCTCTATCGACCAAGGAGGGAAGACGGGTTTCGGTGTAGGAATATAGTTTCTACCTATGTGTTGGCAATGCGCTATGATCTGGTTCTGATGAACTTGCCAATCTTCAAATGCTCTCTGTCTAGCATTTTCGTATTCCTGAGAAGCTATAAACCTTTGCATTTCTTGCATCTGGTTCCCCCCTCCTACATTACCTTGTTCCTGGTTTCTCTCTACTTGTGGATGTCTACCATTGTATCGTACTGCGGCGTTATTTCGCCGCTTCAACACTTTCGCACCATGGTACACATTTAAACCTATAGTGTCGCGGGGTTCCGGCTCTTCTACTAATAATCCCCCCCGACTTATATCCACACCGAGATATTCACCAATCAAAGTAATAAAAATACCACCCCCTATTATGCTATGTGGACGCATCCCTCGAACCATAGCTGATAAATAATAACCCACACAATATGGTATACTTACAGCGCTGTGTGGGTCTCGAATACACATATGGTAAAACAAATCTTGTTCATTTACCTTTTCTTTGTTTTTACCCCTTTGTGTAATCGAGTTAGCTAAAAACCTATGTATTACTCTTAATTCGGCTCTATCTATATCCAAATAAGAGTAGTTTCCCCCTTTAAAACGGTGATGGCTTGTCATTTGACTCCACACACCGTGTGTATCAAAATTCTCATCTATTTTCCTACCGTTTAGTATCAATCCTCTACAATCGGCAGACGCTAATTCCTCAGGCGTATATATACGTAAAGCCTGAGCCATGTCCAGTAAAGACATGTGGCGCATCGAACCGCCTAACAAAAATCTAATAAAAGAACGATCGGTTAAACTGGCTACCCGATCATTCAACTCTATACTACATAACAACTCTTCACACCATACTTTATATACAGGTCTGCGTATGGTGAATAAACATATCCAGTCATTGAAAGAAGAATTACCATACCTCTGTACCAGTAATTCCCTAATTGGCCCGGCCAATTCTACAGCTTCCAAGGGTCCCCATTCTATGACCCTCGGTACCTCAACAACCTTGGAATGAAGAGTATGCAAACCCCGTTGATATTTTGGATAATCTATCCAAAGTCTGTCAAATCGCAGGTTCGGGTGCAACTGTTCCAAGTGCATATCTGAAAAGGTCATGACTGGATGAGGTACATCCTGCCTGTAGTAGTTATCTACCTCCTGTTGTTCCAAGTTCTCAGCAGGAGCATGGCGGGCTTGGGATGAAGATTCACCCCTTTCAGTCTGCAAAACACATCAAACACAAATTTTGTGCATCCAAATATGCATTAGTGTCAGCAAAATCATCAATTAAAATAATTACAATGACATTATCAATTTATATCAAACTTAAGCTTATTTCCACATTTTTATCAAATCTACACTTTTTCAAATAAGCATATACGAAAATTTTCGCCAAGTTCAAAGCTTTCAACTCAAATAACATGTCAAAATAATCATTACTAGCAAATAAACAAGTCTCAAATGGCATTATCTTTCAAAAATCAAGTTCATGAATTTTGGACTTGAAAAAGTCCACTTTAATTCTCAAAATCATGTTTAGGCTCAAAGTTTGGATCATTTAACTACCTAGACATGTTACACTACTCAATTTAGCAACAATTCATGACAAAAATCGGCCATAACCTGTTTATATCAAAAAGCCCCAAATTTGCTCAAGAACACAAACCCTAGATTCTAAAGATTTTGAAGTTTTTGGCTTCAAATCATGTTAACAAGCATCAATCTAGGTTATACATGCATAATATACTAACAATTTAACACTAATTACACTAAAAATTAACAAAATTCAAATTATGAAAATATGCTCAAGAACACACTAAAATTCGGATTTAAAGGTGATTTGGGGTGTAATTGTACCTGTTTTCTTGAGTAGTTCCTAGATATCATCCTTCTCAACATGATTGTAGTGAAAAATTTGAAGATTAACGGTGAAAAATTGAGTTTTTGGGATGATTTTTGTGGGTTTTTTCGAGCTCTTTTTCGCAGTTTTTTTCTGTGTTTTGTGTGTGTGGGAGTGACTGATCGTGTGCAGCTGTTTTATTTTTTTCTGTAATTTGGTCCCTCCGCGAGTCGCGGAGGTTTGTACTTAAAACTCCGCGAGTCGCGGAGTTATTTTTTTTTTTTTTTTTTTTTTTTTTTTTTAATAATAATCTTTAACTTATAAAACAATTAAGAAATTAATTTTAAAATTTTGTTTCCCTTGTTATTTAGGACGAGGTCGTTTCGGATCGATGTCCTAGTCCGTCCCTCGACAAAATTTTAAAATTTGTCTTTTTGTAGCGATTGTTTTAAAAAGCTAAGATTTTTTGGTTTTTTAATGTTTTTGGCATACTTTAAATCAATAAGATTAAAAATAATGATAATAAAAGTTCTCGTCCCTCCCTCGGGTAAAGCAATTTCGGTTCAGAGACCTAGTCTTCAACTTACGACGAATTTTAAAAATCATATTCTTAACTTAATGAGATAAAGTAAATTTTTATTTTTTTATTCACACAACATAAATATAAAATTCAAAATTAATATTAAAAATTCACACCAAACTCAAAATTTAAAATGCATAAAATTAAAAATTAATATTTTAAAAAATTAAAAATTCACACCAAACTTAATTTAAAAATTCATATTATAAATTCATACCAAACTTATATTAATTTTTCAAATATTTATAATTTTAAATATATTGTTTTTACAAAGTTTACAATATTAATTTAAGATTTAAATATTAATTTTAAAAACATGGTAAAAATAAAATTGAAAATCTTTTTGTCTTTTTATTCCACTTTAATCAATCAAATATTATCAAAAATATGCGCCCCTCTTTTCGGTAAAGTAATTTCGGTTCCAAGACCTAATTTAACTCATGACGAATTTTTGAAATATTTTGGTTTGATTGTTTAAAGATATTTATACCTTAAGAATAAACGTTAAATTTCGCAGTGATGTAATAAATTTTTGAAGGATATCAATAATTTCGGTCGCCAAACCTAATTTTATTCAATACCAATTTAATACTTTTTAGCGAACAAATTAGCGTTTATTATCAAAAGGTTAAAAATAAAAATAAAAATAAAAACTGTACAGACATACCTGTGAAATAGATTTCTTAGTTATATGATCTATTATATTCATAAGATAGTCGGTTTAATTGGTCTTCCATGGCTGCATAGGCGTAACCTCGAGCATTCATTGTCTTTTCTTCTAAACATATGAACGGTCCGTCTCTGCATAAAGTAACAAATTCGGTATTTGAATAGGTTTGATTATTTGAACATTTACCTCCATGTGACCATTTTCCGCATTTGTGACATTTTTCTAGGTGTCGTGCTCTTCTTTTCGCTGCGGATTTTGATTTTCCTTTACCAAATTGTAACTTATTATCTTCGCATCTGGATCCTTTTCTAACTCCGTCCATTCTTTCTCTGATTACTGATACTAATTCACTCGGTAGTATGTCATTATTACGTTTAGTGATCAAAGCGTGTAGCATTAGACCATGGTTTAGTTCACAGGCAGTCTTCATTTTGTAAAAACCTAAAAAAAATAAAAATTCAGAATGGGGGGAGAAGACTAGTTCTTTAGGGTCTGCTAGGGAAAGACCATACGTGTTCCATTTTCGAGAACTACACGAAAACAGACAATCTAACTCTAACAGAAATATATATTATCCCTTAAAGACTTGATTCTCCCCACACTTAGTTAGCTGTGGTGTCGAAATTGTGATTAACTTCGTTGTCGACTTCCATCGGACCATGTATGTAATGTTTAACTCTGTGACCATTAACTTTAAATTCAATCCCATTTGAATTTATTAATTCTATCGTTCCGTATGGGAAAACTCTTTTGACTATGAATGGTCCAGACCATCTTGATTTCAATTTTCCAGGAAATAGCTTGAATTGTGAATTGAAAAGAAGAACTCTGTCTCCTTCTTTGAATTCTTTTGAACTTCTGATTCTTTTATCATGCCATTTCTTCGTTCTTTCTTTATAGATTAACGAATTTTCGTATGCTTCATGTCTTAATTCTTCTAATTCGTTTAGTTGACTTAATCGTAGACGTCCGGCTTCATGTAAATCAAGATTACATGTCTTCAAAGCCCAAAATGCTTTGTGTTCAATTTCTACTGGAAGATGACATGCTTTCCCATAAACAAGTCTAAAAGGTGTGGTTCCAATTGGAGTTTTGTAGGCTGTTCTAAAAGCCCAGAGTGCATCCTCCAATTTAATGGACCATTCCTTCGGATTTGATCCTACGGTTTTCTCTAGAATACGTTTTAAAGCTCGGTTGGTATTTTCAACTTGTCCACTTGTTTGTGGATGATATGCGGTGGAGATTTTATGAGTTACTCCATATCTTTTAAGAACTTTCTCAAGTTGATTATTACAGAAATGAGTACCCCGATCACTTATTAAAGCTTTCGGTGTTCCAAACCTTGCAAAAAGACGTTTCAAAAAGTTGACTACAACTCGTGCATCGTTAGTTGGGAGAGCTTGTGCTTCCGCCCATTTAGATACATAATCAATGGCTACGAGTATATATAAATTATTATGAGATTTTGGAAATGGACCCATAAAGTCAATACCCCAAATGTCAAATACTTCACATACTTGGATGACATTTTGTGGCATTTCATCACGTTGACTTATTTTTCCGGCCCTTTGACATGCATCACAGGATTTGCAAAGAAGGTGTGCGTCTTTGTAAATTGTAGGCCAATAGAATCCAGCTTCATAAACTTTTCTTGCTGTTAGTTGAGGCCCATAATGCCCTCCTGTTGGTCCTGTGTGACAATGGTTTAAAATTTTACTAGCTTCATCTGCAAATACACATCGGCGTATTATTCCATCGGGACAACTTTTAAACAGATGTGGATCTTCCCAGAAATAGTGTTTTATATCACTGAAGAATTTCTTTCGTCTTTGGTACGATAATCCTTTTTCAAGGAATCCACAAACTAAGTAGTTTGCATAGTCTGCAAACCATGGGATTTCTTTATAATCTATCTTCAATAGATATTCATCAGGAAAGTTGTCTTGTATGGCTGATTCATTCAGAACTTCTAATTCGGGATTTTCAAGACGAGAAAGATGATCAGCGGCGAGATTTTCTGCTCCTCTTTTATCTCGGATTTCAATATCAAACTCTTGTAAGAGTAAGATCCAACGGATTAATCTTGGTTTAGCATCTTGTTTTGAAAATAGGTATCTAAGAGCAGAATGGTCGGTATAGACCACCGTTTTTGCTAGAACGAGATATGATCGAAATTTATCAAAAGCAAAGACAATAGCAAGGAGTTCTTTTTCAGTAGTTGTATAGTTCGTTTGTGCTCCTTGTAATGTCTTACTAGCATAATATATAGGTTGAAATCGTTTTTCAATCCTTTGTCCTAAAACGGCTCCCATTGCAAAATCACTTGCATCGCACATTAGTTCAAATGGTAGATTCCAATTTGGTGTTATCATGATCGGTGCATTAGTGAGTTTTTCTTTAAGAATATTAAAAGATTTGATACACTCATCTGTAAAGATGAATGGCGCATCCTTTTCTAGGAGTTTATTCATAGGAGTGGCAATTTTAGAAAAATCTTTTATGAAACGTCGGTAAAAACCGGCATGCCCTAGAAAACTCCTAACTCCTCTAACATTGGTGGGATGTGGAAGTTTAGCAATTACATCTACTTTAGCTCTATCCACTTCAATTCCTTCTTTTGAAATTTTATGTCCAAGAACGATGCCTTCTTTAACCATGAAATGGCATTTCTCCCAATTGAGTACTAGATTTGATTTTTCGCATCTAATTAGCATTCGTTCCAGATTAACTAGACATGATTTAAATGTATCACCGAAGACTGAAAAGTCATCCATGAATACTTCCATGCATTCTTCTATCATGTCGTGAAAAATCGCCATCATACACCTTTGAAAGGTTGCAGGGGCGTTACAAAGTCCAAATGGCATGCGTTTGTAAGCAAAAGTACCATAAGGGCACGTGAATGTGGTTTTCTCTTGATCTTCGGGTGCTATTGGAATTTGAAAATATCCGGAAAATCCATCTAGAAAACAATAGTAACTATTTCCGGCTAATCTTTCCAACATTTGATCTATGAAAGGTAAGGGAAAGTGATCTTTTCTGGTGGCGTCATTTAATTTTCTATAATCAATACATACACGCCATCCTGTTACAGTCCTAGTAGGAATAAGCTCATTTTTCTCATTTGTAATGACAGTCATGCCACCTTTCTTAGGCACGCATTGAACTGGGCTTACCCATGGACTATCAGAAATTGGATATATCAAACCTGCATCTAGCAGTTTAATAATCTCTTTCTTAACTACATCTTGCATATTAGGATTTAGTCTTCGTTGGCGTTGCACATACGTTTTATGACCTTCTTCCATAAGGATTTTATGTGTACAATACGAAGGACTTATTCCTTTAATATCATGAATCTTCCATGCAATGGCTTGTTTATGAGCTTTCAACACAGAAATGAGTTGTGATTTCTCATTTCCAGTAAGAGAAGACGATATTATTACAGGTAATTCAGATTCACCATGTAAATAAGCGTATTCCAAATGGTTTGGAAGTGGCTTTAACTCTAATTTCGGAGGTTCTTCTATCGATGATTTATATCGATATCTGTCTTCTTCTTTTAGCATTTGAATTTCTTCTGTTGTTGGTTCATATCCATTAGCTATAAGTGTAGCTAACATTTCAGCTTCATCAATTGGTTCATTACCTTCTCCTAAAGAACATTCTCCTGTTCCTTGTAATTCTGGAAATTCTTCTAATAATTCTGCATGTGCATCTGTAGTTTGAATATAATAACATGTATCATCTGCAGATTGTGGTTGTTGCATTGCTCTATCCACTGAAAAGGTAACACTCTCATCCTCTATACTTAGGGTCAGTTTCTTACCGAACACGTCTATCATTGCTTTAGCCGTGTTTAAGAATGGTCTTCCTAATATGAGAGGAACTTGAGAATCTTCTTCCATGTCCAAAACAACAAAATCTACTGGAAATACTAAAGTACCAACTTTAACTAGCATATTCTCCATTATCCCTCTAGGATATTTTATTGATCTATCGGCTAGTTGTATGCTTATTCTGGTTGGTTTCAATTCTCCAAGGTCTAGTTTAGCGTATAGTGAATACGGCATTAGATTTATACTAGCACCTAAATCTGCCAATGCTTCTATTGAACTAAGACTACCCAGAAAACATGGAATTGTGAAACTTCCTGGATCAGATAATTTTTCTGGTATCTTATTCAACAGCACTGCTGAACAATTAGCATTCATAGTAACAGCCGAGAGTTCTTCCATTTTCTTTCTATTTGAGATTAGATCTTTCAAGAATTTAGCATACCTTGGCATTCCTGAAATCACATCAATGAAAGGAAGATTTACATTTATCTGTTTAAACATATCCAAGAATTTGGATTGCTCGGCTTCAAGTTTTTCCTTCTTCATTTTACTCGGATAAGGAAGTGGTGGTTGGTATGGTTTAACATAAGGTTTATCCTTAACTGTGTTATCTTCATTAACCTTTTCAACTACCGGTTCTTTTTCCTTATCTTGATCAGGTTGTGGTTCTTGTGGAGTAGGAATAGTTTCATCAGAAGTTACAGGTATTTCAGGTGGTTTAAGTGTTGTACCACTTCTTGTGGTAATAGCTTTAGCTGTTTCATTCCGGGGGTTAGCGTTTGTATCGCTTGGTAGACTTCCCGGTTTTCTTTCACCTATTAACCTTGCTAGGTTACTTACTTCTTGTTCCAGATTTTGAATAGAAGCTTGTTGATTTCTAAATGCTTGAGCATTTTGTTCATTGGTTTGTTTTTGAGATGTGAAAAACTGCGTTTGAGTTTCAACTAGCTTCGTCATCATATCTTCTAAATTCGGCTTTTTATCATCAATTTGTTGTGGTGGTTTGTTTTGAAAATTCGGTCTTTGCTGATTATAAGTATTATTGGATACTTGTTGATTGCTAGGACCTTGTTGGTTGTTGTATGGAATATTTCGGTTATAATTCTGGTTTTGATTGTAAATCGGTCTTGGCGGTTGATAATTATTCTGATAATTATTTCCAGGCCTTTGGTTTATGTATGAAATATTCTCTCTTTGTTCCATTGTTAATTCAATACTGAGACAATCTTTTGTCAAATGTGGTCCTCCACACTGCTCACAACTAATTCGTATAGCATGAATATCTTTAGTCATCTTTTCCATTCTTCTTTCCACAGCATCTATCTTTGCGGAAATGGAATCTAAGTCATGGCTAGAATCGGCTCTAGCTGCTTTAGATGATCTAATGATATCTTTTTCTTGGTGCCACTCATGTGAGTGGGAAGCAGTATTATCAATAATTTTGTAAGCATCAGTTTCGGTTTTCTTCATAATAGAACCACCGGCTGCTATATCTATGTCTTTTCTTGTAGTGATGTCGCATCCTTGGTAAAATATTTGTACTATTTGACAGGTGTCTAAACCATGTTGCGGACATCCTCTTAATAACTTTCCATATCTTGTCCACGCCTCATATAGAGTTTCATTTGGCTTTTGTGTGAACGTAACAATTTCTGCTTGAAGTCTTACGGCTTTAGATGCAGGAAAAAATTGTTTAAGAAATTTATCAATTAAAACGTCCCATGTATCGATCGCCCCTTCAGGTAACGATTCCAACCAATCTTTGGCTTCTCCCTTTAAAGTCCAGGGAAATAACATGAGATATATCTGTTCATCCTCCACTTCTCGTATTTTAAATAGTGTGCAGATCCTATTAAAGGTACGTAGATGTTCATTCGGATCTTCCTTCGGCGCACCACTAAATTGGCATTGATTAGTCACCATGTGTAGAATTTGTCCTTTGATTTCATAATCTGGCGCATTAATGTCTGGATGAGTAATTGCGTGACCTTGGCCAGTGCGTTTAGCTCTCATTCGGTCTTCCATACTTAAAGGTTCCAGATTCTCCATAATTGAATTTGTTGACTCGGTATCACTAGATGATTCTGATTTAATAGTTCGTTCCTCAACAATCTCTGTTTGAATGATTGGTGGTTCCGGAGGAAAGTTTAATGGTTCAGGATCTATGAACCGTTCCTGAATATTTTCTGGATTCTCAATTGTGAGGTTTGTTTCAAAAACTGGATTATCGGAAATTTGAACTGAAGTACTTGGTCGACTGGATGACGATTCTAAAGAAAAATCAACGGCGGTTATATTTGTTAAACGATGTCTTGATCGAGTTACAGGTGGTGAACGTACAAAAGGTGATGAACGTCTTGCTCGGTGCATTCACAGAATATCCTATTAGTTTTTAAAAGGAAAGAAAAATTATAATAAGTTATCCAATCAATAGACTTTTCTGATTTTGCCCACGTTTCGAATAGCCAAAAGATGCAGCAGAGGGGCAGGATTCGTTTGGTCTCAATATAATTGAGGACTGTTTGGCTCCAATAACCCGGTCCACGTACAAATCCAACTATTACTACGAACCAGAAAATTTTGATGTCTATCAATTTAACCACTTAAAATAAGTTTTCGTAATTTTTAGAAATTTAGATAAGAAGTAGAAAAAAATTCTAAGTCCTAAAAACTAGAATGGCGAGAAATAAGAGAGAAAAAGATTGCGCGTCGCAAAATGTCGAAAAAGAAAAATTGTTGAAAAATAAAAGGTGACGGAAAAATAAAAGAAACTTATCAAAACTTAAAAATATTTAACTAATTTAACCTTATTACTACAACTAACTTAAAATTATAATCGCAAATTGAAATTACTAATTGAAATGATAATTGATACATAGTAAAAGGTCTCTAAAAATATTAAAGCTTACAGGAAAAACTAAATCCCAAATGGAAATAACTTAAAAAGAAACTAAAACTTAAAAAGGCGTCGCAAAATTCTAAAGCACCTAAATCTTAGTCTAAAGAAAAAGTACTTAAGGAATTCTACGGCAAAGCCTAAAAATCTAGGAGTAAAAATAACTATAGTAAAAACTAATTTTAAAATTAAATATGAGCTAAAAATACAAATATTACGCTACAACGATTAAAAAGGTACAAAATATAAAAATATATAAAAAGTTGTAAAAAGTACAATTTTTATAAAAATATTATTTTTATATTATTTATTTAATAAAACTACAAATAATACAATTTTAATTAAACTAATTAAACAAAATACATAAATATAAAGTAAAAAGTAAAAATAAAACTAAAATTAATAATAATAATAATAATTAAGTAATTAATAATAATAATAATAAATTAAAACCCGTGATTAGGGTTTTGTCCGTGTGTCAGAGGGCCTCCGCGAGTCGCGGCAAATAAAGAGTAAAACCCCGCAAGTCGCGGGGTTCAGGAATTCTGTTGACAGGTAGTACTTTTTACGCGTTTTTCTTTTTTATTTTTTTTTTTTATTTTGTTTTCTGTTTTTAATTTAAATAAACGATTTTTAATAAAATTTATATTTTTATAAATTAAAATAAAGATAAAGAAACTTATAAAACTTAAATATTTAACAAAATCCTAAAAATACTTATATTTTTGTTTTTCTTTTTATATTTTTGAATGATTAAAACGTAATTTTTACAAAAACGACTTTTAATAAAAGTAAATAAAAATATATTTTTTTTTTTTTTTTATATTAGCGTTGCGCTTCCGGCTTTTAAGATGTTCCCCGGCAGCGGCGCCAAAAATACTTGATGTCGAACGAGGTGTATATAAAATAGCTTATATTTTACGCAGGAAATACTATTAAATACGATACAATTTTACACAAGATATTTATTTATTTATAGAATGGATATACTTAAACCTTGCTACAACACTTATAGGCAGTGTACCTAATCGTACAGTAGTGTAGTTTTTAGTAAGTCCGGTTCGTTCCACAGGGAAATCTTTAAACAAAGCTCAACGCTATATTAGTTAACTTTTATAAAAATACAAATATATATATAGGTAATATTATTATTATAAAGGGGGGTTTTTACCGTTTAATGACCGGTTTGTCGATTTTAAAACTTTAGTCGCAGTTAAAACCTAATGTAAAATATAAAATAAATACAAGACTTTAAATTAAAGCGTAAAGTAAATAACGATAATGAAATTGCGAATAATAAAAATGCGATAAAATTAAATTGCGATAATTAAAAGTACGATAATTAAAAGTGCGATTAAATAAAATAACAATAAATAAAAGTGCGATAATTAGAAGTGCAATTAAATATAAAATAAAGGAAATAAAATATGATATAAAAGAATTATGCTTATTTAAACTTCCGTAATCATGATGTTTGACGTGTTGATTTTAGTTTTATGCCCATGGGTTAATTGTCCTTTGTCCTGGATTATTTAATATGTCCGTCTGGTTTTTGTCCATAACAGTCCATCAGTCATAAATATAAATTGCAAGTGTCCTTGTCAAATTATTATTATACCCGAAGATAAATATTCCAACTAATTGGGGATTCGAATTGTAACAAGGTTTTAATACTTTGTTTAATGAATACACCAGGTTATCGACTGCGTGTAAACCAAGGTTTTACTACTTTGTTAACAATTACACCAATTACCCTTGAATGTAATTTCACCCCTGTTTTAATTATTCTAGTGGCTATTAATCCATTCCCGTGTCCGGTTAAATGAACGATTATTCGTACATATAAATACCCCGCCCATCGTGTCCGATCGAGTGTATATGGTAATTTATAGGGACGCCCAATTGTAAATCTTTATATTAACATTAACAAACTTTCATTTAGTTAAACAAATATAAAGCCCATTAATAGCCCATAGTCTAGTTTCCACAAGTGTCGTTCTTTTGTCCAAACCCCAATTATGGTACAAAGCCCAATTACCCAATTTTAGTAATTAGCCTAACATCATGATTACTTCGTTTTAAACAAGCATAATAATAACTTAGCTACGAGACATTAATATAAAAAGGTTGAACATAACTTACAATGATTAAAAATAGCGTAGCGTTACACGGACAGAATTTCGACTTACACCCTTACAACATTCGCTAACATACCCTTATTATTAGAATTATAATTAAAATTAAAATATAAATTATAAATATAAATATATTACGTATATGAAGAGGAGAAAAAAATGATGATGATTTTGATCAGAATTCGGGTTGATTTATAGCCAGGAATGATTTTTGGGGCTCCGCGACTCGCGGCAAAATGGCCTTCAAACTCCGCGAGTCGCGGAGAGGTATTTTCAATTTACTCCCTTGGAGTTTCTGGCTGCCGACAGTTTTAAATATATATATATAATATATATATAATTAATATAATTAATTATATATTATATTATATTTATATACATAGTTAACTTGTAATTTTTAGTCCGTTGCGTCGAGCGTTAAGAGTTGACTCTAGTCCCGGTTCCGGATTTTCGAACGTCCTCGCGTACAATTTAATATCTTGTACTTTGCGTTTTGAATCTTGTACTCTTGTGATTTCGAGACGTTTCTTATCAATAATTGGAACCTTTTTGATTGTCTTTTGTTCTTTTGAGCTTTTTGGTCGTTTGCGTCTTCAAATCGTCGAATCTGTCTTTTGTCTTCACCTTTTATTATTTAAACGAATATCACTTGTAAATAGAACAATTGCAACTAAAAGCTTGTCTTTCTTGAGGAATAATGCTATGAAATATATGTTCGTTTTTAGCATTATCAGGATCATTTAGCTACCTAAACATGTTACACTACTCAATTTAGCTATAATTCATGACAAAAATCGGTCATAACCTGTTTATATCAAAAAGTCCCAAATTGCTCAAGAACACAAACTCTAGATTTCTAAAATTTTTGAAGTTTTTGGCTTCAAATCATGTTAAATAGCATCAATCTAGGTTATACATGCATAAAATACTAACAATTTAACACTAATTACACTAGAAATTAACGAAATTGCATTAGGTAAAATATTGGTAATTATCACAAAAACTAGAAAATTTATGAGTTTAGGGGTGTAATTTTTACCTTCTTTGAAAAGCTTCTAAACAATTTCATGATTAGAGCGAGAAATTTGACGAATTACGGTGAAAAATTGCGAATTTTAGAGGTGATTTGGGAGTTGGTTCGTATATGTGTGTGTGTATTGTGGTGAAGAACAGCTCGCTGAGAGTTTTTGATCCTGGCCAGTTTTTCAGCTCCATGCGATCACATGGGGGTCCGGGTACAGTGAAAATTGCCCTTTTTTTTTTTTTTTTTTAATAAAACCTTATACTTAATAAAACATAAAATTAAACAAATTTTTAAAAATTTGTTTCTTTTTAGGATGAGGGCGTTTCGGATCGTTGTCCTAGTCCGTCCCTCGACAAAATTTTAAAATTTGTCACTTTTTAATCGCGGTTTTAAAAGTAAAGATTTTTGGGTTTTTTAATGTTTTTGGCATACTTTAATTCAATAAGATTAAAAATAATGATAATAAAAGTTCTCGTCCCTCCCTTGGGTAGAGCAATTTCGGTTCAAAGACCTAGTCTTCAACTCACGACGAATTTTAAGAATCATATTTTTAACTTAGCGAAATAAAGTAAATTTTTGTTTTTAAATTCACACCAAACTTAAATTTAAGATGCATATTAAAAATTCATATTAAAAATTCACACCAAACTTAAATTATATTTTTGTTTTTATACATACAAACTTATATTAAAAATATTAATTTTTCAAATATTTACAATTTTAAATATATTGATTTAAAAATTTTACAATATTATTTTAATATTAATTTTAAAAACCTGGTAAAAATAAAATAAAAATCTTTTTGGTCTTTTATCCCACTTTAATCAATCAAATATTATCAAAAATATACGCCCCTCTTTTCGGTAAAGTAATTTCGGTTCAACGACCTAATTTAACTCATGACGAATTTTTGAAATATTTTGGTTGAATGATTAAAGATATTTATACCTTAAGAATAAACGGTAAATTTCGCAGTGATGTAATAAATTTTTGTATGATATCAATAATTTCGGTCGCAAGACCTAATTTTATTGAATACCAATTTAATACTTTATAGCGAACAATTTAGCGTTTATTATCAAAAGGTTAAAAATAAAAATAAAAATAAAAACTGTACACACTTACCTGTGAAATAGATTTCTTAGTGATATGCTCCAGCCCACTCATAAGATTGTCGGACTAATTGGTTTTCCATAGCTACATAGGCGTAACCTCGAGCATTCAGTGTTTTTTCTTCTAAACATATGAACGGTCCATCTCTGCATAAAGTAACAAATTCGGTATTGGAATATGTTTGATTCGTCGAGCATTTTCCTTCGTGTGACCATTTTTCGCATTTGTGACATCTTTCAAGGTGTCGTGCTCTTCTTTTCGCTGCGGATTTTGATTTTCCTTTACCAAATTGTAACTTATTATTTTCGCATCTGGATTCTTTTCTTACTCCGTCCAATTTACCTCTGATTAATGATACTATTTCACTTGGAAGGGTGTCATTATTACGTTTAGTGATCAAAGCGTGTAGCATTAGACTATGGTTTAGTTCACAGGAAGTCTTCATTTCGTAAAACCTAAAAAAAATAAAAATTTAAAATGGGGGGAAAAGACTAGTTCTTTAGGGTCTGCTAGGGAAAGACCATTCGGGTTCCATTTTCGAGAACTACACGAAAACAGAAAATCTAACTCTAACAGAAATACATATTATCCTTTAAAGACTTGATTCTCCCCACACTTAGTTAGCTGTGGTATCGAAATTGTGATTAACTTCGTTGTCGACTTCCATTGGACTATCTATGTAATGTTTAACTCTGTGACCATTAACCTTAAATTCAATCCCATTTGAATTTATTAATTCTATTGTTCCGTATGGGAAAACTCTTTTGACTATAAATGGTCCAGACCATCTTGATTTCAATTTTTCAGGAAATAGCTTGAATCGTGAATTGAAAAGAAGAACTATGTCTCCTTCTTTAAATTCTTTGGAACTTCTGATTCTTTTATCATGCCATTTCTTCGTTCTTTCCTTATAGATCAACGAATTTTCGTATGCTTCATGTCTTAATTCTTCTAATTCGTTTAATTGACTTAACCGTAGACGTCCAGCTTCATGTAAATTAAGATTACATGTCTTCAAAGCCCAAAATGCTTTGTGTTCAATTTCTACTGGAAGATGACATGCTTTTCCGTAAACGAGTTTAAAAGGTGTGGTTCCAATTGGAGTTTTGTAGGCTGTTCTAAAAGCCCAGAGTGCATCCTCCAATTTCATGGACCATTCCTTCGGATTTGATCCTACGGTTTTCTCTAGAATACGTTTTAAAGCTCGGTTGGTATTTTCAACTTGTCTACTTGTTTGTGGATGATATGCGGTGGAGATTTTATGAGTTACTCCATATCTTTTAAGAACTTTCTCAAGTTGATTGTTACAAAAATGAGTACCCCGATCACTTATTAAAGCTTTCGGTGTTCCGAACCTTGCAAAAAGACGTTTTAAAAAGTTAACTACAACTCGTGCATCATTAGTTGGGAGAGCTTGTGCTTCCACCCATTTAGATACATAATCAATGGCTACGAGAATGTAGAGATTATTGTGAGATTTTGGAAATGGACCCATAAAGTCAATACCCCAAATGTCAAATACTTCACATACTTGAATGACATTTTGTGGCATTTCATCACGTTGACTTATTTTTCCGGCCCTTTGACAAGCATCACAGGATTTGCAAAGAAGGTGTGCGTCTTTGAAAATTGTAGGCCAATAGAATCCAGCATCATAAACTTTTCTTGCTGTTAGTTGAGGCCCATAATGCCCTCCTGTTGGTCCTGTGTGACAATGGTTTAAGATTTTACTAGTTTCATCTCCGAAAACACATCGGCGTATTATTCCATCGGGACAACTTTTAAACAAATGTGGATCTTCCCAGAAATAGTGTTTTATATCACTAAAGAATATCTTTCGTTTTTGGTACGATAATCCTTTTTCAAGGAATCCACATACTAAGTAGTTTGCATAGTCTGCAAACCATAGAATTTCATTATAATCTATCTTCAATAGATATTTATCAGGAAAGTTGTCTTGTATGGCTGATTCATTTAGAACTTCTAATTCAGGATTTTCAAGACGAGAAAGATGATCAGCGGCGAGATTTCCTGCTCCCTTTTTGTCTCGGATTTCAATATCGAACTCTTGTAAGAGTAAGATCCAACGGATTAATCGTGGTTTAGCATCTTGTTTCGAAAATAGGTATCTAAGAGCAGAATGGTCGGTATAGACCACCGTTTTAGCTAGAACGAGATATGAACGAAATTTGTCAAAAGCAAAGACAATAGCAAGGAGTTCTTTTTCAGTAGTTGTGTAATTTGTTTGTGCTCCTTGTAACGTCTTACTAGCATAGTATATAGGTTGAAATCGTTTTTAAATCCTTTGTCCTAAAACGGCTCCCATTGCAAAATCACTTGCATCGCACATAAGTTCAAACGGTAAATTCCAATTTGGTGTTATCATGATCGGCGCATTAGTGAGTTTTTCTTTAAGAATATTAAAAGATTTGATACATTCATCTGAAAAGATGAATGGAGCATCCTTTTCTCGGAGTTTATTCATAGGAGTGGCAATTTTAGAAAAATCTTTTATGAAACGTCGGTAAAAACCGGCATGCCCTAGAAAACTCCTAACTCCTCTAACATTGGTGGGATGTGGAAGTTTAGCAATTACATCTACTTTAGCTCTATCCACTTCAATTCCTTCCATTGAAATTTTATGTCCAAGAACGATGCCTTCTTTAACAATGAAATGGCATTTCTCCCAATTAAGTACTAGATTTGATTGTTCGCATCTAATAAGCATTCGTTCAAGATTAACTAGACATGATTCAAATGTATCACCGAAGACTGAAAAGTCATCCATGAAAACTTCCATGCATTCTTCTATCATGTCGTGAAAAATCGCCATCATGCACCTTTGAAAGGTTGCAGGGGCGTTGCAAAGTCCAAATGGCATGCGTTTGTAAGCAAAAGTACCATAAGGGCAGAATGTGGTTTTCTCTTGATACTCGGGTGCTATTGGAATTTGAAAATATCCGGAAAAACCATCAAGAAAACAATAGTAACTGTTTCCGGCTAATCTTTCCAACATTTGATCAATAAAAGGTAAGAGAAAGTGATCTTTTCTGGTGGCGTCATTTAATTTTCTATAATCAATACAAACACGCCATCCTGTTACAGTCCTAGTAGGAATAAGCTCATTTTTCTCATTTGTAATGACAGTCATGCCACCTTTCTTAGGCACGCATTGAACTGGGATTACCCATGGACTGTCAGAGATTGGATAAATTAAACCTGCATCATGCAGTTTAATAATTTCTTTCTTAACAACATCTTGCATATTAGGATTTAGTCTTCGTTGGCGTTGCACATACGTTTTATGACCTTTTTCCATAAGGATTTTATGTGTGCAATACGAAGGACTTATGCCTTTAATATCATGAATCTTCCATGCAATAGCTGGTTTATGAGCTTTTAACACAGAAATGAGTTGAGATTTTTCATTTTCAGTAAGAGAAGAAGATATTATTACAGGTAATTCAGATTTACCATGTAAATAAGCGTATTCCAAATGGTTTGGAAGTGGCTTTAACTCTAATGTCGGTGGTTCTTCTATCGATGATTTATATCGATATCTGTCTTCTTCTTTTAGCATTTGAATTTCTTCTGTTGTTGGTTCATATCCATTAACCATTAGTGTAGCTAACATTTCAGTTTCATCAATTGGTTCAATTCCTTCTCCTAAAGAACATTCTCCTGTTCCTTGTAATTCTGGAAATTCTTCTAACAATTCTGCATGTGATTCTATAGTTTGAATATAATAACATGTATCATCTGCAGATTGCGATTGTTGCATGGCTCTATCAACTGAAAAGGTAACACTCTCGTCCTCTATACTTAGGGTCAGTTTCTTACCAAACATGTCTATTATTGCTTTAGCCGTGTTTAAGAATGGTCTTCCTAATATGAGAGGTACTCGAGAATCTTCTTCCATGTCCAGGATAACAAAATCTACTGGAAATACTAAAGTACCAACTTTAACTAGCATGTTCTCCATTATCCCTCTAGGATATTTTACTGATCTATAGGCTAGTTGTATGCTTATTCGTGTTGGTTTCAATTCTCCAAGGTCTAGTTTAGCGTATAGTGAATACGGCATTAAATTTATACTAGCACCTAAGTCTGCCAATGCTTCTATTGAACTAAGACTACCCAGAAAACATGGAATTGTGAAACTTCCTGGATCAGATAATTTTTCTGGTATCTTATTCAACAGCACTGCAGAACAATTAGCATTCATAGTAACAGCCGAGAGTTCTTCCATTTTCTTTCTATTCGAGATTAGATCTTTCAGAAATTTAGCATATCTAGGCATTCCTGAAATCACATCAATGAAAGGAAGATTTACATTTATCTGTTTAAACATATCCAAGAATTTGGATTGCTCGGCTTCAAGTCTCTCTTTTCTCATTTTACTCGGGTAAGGAAGTGGTGGTTGGTATGGTTTAATATAAGGTTTAGCCTTAACTGTATTATCTTCATTAACCTTTTCAACTACCGGTTCTTTTTCCTTATTTTGTTCAGGTTGTGGTTCTTGTGTAGTAGGAATAGCTTCATCAAAAATTACAGGTATTTCAGGTGGTTTAAGTGTCATACCACTTCTTGTGGTAATGGCTTTAGCTATTTCATTTCGGGGGTTAGCATTTGTATCACTAGGTAAATTTCCCGGTTTTCTTTCACCTATTAACCTTGCTAGGTTGCTCACTTCTTGTTCCAAATTTTGAATAGAAGCTTGTTGATTTCTAAATGCTTGAGCATTTTGTTCATTGGTTTGTTTCTGAGATGTGAAAAATTGAGTTTGAGATTCAACTAGCTTCGTCATCATATCTTCTAAATTTGGCTTTTTATCATCGGTTTGTGGTGGTTTGTTTTGAAAATTAGGTCTTTGCTAATTGTAAGTATTATTGGATACTTGTTGATTGCTAGGACCTTGTTGGTTGTTGTATGGAATATTTCGATTATAATTCTGATTTTGATTGTAAATTGGTCTTGGCGGTTGATAATTATTCTGATAATTATTTCCAGGCCTTTGGTTTATGTATGAAATATTCTCTCTTTGTTCCATTGTTAATTCAATACTGAGACAATCTTTTGTCAAATGTGGTCCTCCACACTGCTCACAACTAATTCGTATTGAGTGTATATCCTTAGTCATCTTTTCCATTCGTCTCTCGACAGCATCTATCTTTGCAGAAATAGAATCTAAGTCATGACTAGAATCGGCTCTAGCTGCTTTAGATGATCTAACGATATCTTTTTCTTGGTGCCACTCATGTGAGTGGGAAGCAGTGTTATCAATAATTTTGTAAGCATCAGTTTCTGTTTTCTTCATAATAGAACCACCAGCTGCTATATCTATGTCTTTCCTTGTAGTGATGTCGCATCCTTGGTAGAATATTTGTACTATTTGACAAGTGTCTAAACCATATTGCGGACATCCTCTTAATAACTTTCCAAATCTTATCCATGCCTCATATAGAGTTTCGTTTGGCTTTTGTGTGAACGTAACAATTTCTCCTTGAAGTCTCACGGCTTTAGATGCTGGAAAGAATTGTTTAAGAAATTTTTCAACTAAAACGTCCCATGTATCAATCGCCCCTTCAGGTAACGATTCCAACCAATCTTTGGCTTCTCCCTTTAAAGTCCAGGGAAATAACATGAGATATATCTGTTCATCCTCCACTTCTCTTATTTTAAATAGAGTGCAGATCCTATTAAAGGTACGAAGATGTTCATTTGGATCTTCCTTCGGCGCACCACTAAATTGGCATTGATTAGTTACCATGTGTAGAATTTGTCCTTTGATTTCATAATCTGGCGCATTAATGTCTGGTTGAGTAATTGTGTGACCTTGGCCAGTGCGTTTAGCTCTCATTCGGTCTTCCATACTTAAAGGTTCCAGATTCTCCATTATCGAATTTGTTGAATCTGAATCACTAGAGGATTTTGATTTAATGGTTGGTTCCTCAACAATCTCCGTTTGAATGATTGGTGGTTTCTGAGGAAAGATTAGTGGTTCAGGATCTACGAATTGTCCCTGAATATTCTCCGGATTCTCAATTGTGAGGTCGGGTTCAAAAAATGGATTATCGGAAATTTGAATTGGAGTACTTGGTCGACTGGATGACGATTCTAAAGAAAAATCAACGGCGACAATATTTGCTAGATGTCTTGATCGAGTTACAGGTGGGGAACGTACAAAAGGTGGTGAACGTTTTGCTCGGTGCATTCACTGAATATCCTATTAGTTTTTTTTTTTTAAAGAAAGAAAAATTATATAAGTTATCCAATTAATAGACTTTTCTGATTTTGCCCACGTTTCGAATAGCCAAAAGATGCAGCAGAGGGGCAGGATTCGTTTGGTCTCAATATAATTGAGTACTGTTTGGCTCCAATAACCCGGTCCACGTACAAATCCAACTATTACTACGAACCAGAAAATTTTAATGTCTATCAATTTAACCACTTAAAATAAATTTTCGTAATTTAAAGAAATTTTAGAGAAGAAGATAGAAAATTCTATGTCCTAAAAACTAGAATGGCGAGAAATAAGAAAGAAAAAGAGCGCGTCGAAAAACGTCAAAAAATAAAAGGTCGAAAAATAATAGGCGTCAAAAAATAAAAATAAGAAAGTAGCGCGTCGAAACTTAAAAAGGAACTAAAAACTAAAAAATTAAAAGATGAGTCTAAAAATATTAAAGCTTAAAAGAAATACTATATCTCAAATGGCAATATCTTAAAAAGGTACTAAAACTTAAAAAGGCGTCGCAAAATTCTAAAGCACCTAAATCTTAGTCTAAAGAAAAAGCACTTAAGGGATTTTACGACAAATCTTAAAAATCTAGAAGTAAAAAATAACTATGGTAAAAACTATATCTTAAAACTAAATACGAGCGAAAAATACAAAAATTACGCTAAAACGATAAAAAGGGGTACAAAATATAAAAATATACTTAAAGTTGTAAAAAGTACAATTTTTATAAAAATATTATTTTTATATTATTTATTTTATAAAACTATTAATTTTGTAATTTATTAAAACTAATTAAACTAAATATATAAATTAAATCTAAAAACTAAACTAAATAATAAATAATTAAAAACCTAACTAGGGTTTAAATAATAATAATAAATAATACACCGTAATTAATGCTGATTAGGGTTGACTGTTGGCGTGTCAGACACACTCATGCGATCACATGAGTTCTAAGTTACCCAGCCATGCGATCGCATGGGCTAGGGTTTCGGGCCAGTGAGTGGGCTGTTACAGTACGGGCCGAGTGTTTTTATATTTATTTTTTTTTCTTTTTTAATTTCTGATTTATATAATTACAAAATATTTAAATAAAATTTATATTTTTACAAAAATAAAAATAAAAAAACTTTATAACACTTATATATATATTTTTAACAAACTATTAAAAATATATAAATTTTTTTTCTTTTTATATTTTCGAATATATTATATTTTAAAAAGTATTTTTACAAAAGCGTTTTTTTACAAAATTAAACTAAAAATTAATAAAAATCTTTTTTTTAATAGCGTTGCGCTTCCGGCATTTTAGCAAGAATTCTCCCCGGCAGCGGCGCCAAAAATACTTGATGTTATGCGAGGTGCATATGAAATAGCTTATATTTTACTAGGAAAAAACTATTAAAAACGATACAATTTTACACAAGATATTTATTTATTTATAGAATGGATATACCTAAACCTTGCTACAACACTTATAGGCAGTGTACCTAATCGTACAGTAGTGTAGTTTTTAGTAAGTCCGGTTCGTTCCACAGGGATACACTTAAACAAGCTTAACGCTATATTAGTTTTATCTTATAAAAATACAAATATATATAAGTAATATTATTATTATAAAAAGGGGGTTTTTACCGTTTAATGACCGGTTTGTCAATTTTTAAAACTTTAGTCGCAGTTAAAACCTAATGTAAAATATTAAATAAATAAAAGACTTAATTTAAAGCGTAAAATAAATAACGATAATGAAATTGCAGTAAATAAAAGTGCGATGAAATAAAATTGCGATAATTAAAAAGTGCGATAATTAAAAGTGCAATTAAATACAATGACAATAAATAAAAGTGCGATAATTAGAAGTGCAATTAAATATGAAAATAAAGGAATTATGCTTATTTAAACTTCCATAATCATGATGTTTGACGTGTTGATTTTAGTTTATTCCCATGGGTTAATTGTCCTTTGTCCTGGATTATTTAATATGTCCGTCTGGTTTTTGTCCATAACAGTCCATCAATCATAAATATAAAGTGCGAGTGTCCTCGTCAAATTATCCTTACACCCGAAGTCAAATATTCCAACTAATTGGGGACTTAAACTGTAACAAGGTCTTAATACTTTGTTTAATAATTACACCAGAATATCGACTGCGTGTAACCCAAGGTTTTAATACTTTGTTATCAATTATGTCAAGTGTCCTTGTACATAATTTCACCCCTGTTTTAATAATTCCATAGACTATTAATCCATTCCCGTGTCCAGTTAAATGAACGATTATTCGTACATATAAATATCCCGCCCATCGTGTCCGATCGAGTGTATATGGTTATTTATAGGGACGTCCAATTGTAAATCTTTATATTAAAATTAACAAACTATCATTTAGTTAAACAAATATAAAGCCCATTAATAGCCCATAGTCTAATTTCCACAAGTGTCGTTCTTTTGTCCAAACCCCAATTATGGTACAAAGCCCAATTACCCAAATTTAAATATTTAGCCCAACATCATGATTACTTCGGTATTAAATAAGCATAATAATAACTTAGCTACGAGACATTAATGTAAAAAGGTTGAACATAACTTACAATGATTAAAAATAGCGTAGCGTTACACGGACAGAATTTTGACTTACACCCTTACAACATTCGCTAACATACCCTTATTATTAGAAATTAAAATTAAAATTAAAATTAAAATTAAAATATAAATATATATACATATACGTTGATGAATGAGGAGAAAAAGATGTGTTTGATGTTCACCAAACTGCGAATTTTATAGGCATGTGGGCTGGAAAAGGGGCTCATGCGATCGTATGAGTTTTGCTCCTCCAGGCCATGCGATCGCATAGCCAGCTGGGGAGGCTCAAATGTCTTTGTTTTTTCTGCCGACGGTTTTTATAATATAATATAATATATATATTAATTTTAAGAATTAATTATATATTATATTATATTCATGTGCATAGTTGACTTGTAATTTTTAGTCCGTTGCGTCGAGCGTTGAGAGTTGACTTTGGTCCCGGTTCCGGATTTTCGAACGTCCTTGCGTATAATTTAATATCTTTTACTTTGCGTTTTGCGTCTTGTACTCTTGTAATTTTGAGACGTTTCTTATCAATAATTGGAACTTCTTTGATTGTACTTTGTACTTTTGAGCTTTTTGGTCGTTTGCGTCTTGAATTCGTCGAATCTGTCTTTTGTCTTCACCTTTTATTATTTAAACGAATATCACTTGTAAATAGAACTGTTGCAACTAAAAGCTTGTCTTTCTTGAGGGATAATGCTATGAAATATATGTTCGTTTTTAGCATTATCAAAAACTTCCATGAAATCCTCGATCATGTCATGAAAGATGGCGACCATGCACCTTTGGAAGGTGCTCGGGGCATTGCATAGCCCGAATGGCATTCGCCGATAAGCAAAGGTACCGAAAGGACAAGTAAATGTGGTTTTATCTTGGTCCTTCGGATCGATGGGGATTTGGAAGTAGCCTTAAAATCCATCTAAGAAGCAGTAGAACTCCCTTCCCGCCAAACGCTCAAGCATTTGATCGATAAATGGAAGCGGGAAGTGATCCTTCCTAGTGGCGTCGTTCAAACGACGATAGTCTATACAAACTCTCCACCACGTGACCTTACGAGTAGTAACAAGTTCGTTCCTCTCGTTGAGAACAACAGTCGTGCCCCCCTTTTTGGGCACGACTTGAACAGGGCTTACCCACGGGCTGTCCGAGATGGGATAAATTAACCCGGCATCGAGCAATTTAACCACCTCTTTTTTAACGACCTCTTTCATATTCGGGTTTAGACGACACTGTCTTTGTACCTCGGGTTTAAAATCATCTTCCATTAGGATTCGATGAGTACAAAAGGCCGGATTGATACCCGGTATGTCTGAGGTTTTCCAAGCTATTGCCCTTTTGTGGGATTTAAGAACGGAAACCAACCGACCCTTTTGGTCGCCGATAAGTGTAGAAGAAATAATAACTGGCAATTGGGACGTACCTTGAAGATAAGCATATTCCATGTTAGGTGGAAGCTCCTTAAGCTCCAAGGTGGGCGGTTCTTCGAGAGATGTTTTGATACGGAATTCATTTTTCAACCGGATAGTTTCAAATGATTCCGATTCTTTAAGCTCATCCTCTTTAAGCAATTCCTCCAACTCAACTTCCGGGTCAAAGTCACCGTTGACTTCACCCATCATGATTACATTCGATGTGTCTACACTTAATAATTCCTGCAAATCATGCTTAACACAATCGTCAATAACATCAATAGCAAAACAATCATCATCAGTTAAAATAGGGTGTCTCATGGCTTTATTTATGTGACAAATCACCCTCTCATTCCCAACACCTAAGCTAAGTTGTTCTTTTTGAAAGTGGATGATAGCATCCGCGGTGTTGAGGAATGGTCGACCTAAAATAATGGGCACCTTAGTGTCCTCTCTCATCTCTAAGATCACGAAATCAACTGGGAATACAAGTGACTCAACCTTTACCAATATGTCCTCGGCTATTCCAATGGGGGTATCAAAAGAGTGGTTCGCTAAGCGAATCCCCATTCTTGTAGGTTTCAAGTCTCCTAGGCCGAGTTTAAGATATAACGAATATAGCATAAGGTTAACACTAGAACCTAAGTCGGCAAGTGCATCGTACACTTCCGAATTACCCATAACACAAGGAATAAGAAAACTACCCGGGTCTCCCAATTTTGGAGGCATCTTGCTTTTTTTCAAGATGGCCGAACATTCCCTATGGAGGAATGCGGCGGATACCTCATGGTACTTACCTTTCTTGGAGATAAGATCTTTGAGGAACTTCCCATAGTTAGGCATCCCCTGGAGTACTTCCGCGAGTGGCATGTTCACGCTAATCTGTTTAATCATGTTTGCAAATTTCTGATATTGACTAGTGACCTTATCCTTTTTCAACGCTTTCGGGTAAGGAATTGGCGCTTTGAACTCCTTCAACGGCGGTGATTTAGTCATGATCTCCGACGAATCATCTTGCTTTTGCTCTTCATCAGTCGGCTCGTCACTCTTAGGCTCATCCTCCTTTAGCTCCTCATTGGTAGGTACCTGCAAAACATTAGGAGAAACAACAGGAGGAGACTTTGGAGTCTCCTTGTTAATAACCAAACCACTTCGAGTGGTTATAGCATTCACGTGCTCATTTCTAGCCGGCCCTTTGTTGTTCGGATTTGACTGCGTATTAGATGGGAGAGCACCCAGTGGTCTCTTCGATAAAGATTGAGCAATACGTCCCACATCCCGTTCCAAGTTCTGAATCAAGGCCTGCTGATTTCTAACTTGCAGCTTTGTAGATTCACCATCTTGCCTCAAAGCAGTGATACTCTTGTCCGTTTTCATGATAAAACCCCTTAGCAAATCTTCCAACGGAGGCATCTTATTTTCTGGCTGCTGAACTGGTGGCATAGGCTACTGAAAATTTCTAGGCGGTGCTTGCTGATTTCTGTTATTAAACCCAGGCGGCCAATACGGATATACCTTCTGATTACCTTGATAAATCTGATTACCACTCTGATAATTGTTAGCACCCGTAATATTCGCTTGGTTGAAAAATTGTCTCCCACCCGGAAATTCACTAAGAGCAAAATCACCCTTCTTGATATAACCCAGATAATTAGCCTGTTCCTCCATTGATGCTTAATCACAATCTTTCGTCAGATGCGGTCCTTGACACAATTCACAACCAACTTTCATAGCATGCATCTCTTTAGTCATGGACTCCATCTGTCTCTTAACAGTAGCAAGTTGAGCTTTAACTGAAGCAAGCTCATCACTAGTTTTGGTACTAGCAACATGAGAAGAGCGAGAAACATCCATCTCTTGATGCCAGTCATAAGAATACGTAGCTGTTTCGGAGATGATGTTATAAGATTCATCCGGAGTCTTTTTCATCAAAGAACCTCCTGCGGCAATATCTATTTCTTTCCTCGTCGGCACATTAACTGTGATGCCCCGTACAAAACCATCGTGTACGAATCACTTAAGACATGAAGCACAAGCGTACATGTGTAAGTCTAAGACATGAAGCACAACTCACTTAAGAGTTGTATGAAGTTTGATGAACCAAAGTTACATCAAAGTCTTAGATCTAACACATACATGAACTTTAAAACTAATAATAAGTTACAAACTTGAAAGTGAACTTATAAAATCAAGACCTTAAGTTGTAGAACATAGTTCTTAGTTTGATCTTGAAGATCCAAGAATCAAAAGTCTAGATCTAACATAAGTGTACAAAGTTATAATTAAAAAGTTTCATTTATATGTTCTTGAACTTTTAAAGTTAACTTTAAGTTCAAGATTAATGAGATCAAGACTAACTTGTAGTACTTGACCAAGAACAACAACAAACATGAAATTAAAGTGTATAAAATGAAGAAGTAAACTAATTAAGCAAGTAATTTGTTCATGGTTGTTCATACTTTAAAGATTCAAACCAAAGTTTGATCTTTAAGAAAGTAAGCTTTAAAGTTTACTTCATGAATCACAAGTATGAGTTTAACAACTATGAACTTACAAACTTTTGATACATTAAGTGTAGGACATAAACTAGTAAGTTTATGTTTTTGTGTTCTTGAAAATACAAGATATAATGAAGAATGAAACTAGTAAGTTTGATTCTTGAAATTTGTAAGTAAATAATAAATAACAACAAGTAACAAAGTAACAACAACAACAACAAATCTCAAGTAATTAAACAACATCAAAGATCAAAAGATGATGATGATGATACATGTGTGTAATTCGGTTTTGTACGAAAAGAAGAAGAGAAAAGAAGTTCCATTTACTTACAAAAAAGAAAGAAACCTTGAGAGAAAAGAGAGTAAAAATGAAAGCAAGTAAAAGTGTGTTTGTGAGAAATGAGGATTCAAGTAACAAGTAATGTAAAAAAAAAAAGATTTGAATCCTCTCCCACCTATGGTATCCCACGGCTGCAGCAGAAAAAAGAGGGGGGGAGGGAGTGTTCAATGGTTACTCATGTGTTAAAGCTTAAAAGTTGGATAATGAGGATGCATGCATGGGGATTATGTGTAAACTAGATTCCTAACAAGTTAACTAACTAGTTACAAGTCTAAGTAATACTTACACATGTGGTGATGGGCTAAAAAAAGTCCATGAAAGAAGTAGGGTGGGCTTTATAAGCCCATGTTCAATTAAAAAGCCCAAGTTGTATGTAATTAACAAATAAATCCAAATAAAGCCCAAATAATTAACTAATAACTTTAGTTAATTAAAATGATTAATAAAACTAATCATGAATGTAAATAATATGTGAAAATATTATTCGTGTAAGTTTCGTGTGTCACAAAGACGTTTCGGGCAATTAGAGTCAAGTTCGGGCAATCATGGCAACATGTAAATGTAATAACATACATTCGTTTTATCACACATATTAATAATAATAATTATTAATAAATAAACATTGGAAATTCCAGGGTCGTTACGTTACCCACCTGTTAAAGAAAATTTCGTCCCGAAATTTAAGCTGAGGTAGATGGAGGAGTTGGGAAAAGGTGAGGATACTTCTGCATCATTTGATCCTCTCGCTCCCAAGTAAACTCAGGTCCTCGTTTGGCATTCCATCATACTCGGACGATCGGAATCTTGTTGCGTTTCAAAGTTTTGATCTCACGATCCATAATTTCAACAGGTTCCTCCACAAAGTGGAGTTTGTCATCAATCGTAAGTTCTTCAAGTGGTATGATAAGTTCAGGTGCAGCAAGACACTTCTTCAAGTTTGACACGTGGAAGGTAAGATGAACTGAGCTCAATTGTGCTGGTAGATCCAAACGGTAAGCAACGGGTCCAACACTTTCCAAGATCTCAAAAGGACCAATGTATCGTGGGTTTAACTTTTCACATTTTCCAAAACGGATCACACCTTTCCAAGGTGCAACCTTCAACATTACGCGGTCACCAACGTTGAATTCAAAGTCCTTACGTTTAAGATCGGCATAACTCTTTTGGCGGTCACGAGCAGTCTTAAGTCTAGCTTGAATCTAAGCAATCTTCTCCGTGGTTTCATGGACTACCTCGGGTCCGGTGATTTGCTTTTCGCCTACTTCGGCCCAACAAATAGGAGATCGGCATTTACGGCTATACAATGCTTCAAAAGGTGCAGCATTAATGCTGGAGTGACAACTGTTGTTGTACGAGAATTCGGCGAGTGGCAAATGCCTTTCCCAGGCCTTTCCGAAATCAATGACACATGCACGCAATATGTCTTCCAAGGTCTGAATCGTTCGTTCACTTTGTCCATCAGTCTGTGGATGATACGCAGTACTCATGTCGAGACGAGTTCCCATGGCTTCTTGCAACGAACGCCAAAATCTAGAAGCAAAACGGGGATCGCGATCTGAGATGATCGATAAAGGTACACCATGACGAGATACAACCTCTTTGATGTACAGTTGAGCAAGTCTTTCCATTGTATCTGTTTCTTTCATCGCTAGAAAGTGTACAGATTTGGTAAGGCGGTCAACAATAACCCAAATAGTATCGTATCCGCCCACCGTCTTTGGTAGCTTGGTGATGAAATCCATCGTTATCCTTTCCCACTTCCATTGTGGGATTTCCGGTTGCTGAAGTAACCCAGAAGGTCTCTGATGCTCGGCTTTAACCTTCGAGCAAGTCAAACACTTACCAACATAAGTCGCAACGTCCTTCTTAAGATTCGGCCACCAATACTGTTCTTTAAGGTCGTGGTACATTTTGCCCGCTCCAGGATGAATCGAATATCTCGATTTGTGTGCTTCATCAAGTATAAGAATCTGTAAATCTCCATAAAGAGGTACCCAAATTCTACCGGCATAACATTGGAGTCCAGACTCCCTAACCTCGAATCGAGAGACAAGTATGTTCAAATGTTCATGAGATATGTTCTCCTCCTTGAGAGCCTCATCTTGGGCTACTCTGATCTGGCTGTTGAGGTTCGAATGGATGGTGATGTTCAGAGCCCTAACACGAAGAGGTGCCGTCCTCTCCTTTCGGCTTAAAGCGTCAGCTACAACATTGGCCTTGCCAGGATGATAACAGAGTTCACAATCGTAGTCGTTGAGCGTCTCGATCCATCGACGCTGTCTCATATTCAGTTGCTTCTGATCGAAGATGTGTTGGAGACTCTTGTGATCGGTGAAGATAGTACTCTTAGTTCCATACAAATAGTGTCTCCACAATTTGAGCGCAAGGACAACGGCTCCAAGTTCAAGATCATGAATAGTGTAGTTCCGCTCGTGAATCTTCAATTGGCGGGAGGCATAGGCAATAACCTTTGATCGTTGCATCACTAGACAACCAAAACCACTTTTCGATGCATCACAATAAACAACAAAGTCGTCACTGCCCTCAGGAAGTGATAGGATAGGTGCGGTGGTTAACTTCTTCTTCAAAGTTTGGAATGCTGATTCGTGTGCGGGTTCCCAAATGAACTTCTTGCCCTTGTGAGTCAGCGCGGTCAAAGGACGCGCAATCAGAGAAAATCCTTCAATGAACCGTCGGTAGTAACCGGCGAGACCTAGGAATTGGCGAATATGAGTCGGAGTAGTGGGGGTCTCCCACTTGCTGATGGCTTCAATCTTGGCGGGATCAACTTTGATACCCTGGTCGCTCACAACATGACCCAGAAATTGAACTTCCTTCAACCAAAATTCACACTTGGAGAATTTGGCGTAAAGTTGCTCTTGTCTCAAGAGTTCAAGTACTAGTCGGAGGTGTTGCTCATGCTCTTCTTCGCTCTTAGAGTAGATGAGGATATCATCTATGAAGACGATAACAAACTTATCCAGGTATGGCTTGCAGACACGATTCATGAGGTCCATGAACACGGCAGGTGCATTTGTCAAACCGAATGGCATCACGAGAAACTCATAATGACCATAACGGGTTCTGAATGCAGTTTTCATCACGTCACTTTCCTTCACCCTCAACAGGTGATAACCGGATCGCAAATCGATCTTTGAGTAAACGCTCGATCCTTGTAGTTGATCAAAAAGATCGTCAATTCGTGGAAGAGGATACCGATTCTTGATAGTCAATTTGTTGAGCTCACGGTAGTCGATACACATACGGAAGGATCCATCCTTCTTCTTCACAAACAACACAGGTGCACCCCAAGGCAAGAAACTTGGTTGGATAAACCCTCGATCTAACAGCTCTTGTAGTTGACTCTGTAATTCTTGCATCTCGGAAGGTGCGAGTCTATAAGGTACGCGAGCTACAGGTGCAGCTCCTGGCACTAAATCGATCTGAAATTCTACGGCTCTCGGCGGTGGCAATCCAGGCAATTCCTCTGGGAAGACATCGGAAAATTCGTCCACAATTCGAACGTCGTTCACGCTCTTCACCTCAGTTTCTACCGTTTTCACATGTGCTAGGACAGCAAGACGTCCCTTCTTCATAATCTTTTGCGCTTTCACGCAACTAATGAGGTTCAACTTCGAGGTACATCTCTCTCCATAGATAACCAGTGGTTCGCCATATCCTTGTGGTATGCGAAGTGCTTTATCTCCACAGATAATATCGGCCTTTATCTTGCTCAACCAATCCATACCGACGATCACGTCAAAACTTCCCAGTTTGATAGGTATCAAGTCAATTTCGAAATCTGCACCAACTATGTTGATAATAGCTCCACGACTAATATGGTCAACCTTTTCAAGTTTTCCATTGGCGACCTCGACAAGCATACTCTCTTTTAACGGGACTAATGACCAGTTAATCTTATCGCAAAAATGTCTACATACATAACTTCTATCCGCACCAGTATCAAACAATACCGAAGCTAAAAGATTGTTGATTTTGAATATACCTGTCATCAAGTCGGGATTCTCGTGTGCATCCCTTGCATTAACGTTGAAAGCTCTACCACGGGGTGGTCCGCCGTCTTTTCGCTTGTTTGGGCACGCATTTCTGAAATGGCCCGTCTACCCGCATTCGTAGCACTTTTTAGGTCCATTGGTATTCGGCTTCCCATTCAAAGTGGTGACCTTGCAGTCTTTTCCAACATGCCCAGACCGTTGGCACTTCTCGCAGACAACATTGCAATACCCAGTGTGGTGTTTGTAACACCTCTTGCATTGAGGTAGGGTTCCCTTGTAGTTCGGGTTGGAGTTGGTGTTGTTGTTGGGGTTGGGGTTTCCACCGTTGTTGTTTCCTCTGAAACCCTCATGTCGTTTCGCCGGGTTCTGTTCATAGTTCCTTCCCCTATTGTTGTTGTTGTTGTGGTTATCCCATTTGCGTTTCTCACTAGTACCCGCTTCAGACTTAGTTTTCTCCGGTTCATCAATGGTTATTTGATTCATTAAAGTATGCGCCATGCGCATTGCTTCTGGGACATTTGGTGGTTTGGATGAGGTGACGTTTCCCTTAATGCTCTTAGGGAGTCCCCAGAAGTACCTTTCCATTCGTTTAAATTCCGAGGTGACCATTGTCGGACACATCAAGGCTAATTCCAAAAATCTCCTGTTGTAACCATCAAGGTCGTTCCCAACGGCCTTTAACTGCATGAATTCCATTTCCATCTTTTGTATCTCGGTTCTCGAATAATACTCATCAATCATAGCTGCTTTGAATTCCTCCCATGGCGTAGCATACGCCTCATCGATACTTTTTGCTTGAGCTAACGTGTTCCACCACGTTAGAGCGCCGTCAGATAGCGTGCAAGATGCAAACTTGGTCTTATTGTCCTCCGAACAGTTGCTAACTCGGAATACTGATTCAAGTTTCTCGAACCATCTAGTGAGACCAACCGGTCCCTCGGTTCCACTGAAGTTATGTGGTTTGCAGCTCTGGAATTCCTTGTAAGTACACCCATTTCGAATGGGTTGAATAACCGGTGGTGGTGGCGGTGGAGCTTGAAGGTTTTGTTTCTGCTAGGGCTGCGGCTACACGTTCTTGGATCATCTCTTCAATTTGAGCAGCAGTAGGTGTGGATCGACCGTTAGCCATGATGTTCTAAACAAAAATTTTGACTCAAGTCAAAATCCAGTATGCAGGTAGTAATAATACAGTATATAGTAGCCAACATGGAATCAAAACATCACATGTTATTAATTAACGCATCTAGGTACAAATACCACAGAATCATCATAGAGTAATGTAAATAGAACATCGTGCAAGAATTTAAATAACGCAAAGTTCCATTAATAATAATAAGTTTCATACATCTGAATAAGTTCGTACAATACATAAGTGAAACATAAAACTACAACTAGATTACATAACGAAATCTAAATACAAAAGTCCTACGGTGAAGGTGGGTGAAGGATGTCCATAACCTGAAACATCTGCTCCTCAAGCTCAGCTACCCGAGCTCGGAGGATCTCCACCTCCCTTATCAATTCCTCGACAGTAGGAGATGGTGGAGCAGGCGGTGCCGGCGGTGCAGGTGGTGCGGGTGGTGCGGGTGGTGCCGGTGGTGCGGATGGTGCAGACCTCACGAAACGAGGTGCAGATGTTTCGGCTCCAGAAATAGTCAGTACGTAACGGGGAACCTTACGTATCTGTGGGTCGGCAAGGTACGGCACAAGTCGTTTACGGGTGGTAACCCTACGACGCCGACCAAATGCGTCAGTGAAGACTCGTCCTCCGTTGATCCCCGGAATGATGGTATCGTCGAAGCGATACCGCTTCTTCGGCGGGGTGGAGGGTGGCTGAATAGGTATATCTGCAGGGTCCTCGTTGTCACTGGAGTCTGATGAAGAATCATCTGATGAAGAATCGGCGGATGATGAGTCATCCGAATCACGTGGTGGTGGCACGGGTGGCTGAACTGGCAGTCCGAAGGCGGCCAACATCTCTCTTTGTCTGCCTGGCGGAATCAGCACTAAACGTCCATTAGCAGCGCGTCGGCACGGCATGCGCATATGGTTACGGAATGGCCCTTCCCCGAACTCCGCGGGAATCACAACACCACCGATGCGGGGCTGTGGCTCCGAGGGTCCGGGAGCAGACGGAGCTGGAATCTCCGTAGGGTCCACGTGTCCATCAATAGTAGCCACTGGTGCAGGCGGCTGGCTGCTAGTCCCGGAAGATGAAGCGCCGGGGTCACTCGTGCGTATCGGGATCGGTGTGTCGGCAGCAGCAGCAGGTGGGGTGGCTGACGAGTCTAAACTGCCCAAAACGATAGCAAGTGGAACATCCGACATCTGAACAAGGAAAAATAAATTTTCCATTTCAGTAAGTCATAAAGCAAGCACGTATTAGGCCAACAGCTTAAATAATGTATAACAATAAGTAGCATGGCAATAATAACGAATCGTACGGAAGTAGCAAGCAATCGAAAGCAAGTAATATCATACAATAGTGAAATCATGTAGTAGCATACGGAATATAGCAGTAAAAGTAAGCAGCAGCATGCAGTAAGTTCAGCAGAAACACGTAAACTAGCAAGTTGTAGATTAGTCCTATTAGTGAATCCTACTCGGGTCGGGTCTTAGACTCACTAATGCAACCTAATTCCCTACAACCAATGCTCTGATACCAAATGTGATGCCCCGTACAAAACCATTGTGTACGAATCATCAACAACAGGATCATTACAAGGTTAAGTACTACATGCTAAAACAAAAGAAGTTGCATTCATGATAAAAAGGTGACGTCATAACCGACATCAAAAGTTTTACACCAACAGTATGCTTCTACGAATAGCAAGCATGAATAAATGTATGTGACCCTTAGGTCGTTACAAAACATAGTTTCAAATGTATTAAAGTCCGAATGCAAGTTAAACAGTTCATGCGGTGATAACACTAGAGCAGCGGGTGTCTACGGCAAGACTAAAACGACAGCGGAAGCAAATAACCTTAAGCACCTGAGAAAAACATGCTTAAAAACGTCAACACGAAGGTTGGTGAGCTATAGTTTAAGTATAACAGTATGTAAGGTAGGCCACGAGATTTCAGTTCTACAAAGAGCGTTTCAAAACAGTATGATAAAGTATATGTTAACCGTGGGCACTTGGTAACTAACTTAACGTTTATACCCCCTGAAAGTACACTTGGAAAGTGCGTATGTCTACGAAGTATTAAACATTCGTTAAATGCTAGCGCGACTAGCCCGAGTGGGGATGTCAAACCCTATGGATCCATATCTAAGATTCGCGTTCACGGTTCAAAAACCAATGACTAAACGTTACCGAGCTAAAGGGAATGTTTCTGCCGTTATATAACCCACACATATATAAAGTTTAAGTACTCGTGCCTAGTATGTAAAACATAAAATCCGCATGTATTCTCAGTTCCCAAAATAAGTTAAAGTAAAAAGGGAATGCTATAACTCACAATGATAATGTAGTCGTAAAGTCGAGTAGGGAAAAGTGTGCAAGTAATCGGTCCGAAAGTCCTCAACCTAAGTCAAATAGTACTAAGTCAGTAAATCGTCCGAATAGGTTTAAAAGTACGTAAATAAGGTCTTAAGGGTCATCATCATTCATCATCAAACAAAAGGCGTAAAGTAAATTTCGTTCATGAAAGTAGTTTAAAACAAAAGCTGACTTCGATCAGTCACCACGGCCTCTACCCTTACTGAATTAAGGTGAGACCAGTGGACATGGCTCCGTATATGAGTCCTTTAAGTGTGGTAAAATTTACAGAAGCAAACTCATCTTCGTTTGACCGTGGCCACGGTCTAAGTGCGAGTAGGTCAGAAATTTCTGCACAACGTTAAAAGGACATAGTGACGATCGGAGGGCCATAAATCCTAAACCGTAACTCGGATTAAGACGAGTCCTATATGAAAAGTTATCTAATCGAACAGAGATATTTGAAAATCATAATCACAACAGCCCAGGTCTACTGGTCTGTTACAGAAACCAGAAAACAGTAGGTAGAAGACAGAAAGCAGAAAAATAATGGGTTCTGGTGAGTTTGGTGCTTGATGTTCATCATGGTTTTCATCCTTGATGCCTATAGCTTCTAGTGTACAACTCATGATGTGTTTGCATCATCTTAACCAAGGTTTCACCATCATAACACTTGTGTAAGTCTAAGCCATGAAGCACAACTCACTTAAGAGTTGTATGAAGTTTGATGAACCAAAGTTACATCAAAGTCTTAGATCTAACACATACATGAACTTTAAAACTAATAATAAGTTACAAACTTGAAAGTGAACTTATAAAATCAAGACCTTAAGTTGTAGAACATAGTTCTTAGTTTGATCTTGAAGATCCAAGACTCAAAAGTCTAGATCTAACATAAGTGTACAAAGTTATAATTAAAAAGTTTCATTTATATGTTCTTGAACTTTTAAAGTTAACTTTAAGTTCAAGATTAATGAGATCAAGACTAACTTGTAGTACTTGACCAAGAATAACAACAAACATGAAATTAAAGTGTATAAAATGAAGAAGTAAACTAATTAAGCAAGTAATTTGTTCATGGTTGTTCATACTTTAAAGATTCAAACCAAAGTTTGATCTTTAAGAAAGTAAGCTTTAAAGTTTACTTCATGAATCACAAGTATGAGTTTAACAACTATGAACTTACAAACTTTTGATACATTAAGTGTAGGACATAAACTAGTAAGTTTATGTTTTTGTGTTCTTGAAAATACAAGATATAATGAAGAATGAAACTAGTAAGTTTGATTCTTGAAATTTGTAAGTAAATAATAAATAACAACAAGTAACAAAGTAACAACAACAACAACAACAACAAATCTCAAGTAATTAAACAACATCAAAGATCAAAAGATGATGATGATACATGTGTGTAATTCGGTTTTGTAAGAAAAGAAGAAGAGAAAAGAAGTTCCATTTACTTACAAGAAAGAAAGAAACCTTGAGAGAAAAGAGAGTAAAAATGAAAGTAAGTAAAAGTGTGTTTGTGAGAAATGAGGATTCAAGTAACAAGTAATGTAAAAAAAAAAGATTTGAATCCTCTCCCACCCATGGTATCCCACGGCTGCAGCAGAAAAAGGAGGGGGGGGGGGGGGGGGGAGGGAGTGTTCAATGGTTACTCATGTGTTAAAGCTTAAAAGTTGGATAATGAGGATGCATGCATGGGGATTATGTGTAAACTAGATTCCTAACAAGTTAACTAACTAGTTACAAGTCTAAGTAATACTTACACATGTGGTGATGGGCTAAAAAAAGTCCATGAAAGAAGTAGGGTGGGCTTTATAAGCCCATGTTCAATTAAAAAGCCCAAGTTGTATGTAATTAACAAATAAATCCAAATAAAGCCCAAGTAATTAACTAATAACTTTAGTTAATTAAAATGATTAATAAAACTAATCATGAATGTAAATAATATGTGAAAATATTATTCGTGTAAGTTTCGTGTGTCACAAAGACTTTTCGGGCAATTAAAGTCAAGTTCGGGCAATCATGGCAACATGTAAATGTAATAACATACATTCGTTTTATCACACGTATTAATAATAATAATTATTAATAAATAAACGTTGGAAATTCCAGGGTCGTTACATTAACACCTTTATAGAAGATCTGGACCTTATTGAAGTTGTTCAACCCGTGTTGAGGACAATTACGTAACATCTTACCAAACCGTGTCCATGCATCATAAATTGTCTCATGTGGCTTTTGAGTGAAGTGATTAATGTCACTTTGCAATTGAGCAGCCTTAGAAGCTGGAAAGAAACGCAGCAGAAACTTATCTTCCATCGTAATCCAATTATCAATATCACCTTCAGGCAATGATTCTAACCAGTCCTTGGCGTCATCTTTCAATGACCAAGGAAAAACCCTCAAGTAGATAACTGTATCTTCGACATTCGCAATCTTGAACAAATTACAAATACTCTTAAAATTCCGAAGATGCTCGAATGCATCCTCTTTAGTTGTACCCCTGAACTGACATTGATGAGTTATCATGTTAAGAATCTGCCCCTTGACATCAAAATATGTGTTGACTGTCGGTTGTCTAATGGCATGTCCATTGCCAGCCCTCGTGGCCTTCATTAAAGCTTCCATCGATTGACCTTGCACTGGTTCACCCATTGTATCTTCTTCTTTCTTGATATATTCAAAATCCGGAATATAAAAAGGTAATTCAGCGAAACCTTCGGCGATTTCCTGTTCAACTTTAACTTTGCTGCGTGTATGGTAAACTCTAGACGGTTCCAGAGTTATTAGTACCTAACCTGCTATCACACCACAGCAAACAATCCGTGTAAATCCGAAAAATAACAGAAAAGTAACTTTTGCAAGAATAAAATTCTTACAAAAGGATCGAATAACTAAAAGCTTAAACAAGTTTTCAATTTAAACACCACTCCCCGGCAGAGGCGCCAAAAATTTGATATGCGGAAAACACACCTAATCTTATTGTAATATGATTACGAATTCGTCCACAGAGAGCAGTGTTCAAGATTTTAAAACTAATAATTATTCTAAAAACAAAGTTGTAAAAATGGGGGTTTTGATTTAAAACTAATTAACGCAAAGTAAATAAACAAGAATTCAAATGAGACAATGGTATCCACCTAGAATCAATTCCCTAGGATCCGGATTGCTTCAATTAAAACAAATAAATCATGTGACTCATTCCAGTTTTATTTTCATAAAACCTAGGCTACTTCGGTTCCCCGAGTATAACCACACGACTGTAAGAATTAAACGCAAACCAATCACCAATTATGTTCCTACTTCAGTGTCCCTATGTATTCACACAATTGTCTAGATCACTTAGGGTGTTGAAGCACAAGCTATTAATCATAAATTAACTGTCGTTAACAAATAAATAACTTATGTAACGGGTTCAAGCCGAACAACTCTAACAATAATGGATCTTTTAACCAAGCACACAATTAAACAACTTTAAATCACTCAAGAATATAATCTAACTTAGGCTGTTTTGGTGTCCCTTTACAACCTCACAACTATTCTCAGTCCACTAACAATTGAATCACTAATCGTCTAATTATAGTTTGGTGTCCCTTATATAATTTTAACGATTATCTAAACGTTTTGTCAATAATTTAGCAAAGATTATCAATCAACATAACTGTCGTTAGCAATCAATAACCTCAGTGATACAATTAATTAGCAACTTTAAATAACAATGGTTCTTTAGCTAAACATAATCAAGAGTAATTTTAATCAATTGAATATAACTAAAAATAGCAATCCATCACCAGGTTTCAATCATCTAAGTGGATACAAAAGATTTAGTTAGACATGATAAGTAAATCAACAATTAAAGCATAAAAGATAAATCATTGTATCAAATTAATAATAATTAAGAGATATCGATTATACCAACTGTTGGTGTTGAACTACAAATCCAAAGGTTGAATAAAAATTCCTAAACTTAAAAGAATAAATCTCTACTTTATTCTTGGTCTTCACTTTTGCTGTAGAGGATCGAGACCAAAAGAAATTAAATAATCCTCCAATTCCTTACCTCCACTTGAGCCGAGAAACAAATAGGAACAATCCCAACTTGTCGTAACTTCCTTCGATCCAAAATAGTAATACGTAAACTTGTGTTGTCTAAAACCTCCAGGGAGAATAAAAAATAATAAACCTATATCTAATTCGTAGTCTCCTTTTTTTTTTTTTTTTTTTTTGTAAACGTAGGAATATATATATATATATATATATATATATATATATATATATATATATATATATATATATATATATATATATATATATATATATATATATATATATATATATTAAAACAAGGGTCGGTGTGGTGGGATTGAACGAAAACGTGTGCAGCAGGCAAGCACCTCTTGGCCTAATAAAGCGAATTTGGCCCAAAATGCTAGAAGTCATTCTTATTAATTCACCCGGCCCAATATTTTGTGAAGTATACAGCAGCTAAACTTTGTCATCTCGCGACAACGAAGTGGAACATAAACAGCAGCTTAGTTTTCGCTTGTCGTTTGTCTTCATTTTGATGTCGACTTACATTAAAATCTCGTTCAAAATCACAACAAAGTCCCACTAACACTTCATTGACCATAAATCTTCATTTTAATCCCATACGAACTCAAAGTCTTCAAAAAACGTTGAAAGTAATAAGATCGAGAACCGATAATGCATTAGAAAATATATATAAGTTAGGCGTTATCATGTATACATTTTTTTGTAGTTGTTGTTGTGTTAGTTATTCACACTTTCTTTTAGGTTGATTTAAGTTTTTGTTGCATCATTAGGATACCATCAGATTATCGCGATTACAGCTATAAGCTCATGAATAGCTTACGGACAACCAAGTATGAGCCTAAAATAACCAAGTGAGGTCTGAAATCTTAGATTAGAATTTTATTGATCTAAGATGATTATTTTATTGATTTACATAACACTACGACCGTTTCATTTCATATATTTTTCATATGAATAATATGTTATACTCTTATATTTTATGGAGTATTGTTAAATGATAATGACATGGTCATCGAGGTCTATGTATAAAAGTTTATTATGCTTAAATTCGTTGTGATGGTTAAAGATCATGAACGTTTGGTGGTTATATGAATGTGAATATGCATATTCATAGGGATATGCTTTACCTCAATCTGAAACCATGCTTCTTATACAGTCTAAAATATACCACTTTTGAGGATTTAGAGCGAACAGATTCATGTAGGCCTACTGCTAGCATATCTAAGGAGAGAACACTGCAAGAGAATATAACGATTCAAATAAATTAGTAATGAACCTATTTAGTAGTTGAAGAACTTGATTACTACCCAAAAGACTCTTTAGTGATGTGAGCACAGTTTTAAGGATCATATTCAATGTAATCTTTGAAAATATGGATGTATTTAATTAGATTTTGAATGTTTAATGATGATGAGGATCAAAGGATCCGTTGGAAGACAAACGCTCTTCGCAACAAATAATTAAAACATAAACGTGCTTTAATGAAACTAATATTCACGCAAATAAGAACGAGAATATTAAAGCTAGAACGAAACAATCGTTAAAAGAATGAAAATTAATATTATTGTGAAAGATAGGTAGCTAATCCCACGTTACATATATGAGGGATATATATAATAAGCAAAACAAGACTCTTAACCGACTAGGAAACTAAGAAAACGTATAGGATTTAGATTATGGACTCCAAATAGACCTATGACTCTAAATATTTAATATAAGGAAACAATATATTTTAAACTAATAAATAAACATAATAAAGAAACTAAATATATTATGCTTTGTCTCCAACTGAGATCGGTTCCACATCAGTCTTCTCCACTTGAAAAGAACTCGCCCTCGAGTTCCAACTCAAACAAGACGATATACCCGGATCAAAGATAAACCACTCAATGACAACTCGGTGAGCAGCGCAACTCACATAAAAGGATATGCCCGGGTCAAATATAAAAACACCAATTACAAATTCATCATTGCCATTCCAAATAAGTTTGCGAGAACCTCTTGAAAAATTCGTATCCTCTAAAATCCTTTGACCCTTGAAGACAAACGCTCTTCGCAACAAATAATTAAAACATAAACGTGCTTTAATGAAACTAATATTCACGCAAATAAGAACGAGAATATTAAAGCTAGAACGAAACAATCGTTAAAAGAATGAAAATTAATATTATTGTCAAAAATAGGTAGCTAATCCCACGTTACATATATGAGGGATATATATAATAAGCAAAACAAGACTCTTAACCGACTAGGAAACTAAGAAAACGTATAGGATTTAGATTATGGACTCCAACTAGACCTATGACTAAATATTTAATATAAGGAAACAATATATTTTAAACTAATAAATAAACATAATAAAGAAACTAAATATATTATGCTTTGTCTCCAACTGAGATCGGTTCCACATCAGTCTTCTCCACTTGAAAAGAACTCGCCCTCGAGTTCCAACTCAAACAAGACGATATACCCGGATCAAAGATAAACCACTCAATGACAACTCGGTGAGCAGCGCAACTCACATAAAAGGATATGCCCGGGTCAAATATAAAAACACCAATTACAAATTCATCATTGCCATTCCAAATAAGTTTGCGAGAACCTCTTGAAAAATTCGTATCCTCTAAAACCCTTTGACCCTTCTCCCTTTCTTGAAAAGAACTCGACCTCGAGTTCTCAATGCTCGACTTGGACACGAACAAATCTCTTTTACTAATTCTCTTACTTGCATATATGGAATTATTCAAAGAAGCAAAAGATATTTTCTTGTCTTCGCCATCTTTAGATACGATTACAGCTTCATCTTTATCAGGGATGCTTTCAGAACCCGCGACTACTTTAGATAGTGTTAAATCCTCATCTTTTAAACCAAGGCCTAACAACTCAGAATCTTGTGTTGCGGATTCTTTACCTTCTTCAACACTAACAACATCTATATCATTCTACACCTCCTCCAAAATAATTTCTTTTTCTGGACACGATGATATATTTTCTACCTGACTCTCTTCAACTATTTTATCACACTTCTCCATACGAGAATCAGAATCTGATTTCTTCAATCTCTCTATTAAACTTTTCATCGAATCAAAAACTTCATCTGTATCGAGATTCTCCTTAACAGGTTGACTCTGCTGGTAGAGTTGTGGCTGATAGTATGGATGATAGTAGGGCAGTGGTGGATAGTAGGGTTGATGGTAGGATTGTGGTTCATAGTAAATGGGGCTTTGGTGGTATTGACATAATCCATATTGGTAGTATTGATGTGATACGTTCCAAGGTCGTACATCATAAGTAGCTCTTCGGGTTTCTTCTTCAAGCCATCGTTGTTTTGCACGCTCGTTAGATTTATTAACTATATCTAGCGTGTTTTTGAGTTTTTTGAGAGCGATAGCGAGATCGCGACTTTGATTACCCTTATCGCCGGCCATTGAAACAAGAAAAGAAAAAAAAATTGTTTTTTGCGATGAACAGTAACTGCGACGGATGAACAGTAACTTCCGACGATGAACAGTAACTTCTGCGCGTATCTGACGGTGAACAGTAACTTCTGACGCGTTTCTGATGGTGAACAGTAGCGATGAACAGTAATTTTTTATTTTTTAAAGAAAGATATCAAAATTCAAACGTGGGAGAGACCCAACTAATCAGAATTAAGATATGGTGGATAGATTATCAAAATACCAAACGTGGGAGAAACCCAACTAATTGGAATTATGATAGATTGGATCGATTGCTCTGATACCAATTGATGAGGATCAAAGGATCCGTTGGAAGACAAACGCTCTTCGCAACAAATAATTAAAACATAAACGTGCTTTAATGAAACTAATATTCACGCAAATAAGAACGAGAATATTAAAGCTAGAACGAAACAATCGTTAAAAGAATGAAAATTAATATTATTGTGAAAGATAGGTAGCTAATCCCACGTTACATATATGAGGGATATATATAATAAGCAAAACAAGACTCTTAACCGACTAGGAAACTAAGAAAACGTATAGGATTTAGATTATGGACTCCAAATAGACCTATGACTCTAAATATTTAATATAAGGAAACAATATATTTTAAACTAATAAATAAACATAATAAAGAAACTAAATATATTATGCTTTGTCTCCAACTGAGATCGGTTCCACATCAGTCTTCTCCACTTGAAAAGAACTCGCCCTCGAGTTCCAACTCAAACAAGACGATATACCCGGATCAAAGATAAACCACTCAATGACAACTCGGTGAGCAGCGCAACTCACATAAAAGGATATGCCCGGGTCAAATATAAAAACACCAATTACAAATTCATCATTGCCATTCCAAATAAGTTTGCGAGAACCTCTTGAAAAATTCGTATCCTCTAAAACCCTTTGACCCTTCTCCCTTTCTTGAAAAGAACTCGACCTCGAGTTCTCAATGCTCGACTTGGACACGAACAAATCTCTTTTACTAATTCTCTTACTTGCATATATGGAATTATTCAAAGAAGCAAAAGATATTTTCTTGTCTTCGCCATCTTTAGATACGATTACAGCTTCATCTTTATCAGGGATGCTTTCAGAACCCGCGACTACTTTAGATAGTGTTAAATCCTCATCTTTTAAACCAAGGCCTAACAACTCAGAATCTTGTGTTGCAGATTCTTTACCTTCTTCAACACTAACAACATCTATATCATTCTGCACCTCCTCCAAAATAATTTCTTTTTCTGGACACGATGATATATTTTCTGCCTGACTCTCTTCAACTATTTTATCACACTTCTCCATACGAGAATCAGAATCTGATTTCTTCAATCTCTCTATTAAACTTTTCATCGAATCAAAAACTTCATCTGTATCGAGATTCTCCTTAACAGGTTGACTCTGCTGGTAGAGTTGTGGCTGATAGTATGGATGATAGTAGGGCAGTGGTGGATAGTAGGGTTGATGGTAGGATTGTGGTTCATAGTAAATGGGGCTTTGGTGGTATTGACATAATCCATATTGGTAGTATTGATGTGATACGTTCCAAGGTCGTACATCATAAGTAGCTCTTCGGGTTTCTTCTTCAAGCCATCGTTGTTTTGCACGCTCGTTAGATTTATTAACTATATCTAGCGTGTTTTTGAGTTTTTTGAGAGCGATAGCGAGATCGCGACTTTGATTACCCTTATCGCCGGCCATTGAAACAAGAAAAGAAAAAAAAATTTGTTTTTTGCGATGAACAGTAACTGCGACGGATGAACAGTAACTTCCGACGATGAACAGTACTTCTGCGCGTATCTGACGGTGAACAGTAACTTCTGACGCGTTTCTGATGGTGACCAGTAGCGATGAACAGTACTTTTTTATTTTTTAAAGAAAGATATCAAAATTCAAACGTGGGAGAGATCCAACTAATCAGAATTAAGATATGGTGGATAGATTATCAAAATACCAAACGTGGGAGAAACCCAACTAATTGGAATTATGATAGATTGGATCGATTGCTCTGATACCAATTGATGAGGATTAAAGGATCCGTTGGAAGACAAACGCTCTTCGCAACAAATAATTAAAACATAAACGTGCTTTAATGAAACTAATATTCACGCAAATAAGAACGAGAATATTAAAGCTAGAACGAAACAATCGTTAAAAGAATGAAAATTAATATTATTGTGAAAGATAGGTAGCTAATCCCACGTTACATATATGAGGGATATATATAATAAGCAAAACAAGACTCTTAACCGACTAGGAAACTAAGAAAACGTATAGGATTTAGATTATGGACTCCAACTAGACCTATGACTCTAAATATTTAATATAAGGAAACAATATATTTTAAACTAATAAATAAACATAATAAAGAAACTAAATATATTATGCTTTGTCTCCAACTGAGATCGGTTCCACAAATGATACTCCACTATTTCTCAAAGAAAACAAACCGCAGTTTTGAGTTTTGTATTTGGGATGATGACACTCAAGAAGACAAAGGGAAATCTAGTGGTAACTTTCACTCCATTTTTCTTACTTATTTATAGTATCAATTATTGTTTTAGAAGTTTAATATTTTAATATTCATGATAATAACCTATGTAAATCACAATGAATATAGTTCAGTTTATGGTAAAATAAATAAAAATAATAACTTTGCAGTTGTATTATGTGTAATTAGTACTTTGACCAATTAGGCTGCTTTTTTACCCATACAAAACAAGTGTTCGAAATTGTAGGATTTAGAGTGAGTTCTGAAAAATTGCTACCATCTTGAATTTAAGGTTGAAGCTGTTGGTGATACTACAACTTTGTCGTAAACATGTAGTTCAGGAGGAGCCCACTCTTATGACTCTCCGTTAGTTATTTTCAAAATAAGTTAGGAACAAGAATAAAGGTATCAATATATCGTTCCATGATGAGTAATTTAAAAGATTTTTAAGTGGCATGCTGAACCCATTTACACCAGAATCGGTTGTTTGCGGATTAATTTTTCCCTTAATAAATTAAATGCGGAATGTTCATAAACCTGCATTTGAATAGGACATGCTTGACCGGCTGGTAAGAGACCATGTAAGCATTGATCTTGAATGGTTAAGAGACTTTCCTCCTCACAAAGCCAAGTAAGCTCTTTACTAAAGATTGATACTATAATTCTATTTTGAGCGCCTTACTGAAACCCAATGTTGAAATGAATAATGCATATGCTGTTGAAACTAGCCCTTTTTATGATTTAGGGAGTATTTGTTATGAGTTTATATGTTTGTTTCTCTTTTTATAGTCTAAAATGTCATCATTCATCTACTAAATATTAATGTACAATTGACGTGTTGGTAACTTTCTAAAAGAAATTTTTTCGGTCCTCAAATATCTGACATTTCTGTCTTTTTGTGCAGAAAATAATCTTGGAGTGGATGTGGCTTTTGTGTATACGAGACAAGGGCAGATGGCATTACTTTTGTCAAGGAACCGGCCAAATCCGACAATATTTGCATTTACAAATGAGAAAAGTACACAAATGACAATTTGCTAGGTATAGTAAGGTGTCATGAAAAAATTAGGATGATAAATACTAATTTTTCATTAAATTTTTTATGTTAATGTTATCATGCATTTGATGAATGTTTGTGTTTTGTAGTTATAGTGCTCCGGAATTTGTTATTTGCCAATCCATTTGCTTGTAGTTGATCTCACTTTTTACTTTTTAGGTCGTCTTAATCTGGTATGGTGTGCCATGTACTGAGGATGAACAAAAATCTTTTCTTCTAGTTCTCCACAAAGTAGGAAAGTCAGACTGCAGAGGCATTTCAAGGAACTTTTTCAAGACATGTGCACCTTTGTAATTGATAAATACTTTCTTCGACGAATCAACCTCAATCGTCGTCTTCACTTATCAAGACTTTACGATATTGCTGATCAGGGAGTTTTTGCATCTGTAAATCGGTGTAGGCTTTTAAAGATCAATTATCATGCTTTGAATGCATAAAAGGCGGTTTGTAGACTAAAATGAATTGAAGTTGTATACACACTAGAGAGTTAAGATCTTAGTGTGGTGGTGAACTGACCAAGTATGCTATTTTCTATGGGTTTGATCCTTATAGATAAGCATATTGTTCTGTCTATTTTCTTTTCCTGTTGGTCCTGCAGGTCTAAATAGTTTATTAGTTTATTTACTTGATGACTAGAATTGATGATGCTAAGTTGATGATACTCCAACAGCAATAGAAGAATTCAATATGTTATTTGTTTATAATATCCTACGAATGATAACTATTTTTTCATTCTTTAGATGTTATTTACCGATGAATGTTATCAATAAATGTTTGAATGTTATTGGTTAACATCCATTCAGTCGATTGACATTCATCATGTATGTTATCACTTCACATCCATTCAATGAATGCTATCATTAGCATTCAATATTATCACTACATTCAAAGTGAATGTTAACATTTGAATGTTATTTGTTAACATATATTTAATAAATGTTATCCTTTAACATCAATCAATGTATGTTGTTACTTTCATAATTTTATATTAATTTATTTATTTTTTTAAATACTTCATTGTCAATATTTTGATGATAAACATCAACTTTTAATTTTTTTTTGTTTAAATTTTCGCTTAATATGTTATCATACATCTGATGAATGTTATCGTGAATCGATATTTTTATTATATGTCTGGTGAATGTTAACGTGTTGAAACTACTTTTTCGTCAGAGATTATCATATGAATAATAAATTATTAATTAGTTTATTTGTTTTTTTTAAAATGCTTCATTGCTAATATTTTTGATGATAAGCATTAACTTTTAGTGATTTTTTTTTATAATAAACACTTAATATGTTATCATAATCTGATGAATATTATCATGCTTGGAGGTTTATTATACATCTGATGAACATTAACGTGCTGAAACTGCCCTCTCTCAGAGATTATCATATGAATAATATATTTATATGAATTTATTCATTTTTTATTTTAAATATTGTTATATGAATTTATTCATTTAATTTATATTATCGTTTAACATCAATCAATGTATGTTGTCACTTAATATGTTATCATATGAATAATAATTTTAAATTAATTTATTTGTTAGTTATATTATTTTTAAATGCTTCATTGTCAATATTTTTGATGATAAGCTTCAACTTTTAGTATTATTTTAATTATCACTATCATACATTTAATGAATCTTTTCGTGCATCGAGGTTATTATTATACATCGGATGAATGTTAACGTGTTGAAACTACCCTTTCGGCAGAGATCATTATATGAATAATAAATAATAAATTTTTATTAATTTATTTGTTTTTTTATGTATAAATGCTTCATTGTTAATATTTTTGATGATAAGCAATAACTTTTAGTGATTTTTTTTTTCATAAAAATTTATCACTTAATATGTTATATACATCTGATGAATGTTATCGTGTTTCGAGGTTTATTATACATTGAATGAACGTTAACGTGCTGAAACTGCCCTGTGTAAGAGATTATCATATGAATAACATATTTATATGAATTTTTCTGTTTTTTATTCGAAATACTTCAATGTTAATATGTTTGATGATAAACATTAATTACAAGTAAAAATTTTAAACTTATCAGTTAATAAGTTCTCATACATCTATCTGATGAATGTTATTTGTTAACATATATATAATAAATGTTATTGTTTATCATCAATCAATATATGTTGTCACTTAATATGTTATCATATGAATAATAATTCTTTTTAAATGCTTCATTCAATATTTTTGACGATAAGCATCAACTTTTAGTTATAAATATATTTTTTTTAATTATCACTTACTATGTTATCATACCCATATGATGAATGTTATCGCGTATCAATGTTATTATTATACATCTGATGATGAATGGTAACGTGTTGAAACTGCTCTTTCATCAGAGATTATCATATGAATAATAAATAATTAAATTTATATTAATTTATTTGTTTTTTATTTTCTAAATGATTCATTGTTAATATTTTGATGATAAGCATTAATTTTTAGTAATTTTCTTAAAATTTATCACTTAATTTATCATACATTTGATTAATGTTATTGTGCTTTGAGGTTTATTATACATCTGATGAGGTTAAAGTGTTGAAAGTGCCCTCTCGTCAGAGATTATCTCATGAATAATATATTTGTATTAATTTATTTTATTTTTGTATTTGAATGTTTCAATGTTAATATTTTTGATGATAAACAATAATTTTTATTGAATTTTCTTTTTAAAAATTATCACTTAACTTGTTATCATACATCTGATGAATATTATTTGTTAACATACATTTACTGAATGTTATCATTTAACATCAATCAGTGTGTGTTGTCACTTAATATGTTATCATATGAATAATAATTTTGTATTTTTATTTTTATTTTAAAATGCTTCATTGTCAATATTTTTGATGATAAGCATCAATTTTTAGTAATTTTAAAAAAAATTTATCACTTAATATGCTATCATACATCTGATGAATGTTATCGTGCATCAATGTTATTATCATGAATCCGATGAATGTTAACGTGTTGAACCTGCTATTTCGTCAGAGATTATCATATGAATAAGAAATAATAAAATCTATATTAATTTCTTATTTTTTATTTTTAAATGCTTTATTGTTAATATTTTTGATGATAAGAATTTAGTGATTTTCTTGAATATTATCACTTAATATTGTTGGGGGAGAATGTGGGTTAACACGGGATTATGCTTAATGACAATACTAATCTTAACTAAATGTGATGGTAGACATCTTGACATAAATATACAAGTTCACTAATCCACCATTACTCAAGCAAAAGACCAAAACCAAATAAAGCTTCAAACGAAAAACGTAAACATGCTTAGAATAGTTGCCTCCTTCATACCCAAAAGAGTTTTGGTCACTAGAACACTAATCTTGGTTAATCACACTTAATGACACTTTAATGACGATTAAACCTTGATTAAGGATAACACATAAGTGTTATAGAAAAACATATACATCTAAAATGTATCTAGACATACTTAGGATGGTCACTAAGTCCTAACCAATAGTTCCTCCTTCCCTGTACATGTGTTGGACATTAATGTATACTTATACATTAATCTTGCAAATGCCATTTTGCAAGTAAAACTTACATAGTCTTGGTTCAATGCTATGTAATCACTATGTGTTTAATTCTAGATTAATTAGTGATCTCTTGCTAGTCATTACATGAATACTACTTGACTACTTGTTATTAATACATGTGTATTATTTGACTATGTGATAAGTGCTAAATGCTAAGTAGTTATTTAATATGTGTATGTGTAAACCTTGTCTTGCTATGGGTTACAAGTTGGATTCCACCAACTAGTATTTGGACTACTTTAGATAATACTTAAAATGTTATAATCTAGTAATCCTAAAATACAATGAATAATTAACACACATAGGTTTACTTAAGTCTAAAATTGAGTTTATGAATAAGTTTAAACTTGATTTAACTTGATGTCTTGCAACATGCTTAATTGTTCTTACTTGCTTAAATTGTCAAGACATCATTAACACACTTGATTGATTACAAACAAGTTCAAATTTGAATACTAGCATGCTTTGTGATTAAAGTGGGTTGTTATCATCAATGACATGTTAACCAACCAATAGGGATTTAGCAAATGTGTTAATTACAAATAAATGATTATGACAAAACTGAGATTGCCTTAAATGATTATCATGACTTGTATCCAAGAATGTTAGAATTTCCACTTTGAGAACGTCAAGTCACTATCAAGGCAATACATCCAAGGTAAATGAACATTTAATGCATATAGTACTTGTATAGGATGTTGGGTATCTTTTGCAGGTGTTAAATGAAGTAAAGAGTCCAAAGATTAATGTCCAAAACTGATTCAAACGGTTATACAACAGATAAGTATTTTGGACTGGACCACGTGCGGTCGACCCACAGTCGATCGTGGTCCAAGCCGCAGCAACGGCTATTTTTTTTTATCTCTCCATATAAATAGCAAGGCTTGGAGAACTTTGAAGACTTGGACATCTTTGCATCTACAACTCAAAATCATCAGAGAATCACAAGATCATAACACTCATACATATTTTGTGATTAGCAAGAGAAGTTGTGATGCCCCGTACAAAACCATCGTGTACGAATCACCAATAACAGGATCATTACAAGGTCAAACTATATGATGTTTCAAAAGAGTTTGCATTCATGATAGAAGGTGACGTCATAACTAACATCAAATGTTTTACAACCAAATGTATACTTCTATGAATAGAAGCAAAGTTAATAGTACGTGACCCTTAGGTCGTTACAAATTATTGTTTCAAAAGTAATAAAGTTTGAATGCAAATAAACGTTTTATGCGGTGATAACTCTAGTAAGCGCAGCGGAGTCTACAAGGCATGACTAGTACAACAGCGGAAGCAAGCAACCTTAAGCACCTGAGAAAAACATGCTTAAAAACGTCAACACAAAGGTTGGTGAGCTATAATTTAAGTATAACAGTAATGTAAGGTAGACCACGAGATTTCAGTGCTTCAAAAAGCGTTTCAAAACAGTATGAAAAGTATATGTTTAACCGTGGGCACTTGGTAACTAACTTAACGTTTATAACCCCCTGAAAGTACACTTGGCGAGTGCGTATGTTTACGAAGTATTAAACACCCGTTAAATGCTAGCGCGACTAGCCCGAGTGGGGATGTCAAACCCTATGGATCCATATTTAAGATTCGCGTTCACCGGTTCAAAGACCAATGACTAAACGTTACCGAGCTAAGGGGAAAGTTTATGCCGTTGTATAACCCACACATATATAAAGTTTAAGTACTCGTGCCTAGTATGTAAAACTTAAAACGCACATGTATTCTCAGACCCAAATAGTTAAAGTAAAAAGGGATGCTATAACTCACAGTGAAAACGTAGTAGTAAAGTTGACTCGGGAAAAGTAAGCAAGTATGTAGGTCTGGAAAGTCCTCAACCTAAGTCAAAAGTTACTAAGTCAGTAAATCGTCCCATTAGGTTTAAATGTATGTAAATTAGGTCTTAAGTATCATCATCATTCATCATCAAACAAAAAGTGTAAAGTAAGTTTCATTCAAGAAAAGAGTTTAAAACAAAGGATGACTTCGATCAGTCACCACGGCCTATATACCTACTGAAATGAGGTGAGACCAGTGGCCATGGATCCGTATATGAGTCCTTTAGTTGCTGTAAAAATTCCAGAACCAAACTCGTCTTCGTTTGACTGTGTCAATGGTTTAAGTGCGAGTAGGTCAGAATTTTCAGCACAACGTTAAAAGGACATAGTGACGTTCGGAGGGCCATAGATCTTAAACCGTAACTTGGATTAAGACGAGTCTTAAATGAAATATTATCTACTCAAACAGAGATAACTGAAAATCAACTTTACAGTAGCCCAAGTTGTAGAGACCCGTCCTAATCCATCTGGACGAAGTCCATATCGATTACAAACGATTCACAATAGTTGATTACATCGCGAGGTACTTGACCTCTATATGATACATTTTACAAACATTGCATTCATTTTTAAAAGACAAATTTTCTTTACATTGAAAGTTGACGGCATGCATACCATTTCATAATATATCCAACTATAATTGACTTAATAATAATCTTGATGAACTCAACGACTCGAATGCAACGTCTTTTGAAATATGCCGTGAATGACTCCAAGTAATATCTTTAAAATGAGCAAATGCACAGCGGAAGATTTCTTTCATACCTGAGAATAAACATGCTTTAAAGTGTCAACCAAAAGGTTGGTGAGTTCATTAGTTTAACATAAATAATCATTTCCATCATTTTAATAGACCACAAGAATTTCATTTCCAGTTCTCATAAATATACGTCTCATGCATAGAGACAAAAATCATTCATATGGTGAACACCTGGTAACCGACATTAACAAGATGCATATAAGAATATCCCCTATCATTTCGGAAAATCCTTCAGACATGATATAAAACAACATCGAAGTACTAAAGCATCCGCTACAATGGATGGGGTTCGTTAGGCCCAATAGATCTATCTTTAGGATTCGCGTCAATTAGGCGTGCACTAATTCTCAAAATTAGTGATGTTCCCTAATTCTTAGGTTACCAAGCAAAAAGGGGCATATTCGGCTTCGATCATTCAACCATATAATGTAGTTTCGATTACTTGTGTCTATTTCGTAAAATATTTATAAAAAATTGTGCATGTATTCTCAGCCCAAAAAATATAAAGGGTAAAAAGGCAAATGAAACTCACCTAATGTATTTTGTAGTAAAAATATATATGACTATATTGAACGATGCAGGGTTGGCCTTGGATTCACGAACCTATATCAAGTATATATATTAACACATAATATTAATCAACTAAGTTTATAGATCTTATAATGTATTATAATTAATATCTTTGTATATAATTATATTAATTCTTATAATATAATATATTATATATATATGATATATAATTTAATTAATGTTATGATAATATATTAGTCAATATATTAAAACATAGTATTTTGTAATATTATTTATATTTATATTATATGTAATAATTATATTTTATATAAAGAATATTTGTTGTAATAATAATAATAATACTAGTAGTAATATTAGTAATACAAATAATGATAATAATAATAATAATAATAATAATAATAATAATAATAATAATAATAATAATAATAATGTTAAAAATAATAATTTTAGTATTAAAAATAATAATGATGATTATAATAATAATAATTATCATAATATTCATAAAATTAATAACAATAGTAATATTTATAAAAATAATAGTAATGTTCATAAAAATAATATAATAATAATAATAATAATATTTATAATAATAATAACAAAAATATTAATTTTAATAATAATGATAAAGATAATAGTTTTAATAATATTAGTTATATTAATATGTATTTAGTAAATTAGTAATAATAATCTTAATAATGATAATGATTAATAACAATGATAATAAAAAAAATATATGATGTTTTTAATAATAATGATATTTATAATAAAAGATAGTTTTAATGATATAATAGTAATAATAATAATTTCGATAATAATAATAATAATAATAATAATAATAAGTGTTAGAATAATATAATTAATAATAATAATTATACCTAAATAAAAAGTGCTACTCGTTTGGCAGATCCCAAATCAGATCGAGAATTAGCAAAAACCATACGCAGAGAAAGAAAATTTTTGTCGTCATACAATCGATTAATAATCATCTTCATCGCGATTATCCTTACCATCTTAATCTATTCTTCACTTCCGTATCTTAATCATCATCAATCAAACACCCAATTCCTATCGGTATAGCTACAGGTTCGAATTTTAGTTAAAATTTCCCGTGAGTTCGTATGATTTTGTGTAAACCCTAAACGTAATTTATTATGAATTTGTTTGTAGTTAAGGTTTTTAAGTGGGTTCAGTTGAATGACAGGTGCATCGAACTATTTCATAGTAGAGGGATTTGTTTTGATGCTCGTAATGAAGACTTCGATAGTACATAGTTTGATCCACCCCTAATTGTCGCCATCTTGTACAGGTATTGCCAAAATCTTAACTAATTAAATCATTTCCATAATTGTAAACTCTGATTGATATCTAAGTTTAGTTATCATTCAATTACCCATGATTCGAGAAAAAAATAACTCTGTATGTGCAGAATCAAAATCGAGGTTATGTCATCATATATTTCCAGGTTTGATGGGTGAGGTTCTCTAAAATTCTATGTTACTTATCTATTAAAATTCATATATGTATATCGTTATAAAGTGAAGTTGTATAACAGCAGCTAAAGGTTAGCATAATAGCAGTCTTTTCTGGGTTTAAAAAGGATTACGAGTATGAAGATAAATTGTAGGTGATTGAGGGTGGTTTTGGTTTGAAGTTGAATAGATTACAGAAAGGCAAGCAGGTAAGATTATGTTGTGGTGTTTTAAGGTGGTAATAGGCTGTAAACAAAAAGTAGAATAGCAGTTGCATTTGCTGCAGTACACAGGAAAAATATTGTGTAGTAGATGGTGATGTGGGTGTGTGTATATACATAGTCATATTAATTAGGTTGCAGCTGAGAAACCAAATCCAATGATAGTTTTAAAAGCGTGCGAGTTATTATGAGCAGAACCTGAGGATGCAGTCCATGTAGGTGATGACCGTAGAGACGATATATAAGATGCCCAAGATGCGGCCGTGATGCTTGGCTTTGGGGAAGCGACGTTCGTTCCTTCAAAGAGGTAAACCGTACGTACCATAGAAGTGTTAAAATGGGTTGGTCTGTTGGATTTTTGATTGATTGTCAAAATGGGTTTGGGTTAAATATGGGTAATTGTTATGCTTGGTTAAACAAGTTGATTCTTTGGCCATGTTTGACTTAGATGCTCGTTATCAATGTAACAATTGATAAACGACTTTGGTTTGGTCTAGTATTTTATGAGTTTAATAAATCTTGGATCCTTATAATCAACCTCACTAATTTATGTATAAGGCCGAAATATTATAAAGCTGATGAGAGGCTTTTATCTGTTATTGCAGATAGAGGTCGTGTTTGAAACAAAAGTATATATAGTAGAAGATGTTGACTACCGAATGATGATGAGGATGGGTTGAGATGGTGGTTGCCGATCAAAAGAGAAGAAGAAAAACAAGTGGTGATATCTCTACCTATGTATGTGTTATATATTTATGTGTATTAAGAGATAGGATAATGACATGAAACAGAAAGCCAAAGGTTTGTTTTGATTGATTGAACTATATTTGTATATATCTAAGATATGCATAATATAGAAAAGATATTTGATAAGGCTAAAAAGGAACATATATTTCATAGCAAAATCCCCCAAGAAAGACAAGATTTTAGTTGCAATTGTTCCATTTTCAAGTAATATTCGTTTATTTTAAATAAGTGCGAAGACAAAAGGCGAAAACGACGAATTGAAGACACAAACGTCCAAAAAGCTCAAAAGTACAAGATACAATCAAAAAGGTTCAAATTATTGATGAGGAACGTCTAAAAATGACAAGAGTACAAGTTACAAAACGCAAAGTACAAAATATAAAATTGTACGCAAGGACGTTCGAAAATCCGGAACCGGGACCAGAGTCAACTCTCAACGCTCGACGCAACGGTGTAAAAATTACGAGTCAACTATGCACAAGAATAAAATATAATGTTTAAATAATTCATAATAAGAATAATATTAAATAATAAAAAGTTGTTAATTGAGCATAGTTCAGGGGTCATAAGTGAAAATTCAATTTCTAAATTCGCCTATAAAAGGCTTTGTAATCGTAATGTAAAAACACACCTTTTTCTATCTTTTTCTTATTTATCAATATCAATTATCAATATCTATATTCTATATCTCTATCATAATGTTAACTTAATAAGATATAACAATAATCTTAATTTTAATTTTAAATTATGATAATAATATGATTTATGATAGAGATCGTTTGAGTGTGTAAGTCGAAATTCTGTCCGTGTAACGCTACGCTATTTTTAATCATTGTAAGTTATGTTCAACCTTTTTACATTAATGTATCGTAACTAAGTTATTATTATGCTTATTTGAGCCGAAGTAATCGTAATGTTGGGCTAAAATATTAAGAAGGGGTTATTGAACTTTGGACCATAATTAAGGTTTGGGCAAAAGACCGACACTTGTGGAAATTGAACTATTGACTATTAATAGATGGGGGGTATTGTCTAATTGAGTGACAACTCATTGGAGTCTGTCGAACCTATCTTCAAATTAATTAACCTAATAATTAATAATGATTATGGTTGTCCTATTTAGTGATGTTCATATGGAATCTGTTATAATCATTTAATTAATCAATTGGGTTGGGTAATTGATTATTCATTCTGATCAAGTGGATGAATTAATATTCATAAACTAATTAAAATAGGGGTGGATTACATACAGTGATAACTGGTGTAATTGTTGACAGAAGTGATAACTGCGTCACAGTTTAAATCCTTAATCAGTTGGAATATTTGACTTCGGGTATAAGGGTAATTTGACGAGGATACTCGCACTTTATATTTATGACCGATGGACTATTATGGACAAAAACCAGATAGACGTATCAAATAAACCAGGACAAAGGACAATTAACCCATGGTAATAAATTAAAATCAACACGTCAAACATCATGATTACGGAAGTTTAAATAAGCATAATTCTTTTATTATATTTCTCATCGTATCTTTATTTACTGTCATTTTATTACTAGCAATTTTATTTACTGTCATTTTATTTATTGTCATTATTTTACGCACTTTAATTATCGTCATTTATCTTTACGCTTAAAATATAGAATCGACAAACCGGTCATTAAACGGTAAAACCCCCCTTTTATAATAATATTACTACTTATATAATTATATATATTTTATATAAATATAGTTAAAAATATAGTAAGTATCACCAGCTCCCTGTGGAACGAACCGGACTTACTAAAAACTACACTACTCTACGATTAGGTACACTGCCTATAGTGTTGTAGCAAGGTTTAGGTATATCCCATCCGTAAATTAATAAAACTTGTGTCATATTTTGTAGTATTTTGTATTAAAAATAATACTATTTCGTACCCTCACGCTACATCATCAAGTTTTTGGCGCCGCTGCCGGGGACGCTGAAAAACGCTATATTTTATTAAAACTATATTTTTGTAAAAATATATAATTTCTTATTTTGTAAAAATATTTTGTATTTATAATAAGTGTTAAAAAGTAATTAGAAAAAAAAAGATAAAACTGCTCGAGACAGCAATAATTGATAAAATGTGCGTGTATTGTGAATTCCCAAAAGCTGTTGACAGCACGCCCTTTTTGAATTGTGTGTAGTTCCTTTTAGATTCCATATTGCATATATGTAACAAAAGTCATTGAAAATGTATGCACTCTTGTCCACTTCTGTTTGTTTTAATATGGTCCTATTTATTTGGACCGAACATTGACCTTAACAAAAGTCATTAATATGGTCCTATATACTACATGGTTGAGATAACAGGTAGTGCGGAGTGGGGTCGGCAAAAAGAGTTCGATTAAATGAATTTTTTTTTTTTGCTCAAAAAAGAAACCTGACAAGTTAGCCCATATTTGTGTACTGGTTTACGTGGTTTGATAAAAGAAAAACGGTCTGATTAGTAGGACTCTTTAATATTTAGTTAATTAAATTAGAATAGGATAAATAACTAGTATTTAAGTTATTAAAATATAGTATTAGTTTTTAAGTATTTAAGTTTTACGCTTAAGTTTTAGGTATTAGTTTTAGCCGTAAATTTTCCTTTAGAATCTAATTCCTTAGAATTGTATTTTAGTGCCTTTTTAAGTAATTGCCGTTTTCCGAATAGAATTCCTTTTAAGCCTTAATACTTTTAGGCGCAACTTTTTAGAATTAATTTTTAGACTTTTAAGTTTCGACGTTTTTCTTTCTTATTTTTATTTTTCGACGCGCAATCTTTTTCTTTCTTATTTCTCGACGCTCTAGTTTTTAGGACTTAGATTTTTTTTCTACTTCTTCTCTAAATTTCTTAAAATTACGAAAATTTATTTTAAGTGGTTAAATTGATAGACATCAAAATTTTCTGGTTCGTAGTAATAGTTGGATTTGTACGTGGACCGGGTTATTGGAGCCAAACAGTACTCAATTATATTGAGACCAAACGAATCCTGCCCCTCTGCTGCATCTTTTGGCTATTCGAAACGTGGGCAAAATCAGAAAAGTCTATTGATTGGACAACTTATATAAGTTTTTCTTATTTTTATAACTAATAGGATATTCTGTGAATGCACCGAGCAAAACGTTCACCACCTTTCATACGTTCACCACCTGTAACTCGATCAAGACATCTAGCAAATATTGTCGCCGTTGATTTTTCTTTAGAATCGTCATCTAGTCGAACAAGAACTCCAACTCAAATTTCCGATAATCCATCTTTTGAACCCGACTTCACAATTAAGAACCCGGAGCATATTCAAGGACAATTCCAAGATCCTGAACCACTAATTATTCCTCCTGAGCCACAAACCATTAAATCAGAATCCTCTAGTGATTCGTATTCAACAAATTCAATTATGGAAGTAACGGAACCTCTAAGTATGGAAGATCGAATGAGAGCCACACGCACGGGCCAAGGTCACGCCATTATTAAGCCAGAAGTTAATGCGCCAGATTATGAAATCAAAGGACAAATTCTACACATGGTAACTAACCAATGCCAATTCAGTGGTGCACCGAATGAAGATCCTAACGAACACCTTCGTACGTTTAAAAGAATTTGTACACTATTCAAAATCCGAGAAGTGGAAGATGAGCAGATCTATCTCATGTTGTTTCCCTGGACTTTAAAGGGAGAAGCCAAAGATTGGTTAGAATCGTTACCTGAAGGGGCGATTGATACATGGGATGTTCTAGTTGAAAAATTTCTTAAACAATTCTTTCCGGCATCTAAAGCCGTGAGACTTCAAGGAGAAATTGTTACGTTCACACAAAAGCCAAATGAAACATTATATGAGGCGTGGACAAGATTCGGAAGGATGTTGAGAGGATGTCCTCAACACGGTTTAGACACTTATCATATAGTACAAATATTCTATCAAGGTGTCAACGTTGCTACACGAAAAGACATCGACATAACAGCTGGTGGTTCCATTATGAAGAAAACCGCAACTGAAGCTTACAAGATCATTGATAGCACAGCCTCCCACTCACATGAGTGGCATCAAGAAAAAGATATCTTTCGATCATCTAAAGTGGTTAGAGCCGATTCTAGCCATGACTTTGATTCCGTTTCCGCAAAAATAGATGCTTTCGAAAGACGAATGGAAAAGATGAATAAAGATATTCACGCAATACGAATCAGTTGTGAGCAATGCGGTGGACCACACTTATTGAAAGATTGTCACATTGAACCAACATTGGAACAACGAGAGAATGTTTCCTATATGAACCAAAGGCCTGGAAATAATTATCAAAATAATTATCAACCGCCAAAGCTAAACTTCAATCGAAATCAAAACATTCTTTACAATCCAAAAGGACCCGAAAATAACTGGTACAACCAACAAGGTCCGAATAACCAACCAACTCAAAACAACACTTTCAATCCACAAAGACATGGCTTGTATAAACCACCACAACAAACCGAAGAGAAAAAGCCAAATCTAGAAGAAATAATGGCAAAGCTAGTTGAATCTCAAACACAATTTATTACATCTCAAACTCAAACAAACGAAAGGTTTGATCAGTCATTAAGAACTCAACAAGCTTCCATTTTGAATCTAGAAAAACACGTAGGTACTCTTGCTAGCATGATGAGTGAAAGGGAACAAGGAAAGCTACCGAGTAATACTGAAGTAAATCCTCGAAATGAGAATGTTAATATGGTTTCAACAAATTCTGAAAAACCAGCTCCAGAAGATGGGAAGGTTTTAGATGAGAGTAACAATGAAGAAGTTACACCACCACCACCCGAGTATGTAAAGCCAATGGTGGCACCATACAAACCACCCATCCCGTTTCCAAGAAAAGGAGTTGAGTATGAGCAAGTGATAGGTAATAAAGATTGTGATACCTCTGGAAAGAAGAAGAAGAAAAAGAATAAGAAAGTGCAAGAAACAAAAGCCGTAAATATAAACCCGGTGAAGACAGTTCCACCAAAACCTCCACCTAGGGTAGGTGATCCGGGTGAATTTATTGTTCCTTGTCTACTTAGTGATTGTGTCATGTATAATGCACTAGCAGATTTAGGTGCAAGTGTGAGTGTTATGTCTCTTTCATTATATAAGAGATTAGGAGTAGGTGAGTTAAGTCCAACGGATATGAGTGTTCGACTCTTTGATCAAACCATTAAGCACCCAGTTGGAATTGCTGACAACCTACCCATTCAAGTAGGTAATTTAACCTTTCTAGTCGAATTTATTGTCATTGACATAGAAGAGGACCCAAACATTCCTCTAATTTTAGGTCGACCATTCTTTGCGTCCACCGGGGCGTTATTTGATGTAGGAAATGGAAGAATGACACTTAAAAGTGGTGACAAATCTATCACCTTTATGATTCGAAAGTCTAAATCTCCACCAACCAAAACCGTTGAACCAGAAAAAATGATTGGTAAGAACCATGTTGTTTTACCAACTCCAAAGGTAGTGCTTAACAATAATGAAACTCCTAAGTGTGGGGAAAATGAAGTAACACCTAATGATGACATGATAACAAAGAACCCCGTTGTTGATACGAAATTAAATGATCCCGTTATTAATAGTTCAATGAAGAAACTTTTTAAACGGGCTATCGATGCTAGAAGTAAGGGGAACTTTAAGTTATGTAACCGGTTAGTATCCAATCTGTCGCCTAAAGAAAAGGCGAAACTAGTTGAATTATGGGATTTCACAGAAGAAGCTAGGCAATGGCTTAAAGAAAAAGTCACAGATAGGCAAGTTGATTATGGACCAAGAGAAATTGACAATGAAGTTAATCACAATTTCAACACCACAGCTACCTAAGTGTGGGGAGATTCAAGTGTTCTAAAAAGAAAATGCTATCTAGAGTTAGTTGTTCTGTTCTCGTGTAGTTCTGAGAATGGAATCCGAGTGGTCTTTTCCACTAGCAGACACTAAAGAACTAGTTTTCTCCCTCCATTCTGAATTTTTGTTTTGTAGGTTTTATATAAAATTAATATGTTTTTTTTTAATTTAAGTTTTGTGTGAATTTTAAAAACAAAATTTACTTTAATTCATTAAGTTGAAAAAAATGATTTCTAAAATTCGTCGTGAGTTGAAGACTAGGTCATTAAGCCGAAATTACTTTACCCGAGGGCGGGGCGACAAATTTTGTTATCATTATTTTTAATTTTATTGATTTAAAGTATGCCAAAAATATTATACTTTATAAATTTTTGAAAAGTGGGGTTATAAACCAAACTTCAAAAATATATATATATATATATATATATATATATGTTTGTATTTTATCTTATGTACAAAACAGGGTAAAACAATGCACTTTCAAAGACTGTCATTAAAGTTCAGCAAAAGGTACTAATTTTGACGACAAGACACAAAACAACAAATATGATATAACAAATGAAGGAATGAACGATGAGGCGCCATCTATCATTCGACGAGCTTTGTAATTACAAACTCGGTATTTTTAATCACTTTTCTACGCTAATCACCCTCATGAATTTAAATTATAGTCTGATTTCATGCAAATGAGGGCATTGCATGATCTTAAGTGTGGGGAAGGGTTATAAATTCTCTCAGGTTTATACTTGGTTTATTTGCCAAATTTTGTGAAAATTTGAAAAAATTTTCAACTAAATGAAGTCAAAATCATGTTTATACATATTTATGAACGGTGAAAACTAGGTGATAATACCGAAATTATCGTTACATCGGAAAGGACATAAATTGAGAAACAACCTAAAATGCTTGAATTCATTTAAAATGGAATAAAGGAGAATAAAAAGGCAAAGAAAGAAACTAAGTGTGGGGAGAATGTACCAAGTTATTCAATTAAAAACTATCTATCACATATCTTTGTACAAGATTATTGCAGGTACTTTTGTTTTGGATGATACTAATCAGTTTTACCCGGTTTACTGTAATATATTTGAAAGAAAGATGGATCTACACGATGAATCAATTCCATCATTAAAAGGAAGTAAAGTCTTCCGAAAAAGACACGTGCTTCTTGATTTAGGTCAAGAAGTTGTCGTCCAGACCAGCTGTAGGTTGACGAAAAATCTAGAAAAGTCATCTCTAAAATCAGCAGGAAATCCACGGACCTCAGCATCAAACAGGGTCGCCATGTGGTCAGATTTATCCTAACCATGAGAAGGATTTATCTCGTACAATGGGGGGGGCACCGTGCAAATTAGCTTGATAAGACTAATGAATCAGATCCCCAGAAAGGATAATCTCCTTAAAGATTAAAAATCAGCTTTTAAGACTGATATTACTCAATCCTTGAGATTGACCTTAAAGATTGAGAATTCAAACTCATGGAATTCAATGATATCTAAACTCGAGCTTGAACGAGAAAATATTTTGATCAAAATTACAAACCGATTTGTTTTCTGAAAACCCATTTTCAATGCGTTCATTACCATTGAACGTAAAATCCTAGGAATTCATCTGGAATTCATTAGGTCACCTGAACCAAATCGGGTGTCAACCGTAAGAACGGTGGTTGCATAGCATGGTCGGAGACAGGACCTTGTGCCAGACCGAAAAATCATAGGATGATCTTTACTATTGCTCCTACCAAGGATAGTACTAGCATCCGACACGTCAAAAGACCATAATCATCTGCATGTCATGGGACATTGCCTTAACAGTTTCTTGTTCATCGCTTTCCTTTACAACCGGACGGTAGTTTACCGAAAGGTAATATACGGAACAAGTAAACTGGATGTGTGCTTTCCGATACAGAGATAGCAGTGGATTACACGAACCTAAAAGTTTTTAGCCAAAATATTGATCCACAAATATATTTTGCAACAACGAATGGTGGGTCAAATCAGAAAACCTATCTAGGGTAAAATCTAAATTGAATTTTCAAAAGATCAAATGTTTTCATAAAGATCCAATTTCCTTAAGGATCTACATTTTTATAGTCATGTGGGACTGTAAACCGCCTTTCAAATGTGCACTTTGCTTTGGAAACCGAAAGTAAATCGGCTATTTGATTGCAAGTGTCGTTGACCTGAACCCGAGGCAACTGTGGATGGCACAACCACCTTCAACCATGGTTCTATCGTTACTATCATTGTTTATGCCGCTCTATCAAAATCACTGATGTACAAAGTGTGAAGAATAAAGAAGTGATTCGTGTGATTTGTATTATCTTATTTCAAGACTGTATTGCTTGAGGACAAGCAACGCTCAAGTGTGGGGATATTGATAAGGCTAAAAAGGAACATATATTTCATAGCAAAATCCCCCAAGAAAGACAAGATTTTAGTTGCAATTGTTCCATTTTCAAGTAATATTCGTTTATTTTAAATAAGTGCGAAGACAAAAGGCGAAAATGACGAATTGAAGACACAAAGGTCCAAAAAGCTCAAAAGTACAAGATACAATCAAAAAGGTTCAAATTATTGATGAGGAACGTCTAAAAATGACAAGAGTACAAGTTACAAAACGCAAAGTACAAAATATAAAATTGTACGCAAGGACGTTCGAAAATCCGGAACCGGGACCAGAGTCAACTCTCAACGCTCGACGCAACGGTGTAAAAATTACGAGTCAACTATGCACAAGAATAAAATATAATGTTTAAATAATTCATAATAAGAATAATATTAAATAATAAAAAGTTGTTAATTGAGCATAGTTCAGGGGTCATAAGTGAAAATTCAATTTCTAAATTCGCCTATAAAAGGCTTTGTAATCGTAATGTAAAAACACACCTTTTTCTATCTTTTTCTTATTTATCAATATCAATTATCAATATCTATATTCTATATCTCTATCATAATGTTAACTTAATAAGATATAACAATAATCTTAATTTTAATTTTAAATTATGATAATAATAAGATTTATGATAGAGATCGTTTGAGTGTGTAAGTCGAAATTCTGTCCGTGTAACGCTACGCTATTTTTAATCATTGTAAGTTATGTTCAACCTTTTTACATTAATGTATCGTAACTAAGTTATTATTATGCTTATTTGAGCCGAAGTAATCGTAATGTTGGGCTAAAATATTAAGAAGGGGTTATTGAACTTTGGACCATAATTAAGGTTTGGGCAAAAGACCGACACTTGTGGAAATTGAACTATTGACTATTAATAGATGGGGGGTATTGTCTAATTGAGTGACAACTCATTGGAGTCTGTCGAACCTATCTTCAAATTAATTAACCTAATAATTAATAATGATTATGGTTGTCCTATTTAGTGATGTTCATATGGAATCTGTTATAATCATTTAATTAATCAATTGGGTTGGGTAATTGATTATTCATTCTGATCAAGTGGATGAATTAATATTCATAAACTAATTAAAATAGGGGTGGATTACATACAGTGATAACTGGTGTAATTGTTGACAGAAGTGATAACTGCGTCACAGTTTAAATCCTTAATCAGTTGGAATATTTGACTTCGGGTATAAGGGTAATTTGACGAGGATACTCGCACTTTATATTTATGACCGATGGACTATTATGGACAAAAACCAGATAGACGTATCAAATAAACCAGGACAAAGGACAATTAACCCATGGTAATAAATTAAAATCAACACGTCAAACATCATGATTACGGAAGTTTAAATAAGCATAATTCTTTTATTATATTTCTCATCGTATCTTTATTTACTGTCATTTTATTACTCGCAATTTTATTTACTGTCATTTTATTTATTGTCATTATTTTACGCACTTTAATTATCGTGTAACAGACTCGTCCCACATCGGTGGGAGAGGAAAACAAAGCACTCCTTATAAGGGTGTGGATACCTCTTCTGGTATGACGCGTTTTGAGGGTGTTTACCCGAGAAGCAAATCCGTGAGGTAGAAGTGCGATCCGGGGTTGTACTCGTGCGCGGGTAGCCCGTCGGTGATCGGCTTGTGTCCAAAGCGGACAATATCATACTACGGGCTGATGGTGATGTTACTTATGGTATCAGAGCTGGGGCCCGCATCGATGTGCACTGCGGGGACGCAGTGTCCCGAAGGGGGGGAGAGTTGTAACAGACTCGTCCCACATCGGTGGGAGAGGAAAACAAAGCACTCCTTATAAGGGTGTGGATACCTCTTCTGGTATGACGCGTTTTGAGGGTGTTTACCCGAGAAGCAAATCCGTGAGGTAGAAGTGCGATCCGGGGTTGTACTCGTGCGCGGGTAGCCCGTCGGTGATCGGCTTGTGTCCAAAGCGGACAATATCATACTACGGGCTGATGGTGATGTTACTTATCGTCATTTATCTTTACGCTTAAAATATAGAATCGACAAACCGGTCATTAAACGGTAAAACCCCCCTTTTATAATAATATTACTACTTATATAATTATATATATTTTATATAAATATAGTTAAAAATATAGTAAGTATCACCAGCTCCCTGTGGAACGAACCGGACTTACTAAAAACTACACTACTCTACGATTAGGTACACTGCCTATAGTGTTGTAGCAAGGTTTAGGTATATCCCATCCGTAAATTAATAAAACTTGTGTCATATTTTGTAGTATTTTGTATTAAAAATAATACTATTTCGTACCCTCACGCTACATCATCAATATTATAGATAAAGGTGTTCTAGGTCGACAGGAAGGCAGAGACTTTTGTGATTCCAATTTGCTTGTTATCTAACTTTATGTATAATTTATATAATAAAGTGTTATTAATAATGATATAATAATATTCATAAGATGTGATTGAATCAATTAAAAATAGTGTGAATCAATTAGAAATAGGAAGAAACACTACACATAATATAATATTCAATCACTTTATATGAACGTGTGATAACATTAGCCGTCGCCTTTTACGGACTGAGTTTCGGACTCTGTTTTTAATTAGTGGCGAATAAAATTAGTGGCGAATAAAAGTCTTCGGAAAAAAATCCCAAATTTTTAGATTAACTATATTTATTTATTTTGGTCAATATGGTTTAAAATTTGATCATTAACTATTAAATAAAAATTACATTAATTATTCACTCACAACCCCAAGTAAAATATAAAAAGTTTTAAAATTCAACAATTAGTTCTTAAATACATTTTCAATAAGCTTAAAATTTATAGAACTCATTTTCGGATCACCGTTTATTTTAAAATCATATAAGTTTGAATTTAACTTGCTTAATATCAATCGAAACATCAAACGAGTATTACAATTATTTAATATTTATTTATTTTAATATACATTATTATTTATATATAGATATATTTTAAATAATAATTATTATAATATCCTATTTTTATTTTATTAATTTTTAATAACAACAACATATAATACTTTAAATTATATTTTGAATTATTATTTATATATACATACACACATATCTATTTATAATTAATTGTTCGTGAATCGTCGAGAGCAGTCAAAGGTCAACTGAATATATGAACATCGTTTCAAAATTTTCTAGAGTCAACATTACATACTTTGCTTATCGTATCAAAATTATATAAAGATTAAGTTTAAATTTAGTCGGAAATTCCCGGGTCATCACAGGTGCTACCCGTTAAAGAAATTTCGTCCCGAAATTTGAGTGAGGTCATCATGGCTAACAATTAGAATGTTTTCCTGATGAATATGAGTTGATAAATAGAGTTTTTTCATTATTGAATAATATAGATAAAACAATTCGATTATTCAAAGAGTACGAATGAAGCTATCACAAAAGAGTGAAATGAATAAATACAGATTCGTCTTAAACAGTGATGTAGTCATGGTTGATTTCCGGAATTTAAGGGATTTAAAGAAAATCTTTGAAATCTAAAAGATTTGATTCTTCGGCGAATAAGGAAATTAAGATTTCTATAATTAAATACGGTGATCTGCCTCGATTACTCTGTCTGATATTCCCATTATAAATTAAACTCTTCCATTCCATTATTCTCACCATTCCTATATTTTCTTTCTTAGTTCCTACATCCAAAAGATTGTGAAAATGCTTAATCCCGTTCTAATCCTTGATATTTTCCTAATTATCATTTCTGTCCTCCTTCTTTTTAATATTCCACCAGAAAAAGTCTGTTTACTTCTACTATTTCCTTGGGTGATACTATTCTTAATTATACCGTGTCTTTATTTGCTATTCGTATTAACATCCACGGTTTGTAACCTCCGTGTTGTTATTGAGCTTTATATTTTCTCTTATATTTTGGAGCTCTTTGCCTTTTTATTCTCCTCTCGACCTCTATTAAAGCAAATAATGGTCCAGAATTCGTAAGTATGGAGTTTCAAATGAACATGACTAATGTTCTAAGCAAGAAAGAACGTAATAGCACGATCTTGATTGGTTAAGTTACCAGAATTCAAGAGAAAAGATAGAATTATCAAGAAATATGTTCTTGATGTGTTTATAGATTAGATAGAATGTAAGAGTCGTGTAACATGGCACATGATGACGGTAAGGTCTGTGAATCATCATGTTCCTTTAGAAACTCAGCATAACTTACTGTAATATAATTATGTTGATCAAGTGTCATTATATTATACTAACTCATGCTTCAGTTCCCAACACTACTTCAAAATCATTCATAATTTAAACTTGAAGGTTTACAGAATATAGAAACTAAACAGTTTTCTTTATGGTGTAATATAGATGACTTGAAAAGATAACTGATTTCAGATAAGGATATTTATGAAAATATCTTCAGAAATATCGAAGATATTTATGATGATATTTTGGAATTTCTAAGTTCGATGGTTGATGAAGAAAATTTTTTCGCAAGATTTTAACATGAATTCAGAGCAAGATATTCTCTAAAGATTTCAACGAATCCAAAATTACCTGGATTCTTTGAATATAGGGTATGGTCCTTGTATTTGTCCTTGGTCTCCTTCAGAGTTAGCTCAGTACCAAATTTTCTATCAAGCATTCCCAACATTCCATTCTTTATTATCAAACTTTTGGCCATTTAGACCATCTACAGTTTTGCTGTTTCCTCTATATTTAATGCTACCATATATGAATCATCGGTCATCAATCTGAGGTGGTTTCAAGAGAATTGTGTTTTTAGATGATTAAACGCTAATGGTAATATGGTGGAATATGAAAAGTTCCCCGGTAACGATGACGAAAGGCAAACTTATATAGTAAGGTTATAATAAGGCTAATCCGAATGAAAATTTGAAGTTGACCTGCTGGAGCTGTGATAGAATTGGCTAATTTTAAAAAGGAACTGCAAAGTTATTTTCGGTAATAACAACGCCAAAGGAGCTAGCACAGATACGTGTTAAACGTTTACTCAGGTTCCAAGAGTTTTTCAGGTGCATAACAATATGCATCAATCTTTTCTTCTGTAAATGAAGTGTGGTTGGTTCATCCTCTCGTTTGAGGTGTTTTCAAGATTCATGAAAGATTTGAACGTAAATTGTAATCGTCAAGATACAGATGGGGTTTAAGTTGAAATCAAGTGGCAAACTTGAAGATTTGTTTAGTTTCATATGTTATAATCAATATTTTAATTCATTTTAATTGTCCAATGTTATTAGTCCACAGTCGATAGTCCACAGTTAACAGTCCAATAATTCATATATAGTTTAATATATAATATTTGAATTAATTAATACGTATCGTGACCCGTGTACATGTCTCAGACTCGATCACAACTCAAATTATATATATTATTGTAGAATCAACCTCAACCCTGTATAGCTAACTCTATCATTACTGCATATAGAGTGTCTATGGTTATTCCAAATAATATATATAAATGCTTCGATATGATATGTCAAAACTTTATATACGTTTCTTGATATTTAAAATGCGTAAATAACAGTATTTAAATGACGATAAATAAAGTGCGTAAAATAAAAAAAACATAAATTTAATGACAATAAATAAAATTGCGAGAATATAAATTGCGATAAATAAATGTAATGAGGAATTAACAGTTAGCTAGGAATAGTTAGCGTGGATTCTCAACAAAATTTCTCATAGTTAATTTATTTGTTTCTAACAAATTTTATTTCTGTCCAATGTTTTCTTCATTACGCCACTTATTGGATTCTGATAGGTCAAAATCCAAATATGAAATTGAATGAAAATGGTTATTCTGCGGTAAACGGATACGTATATCTGTGGATGTAAGTAGGATAGTAAATGACTTTTGAATCAGATTCGAAGAATGTACAGTGTAACTTATTAATGTGAAATCTAAATATTTCTCGGGTATTACCTACCCGTTAAAATATTTTCACCATTAACAGTTTGTACAAAAGAATTTTTAATTACAATCTTATGAAAACATATATACATATATATTTTCTTCAGATGTAATCATGGATTTAATGAGTTAATATAATATTAATCTCATCTGATTTTCAGTTGGAACAAGAATATATAATCTCTAAAACATTAGAGATTACATAATCGCCATGTCGAACGAAGATAAATGATGTAGAACGATACATAGAACAATGATTATACTCGAGGTACAAAATGAGATGTTGAGGCATGGATTGTTGATGGTACTGATGCTGTTATTGATGGTACTGTTGGTGCCGGTGATGTTGTTGAAGCTGGTAAATTTTGCACCATATTCTCCAAATTGATTACTCGAGCGCGAAGTTCGTTGACTTCTTCTCTTACCCTTGAATGATTGACGGTTGGAACGAGCGGATGAATAAGGTTCAGAATTTGGAATATCATATAATCGTTGTGGGATATCCTGGTAATGAGGGTGAATATGGTGTTTCAGATAGGTTCGCCGGTAAGTGCTTCAGGTTCTTCACTAAGAGGTGAATTCGGTTGGTGGAAGGGATCGCCTTCTTCTCGTCTCCATTGATTAAGTCGACTACGAACACATCCTCAATTCATCCAGAACAGATGATGGCTAATTGGTTGATCCATTCTGGTCATACTGCTTTCGGAGCTCGAGTGAAAATCCATGTCGGAATAGCTGTCGGAATAACTATCGGAATCTGAGGGACTTGAACTGGTTGAGGGATTCATCTCGTACGATCAGATGAAGGATTTTCGATAAGAAATAGACTATAGGATGTAGATTAGTATCCTGCAATACATAATTTACATATGCATATAAAATACTAAAATATCATAAATTACGGAGGAATCTACAGAATCTGTCAGGCAAAGGTAACAATAACAGATACGCTAAGATATGAATTAGCAGATACGCTAAGATATGAATTTTGTCTATACACTATTCATGCAATCATTGCAGTATGATGTGTCTAGACTAAGAATGATAATCAAGTGATTCCCTAAGATTGATAAGCAGGTAATTTTCGACACGAAATAATAAGCAAAAGTTTTGACATGCAGACACGGTCGAAGTCCAGACTCACTAACGCATCTAAATAACTATCAGTTAGACACACTAATGCAAGACCTGGTTCGCTAAGGCCACCGCTCTGATACCAACTGTAGAGACCCGTCCTAATCCATCTGGACGAAGTCCATATCGATTACAAACGATTCACAATAGTTGATTACATCGCGAGGTACTTGACCTCTATATGATACATTTTACAAACATTGCATTCGTTTTTAAAAGACAAACTTTCTTTACATCGAAAGTTGATGACATGCATATCATTTCACAATATATCCAACTATAATTAACTTAATAATAATCTTGATGAACTCAATGACTCAAATGCAACGTCTTTTGAAATATGCCATGAATGACTCCAAGTAATATCTTTAGAATGAGCAAATGCACAGCGGAAGATTTCTTTCATACCTGAGAATAAACATGCTTTAAAGTGTTAACCAAAAGGTTGGTGAGTTCATTAGTTTAACATAAATAATCATTTCCATCATTTTAATAGACCACAAGAATTTCATTTCCAGTTCTCATAAATATACATCCCATGCATACAGACAAAAATCATTCATATGGTGAACACCTGGTAACCGACATTAACAAGATGCATATAAGAATATCCCCTATCATTCCGGGAAATCCTTCGGACATGATATAAAACAACATCGAAGTACTAAAGCATCCGCTACAATGGATGAGGTTCGTTAGGCCCAATAGATCTATCTTTAGGATTCGCGTCAATTAGGCGTGCACTAATTCTTAAAATTAGTGATGTTCCCTAATTCTTAGGTTACCAAGCAAAAAGGGGCATAATAATAAATAATACTAGTAGTAATATTAGTAATACAAATAATGATAATAATAATAATAATGTTAAAAATAATAATTTTAGTGTTAAAAATAATAATGATGATTAAAATAATAATAATTATCATAATATTCATAAAATTAATAACAATAGTAATATTTATAAAAATAATAGTAATGTTCATAAAAATAATAATAATAATAATAATAATAATAATAATAATAATGTTAATTTTAATAATAATGATAAAGATAATAGTTTTAATAATATTAGTTAGATTAATATGTATTTAGTAAATTAGTAATAATAATCTTAATAATGATAATGATTAATAACAATGATAATAAAAAAAATATATGATGTTTTTAATAATAATGAAATTTATAATAAAAGATACTTTTAATGATATAGTAGTAATAATAATAATTTCGATAATAATAATAATAATAATAATAATAATAATAATAATAATAATAATAATAATAAGTGTTAGAATAATATAATTAATAATAATAATTATACCTAAATAAAAAGTGCTACTTGTTTGGCAGATCCCAAATCAGATCGAGAATTAGCAAAAACCATACGCAGAGAAAGAAAATTTTTGTCGTCATACAATCGATTAATAATCATCTTCATCGCGATTATCCTTACCATCTTAATCTATTCTTCACTTCCGTATCTTAATCATCATCAATCAAACACCCAATTCCTATCGGTATAGCTACAGGTTCGAATTTTAGTTAAAATTTCCCGTGAGTTCGTATGATTTTGTGTAAACCCTAACCGTAATTTATTATGAATTTGTTTGTAGTTAAGGTTTTTAAGTGGGTTCAGTTGAATGACAGGTGCATCGAACTATTTCATAGTAGAGGGATTTGTTTTGATGCTCGTAATGAAGACTTCGATAGTACATAGTTTGATCCACCCCTAATTGTCGCCATCTTGTACAGGTATTGCCAAAATCTTAACTAATTAAATCATTTCCATAATTGTAAACTCTGATTGATATCTAAGTTTAGTTATCATTCAATTACCCATGATTCGAGAAAAAAATAACTCTGTATGTGCAGAATCAAAATCGAGGTTACGTCATCATATATTTCCAGGTTTGATGGGTGAGGTTCTGTAAAATTCTATGTTACTTATCTATTAAAATTCATATATGTATATCGTTATAAAGTGAAGCTGTATAGCAGCAGCTAAAGGTTAGCATAATAGCAGTCTTTTCTGGGTTTAAAAAGGATTATGAGTATGAAGATAAATTGTAGGTGATTGAGGGTGGTTTTGGTTTGAAGTTGAACAGATTACAGAAAGGCAAGCAGGTAAGATTATGTTGTGGTATTTTAAGGTGGTAATAGGCTGTAAACAAAAAGTAGAATAGCAATTGCATTTGCTGCAGTATACAGGAAAAATATTGTGTAGTAGATGGTGATGTGGGTGTGTGTATATACATAGTCATGATGACCAGTGTTAATTAGGTTGCAGCTGAGAAACCAAATCCAATGATAGTTTTAAAAGCGTGCGAGTTATTATGAGCAGAACCTGAGGATGCAGTCCATGTAGGTGATGACCGTAGAGATGATATATAAGATGCCCAAGATGCGGCCGTGATGCTTGGCTTTGGGGAAGCGACGTTCATTCCTTCAAAGAGGTAAACCGTACGTACCATAGAAGTGTTAAAATGGGTTGGTCTGTTGGATTTTTGATTGATTGTCAAAATGGGTTTGGGTTAAATATGGGTAATTGTTATGCTTGGTTAAACAGGTTGATTCTTTGGCCATGTTTGACTTAGATGCTCGTTATCAATGTAACAATTGATAAATGACTTTGGTTTGGTCTAGTATTTTGTGAGTTTAATAAATCTTGGATCCTTATAATCAACCTCACTAATTTATGTATAAGTCCGAAATATTATAAAGTTGATGAGAGGCTTTTATCTGTTATTGCAGATAGAGGTCGTGTTTGAAACAGAAGTATATATAGTAGAAGATGTTGAATACCGAATGATGATGAGGATGGGTTGAGATGGTGGTTGCCGATCAAAAGAGAAGAAGAAAAACAAGTGGTGATATCTCTACCTATGTATGTGTTATATATTTATGTGTATAAAGTGTTATTAATAATGATATAATAATATTCATAAGATGTGATTGAATCAATTAACAATAGTGTGAATCAATTAGAAATAGGAAGCAACACTACACAAAATATAATATTCAATCACTTTATATGAACGTGTGATAACATTAGCCATCGCCTTTTACGAACTGAGTTTCGGACTCCGTTGTTAATTAGTGGCGAATAAAAGTCTTCGGAAAAAAATCTCAAAATTTTAGATTAACTATATTTATTTATTTTGATCATTATGGTATAAAATTTGATCATTAACTATTAAATAAAAATTACATAATTATTCACTCCCAGCCCCAAGTAAAATATAAAAAGTTTTAAAATTCAACAATTAGTTCTTAAATACATTTTCAATAAGCTTAAAATTTATAGAACTCATTTTCGGATCACCGTTTATTTTAAAATCATATAAGTTTGAATTTATCTTGCTTAATATCAATCGAAACATCAAACGAATATTACAATCATTTAATATTTATTTATTTTAATATACATTATTTATATATATATATTTTTTAAATAATAATTATTATAATATCCTATTTTTATTTTATTAATTTTTAATAACAACAACATATAATACTTCAAATTATATTTTGAATTATTATTTATATATACATACACACATATCTATTTACAATTAATTATTCGTGAATCGTCGAGAGCAGTCGAAAGTCAACTGAATATATGAACATCGTTTCAAAATTTTCTAGACTCAACATTACATACTTTGCTTATCGTATCGAAATTATATAAAGATTAAGTTTAAATTTAGTCGGAAATTCCCGGGTCATCACACAGGTGGTCTGATCAGACCCGAAAAACAGTAGGTTAAGTGTTCCGGTGGGTTCTTGGTGCTTGATGCTCATCACGGTTCTCATCCTTGATGCATATAGCTTCAAGTGTACAACTCTTTGATGTGTTTGCACCATCTTAACCAAGGTTTGACCATCATAACACTTGTGTAAGTCTAAGACATGTAGCACAACTCATTTAAGTGTTGCAAGTAGTTTGATGAACCAAAGTTACATCAAGATCTTAGATCCGACACATACATGAACTCTAAAAGTAATATTGAACTACAAACTTGAAAGTAAACTAAATAAACAAGATCTTAAGTTGTAGAACATAGTTCTTAGTTAGATCTTGAAGATCCTAGACCCAAAAGTCTAGATCTAAAGTTCTTAAGTTAGATCCTAGGTTATAACACTTGAATCTTTACTTTAATGAAACCATAAGTTATGAAACTTAGATTTTCATCTTGTAAAGTGTATGTAAGCTCATAAGCTCTTGTTTACAACAAAATTAGAAGACCATAAGCTATAGAAACTTAGATCCATCATAAGTATATGAAGTTGTAACTAGAAAGTTAAACTTCCATGTTCTTGAACTTACAAAGTTAACTTTAGTTCAAGAAAAATGAGATCAAGATTAACTAGTAATACTTGACCAAATTAACAACACTTCAACTTTAAATAAATGAAATGAAGAAATAAATTACAACTACAAGTATTATGTTCATATTTGCTTCATACTTCAGAAGATTCAAACCAAAGTTTAGATCTTAAGAATTCAAGTCTACAAAACATAAACATAAAGTAATCATCAAGTTTATGAACTTTAGATCTTGAAAACATTTAAGAGTAGAACCTTAAACTAACAAGTTTAGGTTCTTGTTCTTGGTTCTTCATCAAACAAGAGATGGAAGTAACCAAGATCTATGAAGATACAAGTTAAAGAACTTGATATTTAACATCAACAACAAACAACAAGCAATAAATCAAGTAACGAAACAAGAAACAATGATGATGATGGATATGGGTTACGGTTTTTAGAGAGGAAAAGGTGAGAAAAAATCTTGTTACTTACTAGTTTTTAGAGAGAATAAGAGAGAAAATTGAAGTGTTATTTGTAAGTGTGTGTAAAGGAAAATGAAATGCAAGTAATAAGTAACAAAGAGAAGTGAAAATAGAACTCCCATTCACCCTTGCAAGTTTACGGTTTTGGACACAAAGGGAAAGGTTAAAACTTTCTTTCATGTGTTGGTTATTGTAGTATGCTAGGAAAGTGTATAAGGCCAAGTTCATGGGGAAGTAATCTTGCACGCTTGAAAACATTCTTGTCTCCCCATTAGCTTAATTAATCCAAGCTTATGTCTAATGTAATACTAGCATAATACATGGGCTTACAAGTCAATTATGAGTGTAGGGTGGGCTTCCAAGTCCAATTCCATTAATAAAGGCCCAAGTCCAAGTAAGTATGCAATTAAATAAATAAAAGCCCAAGTAATTAACTACTAACCTTAGTTAAATAAAAATGATTAATAATAAATAATCATGAATGTAAATAATATTCAAAAATATTATTCGTGAAAAGTACGCGTGTCACAAAGACTAGTCGGGCCATGGAAAGTTAAATACGGTAACAAGTAAATGTAATAAAATACATTTAATAAAGCGCAAGTATTAATAATAAATATTAAATATTAATAATTAAAAGTTGAAAAATCCAGGGTCGTTACATTACCCACCTGTTAAAGAATATTTCGTCCCGAAATTTTAAGCTGTGGTAGATGGAGGAGTAGGGAAAAGGTGAGGATACTTCTGCATCATTTGATCCTCTCGTTTCCAAGTAAACTCAGGTCCTCGTTTGGCATTCCATCGTACTCGGACGATCAGAATCTTGTTGCGTTTCAAAGTTTTGACCTCACGGTCCATAATTTCAACAGGCTCTTACACGAAGTGGAGTTTGTCATCAATCGTAAGTTCTTCCTATGGTATGACAAGTTCTGGTGCAGCAAGACATTTCTTCAAATTTGATACGTGGAAGGTAGGATGCACTGAGCTCAATTGAGTGGGAAGATCCAGACAGTAAGCAACGGGTCCAACACGTTCCAAGATTTCGAAAGGACCAATATATCGCGGGTTTAACTTTCCGCGCTTTCCAAAACGAATCACACCTTTCCAAGGTGCAACCTTCAAAATTACACGGTCACCCACGTTGAATTCAAAGTCTTTACATTTACGGTCTACATAACTCTTTTGATGATCACGGGCCTTCTTAAGTCTCGCTTGAATCTGAGCAATCTTCTCCATTGTTTCATGGACTACCTCGGGTCCAGTGATTTGATTTTTTCCTACTTCGGCCCAATAAATAGGAGATCGGCATTTGCGGCCATACAACGCTTCAAAAGGTGTGGCATTAATACTCGAATGATAACTGTTGTTGTAAGAGATTTCAGCTAGCGGCAAATGACTTTCCCAGGCCTTTCTGAAATCGATAACACATGCACGCAACATGTCCTCCAAGGTCTGAATCGTGCGTTCACTTTGCTCGTCGGTCTGTGGGTGATATGCAGTACTCAAGTCGAGGCGGGTTCCCAAGGCTTCTTGCAAAGAACGCCAAAATCTAGAAGCAAAATGGGGATCCCGATTTGAGATGATCGATAAAGGTACACCATGACGAGATACAACCTCTTTGATGTATAGTTGAGTGAGTATCTCCATCATATCTGTTTCCTTTATAGCTAAGAAGTGCGCAGATTTGGTAAGACGATCAACGATAACCCAGATGGTATCGTAATAAACCCACCGTCTTTGGTAGCTTGGTAATGAAATCCATTGTTATCCTTTCCCACTTCCATTGTGGGATTTCCGGTTGTTGAAGCAATCCAGAGGGCCTCTGATGCTCGGCCTTAACTTTCGAGCAAGTCAAACACTTCCCAACATAAGTTGCAACGTCCTTATTAAGGTTAGGCCACCAATACTATTCCTTAAGATCGTGGTACATTTTACCCGCTCCGGGATGAATCGAATATCTCGACTTGTGGGCTTCATCTAGTATAAGGTTCCGTAGATCTCCATAATGAGGTACCCAAATCCTTCCAGCATAGCATCGGAGTCCAGTCTTCTTAACTTTGAATCAAGAAACGAGAATGTTCAAGTGTTCATGAGATATATTCTCCTCCTTGAGAGCCTCATCTTGGGCTACTCGGATCTGGCTATTGAGGTTTGAATGAATGGTGATGTTTAGTGCCCGAACACGAAGAGGTGCCATCCTCTCCTTGTAGCTCAAAGCGTCAGCTACAACATTGGCCTTGCCAGGGTGATAACGAAGTTCACAATCATAGTCATTCAGCGTCTCGATCCATCGACGCTGTCTCATGTTTAGTTGTTTCTGGTCGAATATATATTGGAGACTCTTGTGATCGGTGAAGATAGTACTTTTAGTTCCATACAAATAGTGTCTCCATAGTTTTAATGCAAAGAAAACGGCTCCAAGCTTGAGATCGTGAGTAGTGTAGTTCCGCTTGTGAATCTTCAGTTGACGGGAGGCGTAAGCGATAACCTTTGTGTGTTGCATCAGTACACAACCAAAACCACTCTTCGAAGCATCGCAATAAATGACGAAATCATCAATGCCTTCAGGAAGTGATAAGATAGGTGCGGTGGTTAGCCTCTTTTTCAAGGTTTGAAATACTGTTTCCTGTTCGGGTTCCCAAATGAACTTCTTTCCCTTGTGAGTCAGAGCGGTCAAAGGACGCGCAATCAGAGAGAAACCTTCAATAAATCTTCGGTAGTAACCGGTGAGACCTAGAAATTGGCGAATGTGAGTTGGAGTAGTGAGGGTCTCCCACTTACTGATAGCTTCAATCTTGGCGGGATCAACTTTGATACCCTGGTCGCTCACAACATGACCCAGAAACTGGACCTCCTTCAACCAAAATTCACACTTGGAGAATTTCGCATAAAGTTGTTCTTGTCTCAAGAGTTCAAGCACTAGACGAAGATGTTGCTCATGTCCTTCTTCGCTTTTTGAAATGTCCCGTTCTTATTGATTAAAAACGTTCCATATTAATTGATTTCGTTGCGAGGTTTTGACCTCTATATGAGACGTTTTTCAAAGACTGCATTCATTTTAAAACAAACCATAACCTTTATTTCATCAATAAAGGTTTAAAAATCTTTACGTAGATTATCAAATAATGATAATCTAAAATATCCTGTTTACACACGACCATTACATAATGGTTTACAATACAAATATGTTACAACAAAATAAGTTTCTTGAATGCAGTTTTTACACAATATCATACAAGCATGGACTCCAAATCTCGTCCTTATTTAAGTATGCGATAGCGGAAGCTCTTAATAATCACCTGAGAATAATCATACTTAAAACGTCAACAAAAATGTTGGTGAGTTATAGGTATAACCTATATATATCAAATCATAATAATAGACCACAAGATTTCATATTTCAATATACATCCCATACATAGAGATAAAAGTCATTCATATGGTGAACACCTGGTAACCGACATTAACAAGATGCATATATAAGAATATCCCCATCATTCCGGGACACCCTTCGGATATGATATAAATTTCGAAGTACTAAAGCATCCGGTACTTTGGATGGGGTTTGTTAGGCCCAATAGATCTATCTTTAGGATTCGCGTCAATTAGGGTGTCTGTTCCCTAATTCTTAGATTACCAGACTTAATAAAAAGGGGCATATTCGATTTCGATAATTCAACCATAGAATGTAGTTTCACGTACTTGTATCTATTTTGTAAATCATTTATAAAACCTGCATGTATTCTCATCCCAAAAATATTAGATTTTAAAAGTGGGACTATAACTCACTTTCACAGATTTTTACTTCGTCGAGAAGTAAGACTTGGCCACTGGTTGATTCACGAACCTATAACAATATATACATATATATCAAAGTATGTTCAAAATATATTTACAACACTTTTAATATATTTTGATGTTTTAAGTTTATTAAGTCAGCTGTCCTCGTTAGTAACCTACAACTAGTTGTCCACAGTTAGATGTACAGAAATAAATCGATAAATATTATCTTGAATCAATCCACGACCCAGTGTATACGTATCTCAGTATTGATCACACCTCAAACTATATATATTTTGGAATCAACCTCAACCCTGTATAGCTAACTCCAACATTTACATATAGAGTGTCTATGGTTGTTCCGAAATATATATAGATGTGTCGACATGATAGGTCGAAACATTGTATACGTGTCTATGGTATCTCTTAGAAAACATACTTCCACTTTGAGTTTAACCATAATTTTTGGATATAGTTTCATGTTTATAATAAAAATCATTTTCTCAGAATAACAACTTTTAAATCAAAGTTTATCATAGTTTTTAATTAACTAACCCAAAACAGCCCGCGGTGTTACTACGACGGCGTAAATCCGGTTTTACGGTGTTTTTCGTGTTTCCAGGTTTTAAATCATTAAGTTAGCATATCATATAGATATAGAACATGTGTTTAGTTGATTTTAAAAGTCAAGTTAGAAGGATTAACTTTTATTTGCGAACAAGTTTAGAATTAACTAAACTATGTTCTAGTGATTACAAGTTTAAACCTTCGAATAAGATAGCTTTATATGTATGAATCGAATGATGTTATGAACATCATTACTACCTCAAGTTCCTTGGATAAACCTACTGTAAATGAGAAAAATAGATCTAGCTTTAAAGGATCCTTGGATAGCATGAAAGTTCTTGAAGCAGAATCATGACACGAAAACAATTTCAAGTAAGATTTCCACTCGAAATAAGATTGTTATAGTTATAGAAATTGAATTAAAGTTTGAATATGATTATTACCTTGTATTAGAAAGATAACCTACTGTAAGTAACAAAGGTTTCTTGATCTTGGATGATTACTTGGAATGGATTTAGAAAACTTGGAAGTAAACTTGCAATCTTGGAAGTATTCTTGATTTTATGAAACTAGAACTTTTGGAATTTGTGAAGAACACTTAGAACTTGAAGATAGAACTTAAGAGAGATCAATTAGATGAAGAAAATTGAAGAATGAAAGTGTTTGTAGGTGTTTTTGGTCGTTGGTGTATGGATTAGATATAAAGGATATGTAATTTTGTTTTCATGTAAATAAGTCATGAATGATTACTCATATTTTTGTAATTTTATGAGATATTTCATGCTAGTTGCCAAATGATGGTTCCCACATGTGTTAGATGACTCACATGGGCTGCTAAGAGCTGATCATTGGAGTGTATATACCAATAGTACATACATCTAAAAGCTGAGTATTGTACGAGTACGAATACGGGTGCATACGAGTAGAATTGTTGATGAAACTGAACGAGGATGTAGAATTTTTGTTAAGTAGAAGTATTTTGATAAGTGTATTGAAGTATTTCAAAAGTGTATAAATACATATTAAAACACTACATGTATATACATTTTAACTGAGTCGTTAAGTCATCGTTAGTCGTTACATGTAAGTGTTGTTTTGAAACCTTTAGGTTAACGATCTTGTTAAATGTTGTTAACCCAATGTTTATAATATCAAATGAGATTTTAAATTATTATATTATCATGATATTATCATGTATGAATATCTCTTAATATGATATATATACATTAAATGTCTTTACAACGATAATCGTTACATATATGTCTCGTTTAAAAAATCATTAAGTTAGTAGTCTTGTTTTTACATATGTAGTTCATTGTTAATATACTTAATGATATGTTTACTTATCATAGTATCATGTTAACTATATATATATCCAGATATATGTCATCATATAGTTTTTACAAGTTTTAACGTTCGTGAATCACCGGTCAACTTGGGTGGTCAATTGTCTATATGAAACATATTTCAATTAATCAAGTCTTAACAAGTTTGATTGCTTAACATGTTGGAAACATTTAATCATGTAAATATCAATCTCAACTAATATATATAAACATGGAAAAGTTTGGGTCACTACAGTACCTACCCGTTAAATAAATTTCGTCCCGAAATTTTAAGCTGTTGAAGGTGTTGACGAATCTTCTGGAAATAGATGCGGGTATTTCTTCTTCATCTGATCTTCATGCTCCCAGGTGAACTCGGGTCCTCTACGAGCATTCCATCGAACCTTAACAATTGGTATATTGTTTTGCTTAAGTCTTTTAACCTCACGATCCATTATTTCGACGGGTTCTTCGATGAATTGAAGTTTTTTGTTGATTTGGATTTCATCTAACGGAATAGTGAGATCTTCTTTAGCAAAACATTTCTTCAAATTCGAGACGTGGAAAGTGCTATGTACAACCGCGAGTTGTTGAGGTAACTCAAGTCGGTAAGCTATGGTCCGACACGATCAATAATCTTGAATGGTCCAATATACCTTGGATTTAATTTCCCTCGTTTACCAAATCGAAAAACGCCTTTCCAAGGTGCAACTTTAAGCATGACCATCTCTCCAATTTCAAATTCTATATCTTTTCTTTTAATGTCAGCGTAGCTCTTTTGTCGACTTTGGGCGGTTTTCAACCGTTGTTGAATTTGGATGATCTTCTCAGTAGTTTCTTGTATTATCTCCGGACCCGTAATCTGTCTATCTCCCACTTCACTCCAACAAATCAGAGACCTGCACTTTCTACCATAAAGTGCTTCAAACGGCGCCATCTCAATGCTTGAATAGTAGCTGTTGTTGTAGGAAAATTCTGCTAACGGTAGATGTCGATCCCAACTGTTTCCGAAATCAATAACACAAGCTCGTAGCATGTCTTCAAGCGTTTGTATCGTCCTTTCGCTCTGCCCATCAGTTTGTGGATGATAGGCAGTACTCATGTCTAGACGAGTTCCTAATGCTTGCTGTAATGTCTGCCAGAATCTTGAAATAAATATGCCATCCCTATCAGAGATAATAGAGATTGGTATTTCATGTCTGGAGACGACTTCCTTCAAATACAGTCGTGCTAACTTCTCCATCTTGTCATCTTCTCTTATTGGCAGGAAGTGTGCTGACTTAGTGAGACGATCAACTATTACCCAAATAGTATCAAAACCACTTGCAGTCCTTGGCAATTTAGTGATGAAATCCATGGTAATGTTTTCCCATTTCCATTCAGGGATTTCGGGTTGTTGAAGTACACCTGATGGTTTCTGATACTCAGCTTTGACCTTAGAACACGTCAAACATTCTCCTACGTATTTAGCAACATCGGCTTTCATACCCGGCCACCAAAAATGTTTCTTGAGATCCTTGTACATCTTCCCCGTTCCAGGATGTATTGAGTATCTGGTTTTATGAGCTTCTCTAAGTACCATTTCTCTCATATCTCCAAATTTTGGTACCTAAATCCTTTCAGCCCTATACCGGGTTCCGTCTTCCCGAATATTAAGATGCTTCTCCGATCCTTTGGGTATTTCATCCTTTAAATTTCCCTCTTTTAAAACTCCTTGTTGCGCCTCCTTTATTTGAGTAGTAAGGTTATTATGAATCATTATATTCATAGATTTTACTCGAATGGGTTCTCTGTCCTTCCTGCTCAAGGCATCGGCTACCACATTTGCCTTCCCCGGGTGGTAACGAATCTCAAAGTCGTAATCATTCAATAATTCAATCCACCTACGCTGCCTCATATTCAGTTGTTTCTGATTAAATATGTGTTGAAGACTTTTGTGGTCGGTATATATAATACTTTTGACCCCATATAAGTAGTGCCTCCAAGTCTTTAATGCAAAAACAACCGCGCCTAATTCCAAATCATGCGTCGTATAATTTTGTTTGTGAATCTTCAATTGTCTAGACGCATAAGCAATCACCTTCGTTCGTTGCATTAATACACAACCGAGACCTTGCTTTGATGCGTCACAATAAATCACAAAATCATCATTCCCTTCAGGCAATGACAATATAGGTGCCGTAGTTAGCTTTTTCTTCAATAACTGAAACGCTTTCTCTTGTTTATCATTCCATTCAAATTTCTTCCCTTTATGCGTTAATGCAGTCAAGGGTTTTGCTATTTTGGGGAAATCTTGGATGAATCTTCTGTAGTACCCAGCCAATCCTAAAAATTGACGTATATGCTTCGGAGTTTTTGGGGTTTCCCACTTTTCAACGGTTTCGATCTTTGCCGGGTCCACCTGGATACCTTCTCTGTTCACTATGTGACCGAGGAATTGAACTTCTTCCAACCAAAATGCACACTTTGAAAACTTAGCGTACAATTCTTCCTTCCTCAATACTTCTAACACCTTTCTCAAATGTTCACCGTGTTCTTGGTCATTCTTTGAGTAAAAAAGTATGTCATCAATGAAAACAATGACAAACTTGTCAAGGTATGGTCCACACACTCGGTTCATAAGGTCCATGAACACAGCTGGTGCATTAGTTAAACCAAACGGCATAACCATAAACTCGTAATGACCATAACGCGTCCTAAAAGCAGTTTTTGGAATATCATCCTCCTTTACTCGCATTTGATGATATCCAGAACGTAAATCGATCATCGAATAAACCGACGAGCCTTGTAGTTGATCAAATAAGTCGTCAATTATCGGCAGTGGATAACGGTTTTTGATGGTAAGTTTGTTCAACTCTCTGTAGTCAATACACAACCTACATGTACCATCCTTCTTCTTGACAAACAAAACAGGAGCTCCCCATGGTGATGTGCTTGGTCGAATGAAACCACGTTCTAATAGTTCTTGCAGTTGGCTTTGTAGTTCTTTCATCTCGCTGGGTGCGAGTCTATAAGGAGCACGAGCTATTGGTGCAGCTCCTGGTACAAGATCTATTTGAAATTCAACGGATCGATGTGGGGGTAATCCCGGTAATTCTTTCAGAAATACATCGGGAAATTCTTTTGCAACAGGAACATCAATGATGCTCTTTTCTCCAGTTTGTACTTTCTCGACGTGTGCTAGAACAGCATAGCAACCTTTTCTTATTAGTTTTTGTGCCTTCAAATTACTAATAAGATGTAGCTTCGTGTTGCCCTTTTCTCCGTACACCATTAAGGGTTTTCCTTTTTCTCGTATAATGCGAATTGTATTTTTGTAACAAACGATCTCTGCTTTCACTTCTTTCAACCAGTCCATACCGATTATCACATCAAAACTCCCTAACTCTACTGGTATCAAATCAATCTTAAATGTTTCGCTAACCAGTTTAATTTCTCGATTCCGACATATATTATCTGCTGAAATTAATTTACCATTTGCTAATTCGAGTAAAAATTTACTATCCAAAGGCGTCAATGGACAACTTAATTTAGCACAAAAATATCTACTCATATAGCTTCTATCCGCACCCGAATCAAATAAAACGTAAGCAGATTTATTGTCAATAAGAAACGTACCCGTAACAAGCTCCGGGTCTTCCTGTGCCTCTGCCGCATTAATATTGAAAACTCTTCCGCGGCCTTGTCCATTCATGTTCTCCTGGTTCGGGCAATTTCTAATAATATGGCCCGGTTTTCCACATTTATAACAAACTACATTGGCATAACTTGCTCCGACGCTACTTGCTCCGCCATTACTCGTTCCGACACCATTTGTTCCTTTCGTTCTGTTAACCCCTGGTCCGTAGACCTCACACTTCGCCGCGCTATGACCATTTCTTTTACACTTGTTGCAAAATTTGGTACAGAACCCCGAGTGATACTTTTCACACCTTTGGCATAGCTGCTTCTGATTGTTGTTGTTGTTGCGGTTGTTATTATTGTTGGGATGATTGTTGTAGTTGCTGTTGTTGTTGTTGTTGTTATTGTTGTTGTTGTTGTTGTTGTTGAGCCGTTTGTTGTAGTTGCGATTGATGTTGCGATTGTTGGGATAATTGTTGCGATTATTGTTGTAATTGCTGTTGTTGTTGTATTGGTGATTCTTATCACCGTTTTCCTCCCACTTTCTTTTGACTTGCTTCACATTGTGAGCCATTCTACATGCCTGTTGTATGGAGGTGGGCTCGTGTGAACTTATATCTTCTTGGATTCTTTCCGGTAATCCTTTCACAAACGCGTCAATCTTCTCTTCCTCATCTTCGAACGCTCCCGGACACAATAGGCACAATTCTGTGAATCGTCTTTCGTACGTGGTAATATCAAATCCTTGGGTTCGTAACCCTCTAAGTTCTGTCTTGAGCTTATTGACCTCGGTTCTGGGATGGTACTTCTCGTTCATCAAGTGCTTGAATGCTGACCACGGTAGTGCGTATGCATCGTCTTGTCCCACTTGCTCTAGATAGGTATTCCACCATGTTAACGCAGAACCTGTGAAGGTATGCGTAGCGTACTTCACTTTATCCTCTTCAGTACACTTACTTATGGCAAACACCGATTCGAACTTCTCGATCCACCGTTTCAATCCGACCGGTCCTTCGATTCCATCAAATTCCAAAGGTTTACAGGCAGTGGATTCTTTGTAGGTGCATCCTACACGATTTCCTGTACTGCTAGATCCAAGGTTATTGTTGGTATGTAGCGCAGCCTGTACTACGGCTATGTTTGAAGCTAGAAAAGTACGGAATTCCTCTGCATTCATATTCACGGTGTGTCGAGTAGTCGGTGCCGTTTCCTTCAAAATAGTCAAATGAAGCAAGTTAATCATACAGAATATTAAGAGTAGTCGATAGTATCTCGTAGCATAATATGAACTCATTTATAAAAGCTTTTTCTTCATATTAGCGTTTTATAAGTTTAAATTCGGGTAGTACCTACCCGTTAAGTTCATACTTAGTAGCTAATATACAATTCAACTACTACAATTCTATATGAAAAACTGATTATAATAATATTTCTCGTTCAAACTTTTATACAATATTTTACAAACTTACAATACCGCTTATTTTACATATAGCATGAAATTATAGCACACAATAACTTTGATACAAGATAGTTGTGAAGATAATTCTAGCTAGTACACAAGTCGTTCAGCAAAGACAATAAAGACACGTAATTCATACGTCCAGAAACAAGTCATGCATTCTGGTTTTACTAAGACTACTTCCCATCCTTGGTCTTATGGAACATAACCGTTGTGACTGATAGTAAGACAACGTGTTGTAACGTCGTCAAAAGGATGAAGGTTACGTAATGACCAACAGTCTCGTAACAACCTAAAAACCTCATTTCTTACCCCAATTACCGACTCCGTCACTTGTGGGAACGTTTTGTTTAATAGTTGTAGCCCGATGTTCTTGTTCTCACTTTGGTGAGAAGCGAACATTACTAATCCGTAAGCATAACATGCTTCTTTATGTTGCATGTTAGCCGCTTTTTCTAAATCACGAAGTCCAATATTCGGATATATTGAGTCAAAATAATTTCTTAACCCATTGCGTAAAATAGCATTTGGGTTCCCCGCAATATATGCGTCAAAGTAAACACATCGTAACTTATGGATTTCCCAATGTGATATCCCCCATCTTTCAAACGAAAGCCTTTTATAAACCAAGGCATTCTTGGAACATTCTTCGAATGTCTTACAAACTGATCTCGCCTTAAATAGTTGTGCCGAAGAATTCTGACCGACTCTAGACAAGATTTCATCAATCATGTCTCCAGGTAGGTCTCTTAAAATATTGGGTTGTCTATCCATTTTGTGTTTTTATACTGTAAAATAGACAAGAGTTAGATTCATAAAAAAAATACTTATTAATACAAGCAATTTTTACATATATCATAAAGCATAAGCACACTATATTACATATATTACACCACACGAATACAACTATCTTATTCCGACTCGCTTGTTTCTTCTTCTTCTTCGGTTTTGGTTCGTTTTGCCAAGTTTCTAGGGATATATGATGTTCCCCTAATACGAGCCATCTTTTTCCACATTGGTTTAGAAAAACCTGGTGGTTTAGAGGTTCCCGGGTCATTGTTACAACTTAAGGACTTCGGGGGTTGACGATACATATAAAGTTCATCGGGGTTGGAATTAGATTTCTCTATTTTTATGCCCTTTCCCTTATTATTTTCTTTTGCCTTTTTAAATTCAGTTGGGGTAATTTCTATAACATCATCGGAATTCTCGTCGGAATCCGATTCATCGGAGAATTGGTAATGCTCCTAATATTTTGCTTCCTTGGCAGAAACACCATTGACCATAATTAACCTTGGTTGGTTGGTTGAGGATTTTCTTTTACTTAACCGTTTTATTATTTCCCCCACCGGTTCTATTTTTTCATCCGGTTCCGATTCTTCTTCCGGTTCCGATTCTTCTTCCGGTTCCGACTCTTCTTCCGGTTCCTCTTCGGGAACTTGTGAATCAGTCCACGAATCATTCCAATTTACATTTGACTCTTCATTATTATTAGGTGAGTCAATGGGACTTGTTCTAGAGGTAGACATCTATCACATAATATCAAACGCGTTAAGAGATTAATATATCACATAATATTCACATGTTAAAAATATATAGTTTCCAACAAAATTTGTTAAGCAATCATTTTTCAAGTAAACACGGTCGAAGTCCAGACTCACTAATGCATCCTAACAAACTCGATAAGACACACTAATGCAAAATTCTGGTTCTCTAAGACCAACGCTCGGATACCAACTGAAATGTCCCGTTCTTATTGATTAAAAACGTTCCATATTAATTGATTTCGTTGCGAGGTTTTGACCTCTATATGAGACATTTTTCAAAGACTGCATTCATTTTAAAACAAACCATAACCTTTATTTCATCAATAAAGGTTTAAAAAGCTTTACGTAGATTATCAAATAATGATAATCTAAAATATCCTGTTTACACACGACCATTACATAATGGTTTACAATACAAATATGTTACAACAATATAAGTTTCTTGAATGCAGTTTTTACACAATATCATACATGCATGGACTCCAAATCTCGTCCTTATTTAAGTATGCGACAGCGGAAGCTCTTAATAATCACCTGAGAATAATCATACTTAAAACGTCAACAAAAATGTTGGTGAGTTATAGGTTTAACCTATATATATCAAATCATAATAATAGACCACAAGATTTCATATTTCAATACACATCCCATACATAGAGATAAAAGTCATTCATATGGTGAACACCTGGTAACCGACATTAACAAGATGCATATATAAGAATATCCCCATCATTCCGGGACACCCTTCGGATATGATATAAATTTCGAAGTACTAAAGCATCCGGTACTTTGGATGGGGTTTGTTAGGCCCAATAGATCTATCTTTAGGATTCGCGTCAATTAGGGTGTCTGTTCCCTAATTCTTAGATTACCAGACTTAATAAAAAGGGGCATATTCGATTTCGATAATTCAACCATAGAATGTAGTTTCACGTACTTGTGTCTATTTTATAAATCATTTATAAAACCTGCATGTATTCTCATCCCAAAAATATTAGATTTTAAAAGTGGGACTATAACTCACTTTCACAGAGTTTTACTTCGTCGGGAAGTAAGACTTGGCCACTGGTTGATTCATGAACCTATAACAATATATACATATATATCAAAGTATGTTCAAAATATATTTACAACACTTTTAATATATTTTGATGTTTTAAGTTTATTAAGTCAGCTGTCCTCGTTAGTAACCTACAACTAGTTGTCCACAGTTAGATGTACAGAAATAAATCGATAAATATTATCTTGAATCAATCCACGACCCAGTGTATACGTATCTCAGTATTGATCACAACTCAAACTATATATATTTTGGAATCAACCTCAACCCTGTATAGCTAACTCCAATATTCACATATAGAGTGTCTATGGTTGTTCCGAAATATATATAGATGTGTCGACATGATAGGTCGAAACATTGTATACGTGTCTATGGTATCTCTTAGAAAACATACTTCCACTTTGAGTTTAACCATAATTTTTGGATATAGTTTCATGTTCATAATAAAAATTATTTTCTCAGAATAACAACTTTTAAATCAAAGTTTATCATAGTTTTTAATTAACTAACCCAAAACAGCCCGCGGTGTTACTACGACGGCGTAAATCCGGTTTTACGGTGTTTTTCGTGTTTCCAGGTTTTAAATCATTAAGTTAGCATATCATATAGATATAGAAAATATGTTTAGTTGATTTTAAAAGTCAAGTTAGAAGGATTAACTTTTATTTGCCAACAAGTTTAGAATTAACTAAACTGTGTTCTAGTGATTACAAGTTTAAACCTTCGAATAAGATAGCTTTATATGTATGAATCGAATGATGTTATGAACATCATTACTACCTCAAGTTCCTTAGAAAAACCTACTGGAAATGAGAAAAAATAGATCTAGCTTCAAAGGATCCTTGGATGGCTTGAAAGTTCTTGAAGCAGAATCATGACACGAAAACAATTTCAAGTAAGATTTCCACTCGAAATAAGATTGTTATAGTTATAGAAATTGAATTAAAGTTTGAATATGATTATTACCTTGTATTAGAAAGATAACCTACTGTAAGTAACAAAGGTTTCTTGATCTTGGATGATTACTTGGAATGGATTTAGAAAACTTGGAAGTAAACTTGCAATCTTGGAAGTATTCTTGATTTTATGAAACTAGAACTTTTGGAATTTATGAAGAACACTTAGAACTTGAAGATAGAACTTGAGAGAGATCAATTAGATGAATAAAATTGAAGAATGAAAGTGTTTTTAGGTGTTTTTGGTCATTGGTGTATGGATTAGATATAAAGGATATGTAATTTTGTTTTCATGTAAATAAGTCATGAATGATTACACATATTTTTGTAATTTTAGGAGATATTTCATGCTAGTTGCCAAATGATGGTTCCCACATGTGTTAGGTGACTCACATGGGCTGCTAAGAGCTGATCATTGGAGTTTATATACCAATAGTACATACATCTAAAAGCTGTGTATTGTACGAGTACGAATACGGGTGCATACGAGTAGAATTGTTGATGAAACTGAATGAGGATGTAATTGTAAGCATTTTTGTTAAGTAGAAGTATTTTGATAAGTGTATTGAAGTCTTTCAAAAGTGTATAAATACATATTAAAACACTACATGTATATACATTTTAACTGAGTCGTTAAGTCATCGTTAGTCGTTACATGTAAGTGTTGTTTTGAAACCTTTAGGTTAACGATCTTGTTAAATGTTGTTAACCCAATGTTTATAATATCAAATGAGATTTTAAATTATTATATTATCATGATATTATCATGTATGAATATCTCTTAATATGATATATATACATTAAATGTCTTTACAACGATAATCGTTACATATATGTCTCGTTTAAATAATCATTAAGTTAGTAGTCTTGTTTTTACATATGTAGTTCATTGTTAATATACTTAATGATATGATTATTTATCATAGTATCATGTTAACTATATATATATCCAGATATATGTCATCATATAGTTTTTACAAGTTTTAACGTTCGTGAATCACCGGTCAACTTGGGTGGTCAATTGTCTATATGAAACATATTTCAATTAATCAAGTCTTAACAAGTTTGATTGCTTAACATGTTGGAAACATTTAATCATGTAAATATCAATCTCAATTAATATATATAAACATGGAAAAGTTCGGGTCACTACACTTTTAGAGTAGATGAGGATATCATCTATGAAGACGATAACGAACTTATCTAGGTATGGCTTGCAGACACGATTCATGAGGTCCATAAATACGGCAGGTGCGTTGGTTAAACCGAATGGCATTATGAGAAACTCGTAATGACCATAACGAGTTCTGAATGCAGTCTTCATCACATTGCTTTCTTTCACCCTCAACTGTTGATAACCGGATTGCAAATCGATCTTAGAGTAAACGCTCGATCCTTGTAGTTGATCAAAAAGATCGTCAATTCAGGGAAGAGGATACCGATTCTTGATCGTCAATTTGTTGAGTTCACGGTAGTCGATACACATGCGGAATGATCCGTCCTTCTTCTTCACAAACAAAACAGGTGCGCCCCAAGGCGAGAAACTTGGTTGGATAAATCCACGCTCTAACAGATCTTGTAATTGGCTCTGCAACTCTTGCATTTCGGAAGGTGCGAGTCGATAAGGTGCGCGAGCTACAGGTGCAGCTCCTGGCACTAAATCGATATGAAACTCTACTGCTCTCAGTGGCGGTAATCCAGACAATTCTTCCGGAAAGACATCGGAAAATTCGTTCACAATCCGTACTTCATCCACGCTCTTCACTTCGGTTTCTAATGTTTTCACATGTGCTAGAACAGCAAGACGTCCTTTCTTCATGATCTTTTGTGCTTTCATGCAACTAATGAGATTCAGTTTCGAGTTACATCTCTCTCCGTAAATAATCAGCGGCTCACCGTCTCCGTGTGGTATACGAAGAGCTTTATCTCCATATATAATGTCGACCCTTATCTTGGTCAACCAGTCTATACCGACAATAACATCAAAGCTTCCCAACTTAATGGGTATCAAGTCAATCTCGAAATCCACACCAGCTATGTTGATAATAGCTCCTCGGCTAACTTGGTCAACTTTCTCAAGTTTTCCATTGGCTACCTCTACAAGCATACTCTCCTTTAAAGGAACTAACGACCAATTTATCTTAGAGCAAAAGTGTCTATATACATAACTTCTATCGGCACCAGTATCAAATAGAACAGAAGCTAATAGATTGTTGATAGTGAATATACATGTGACTAAGTCGGGGTTCTCACGGGCGTCCCTTGTATTTACATTAAAAGCTCTGCCACGCGGTGGTCCGCCGTCCTTTCTTTTATTGGGACACGCATTTCTGAAGTGGCCCATCTATCCGTATTCGTAGCACTTTTTCGGTCCATTGGGGTTCGCCTTCACATTCAGGGTGGTGACCTTGCAGTCTTTACCGATATGCCCAGTCCATTGGCACTTTTCACAAACCACATTACAATACCCGGTATGGTGCTTGTAGCACCTCTTGCATTACGGTAGGGTACCCTTTGAAATGTCCCGTTCTTATTGATTAAAAACGTTCCATATTAATTGATTTCGTTGCGAGATTTTGACCGCTATATGAGACGTTTTTCAAAGACTGCATTCATTTTTAAAACAAACCATAACCTTTATTTCATAAATAAAGGTTTAAAAAGCTTTACGTAGATTATCAAATAATGATAATCTAAAATATCCTGTTTACACACGACCATTACATAATGGTTTACAATACAAATATGTTACATCGAAATCAGTTTCTTGAATGCAGTTTTTACACAATATCATACAAACATGGACTCCAAATCTTGTCCTTATTTTAGTATGCAACAGCGGAAGCTCTTAGTATTCACCTGAGAATAAACATGCTTTAAACGTCAACAAAAATGTTGGTGAGTTATAGGTTTAACCTATATATATCAAATCGTAACAATAGATCACAAGATTTCATATTTCAATACACATCCCATACATAGAGATAAAAATCATTCATATGGTGAACACCTGGTAACCGACATTAACAAGATGCATATATAAGAATATCCCCATCATTCCAGGACACCCTTCGGATATGATATAAATTTCAAAGTACTAAAGCATCCGGTACTTTGGATGGGGTTTGTTAGGCCCAATAGATCTATCTTTAGGATTCACGTCAATTAGGGTGTTTGTTCCCTAATTCTTAGATTACCAGAATTAATAAAAAGGGGCATATTCGATTTCGATAATTCAACCATAGAATGTAGTTTCACTTACTTGTGTCTATTTTGTAAATCATTTATAAAACCTGCATGTATTCTCATCCCAAAAATATTAGATTTTAAAAGTGGGACTATAACTCACTTTCACAGATTTTTTACTTCGTCGGGAAGTAAGACTTGGCCACTGGTTGATTCACGAACCTATAACAATATATACATATATATCAAAGTATGTTCAAAATATATTTACAACACTTTTAATATATTTTGATGTTTTAAGTTTATTAAGTCAGCTGTCCTCGTTAGTAACCTACAACTAGTTGTCCACAGTTAGATGTACAGAAATAAATCGATAAATATTATCTTAAATCAATCCACGACCCAGTGTATACGTATCTCAGTATTGATCACAACTCAAACTATATATATTTTGGAATCAACCTCAACCCTGTATAGCTAACTCCAACATTCAAATATAGAGTGTCTATGGTTGTTCTGAAATATATATAGATGTGTCGACATGATAGGTCGAAACATTGTATATGTGTCTATGGTATCTCAAGATTACATAATATACAATACAAGTTGATTAAGTTATGGTTGGAATAGATTTGTTACTATTTTTCACGTAGCTAAAATGAGAAAAATTATCCAATCTTGTTTTACCCATAACTTCTTCATTTTAAATCCGTTTTGAGTGAATCAAATTGCTATGGTTTTATATTGAACTCTATTTTATGAATCTAAATAGAAAAATTATAGGTTTATAGTCATAAAAATAAGTTACAAGTCGATTTTGTAAAGGTAGTAATTTCAGTCGAAAGAACGACGTCTAGATGACCATTTTAGAAAACATACTTCCACTTTGAGTTTAACCATAATTTTTGGATATAGTTTCATGTTCATAATAAAAATCATTTTCACAGAATAACAACTTTTAAATCAAAGTTTATCATAGTTTTTAATTAACTAACCCAAAACAGCCCGCGGTGTTACTACGACGGCGTAAATCCGGTTTTACGGTGTTTTTCGTGTTTCCAGGTTTTAAATCATTAAGTTAGCATATCATATAGATATATAACATGTGTTTAGTTGATTTTAAAAGTCAAGTTAGAAGGATTAACTTTTTTTGCGAACAAGTTTAGAATTAACTAAACTATGTTCTAGTGATTACAAGTTTAAACCTTCGAATAAGATAGCTTTATATGTATGACTCGAATGATGTTATGAACATCATTACTACCTCAAGTTCCTTGGATAAACCTATTGGAAATGAGAAAAAATGGATCTAGCTTCAAAGGATCCTTGGATGGCTTGAAAGTTCTTGAAGCAGAATCATGACACGAAAACAATTTCAAGTAAGATTTCCACTCGAAATAAGATTGTTATAGTTATAGAAATTGAATTAAAGTTTGAATATGATTATTACCTTGTATTAGAAAGATAACCTACTGTAAGTAACAAAGGTTTCTTGATCTTAGATGATTACTTGGAATGGATTTAGGAAACTTGGAAGTAAACTTGCAATCTTGGAAGTATTCTTGATTTTATGAAACTAGAACTTTTGGAATTTATGAAGAACACTTAGAACTTGAAGATAGAACTTGAGAGAGATCAATTAGATGAAGAAAATTTAAGAATGAAAGTGTTTGTAGGTGTTTTTGGTCGTTGGTGTATGGATTAGATATAAAGGATATGTAATTTTGTTTTTATGTAAATAAGTCATGAATGATTACTCATATTTTTGTAATTTTATGAGATATTTCATGCTAGTTGCTAAATGATGGTTCCCACATGTGTTAGGTGACTCACATGGGCTGCTAAGAGCTGATCATTGGAGTGTATATACCAATAGTACATACATCTAAAAGCTGTGTATTGCACGAGTACGAATACGGGTGCATACGAGTAGAATTGTTGATGAAACTGAACGAGGATGTAATTGTAAGCATTTTTGTTAAGTAGAAGAATTTTGATAAGTGTCTTGAAGTCTTTCAAAAGTGTATGAATACATATTAAAACACTACATGTATATACATTTTAACTGAGTCGTTAAGTCATCGTTAGTCGTTACATGTAAATGTTGTTTTGAAACCTTTAGGTTAACGATCTTGTTGAATGTTGTTAATCCATTGTTTATTATAACAAATGAGATGTTAAATTGTTATATTATCATGATATTATGATATATAATATATCTTAGTATGATGTATATACAGTTAAATGTCGTTACAACGATAATCGTTACATATATGTCTCGTTTCGAAATCATTAAGTTAGTAGTCTTATTTTTACATATGTATTTCATTGTCAATACACTTAATAATATATTTAATTATCATTTAACATAATTAACCAAGTGTATCAATATCTTAATATGATTCATATTTACCTAGTAAGACGTTGTTATAACGATAATCGTTATATATATCGTTTTCGAGTTTCTTAAATTAATAGTCTCATTTTTATGTATATAACTCATTGTTAAAATACCTAATGAGATACATACTTATAATAAAATCATGTTAACTATATATATAACCATATATATGTCATCGTATAGTTTTTACAAGTTTTAACGTTCGTGAATCACCGGTCAACTTGGGTGGTCAATTGTCTATATGAAACCTATTTCAATTAATCAAGTCTTAACAAGTTTGATTGCTTAACATGTTGGAAACACTTAATCATGTAAATAACAATTTTATTTAATATATATATAAACATGGAAAAGTTCGGGTCACTACAATACCTACCCGTTAAATAAATTGCGTCCCGAAATTTTAAGCAGTTGGAGGTGTTGACGTATCTTCCGGAAATAAATGCGGGTATTTCTTCTTCATCTGATCTTCTCGTTCCTAGGTGAACTCGGGTCCTCTACGAGCATTCCATCGAACCTTAACAATCGGTATCTTGTTTTTCTTAAGTCTCTTAACCTCACGATCCATTATTTCAACGGGTTCTTCAATGAATTGAAGTTTTTCATTGATTTGGATTTCGTCCAACGGAATAGTGAGATCTTCTTTAGCTAAACATTTCTTCAAATTTGAGACGTGGAAAGTGTTATGTACAGCCGCGAGTTGTTGAGGTAGCTCTAGTTGGTAAGCTACTGGTCCGACACGATCTATAATCTTGAATGGTCCAATGTACCTTGGATTTAGTTTCCCCCGTTTACCAAATCGAACAACGCCTTTCCAAGGTGAAACCTTAAGCATGACCATTTCTCTAATTTCAAACTCTATATCTTTTCTTTTACTGTCCGCGTTGCTCTTTTGTCGACTCTGGGCGGTTTTCAATCTTTGTTGAATTTGGATGCTTTTCTCGGTAGTTTCTTGTATTATCTCTGGACCTGTAATCTGTCTATCCCCCACTTCACTCCAACAAATTGGAGACCTGCACTTTCTACCATAAAGTGCTTCAAACGGCGTCATCTCAATGCTTGAATGGTAGCTGTTGTTGTAGGAAAATTCTGCTAACGGTAGATGTCGATCCCAACTGTTTCCGAAATCAATAACACATGCTCGTAGCATGTCTTCAAGCATTTGTATCGTCCTTTCGCTCTGCCCATCAGTTTGTGGATGATAGGCAGTACTCATGTCTAGACGAGTTCCTAATGCTTGCTGTAATGTCTGCCAGAATCTTGAAATAAATCTGCCATCCCTATCAGAGATAATAGAGATTGGTATTCCATGTCTGGAGACGACTTTCTCCATCTTGTCATCTTCTCTTATTGGCAGGAAGTGTGCAGATTTGGTGAGACAATCAACTATTACCCAAATAGTATCAAAACCACTTGCAGTCCTTGGCAATTTAGTGATGAAATCCATGGTAATGTTTTCCCATTTCCATTCCGGGATTTCGGGTTGTTGAAGTAGACCTGATGGTTTCTGATGCTCAGCTTTGACCTTAGAACACGTCAAACATTCTCCTACGTATTTAGCAACATCAGCTTTCATACCCGGCCACCAAAAATGTTTCTTGAGATCCTTGTACATCTTCCCCGTTCCAGGATGTATTGAGTATCTGGTTTTATGAGCTTCTCTAAGTACCATTTCTCTCATATCTCCAAATTTTGGTACCCAAATCCTTTTAGCCCTATACCGGGTTCCGTCTTCCTGAATATTAAGATGCTTCTTCGATCCTTTGGGTATTTCATCCTTTAAATTTCCCTCTTTTAAAACTCCTTGTTGCGCCTCCTTTATTTGAGTAGTAAGGTTATTGTGAATCATTATATTCATAGATTTTACTCGAATGGGTTCTCTGTCCTTCCTGCTCAAGGCGTCGGCTACCACATTTCCCTTCCCCGGGTGGTAACGAATCTCAAAGTCATAATCATTCAACAATTCAATCCACCTACGCTGCCTCATATTCAGTTGTTTCTGATTAAATATGTGTTGAAGACTTTTGTGGTTGGTATATATAATACTTTTGACCCCATATAAGTAGTGCCTCCAAATCTTTAATGCAAAAACAACCGCGCCTAATTCTAAATCATGCGTCGTATAATTTTGCTCGTGAATCTTCAATTGTCTAGATGCATAAGCAATCACCTTCGTTTGTTGCATTAATACACAACCGAGACCTTGCTTTGATGCGTCACAATAAATCACAAAATCATCATTCCCTTCAGGCAATGACAATATAGGTGCCGTAGTTAGCTTTTTCTTCAATAACTGAAACGCTTTCTCTTGTTTATCATTCCATTCAAATTTCTTCCCTTTATGCGTTAATGCAGTCAAGGGTTTTGCTATTTTGGGGAAATCTTGGATGAATCTTCTGTAGTACCCAGCCAATCCTAAAAATTGACGTATATGCTTCGGAGTTTTTGGGGTTTCCCACTTTTCAAAGGTTTCGATCTTTGCCGGGTCCACCTGGATACCTTCTCTGTTCACTATGTGACCGAGGAATTGAACTTCTTCCAACCAAAATGCACACTTTGAAAACTTAGCGTACAATTCTTCCTTCCTCAATACTTCTAACACCTTTCTCAAATGTTCACCGTGTTCTTGGTCATTCTTTGAGTAAATAAGTATGTCATCAATGAAAACAATGACAAACTTGTCAAGGTATGGTCCACACACTCGGTTCATAAGGTCCATGAACACAGCTGGTGTATTAGTTAAACCAAACGGCATGACCATAAACTCGTAATGACCGTAACGTGTTCTGAAAGCAGTCTTTGGAATATCATCTTCATTCACCCGCATTTGATGATACCCGGAACGTAAGTCAATCTTTGAATAAACAGCCGAGCCTTGTAGTTGATCAAATAAGTCGTCGATTCTCGGTAGTGGGTAGCGGTTCTTGATGGTAAGTTTGTTCCGCTCTCGGTAGTCGATACACAACCTGAATGTACCATCTTTCTTCTTGACAAACAAAACAGGAGCTCCCCACGGTAATGTGCTTGGTCGAATGAAACCACGCTCTAAAAGTTCTTGTAATTGGCTTTGCAGTTCTTTCATCTCGCTGGGTGCGAGTCTGTAAGGAGCACGAGCTATTGGTGCAGCTCCTGGTACAAGATCTATTTGAAATTCAACGGATCGATGTGGGGGTAATCCCGGTAATTCTTTCAGAAATACATCGGGAAATTCTTTTGCGACGGGAACATCATTGATGCTCTTTTCTTCAGTTTGTACTTTCTCGACGTGTGCTAGAATAGCATAGCAACCTTTTCTTATTAGTTTTTATGCCTTCAAATTACTAATAAGATGTAGCTTTGTGTTGCCCTTTTCTCCGTACACCATTAAGGGTTTTACTTTTTCTCGTATAATGCGAATTGCATTTTTGTAACAAACGATCTCTGCTTTCACTTCTTTCAACCAGTCCATACCGATTATCACATCAAAACTCCCTAACTCTACTGGTATCAAGTCAATCTTAAATGTTTCGCTAACCAGTTTAATTTCTCGATTCCGACATATATTATCTGCTGAAATTAATTTACCATTTGCTAATTCGAGTAAAAATTTACTATCCAACGGTGTCAATGGACAACTTAATTTAGGACAAAAATCTCTACTCATATAGCTTCTATCTGCACCCGAATCAAATAAAACGTAAGCAGGTTTATTGTCAATAAGAAACGTACCCGTAACAAGCTTCGGGTCTTCCTGTGCCTCTGCCGCATTAATATTGAAAACTCTTTCGTGGCCTTGTCCATTCGTGTTCTCCTGGTTCGGGCAATTTCTAATAATGTGCCCCGGTTTTCCACATTTATAACAAACTATATTGGCATAACTTGCTCCGACACTACTTGCTCCGCCATTACTCGTTCTGACACCATTTGTTCCTTTCGTTCTGTTAACCCCTGGTCCGTAGACCTCACACTTCGCCGTGCTATGACCATTTCTTGTACACTTGTTGCAAAATTTGGTGCAGAACCCTGAGTGATACTTTTCACACCTTTGGCATAGCTGCTTCTGATTGTTGTTGTTGCGGTTGTTATTGTTGTTGGGACGATTGTTGTAGTTGCTGTTGTTATTGCTGCTGTTGTTGTTGTTGTTGTTGGGCCGTTTGTTGTAGTTGCGATTGATGTTGCGATTGTTAGGATAATTGTTACGATTATTATTGTAATTGCTGTTGTTGTTGTATTGGTGATTCTTATCACCGTTTTCCTCCCACTTTCTTTTGACTTGCTTCACATTGGCCTCTTCAGCCGTCTGTTCTTTAATTTTTCCTCAATCTGGTTCACTAGTTTGTGAGCCATTCTACATGCCTGTTGTATGGAGGCGGGCTCGTGTGAACTTATATCTTCTTGGATTCTTTCCGGTAATCCTTTCACAAACGCGTCGATCTTCTCTTCCTCATCTTCGAACGCTCCCGGACACAATAGGCACAATTCTGTGAATCATCTTTCATACGTGGTAATATCAAATCCTTGGGTTCGTAACCCTCTAAGTTCTGTCTTGAGCTTATTGACCTTGGTTCTGGGATGGTACTTCTCATTCATCAAGTGCTTGAATGCTGACCACGGTAGTGCGTACGCATCATCTTGTCCCACTTGCTCTAGATAGGTATTCCACCATGTTAACGCATAACCTGTGAAGGTATGTGTAGCGTACTTCACTTTGTCCTCTTCAGTACACTTACTTATGGAAAACACCGATTCGACCTTCTCGGTCCACCGTTTCAATCCGATCGGTCCTTCGGTTCCATCAAATTCCAAAGGTTTGCAGACAGTGAATTCTTTGTAGGTGCATCTTACATGATTTCCTGTACTGCTAGATCCAAGGTTATTATTGGTATGTAGCGTAGCCTGTACTGCGTCTATGTTTGAATCAAGAAAAGTACGAAATTCCTCTTCATTCATATTCACGGTGTGTCGAGTAGTCGGTGCCATTTCCTTCAAAATAGTCAAATGGAACAAGTTAATCATACAAAATATTAAGAGTAGTTAATAGTATTTCGTAGCATAATATGAACTCATTTATAAAAGCTTTTTCTTCATATTAGCATTTTACAAGTTTAAATTCTGGTAGTACCTACCCGTTAAGTTCATACTTAGTAGCTAATATACAATTCAACTACTACAATTCTATATGAAAAACTGATTATAATAATATTTCGCGTTCAAACTTTTATACAATATTTTACAAACTTACAATACCGCTTATTTTACATAAAGCATGAAATATAGCACACAATAACTTTGATACAAGATAGTTGTGAAGATAATTCTAGCTAGTACACAAGTCGTTCAGCAAAGGCAATAAAGACACGTAATTCATGAAATGTCCCGTTCTTATTGATTAAAAACGTTCCATATTAATTGATTTCGTTGCGAGGTTTTGACCTCTATATGAGACGTTTTTCAAAGACTGCATTCATTTTAAAACAAACCATAACCTTTATTTCATCAATAAAGGTTTAAAAGTTTTACGTAGATTATCAAATAATGATAATCTAAAATATCCTGTTTACATACGACCATTACATAATGGTTTACAATACAAATATGTTACAACAAAATAAGTTTCTTGAATGCAGTTTTTACACAATATCATACAAGCATGGACTCCAAATCTCGTCCTTATTTAAGTATGCGACAGCGGAAGCTCTTAATAATCACCTGAGAATAAACATGCTTTAAAACGTCAACAAAAATGTTGGTGAGTTATAGGTTTAACCTATATATATCAAATCATAATAATAGACCACAAGATTTCATATTTCAATACATATCCCATACATAGAGATAAAAAATCATTCATATGGTGAACACCTGGTAACCGACATTAACAAAATGCATATATAAGAATATCCCCATCATTCCGGGACACCCTTCGGATATGATATAAATTTCGAAGTACTAAAGCATCCGGTACTTTGGATGGGGTTTGTTAAGCCCAATAGATCTATCTTTAGGATTCGCGTCAATTAGGGTGTCTGTTCCCTAATTCTTAGATTACCAGACTTAATAAAAAGGGGCATATTCGATTTCGATAATTCAACCATAGAATGTAGTTTCACGTACTTGTGTCTATTTTGTAAATCATTTATAAAACCTGCATGTATTCTCATCCCAAAAATATTAGATTTTAAAAGTGGGACTATAACTCACTTTCACAGATTTTTACTTCGTCGGGAAGTAAGACTTGGCCACTGGTTGATTCACGAACCTATAACAATATATACATATATATCAAAGTATGTTCAAAATATATTTACAACACTTTTAATATATTTTGATGTTTTAAGTTTATTAAGTCAGCTGTCCTCGTTAGTAACCTACAACTAGTTGTCCACAGTTAGATGTACAGAAATAAATCGATAAATATTATCTTGAATCAATCCACGACCCAGTGTATACGTATCTCAGTATTGATCACAACTCAAACTATATATATTTTGGAATCAACCTCAACCCTGTATAGCTAACTCCAACATTCACATATAGAGTGTCTATGGTTGTTCCGAAATATATATAGATGTGTCGACATGATAGGTCGAAACATTGTATACGTGTCTATGGTATCTCAAGATTACATAATATATAATACAAGTTGATTAAGTTGTGGTTGGAATAGATTTGTTACCAATTTTCACGTAGCTAAAATGAGAAAAATTATCCAATCTTGTTTTACCCATAACTTCTTCATTTTAAATCCGTTTTGAGTGAATCAAATTGCTATGGTTTCATATTGAACTCTATTTTATGAATCTAAACAAAAAAACTATAGGTTTCTAGTCGGAAAAATAAGTTACAAGTCGTTTTTGTAAAGGTAGTCATTTCAGTCGAAAGAACGACGTCTAGATGACCATTTTAGAAAACATACTTCCACTTTGAGTTTAACCATAATTTTTGGATATAGTTTCATGTTAATAATAAAAATCATTTTCTCAGAATAACAACTTTTAAATCAAAGTTTATCATAGTTTTTAATTAACTAACCCAAAACAGCCCGCGGTGTTACTACGACGGCGTAAATCCGGTTTTACGGTGTTTTTCGTGTTTCCAGGTTTTAAATCATTAAGTTAGCATATCATATAGATATAGAACATGTGTTTAGTTGATTTTAAAAGTCAAGTTAGAAGGATTAACTTTTTTTTGCGAACAAGTTTAGAATTAACTAAACTATGTTCTAGTGATTACAAGTTTAAACCTTCGAATAAGATAGCTTTATATGTATGAATCGAATGATGTTATGAACATCATTACTACCTTAAGTTCCTTGGATGAACCTACTGGAAAATAGAAAAATGGATCTAGCTTCAATGGATCCTTGGATGGCTCAAAGTTCTTGAAGCAAAATCATGACACGAAAACAAGTTCAAGTAAGATCATCACTTGAAATAAGATTGTTATAGTTATAGAAATTGAACCAAAGTTTGAATATGATTATTACCTTGTATTAGAATGATAACCTACTATAAGAAACAAAGATTTCTTGAGGTTGGATGATCACCTTACAAGATTGGAAGTGAGCTAGCAAACTTGAAAGTATTCTTGATTTTATGAAACTAGAACTTTTGGAATTTATGAAGAACACTTAGAACTTGAAGATAGAACTTGAGAGAGTTCAATTAGATGAAGAAAATTGAAGAATGAAAGTGTTTGTAGGTGTTTTTGGTCGTTGGTGTATGGATTAGATATAAAGGATATGTAATTTTGTTTTCATGTAAATAAGTCATGAATGATTACTCATATTTTTGTAATCTTATGAGATATTTCATGCTAGTTGCCAAATGATGGTTCCCACATGTGTTAGGTGACTCACATGGGCTGCTAAGAGCTGATCATTGGAGTGTATATACCAATAGTACATACATCTAAAAGCTGTGTATTGTACGAGTACGAATACGGGTGCATACGAGTAGAATTGTTGATGAAACTGAACGAGAATGTAATTGTAAGCATTTTTGTTAAGTAGAAGTATTTTGATAAGTGTATTGAAGTCTTTCAAAAGTGTATAAATACATATTAAAACACTACATGTATATACATTTTAACTGAGTCGTTAAGTCATCGTTAGTCGTTACATGTAAGTGTTGTTTTGAAACCTTTAGGTTAACGATCTTGTTAAATGTTGTTAACCCAATGTTTATAATATCAAAAGAGATTTTAAATTATTATATTATCATGATATTATGATGTACGAATATCTCTTAATATGATATATATACATTAAATGTCGTTACAACGATAAACGTTACATATATGTCTCGTTTCAAAATCATTAAGTTAGTAGTCTTGTTTTTACATATGTAGTTCATTGTTAATATAATTAATGATATGTTTACTTATCATAATATCATGTTAACTATATATATAACCATATATATGTCATCATATAGTTTTTTACAAGTTTTAACGTTCGTGAATCACCAGTCAACTTGGGTGGTCAATTGTCTATATGAAACCTATTTCAATTAATCAAGTCTTAACAAGTTTGATTGCTTAACATGTTGGAAACATTTAATCATGTAAACATCAATCTCAATTAATATATATAAACATGGAAAAGTTCGGGTCACTACAGTACCTACCCGTTAAATAAATTTCGTCCCGAAATTTTAAGCTGTTGAAGGTGTTGACGAATCTTCTGGAAATAGATGCGGGTATTTCTTCTTCATCTGATCTTCACGCTCCCAGGTGAACTCGGGTCCTCTACGAGCATTCCATCGAACCTTAACAATTGGTATCTTGTTTTGCTTAAGTCTTTTAACCTCACGATCCATTATTTCGACGGGTTCTTCGATGAATTGGAGTTTTTCATTGATTTGGATTTCATCTAACGGAATAGTGAGATCTTCTTTAGCAAAACATTTCTTCAAATTCGAGACGTGGAAAGTGTTATGTACAGCCGCGAGTTGTTGAGGTAACTCAAGTCGGTAAGCTACTGGTCCGACACGATCAATAATCTTGAATGGTCCAATATACCTTGGATTTAATTTCCCTCGTTTACCAAATCGAACAACGCCTTTCCAAGGTGCAACTTTAAGCATGGCCATCTCTCCAATTTCAAATTCTATATCTTTTCTTTTAATGTCAGCGTAGCTCTTTTGTCGACTTTGGGCGGTTTTCAACCGTTGTTGAATTTGGATGATCTTCTCGGTAGTTTCTTGTATAATCTCCGGACCCGTAATCTGTCTATCCCCCACTTCACTCCAACAAATCGGAGACCTGCACTTTCTACCATAAAGTGCTTCAAACGGCGCCATCTCAATGCTTGAATGGTAGCTGTTGTTGTAGGAAAATTCTGCTAACGGTAGATGTCGATCCCAACTGTTTCCGAAATCAATAACACATGCTCGTAGCATGTCTTTAAGCGTTTGTATCGTCCTTTCGCTCTGCCCATCAGTTTGTGGATGATAGGCAGTACTCATGTCTAGACGAGTTCCTAATGCTTGCTGTAATGTCTGCCAGAATCTTGAAATAAATCTGCCATCCCTATCAGAGATAATAGAGATTGGTATTCCATGTCTGGAGACGACTTCCTTCAAATACAGTCGTGCTAACTTCTCCATCTTGTCATCTTCTCTTATTGGCAGAAAGTGTGCTGATTTGGTGAGACGATCAACTATTACCCAAATAGTATCAAAACCACTTGCAGTCCTTGGCAATTTAGTGATGAAATCCATGGTAATGTTTTCCCATTTCCATTCTGGGATTTCGGGTTGTTGAAGTAGACCTGATGGTTTCTGATGCTCAGCTTTGACCTTAGAACACGTCAAACATTCTCCTACATATTTAGCAACATCGGCTTTCATACCCGGCCACCAAAAATGTTTCTTGAGATCCTTGTACATCTTCCCCGTTCCAGGATGTATTGAGTATCTGGTTTTATGAGCTTCTCTAAGTACCATTTCTCTCATATCTCCAAATCTTGGTACCCAAATCCTTTCAGCCCTATACCGGGTTCCGTCTTCCCGAATATTAAGATGCTTCTCCGATCCTTTGGGTATTTCATCCTTTAAATTTCCATCTTTTAAAACTCCTTGTTGCGCCTCCTTTATTTGAGTAGTAATGTTATTATGAATCATTATATTCATAGATTTTACTCGAATGGGTTCTCTGTCCTTCCTGCTCAAGGCATCGGCTACCACATTTGCCTTCCCCGGGTGGTAACGAATCTCAAAGTCGTAATCATTCAACAATTCAATCCACCTACGCTGCCTCATATTCAGTTGTTTCTGATTAAATATGTGTTGAAGACTTTTGTGGTCGGTATATATAATACTTTTGACCCCATATAAGTAGTGCCTCCAAGTCTTTAATGCAAAAACAACCGCGCCTAATTCCAAATCATGCGTCGTATAATTTTGTTCGTGAATCTTCAATTGTCTAGACGCATAAGCAATCACCTTCGTTCGTTGCATTAATACACAACCGAGACCTTGCTTTGATGCATCACAATAAATCACAAAATCATCATTCCCTTCAGGCAATGACAATATAGGTGCCGTAGTTAGCTTTTTCTTCAATAACTGAAACGCTTTCTCTTGTTCATCATTCCATTCAAATTTCTTCCCTTTATGTGTTAATGCAGTCAAGGGTTTTGCTATTCTGGAAAAGTCTTGGATGAACCTTCTGTAGTAACCAGCTAGTCCTAAAAACTGGCGTATGTGTTTCGGAGTTTTCGGGGTTTCCCACTTTTCAACAGTTTCTATCTTTGCCGGATCCACCTTAATACCTTCTTTGTTCACTATGTGACCGAGGAATTGAACTTCTTCCAACCAAAATGCACACTTTGAAAACTTAGCGTACAATTCTTCCTTCCTCAATACTTCTAACACCTTTCTCAAATGTTCACCGTGTTCTTGGTCATTCTTTGAGTAAATAAGTATGTCATCAATGAAAACAATGACAAACTTGTCAAGGTATGGTCCACACACTCGGTTCATAAGGTCCATGAACACAGCTGGTGCATTAGTTAAACCAAACGGCATGACCATAAACTCGTAATGACCGTAACGTGTTCTGAAAGCAGTCTTTGGAATATCATCTTCTTTCACCCGCATTTGATGATACCCGGAACGTAAGTCAATCTTTGAATAAACAGACGAGCCTTGTAGTTGATCAAATAAGTCGTCGATTCTCGGTAGTGGGTAGCGATTCTTGATGGTAAGTTTGTTCAACTCTCGGTAGTCGATACACAACCTGAATGTACCATCTTTCTTCTTGACAAACAAAACAGGAGCTCCCCAAGGTGATGTGCTTGGTCGAATGAAACCACGCTCTAAAAGTTCTTGTAATTGGCTTTGCAGTTCTTTCATCTCACTGGGTGCGAGTCTGTAAGGAGCACGAGCTATTGGTGCAGCTCCTGGTACAAGATCTATTTGAAATTCAACGGATCGATGTGGGGGTAATCCCGGTAATTCTTTCGGAAATACATCGGGAAATTCTTTTGCGACGGGAACATCATTGATGCTCTTTTCTTCAGTTTGTACTTTCTCGACGTGTGCTAGAACAGCATAGCAACCTTTTCTTATTAGTTTTTGTGCCTTCAAATTACTAATAAGATGTAGCTTCGTGTTGCCCTTTTCTCCGTACACCATTAAGGGTTTTCCTTTTTCTCGTATAATGCGAATTGCATTTTTGTAACAAACGATCTCTGCTTTCACTTCTTTCAACCAGTCCATACCGATTATCACATCAAAACTCCCTAACTCTACTGGTATCAAATCAATCTTAAATGTTTCGCTAACCAGTTTAATTTCTCGATTCCGACATATATTATCTGCTGAAATTAATTTACCATTTGCTAATTCGAGTAAAAATTTACTATCCAAAGGCGTCAATGGACAACTTAATTTAGCACAAAAATCTTTACTCATATAGCTTCTATCCGCACCCGAATCAAATAAAACGTAAGCAGATTTATTGTCAATAAGAAACGTACCCGTAACAAGCTCCGGGTCTTCCTGTGCCTCTGCCGCATTAATATTGAAAACTCTTCCACGGCCTTGTCCATTCGTGTTCTCCTGGTTCGGGCAATTTCTAATAATGTGGCCCGGTTTTCCACATTTATAACAAACTACATTGGCATAACTTGCTCCGACACTACTTGCTCCGCCATTACTCGTTCCGACACCATTTGTTCCTTTCGTTCTATTAACCCCTGGTCCGTAGACCTCACACTTCGCCGCGCTATGACCATTTCTTTTACACTTGTTGCAAAATTTGGTGCAGAACCCCGAGTGATACTTTTCACACCTTTGGCATAGCTGCTTCTGATTGTTGTTGTTGTTGCGGTTATTATTGTTGTTGGGATGATTGTTGTAGTTGCTGTTGTTGTTGTTGTTGTTGTTGTTGTTGTTGTTGTTGTTGTTGGGCCGTTTGTTGTAGTTGCGATTGATGTTGCGATTGTTGGGATAATTGTTGCGATTATTGTTGTAATTGCTGTTGTTGTTGTATTGGTGATTCTTATCACCGTTTTCCTCCCACTTTCTTTTGACTTGCTTCACATTGGCCTCTTCAGTAGTCTGTTCTTTAATTCTTTCTTCAATTTGGTTCACGAGTTTGTGAGCCATTCTACATGCCTGTTGTATGGAGGCGGGCTCGTGTGAACTTATATCTTCTTGGATTCTTTCCGGTAATCCTTTCACAAACGTGTCGATCTTCTCTTCCTCATCTTCGAATGCTCCCGGACACAATAGGCACAATTCTGTGAATCGTCTTTCGTACGTGGTAATATCAAATCCTTGGGTTCGTAACCCTCTAAGTTCTGTCTTGAGCTTATTGACCTCGGTTCTGGGACGGTACTTCTCGTTCATCAAGTGCTTGAATGCTGACCACGGTAGTGCGTACGCATCGTCTTGTCCCACTTGCTCTAGATAGGTATTCCACCATGTTAACGCAGAACCTGTGAAGGTATGCGTAGCGTACTTTACTTTGTCCTCTTCAGTACACTTACTTATGGCAAACACCGATTCGACCTTCTCGGTCCACCGTTTCAATCCGATCGGTCCTTCGGTTCCATCAAATTCCAAAGGTTTGCAGGCAGTGAATTCTTTGTAGGTGCATCCTACACGATTTCCTGTACTGCTAGATCCAAGGTTATTGTTGGTATGTAGCGCAGCCTGTACTGCGGCTATGTTTGAAGCTAGAAAAGTACGGAATTCCTCTTCATTCATATTCACGGTGTGTCGAGTAGTCGGTGCCATTTCCTTCAAAATAGTTAAATGGAACAAGTTAATCATACAGAATATTAAGAGTAGTTAATAGTATTTCGTAGCATAATATGAACTCATTTATAAAAGCTTTTTCTTCATATTAGCGTTTTATAAGTTTAAATTCGGGTAGTACCTACCCGTTAAGTTCATACTTAGTAGCTAATATACAATTCAACTACTACAATTCTATATGAAAAACTGATTATAATAATATTTCGCGTTCAAACTTTTATACAATATTTTACAAACTTACAATACCGCTTATTTTACATAAAGCATGAAATATAGCACACAATAACTTTGATACAAGATAGTTGTGAAGATAATTCTAGCTAATACACAAGTCGTTCAGCAAAGGCAATAAAGACACGTAATTCATACGTCCAGAAACAAGTCATGCATTCTGGTTTTACTAGGACTACTTCCCATCCTTGGTCTTGTGGAACATAACCGTTATGGCCATTGATAAGACAGCGTGTTGTAACGTCGTCAAAGGGACGAGGGTTACGTAATGACCAACAGTCTCGTAATAACCTAAAAACCTCATTTCTTACCCCAATTACCGACTCCGTCACTTGAGGGAACGTTTTGTTTAATAGTTGTAGCCCGATGTTCTTGTTCTCACTTTGGTGAGAAGCGAACATTACTAACCCGTAAGCATAACATGCTTCTTTATGTTGCATGTTAGCCGCTTTTTCTAAATCACGAAGTCCTATATTTGGATATACTGAGTCAAAATAATTTCTTAACCCGTTGCGTAAAATAGCATTTGGGTTCCCCGCAATATATGCGTCAAAGTAAACACATCGTAACTTATGGATTTCCCAATGTGATATCCCCCATCTTCCGAACGAAAGCCTTTTATAAACCAAATCATTCTTGGAACGTTCTTCGAATGTCTTACAAACTGATCTCGCCTTAAATAGTTGTGCCGAGGAATTCTGACCGACTCTAGACAAGATTTCATCAATCATGTCTCCGGGTAGGTCTCTTAAAATATTGGGTTGTCTATCCATTTTGTGTTTTTATACTGTAAAATAGACAAGAGTTAGATTCATAAAAAAATACTTATTAATACAAGCAATTTTTACATATATCATAAAGCATAAGCACACTATATTACATATATTACACCACACGAATACAACTATCTTATTCCGGCTCGCTTGTTTCTTCTTCTTTGGTTTTGGTTCGTTTTCCCAAATTTCTAGGGATATATGATGTTCCCCTAATACGAGCCGTTATTTTCCACATTGGTTTAGAAAAACCTGGTGGTTTAGAGGTTCCCGGGTCATTGTTACAACTTAAGGACTTCGGGGGTTGACGATACATATAAAGTTCATCGGGGTTGGAATTAGATTTCTCTATTTTTATGCCCTTTCCCTTATTATTTTCTTTTGCCTTTTTAAATTCAGTTGGGGTAATTTCTATAACATCATCGGAATTCTCGTCGGAATCCGATTCATCGGAGAATTGGTAATCCTCCCAATATTTTGCTTCCTTAGCGGAAACACCATTGACCATAATTAACCTTGGTCGGTTGGTTGAGGATTTTCTTTTACTTAACCGTTTTATTATTTCCCCCACCGGTTCTATTTCTTCATCCGGTTCCGATTCTTCTTCCGATTCCGATTCTTCTTCTGGTTCCGACTCTTCTTCCGGTTCCTCTTCGGGAACTTGTGAATCAGTCCACGAATCATTCCAATTTACATTTGACTCTTCATTATTATTAGGTGAGTCAATGGGACTTGTTCTAGAGGTAGACATCTATCACATAATATCAAACGCGTTAAGAGATTAATATATCACATAATATTCACATGTTAAAAATATATAGTTTCCAACAAAATTTGTTAAGCAATCATTTTTCAAGTAAACACGGTCGAAGTCCAGACTCACTAATGCATCCTAACAAACTAGATAAGACACACTAATGCAAAATTCTGGTTCTCTAAGACCATCGCTCGGATACCAACTGAAATGTCCCGTTCTTATTGATTAAAAACGTTCCATATTAATTGATTTCGTTGCGAGGTTTTGACCTCTATATGAGACGTTTTTCAAAGACTGCATTCATTTTAAAACAAACCATAACCTTTATTTCATCAATAAAGGTTTAAAAGTTTTACGTAGATTATCAAATAATGATAATCTAAAATATCCTGTTTACATACGACCATTACATAATGGTTTACAATACAAATATGTTACAACAAAATAAGTTTCTTGAATGCAGTTTTTACACAATATCATACAAGCATGGACTCCAAATCTCGTCCTTATTTAAGTATGCGACAGCGGAAGCTCTTAATAATCACCTGAGAATAAACATGCTTTAAAACGTCAACAAAAATGTTGGTGAGTTATAGGTTTAACCTATATATATCAAATCATAATAATAGACCACAAGATTTCATATTTCAATACATATCCCATACATAGAGATAAAAAATCATTCATATGGTGAACACCTGGTAACCGACATTAACAAAATGCATATATAAGAATATCCCCATCATTCCGGGACACCCTTCGGATATGATATAAATTTCGAAGTACTAAAGCATCCGGTACTTTGGATGGGGTTTGTTAAGCCCAATAGATCTATCTTTAGGATTCGCGTCAATTAGGGTGTCTGTTCCCTAATTCTTAGATTACCAGACTTAATAAAAAGGGGCATATTCGATTTCGATAATTCAACCATAGAATGTAGTTTCACGTACTTGTGTCTATTTTGTAAATCATTTATAAAACCTGCATGTATTCTCATCCCAAAAATATTAGATTTTAAAAGTGGGACTATAACTCACTTTCACAGATTTTTACTTCGTCGGGAAGTAAGACTTGGCCACTGGTTGATTCACGAACCTATAACAATATATACATATATATCAAAGTATGTTCAAAATATATTTACAACACTTTTAATATATTTTGATGTTTTAAGTTTATTAAGTCAGCTGTCCTCGTTAGTAACCTACAACTAGTTGTCCACAGTTAGATGTACAGAAATAAATCGATAAATATTATCTTGAATCAATCCACGACCCAGTGTATACGTATCTCAGTATTGATCACAACTCAAACTATATATATTTTGGAATCAACCTCAACCCTGTATAGCTAACTCCAACATTCACATATAGAGTGTCTATGGTTGTTCCGAAATATATATAGATGTGTCGACATGATAGGTCGAAACATTGTATACGTGTCTATGGTATCTCAAGATTACATAATATATAATACAAGTTGATTAAGTTGTGGTTGGAATAGATTTGTTACCAATTTTCACGTAGCTAAAATGAGAAAAATTATCCAATCTTGTTTTACCCATAACTTCTTCATTTTAAATCCGTTTTGAGTGAATCAAATTGCTATGGTTTCATATTGAACTCTATTTTATGAATCTAAACAAAAAAACTATAGGTTTCTAGTCGGAAAAATAAGTTACAAGTCGTTTTTGTAAAGGTAGTCATTTCAGTCGAAAGAACGACGTCTAGATGACCATTTTAGAAAACATACTTCCACTTTGAGTTTAACCATAATTTTTGGATATAGTTTCATGTTAATAATAAAAATCATTTTCTCAGAATAACAACTTTTAAATCAAAGTTTATCATAGTTTTTAATTAACTAACCCAAAACAGCCCGCGGTGTTACAACGACGGCGTAAATCCGGTTTTACGGTGTTTTTCGTGTTTCCAGGTTTTAAATCATTAAGTTAGCATATCATATAGATATAGAACATGTGTTTAGTTGATTTTAAAAGTCAAGTTAGAAGGATTAACTTTTGTTTGCGAACAAGTTTAGAATTAACTAAACTATGTTCTAGTGATTACAAGTTTAAACCTTCGAATAAGATAGCTTTATATGTATGAATCGAATGATGTTATGAACATCATTACTACCTTAAGTTCCTTGGATGAACCTACTGGAAAAGAGAAAAATGGATCTAGCTTCAATGGATCCTTGGATGGCTCAAAGTTCTTGAAGCAAAATCATGACACGAAAACAAGTTCAAGTAAGATCATCACTTGAAATAAGATTGTTATAGTTATAGAAATTGAACCAAAGTTTGAATATGATTATTACCTTGTATTAGAATGATAACCTACTGTAAGAAACAAAGATTTCTTGAGGTTGGATGATCACCTTACAAGATTGGAAGTGAGCTAGCAAACTTGAAAGTATTCTTGATTTTATGAAACTAGAACTTTTGGAATTTATGAAGAACACTTAGAACTTGAAGATAGAACTTGAGAGAGTTCAATTAGATGAAGAAAATTGAAGAATGAAAGTGTTTGTAGGTGTTTTTGGTCGTTGGTGTATGGATTAGATATAAAGGATATGTAATTTTGTTTTCATGTAAATAAGTCATGAATGATTACTCATATTTTTGTAATCTTATGAGATATTTCATGCTAGTTGCCAAATGATGGTTCCCACATGTGTTAGGTGACTCACATGGGCTGCTAAGAGCTGATCATTGGAGTGTATATACCAATAGTACATACATCTAAAAGCTGTGTATTGTACGAGTACGAATACGGGTGCATACGAGTAGAATTGTTGATGAAACTGAACGAGAATGTAATTGTAAGCATTTTTGTTAAGTAGAAGTATTTTGATATGTGTATTGAAGTCTTTCAAAAGTGTATAAATACATATTAAAATACTACATGTATATACATTTTAACTGAGTCGTTAAGTCATCGTTAGTCGTTACATGTAAGTGTTGTTTTGAAACCTTTAGGTTAACGATCTTGTTAAATGTTGTTAACCCAATGTTTATAATATCAAAAGAGATTTTAAATTATTATATTATCATGATATTATGATGTACGAATATCTCTTAATATGATATATATACATTAAATGTCGTTACAACGATAAACGTTACATATATGTCTCGTTTCAAAATCATTAAGTTAGTAGTCTTGTTTTTACATATGTAGTTCATTGTTAATATAATTAATGATATGTTTACTTATCATAATATCATGTTAACTATATATATAACCATATATATGTCATCATATAGTTTTTTACAAGTTTTAACGTTCGTGAATCACCGGTCAACTTGGGTGGTCAATTGTCTATATGAAACCTATTTCAATTAATCAAGTCTTAACAAGTTTGATTGCTTAACATGTTGGAAACATTTAATCATGTAAACATCAATCTCAATTAATATATATAAACATGGAAAAGTTCGGGTCACTACAATTCATACGTCCAGAAACAAGTCATGCATTCTGGTTTTACTAGGACTACTTCCCATCCTTGGTCTTGTGGAACATAACCGTTATGGCCGTTGATAAGACAGCGTGTTGTAACATCGTCAAAGGGACGAGGGTTACGTAATGACCAACAGTCTCGTAATAACCTAAAAACCTCATTTCTTACCCCAATTACCGACTCCGTCACTTATGGGAACGTTTTGTTTAATAGAGAAGCCAACATTACTAACCCGTAAGCATAGCATGCTTCTTTATGTTGCATGTTAGCCGCTTTTTCTAAATCATGAAGTCCTATATTCGGATACATTGAGTCAAAATAATTTCTTAACCCGTTGCGTAAAATAGCATTTGGGTTTCCCGCAATATATGCGTCAAAGTAAACACATCGTAACTTATGGGTTTCCCAATGTGATATCCCCCATCTTTCAAACGAAAGTCTTTTATAAACCAAGACATTCTTGGAACGTTCTTCGAATGTCTTACAAACTGATCTCGCCTTAAATAGTTGTGCCGAGGAATTCTGACCGACTCTAGACAAGATTTCATCAATCATGTCTCCGGGTAGGTCTCTTAAAATATTGGGTTGTCTATCCATTTTGTGTTTTTAAACTGTAAAATAGACAAGAGTTAGATTCATAAAAAAATACTTATTAATACAAGCAATTTTTAGATATATCATAAAGCATAAGCACACTATATTACATATATTACACCACACGAATACAACTATCTTATTCCGACTTGCTCGTTTCTTCTTCTTCAGTTTTGGTTCGTTTTACCAAGTTTCTAGGGATATATGATGTTCCCCTAATACTAGCTGTCGTTTTCCACAACGGTTTAGAAAAACCTGGTGGTTTAGAGGTTTCCGGGTCATTGTTACAACTTAAGGACTTCGGGGATTGACGATACATATAAATTTCATCGGGGTTGGAATTAGATTTCTCTATTTTTATGCCCTTTCCCTTATTATTTTCTTTTGCTTTTTTAAATTCAGTTGGGGTAATTTCTATAACATCATCGGAATTCTCGTCGGAATCCGATTCATCGGAGAATTGGTAATCCTCCCAATATTTTGCTTCCTTGGCGGAAACACCATTGACCATAATTAACCTTGGTTGGTTGGTTGAGGATTTTCTTTTACTTAACCGTTTTATTATTTCCCCCACCGGTTCTATTTCCTCCTCCGGTTCCTCCTCTTCCGGTTCTGATTCTTCTTCCGGTTCTGATTCTTCTTCTGGTTCCTCTTCGGGAACTTGTGAATCAGTCCAATATATATTCGACTCTTCGTTATTATTAGGTGAGTTAATAAGATTTGTGCTAGAGGTAGACATCTATCACACAATATCAAACATGTTAAGAGATTAATATATCACATAATATATACATGTTAATAATATATAGTTTCCAACAAAAATGTTAAGCAATCATTTTTAAAGAAAACACGATCGAAGTCCAGACTCACTAATGCATCCTAACAAACTCGATAAGACACACTAATGCAAATTTTCTGGTTCTCTAAGACCAACACTCGGATACCAACTGAAATGTCCCGTTCTTATTGATTAAAAATGTTCCATATTAATTGATTTCGTTACGAGGTTTTGACCTCAATATGAGACGTTTTTCAAAGACTGCATTCATTTTTAAAACAAACCATAACCTTTATTTCATAAATAAAGGTTTAAAAAGCTTTACGTAGATTATCAAATAATGATAATCTAAAATATCATGTTTACACACGACCATTACATAATGGTTTACAATACAAATATGTTACATCGAAATCAGTTTCTTGAATGCAGTTTTTACACAATATCATACAAACATGGACTCCAAATCTTGTCCTTATTTTAGTTTGCAACAACGGAAGCTCTTAGTATTCACCTGAGAATAAACATGCTTTAAACGTCAACAAAAATGTTGGTGAGTTATAGGTTTAACCTATATATATCAAATCGTAACAATAGACCACAAGATTTCATATTTCAATACACATCCCATACATAGAGATAAAAATCATTCATATGGTGAACACCTGGTAACCAAAATTAACAAGATGCATATATAAGAATATCCCCATCATTCCGGGACACCCTTCGGATATGATATAAATTTCGAAGTACTAAAGCATCCGGTACTTTGGATGGGGTTTGTTAGGCCCAATAGATCTATCTTTAGGATTCGCGTCAATTAGGGTGTCTGTTCCCTAATTCTTAGATTACCAGACTTAATAAAAAGGGGCATATTCGATTTCGATAATTCAACCATAGAATGTAGTTTCACGTACTTGTGTCTATTTTGTAAATCATTTATAAAACCTGCATGTATTCTCATCCCAAAAATATTAGATTTTAAAAGTGGAACTATAACTCACTTTCACAGATTTTTTACTTCGTCGGGAAGTAAGACTTGGCCACTGGTTGATTCACGAACCTATAACAATATATACATATATATCAAAGTATGTTCAAAATATATTTACAACACTTTTAATATATTTTGATGTTTTAAGTTTATTAAGTCAGCTGTCCTCGTTAGTAACCTACAACTAGTTGTCCACAGTAAGATGTACAGAAATAAATCGATAAATATTATCTTGAATCAATCCACGACCCAGTGTATACGTATCTCAGTATTGATCACAACTCAAACTATATATATTTTGGAATCAACCTCAACCCTGTATAGCTAACTCCAACATTCACATATAGAGTGTCTATGGTTGTTCCGAAATATATATAGATGTGTCGACATGATAGGTCGAAACATTGTATACGTGTCTATGGCATCTCAAGATTACATAATATACAATATAAGTTGATTAAGTTATGGTTGGAATAGATTTGTTACCAATTTTCACGTAGCTAAAATGAGAAAAATTATCCAATCTTGTTTTACCCATAACTTCTTCATTTTAAATCCGTTTTGAGTGAATCAAATTGCTATGGTTTTATATTGAACTCTATTTTATGAATCTAAACAGAAAAAGTATAGGTTTATAGTCGGAAAAATAAGTTACAAGTCGTTTTTGTAAAGGTAGTCATTTCAGTCGAAAGAACGACGTCTAGATGACCATTTTAGAAAACATACTTCCACTTTGAGTTTAACCATAATTTTTGGATATAGTTTCATGTTCATAATAAAAATCATTTTCTCAAAATAAAAACTTTTAAATCAAAGTTTATCATAGTTTTTAATTAACTAACCCAAAACAGCCCGCGGTGTTACCACGACGGCGTAAATCCGGTTTTACGGTGTTTTTCGTGTTTCCAGGTTTTAAATCATTAAGTTAGCATATCTGATGTTTCGCGAGGTGTATATAAAATAGCTTATATTTTTACAAGAAAATACTATTAAATACGATACAATTTTATACAAGATATTTATTTATTTATTGAATGGATATACTTAAACCTTGCTACAACACTTATAGGCAGTGTACCTAATCGTACAGTAGTGTAGTTTTTAGTAAGTCCGGTTCGTTCCACAGGGAAATCTTTAAACAAAGCTTAACGCTATATTAGTTTACTTTTATAAAAATACAAATATATATATATAAGTAATATTATTATTATAAAGGGGGGTTTTTACCGTTTAATGACTGGTTTGTCGATTTTAAAACTTTTGTCGCAGTTAAAACCAAATGTAAAATATTAAATAAATAAAAGACTTAATTTAAAGCGTAAAATAAATAACGATAATGAAATTACAATAAATAAAAGTGCGATAAAATAAAATTGCGATAATTAAAAAGTACGATAATTAAAAGTGCGATTAAATAACAATAAATAAAAGTGCGATAATTAGAAGTGCAATTAAATATAAAATAAAGGAAATTAAATATGAAATAAAAGAATTATGCTTATTTAAACTTCCGTAATCATGATGTTTGACGTGTTGATTTTAGTTTTATGCCCATGGGTTAATTGTCCTTTGTCCTGGATTATTTAATATGTCCGTCTGGTTTTTGTCCATAACAGTCCATCAGTCATAAATATAAAGTGCGAGTGTCCTCGTCAAATTATCCTTATACCCGAAGTTAAATATTCCAACTAATTGGGGACTTAAACTATAACAAGATTTTAATACTTTGTTTAATAATTACACCAGGATGTCGACTGAGTGTAACCCAAGGTTTTAATATTTTGTTATCAATTATACCAAGTGTCCTTGTACATAATTTCACCCCTGTTTTAATTATTCTAGTGGCTATTAATCCATTCCCGTGTCCGGTTTAATGAACGATTATTCGTACATATAAATACCCCGCCCATCGTGTCCGATCGAGTGTATATGGTAATTTATAGGGACGCCCAATTGTAAATCTTTATATTAACATTAACAAACTATCATTTAGTTAAACAAATATAAAGCCCATTAATAGCCCATAGTCTAATTTCCACAAGTGTCGTTCTTTTGTCCAAACTCCAATTTTGGTACAAAGCCCAATTACCCAATTTTAGTAATTAGCCCAACATCATGATTACTTCGTTTTAAATAAGCATAATTATAACTTAGCTACGAGACATTAATGTAAAAAGGTTGAACATAACTTACAATGATTAAAAATAGCGTAGCATTACACGGACAGAATTTCGACTTACACCCTTACAACATTCGCTAACATACCCTTATTATTAGAATTATAATTAAAATTAAAATTAAAATATAAATTATAAATATAAATATTACGTATAAATGGAGAGAAGAGAAAGATAGATGGATATTTTTGGTGCACCAAAGCTCGATTTTTATAGGCATGTGGGCTGGAACTGGGGCTCATGCGATCGCATGGATTTATGCCTTCCAGGCCATGCGATCGCATGGCCAGCTGGGGAGGCTCATATTTGGTTGTTTTCTTCTGCCGACGGTTTTATAAATAATATAATATATTAAATAATTATAAGAATTATTTAAATATTATATTATATTTATGTGCATAGTTGACTTGTAATTTTTAGTCCGTTGCGTCGAGCGTTGAGAGTTGACTCTGGTCCCGGTTCCGGATTTTCGAACGTCCTTGCGTACAATTTAATATCTTGTACTTTGCGTTTTGAATCTTGTACTCTTGTAATTTCGAGACGTTTCTTATCAATAATTGGAACCTCTTGGATTGTATTTTGTACTTTTGAGCTTTTTGGTCGTTTGCGTCTTCAATTCGTCGAATCTGTCTTTTGTCTTCACCTTTTATTATTTAAACGAATATCACTTGTAAATAGAACAATTGCAACTAAAAGCTTGTCTTTCTTGAGGAATAATGCTATGAAATATATGTTCGGTTTTAGCATTATCAAATATTCCCACACTTGAGCGTTGCTTGTCCTCAAGCAATACCGTCTTGAAATACTAGAATCACTTCTTTATTCTTCACACTTTGTACATTAGTGATTTCTATACGGCAGTATAAACAATGATAGTAACGATAGAACCATGGTTAAAGGTGGGTGTGTCATCCACAGTTGCCTCGGGTTTAGGTCAACGACACTTGCAATCAAATAGCCGATTTACTTTCGGTTTCCAAAGCAAAGTGCACATTTGAAAGGCGGTTTACAGTCCCACATGACTATGAAAATGTAGATCCTTAAGGAAATTGGATCTTTATGAAAACATTTGATCTTTTGAAAATTAAATCTAGTTTTTACCCTAGATAAGTTTTCCGGATTAACCCTTCACCGGTGTTTGCAAAATATTTTTGTGGGTTTGGTGGGTTTCAAATTTGAAAATTTTAGCTCAAAACTTGCGGTTTTGTGTCACCCACTTGCTAACCTTGTATTAGGAAAGCAACACGTCCAGTTTACTTGTCCCGTATATTACCTTTCGGTAAACTACCGTCCGGTTGTAAAGGAAAGCGTTGAACAAGCAACTGTTAAAGCAATGTCGCCTGACATGCTTTTAATTATGGTCTATAACGTGTCGGACGCAATTACTATCCTTAGTAGGAGCAATAGTAAAGCTCACCCTTATGATTTTTCGGTCTGGCACAAGGTCCCGTCTTTGACCATGCTATGCAACCACCGTTCTTACGGTTGACACCCGATTTGGTTCAGGTGACCTAATGAATTCTAGGTGAATTCCTAGGATTTTACGTTCAATGATAATGAACGCATTGAAAATAGGGTTTTCAGAAAACAAATCGGTTTGTAATTTTGATCAAAATATTTTCTCGTTCAAGCTCGAGTTTAGATATCATTGAATTCCATGAATTTGAATTCTCAATCTTTAAGGTCAATCTCTAGGATTGAGTAATATCAGGCTTAAAAGCTGATTTTTAATCTTTAAGGAGATTATCCTTTCTGGGGTTCTGATTCATTAGTCTTATCCAGCTAATTTGCATGGTGCCCCCCCATTTTACGAGATAAATCCTTCTCATGGTTAGGATAAATCTGACCACTTGGCGACCCTGTTTAATGCTGAGGTCCGTGGATTTCCTGCTGATTTTAGTGATGACTTTTCTAGATTTTTCGTCAACCTACAGCTGGTCTGGACGACAACTTCTTGACCTAAATCAAGAAGCGCGTGTCTTTTTCGAAAGACTTTACTTCCTTTTAATGATGGAATTGATTCATCGTGTAGATCCATCTTTTCTTTTCTTTCATCGGGTAAAACAGTTTTAGTTTAGTTCAAAGCAAAAGTATTTTCAGTTATTTGTCACAGATATATGTGACATATGTTTAAGATAACTTGGTAAATATTCCCACACTTGGCTTTTATTTTCCTTTTTATCGTCCTCTATTCCATTTTGAATGAATTTTAACATTTTGGTTTGTTTATCAATTTATGTCCTTTCCGAGGTTACAATAATTTCGGTGTTAACACCTAGTTTTATCGTTCATAAATATGTATAAACATGATTTTGAGTTCATTTAATTGAAAATTTTGAAAATTTTTACTAGAATTGGGTAGTCAGTATATAAGACTAGGGCTGTTCTTTATTAGAGAGCACTAGATTCTAATACAACTACTACATTACTAGTATTTTTAATGGTAACCAAGTGTATAAAGATAAAAATTTTAAAAATCCGAAAGAATTTAACCCCTTCCCACACTTAAGATCTTGCAATGCCCTCATTTGCAAGAAATCAGTACAATTTAAATTATTGAGGGTGATTAGCGTAGAAATGATTAAATTTTACCAAAGTTTCCAAACATATTTGCGTTTGTTTGCTGAATGATAAATGGTGCATATCATTTGTTCATTTCTCCTGTTGTTACATCACATTTATTTGTCATCTTGTCGTCAAAATTAGTAGCTTTTGCTGAACTTAATGCCAGTCTTTGAAAATGCGCTGTTTTATCCTGTTTTGTACAATCGACAATATACATACATACATACAAATATAATCATGCATGGCAATTTGAAATGGGACTTAATATCCCACTTTCAAATTCTAAATATGAAATATTAGTACACACTAATAATAAAATAATAAAAATTACACAAATATATCCAATAACATAAGTTTAAACATGAAAAAGTCAAAAGATAAAAACATAAAAATCATAAAAATAACCAAATGGAACTAAATCAGTCTGGATAGGGGTTCCAGTTCATCTCATCGGGTGGGTTCCATTGTTGGTTATAGGTGTTCTGATAGGCTTGGTCATAGTCATACCGGTTAAAGGGTGGTCGGATATCGGGGCTATGTGGCGGAAAATGAGCAGGTCGAGTAGGTACATAGTTATTTGGTGCCTGATATGATAGCTGGCTCATGATTTGGTGCTGATGAACTTACCAACTATCGTGTTAGCGTCGCCTATAATCCTCGTATACTCGCTCGGAGTTCCACTGCTCATACATACTATGTCTGGCCGCGTTCGTCATTGCTTCCTCATCTATACGAACGTGGACGTCAAGAATAGCATCTCGAAAGACATCCCTAATGTCTTCTGCCTCTTCCATTTCCTCGTCTGAGCCTCTCTCTACCTGAGGATGAGATCCCTCATAGGGTACTGCCTGGTTACGTCTACTTTTCAATACCTTAGCACCCACATAAACTTTCAATCCTAAGGGCTCAACCTGTTCTCTACAAATCTGTAATGGACCCCCTTGGTTCCTATCAACACCTAAATACTCTCCAATGAGAGTAACAAAAATACCTCCTCCTATTATACTCCCGTCCTGCATTCCCTCTACCATTTTAGATAAATAAAAAGCAACACAGTAAGGGATATTGACAAAGCTTCTAGGATCCCGAATACACTTTAGGTAGAATAAATCATATAAGGTAATTTTTTCTTTATTATGACCTCTTTGTGTAATCGAGTTAGCCAAAAATCTATGAATAATACGAAGCTCGGCTCTGTCAATATGTGTATAGGAGTGTCCTCCTGCTCGTGTAAAAACATCAAAATGTGACATACGCCTCCAAATGGCGTCAGCGTTAAAGTTACTATCTACCCGTTCACCATAATGAATCAAGTTTGTACAATCGGGTAATAGCAACTCACCAGGTGTATATATCTGTAAGGCCCTGGCCATGTCCAGCATGGACATTCTGTACATCCTACCGCCAAGGATAAACCTAAGAAATCTTCTATCATCTATCCTAACTATATTTGTATCAAGTGATACAGTACTCATCAACTCAACACACCATTCCTTATATACAGGTCTACGAATGGTGAAAAGACGTTCCCAATCTGTAAAAGAAGAACTGCCATACCTTTGAACTAAAAGCTGTCTAACACGGTCAGCTAGATGGACCGTTTCCAAAGGGGCCCAATCAATTACCCTTGGCACCTCTACATTTTTTGTTACCAATTTGAATTTGTTCCTTTGATATGTCTCGTAATCTCTCCATCTTCTATCAAATCTCAGATTAGGATGTAGAGTGTGCTCAGGAATCGTTGGGAATTCTACTGGCGGCCTCATTGGGAATACTATAAATTCATCAACAAACTGTACCGAATCATAATAAGGTATGTGCTGATCAGGCTGTTGTTGTTCCTGTTGTGGTTCTTGTTCGTGTTGCATTTCTGGTTCTGGTGCTGGTGCTGGTCATCTAGATGATGATGCTCCTGAACCTCCAGTATCGGCTCTCTGTAAAGCACATTAAACACAAAATTTGTGCATCCAAATATGCATTAGTGTTAGCAAAATAACAACTTAAAACAATCACTATAACATGTTAAATCAAAATTAAACTTATACACATTTTCACAATTTTTCACAATTCTACACTTTTCAAATAAGCACATATGAAAATGTATACAAAATTCATAAGCATTTAACTCAAATAACATGTCAAAATATTCATTACTAATAATTAAACAAGTCTCAAATGGAAAATATATCAAATTAATCAAGTTCATGAATTTTGGACTTAAAAAGTCCACTTTAATCTCCAAAAATCATGTTTAGGATCATTGTTTGGATCATTTAACTATCTAAACATGTTACACTACTCAATTTAGCAATGATTCATGACAAAAATCGGCCATAACCTGTTTATATCAAAAAGCCCCAAATTGCTCAAGAACACAAACCCTAGATTTCTAAAATTTTTGAAGTTTTTGGCTTCAAATCATGTTAAATAGCATCAATCTAGGTTATACATGCATAAAATACTAACAATTTAACACTAATTACACTAGAAATTAACAAAATTGCATTAGGTAAAAAAATTGGTAATTATCACAAAAACTAGGAATTTATAGAGTTTAGGGGTGTAATTTTTACCAATTTGCTGAAGAATGAGAATCTAGGCATGATTAGAGCAAGAAAAATGACGAATTACGGTGAATTTTGGCGAAATTTGGTGAAGATTTGAGAGCTTTTTCGGGTGTATGTGTGTGTTTTGTGTGAAGAACAGACCCGCTGCTGTATTTGTTTCTGGCCTGGATTTCAGCTCCATGCGATCGCATGGAGTTGAAGTGTAAAACCCATGCGATCGCATGGGGGTCCGGGTACAGTGTTTTCAGCTTTTTTTTTTTTTTTTATAAAACCTTATACTTTATAAAACTTATAATTAATTAAATTTTAAAAATTTTGTTTTCCTTTTGGAGCGAGGGCGTTTCGGATTGTTGTCCTAGTCTGTCCCTCGACAAAATTTTAAAATTTGTCAAATCAAAGCGCGGTTTTTAAAAGTAAAGATTTTTGGGTTTTTTTAATATTTTTGGCATACTTTAATTCAATAAGATTAAAAATAATGATAATAAAAGTTCTCGTCCCTCCCTCGGGTAAAGCAATTTCGGTTCAAAGACCTAGTCTTCAACTTACGACGAATTTTAAAAATCATATTTTTAACTTAATGAGATAAAGTAAATGTTTGTTTTTAAATTCACACAATTTAAATATAAAATTCAAGATTAATATTAAAAATTCACACCAAACTTAAAATTTGAAATGCATAAAATTAAAAATTCCTATTTTAAAAATTCACACCAAACTTAATTTAAAAATTCATATTATAAATTCACACCAAACTTATATTAATTTTTCAAATATTTATAATTTTAAATATATTGTTTTTATAAAGTTTACAATATTAATTTAAGATTTAAATATTAATTTTAAAAACATGGTAAAAATAAAATTAAAAATCTTTTTGGCTTTTTATCCCACTTTAATCAATCAAATATTATCAAAAATATGCGCCCCTCTTTTCGGTAAAGTAATTTCGGTTCCAAGACCTAATTTAACTCATGACGAATTTTTGAAATATTTTGGGTTGATTGATTAAAGATATTTATACCTTAAGAATAAACGTTAAATTTCGCAGTGATGTAATAAATTTTTGAATGATATCAATAATTTCGGTCGCCAAACCTAATTTTATTCAATACCAATTTAATACTTTATAGCGAACAAATTAGCGTTTATTATCAAAAGGTTAAAAATAAAAAAAAAATAAAAACTGTACAAACATACCTGTGAAATAGATTTCTTAGTTATATGATCTATCCCATTCATAAGATAGTCAGTTTAATTGGTTTTCCATAGCTACATAGGCGTAACCTCGGGCATTCAGTGTCTTTTCTTCTAAACATATGAACGGTCCATCTCTGCATAAAGTAACAAATTCGGTGTTTGAATAGGTTTGATTATTTGAACATTTACCTCCATGTGACCATTTTCCGCATTTGTGACATCTTTCTAGGTGTCGTGCTCTTCTTTTTGCTGCGGATTTTGATTTTCCTTTACCAAATTGTAACTTATTATCTTCGCATCTGGATTCTTTTCTAACTCAGTCCATTCTTTCTCTGATTACTGATACTATTTCACTCGGAAGTGTGTCATTATTACGTTTAGTGATCAAAGCGTGTAGCATTAGACCATGGTTTAGTTCACAGGCAGTCTTCATTTTGTAAAAACCTAAAAAAAATAAAAATTCAGAATGGGGGGAGAAGACTAGTTCTTTAGGGTCTGCTAGGGAAAGACCATTCAGGTTCCATTTTCGAGAACTACACGAAAACAGACAATCTAACTCTAACAGAAATACATATTATCTTTTAAAGACTTGATTCTCCCCACACTTAGTTAGCTGTGGTGTCGAAATTGTGATTAACTTCGTTGTCGACTTCCATCGGACTATCTATATAATGTTTAACTCTGTGTCCATTAACTTTAAATTCAATCCCATTTGAATTTATTAATTCTATCGTTCCGTATGGGAAAATTCTTTTGACTATGAATGGTCCAGACCATCTTGATTTCAATTTTCCAGGAAATAGCTTGAATCGCGAATTGAAAAGAAGAACTCTGTCTCCTTCTTTAAATTCTTTTGAACTTCTGATTCTTTTATCATGCCATTTCTTCGTTCTTTCTTTATAGAATAACGAATTTTCGTATGCTTCATGTCTTAATTCTTCTAATTCGTTTAGTTGACTTAATCGTAGACGTCCGGCTTCATGTAAATCAAGATTACATGTCTTCAAAGCCCAAAACGCTTTGTGTTCAATTTCTACTGGAAGATGACATGCTTTTCCATAAACAAGTCTAAAAGGTGTGGTTCCAATTGGAGTTTTGTAGGCTGTTCTAAAATCCCAGAGTGCATCCTCCAATTTAATGGACCATTCCTTCGGATTTGATCCTACGGTTTTCTCTAGAATACGTTTTAAAGCTCGGTTGGTATTTTCAACTTGTCCACTTGTTTGTGGATGATATGCAGTGGAGATTTTATGAGTTACTCCATATCTTTTAAGAACTTTCTCAAGTTGATTATTACAGAAATGAGTACCCCGATCACTTATTAAAGCTTTCGGTGTTCCAAACCTTGCAAAAAGACGTTTTAAAAAGTTGACTACAACTCGTGCATCGTTAGTTGGGAGAGCTTGTGCTTCCGCCCATTTAGATACATAATCAATGGCTACGAGTATATATAGATTATTATGAGATTTTGGAAATGGACCCATAAAGTCAATACCCCAAATGTCAAATACTTCACATACTTGGATGACATTTTGTGGCATTTCATCACGTTGACTTATTTTTCCGGCCCTTTGACATGCATCACAGGATTTGCAAAGAAGGTGTGCGTCTTTGTAAATTGTAGGCCAATATAATCCATCATCATAAACTTTTCTTGCTGTTAGTTGAGGCCCATAATGCCCTCCTGTTGGTCCTGTGTGACAATGGTTTAAAATTTTACTAGCTTCATCTCCAAATATACATCGGCGTATTATTCCATCTGGACAACTTTTAAACAAATGTGGATCTTTCCAGAAATAGTGTTTTATATCACTGAAGAATTTCTTTCGTTTTTGGTACGATAATCCTTTTTCAAGGAATCCACAAACTAAGTAGTTTGCATAGTCTGCAAACCATGGAATTTCTTTATAATCTATCTTCAATAGATATTCATCAGGAAAGTTGTCTTGTATGGCCGATTCATTCAGAACTTCTAATTCGGGATTTTCAAGACGAGAAAGATGATCAGCGGCGAGATTTTCTGCTCCTCTTTTATCTCGGATTTCAATATCAAACTCTTGTAAGAGTAAGATCCAACGGATTAATCTTGGTTTAGCATCTTGTTTTGAAAATAGGTATCTAAGAGCAGAATGGTCGGTATAGACCACCGTTTTTGCTAGAACGAGATATGATCGAAATTTGTCAAAAGCAAAGACAATAGCAAGAAGTTCTTTCTCAGTAGTTGTATAGTTCGTTTGTGCTCCTTGTAACATCTTACTAGCATAATATATAGGTTGAAATCGTTTTTCAATCCTTTGTCCTAAAACGGCTCCCATTGCAAAATCACTTGCATCGCACATTAGTTCAAATGGTAGATTCCAATTTGGTGTTATCATGATCGGCGCATTAGTTAGTTTTTCTTTAAGAATATTAAAAGATTTGATACACTCATCTGAAAAGATGAATGGAGCATCCTTTTCTAGGAGTTTATTCATAGGAGTGGCAATTTTAGAAAAATCTTTTATGAAACGTCGGTAAAAACCGGCATGCCCTAGAAAACTCCTAACTCCTCTAACATTGGTGGGATGTGGAAGTTTAGCAATTACATCTACTTTAGCTCTATCCACTTCAATTCCTTCTTTTGAAATTTTATGACCAAGAACGATGCCTTCTTTAACCATGAAATGGCATTTTTCCCAATTAAGTACTAGATTTGATCGTTCGCATCTAATAAGCATTCGTTCCAGATTAACTAGACATGATTCAAATGTAGCACCGAAGACTGAAAAATCATCCATGAAAACTTCCATGCATTCTTCTATCATGTCGTGAGAAATCGCCATCATACACCTTTGAAAGGTTGCAGGGGCGTTACAAAGTCCAAATGGCATGCGTTTGTAAGTAAAAGTACCATAAGGGCACGTGAATGTGGTTTTCTCTTGGTCTTCGGGTGCTATTGGAATTTGAAAATATCCGGAAAATCCATCTAGAAAACAATAGTAACTATTTCCGGCTAATCTTTCCAACATTTGATCTATAAAAGGTAAGGGAAAGTGATCTTTTCTGGTGGCGTCATTTAATTTTCTATAATCAATACACACACGCCATCCTGTTACAGTCCTAGTAGGAATAAGCTCATTTTTCTCATTTGTAATGACAGTTATGCCACCCTTCTTAGGCACGCATTGAACTGGGCTTACCCATGGACTATCAGAGATTGGATAAATTAGACCTGCGTCTAGCAGTTTAATAATCTCTTTCTTAACTACATCTTGCATATTAGGATTTAGTCTTCGTTGGCATTGCACATACATTTTATGACCTTCTTCCATAAGGATTTTATGTGTGCAATATGAAGGACTTATTCCTTTAATATCATGAATCTTCCATGCAATGGCTGGTTTATGAGCTTTCAACACAGAAATGAGTTGTGATTTCTCATTTTCAGTAAGAGAAGACGATATTATTACAGGTAATTCAGATTCACCATGTAAATAAGCGTATTCCAAATGGTTTGGAAGTGGCTTTAACTCTAATTTCGGAGGTTCTTCTATCGATGATTTATATCGATATCTGTCTTCTTCTTTTAGCATTTGAATTTCTTCTGTTGTTGGTTCATATCCATTAGCTATAAGTGTAGCTAACATTTCAGCTTCATCAATTGGTTCATTACCTTCTCCTAAAGAACATTCTCCTGTTCCTTGTAATTCTGGAAATTCTTCTAATAATTCTGCATGTGCATCTATAGTTTGAATATAATAACATGTATCATCTGCAGATTGCGGTTGTTGCATTGCTTTATCAACTGAAAAGGTAACACTCTCATCCTCTATACTTAGGGTCAATTTCTTATCGAACACGTCTATCATTGCTTTAGCCGTGTTTAAGAATGGTCTTCCTAATATGAGAGGAACTTGAGAATCTTCTTCCATGTCTAAAACAACAAAATCTACTGGAAATACTAAAGTACCAACTTTAACTAGCATGTTCTCCATTATCCCTCTAGGATATTTTATTGATCTATCGGCTAGTTGTATGCTTATTCTGGTTGGTTTCAATTATCCAAGGTCTAGTTTAGCGTATAGTGAATACGGCATTAGATTTATACTAGCACCTAAGTCTGACAATGCTTCTATTGAACTAAGACTACCCAGAAAACATGGAATTGTGAAACTTCCTGGATCAGATAATTTTTCTGGTATCTTATTCAACAGCACTGCTGAACAATTAGCATTCATAGTAACAGCCGAGAGTTCTTCCATTTTTTTCTATTTGAGATTAGATCTTTCAAGAATTTAGCATATCTAGGCATTCCTGAAATCACATCAATGAAAGGAAGATTTACATTTATCTGTTTAAACATATCCAAGAATTTGGATTGCTCGGCTTCAAGTTTCTCTTTCTTCATTTTACTCGGGTAAGGAAGTAGTGGTTGGTATGGTTTAACATAAGGTTTAGCCTTAACTGTGTTATCTTCATTAACCTTTTCAACTACCGGTTCTTTTTCCTTATCTTGATCAGGTTGTGGTTCTTGTGGAGTAGGAATAGCTTCATCAGAAATTACAGGTATTTCAGGTGGTTTAAGTGTTGTACCACTTCTTGTGGTAATGGCTTTAGCTGTTTCATTTCGGGGGTTAGCATTTGTATCACTAGGTAGACTTCCCGGTTTTCTTTCACCTATTAACCTTGCTAGGTTACTTACTTCTTGTTCCAGATTTTGAATAGAAGCTTGTTGATTTCTAAATGCTTGAGCATTTTGTTCATTAGTTTGTTTCTGAGATGTGAAAAACTGCGTTTGAGTTTCAACTAGCTTCGTCATCATATCTTCTAAATTCGGCTTTTTATCATCGGTTTGTTTTGGTGGTTTGTTTTGAAAATTAGGTCTTTGCTGATTATAAGTATTATTGGATACTTGTTGATTGCCAGGACCTTGTTGGTTGTTGTATGGAATATTTCGGTTATAATTTTGATTTTGATTGTAAATCGGTCTTGGCGGTTGATAATTATTCTAATAATTTTTTCCAGGCCTTTGGTTTATGTATGAAATATTCTCTCTTTGTTCCATTGTTAATTCAATACTGAGACAATCTTTTGTCAAATGTGGTCCTCCACACTGCTCACAACTAATTCGTATTGAGTGAATATCCTTAGTCATCTTTTCCATTCGTCTCTCCACAGCATCTATCTTTGCGGAAATGGAATCTAAGTCATGGCTAGAATCGGCTCTAGCTGCTTTAGATGATCTAACGATATCTTTTTCTTGGTGCCACTCATGTGAGTGGGAAGCAGTGTTATCAATAATTTTGTAAGCATCAGTTTCGGTTTTCTTCATAATAGAGCCACCAGCTGCTATATCTATGTCTTTCCTTGTAGTGATGTCGCATCCTTGGTAGAATATTTGTACTATTTGACAGGTGTCTAAACCATGTTGCGGACATCCTCTTCATAACTTTCCATATCTAGTCCACGCCTCATATAGAGTTTCATTTGGTTTCTGTGTAAACGTAACAATTTCTGCTTGAAGTCTTACGGCTTTAGATGCAGGAAAGAATTGTTTAAGAAATTTGTCAACTAAAACATCCCATGTATCAATCGCCCCTTCAGGTAACGATTCCAACCAATCTTTGGCTTCTCCCTTTAAAGTCCAGGGAAATAACATGAGATATATCTGTTCATCCTCCACTTCTCGGATTTTAAATAGTGTGCAGATCCTATTAAAGGTACGTAAATGTTCATTTGGATCTTCCTTCGGCGCACCACTAAATTGGCATTGATTAGTCACCATGTGTAGAATTTGTCCTTTGATTTCATAATCTGGCGCATTAATGTCTGGATGAGTTATTGCGTGACCTTGGCCAGTGCGTTTAGCTCTCATTCAGTCTTCCATACTTAAAGGTTCCAGATTCTCCATAATTGAATTTGTTGAATCGGAATCACTAGAGGATTCTGATTTAATGGTTCGTTCCTCAACAATCTCTGTTTGAATGATTGGTGGTTCCGGAGGAAAGTTTAGTGGTTCAGGATCTACGAATCGTTCCTGAATATTCTCCGGATTCTCAATTGTGAGGTCGGGTTCAAAAAATGGATTATCGGAAATTTGAACTGAAGTACTTGGTCGACTGGATGACGATTCTAAAGAGAAATCAACGGCGGTAATATTTGCTAAATGTCTTGATCTAGTTACAGGTGGTGAACGTACAAAAGGTGGTGAACGTCTTGCTCGGTGCATTCACTGAATATCGTATTAGTTTTTAAAAGGAAAGAAAAATTATAATAAGTTATCCAATCAATAGACTTTTCTGATTTTGCCCACGTTTCGAATAGCCAAAAGATGTAGCAGAGGGGCAGGATTCGTTTGGTCTCAATATAATTGAGGACTGTTTGGCTCCAATAACCCGGTCCACGTACAAATCCAACTATTACTACGAACCAGAAAATTTTGATGTCTATCAATTTAACCACTTAAAATAAATTTTCGTAATTTTAAGAAATTTAGATAAGAAGTAGAATAAAAATCTATGTCCTAAAACTAGAATAGCGAGAAATAAGAAAGAAAAAGAGCTCGTCGAAAAAGGTCGAAAAAGAAAAATGGTTGAAAAATAAAAGGTGACGGAAAAATAAAAGAAACTTATAAAACTTAAAACACTTGACTAACCTAAACTTATTACTACAACTAACTTAAAATTATAATCGCAAATTGAGATTACTAATTGGAATGATAATTGATACATAGGTAAAAGTCGTCTAAAAATATTAAAGCTTATAGGTAAAACTAAATCCCAAATGGAAATAACTTAAAAAGAAACTAAAACTTAAAAAGGCGTCGCAAAATTCTAAAGCACTTAAATCTTAGTCTAAAGAAAAAGCACTTAAGGAATTCTACGGCAAAGCCTAAAAATCTAGAAGTAAAAATAATTATGGCAAAAAACTATGAATTAAAACTAAATATGAGCGAAAAATACAAATATTACGCTAAAACGATTAAAAAGGGACAAAATATAAAAATATATAAAAAGTTGTAAAAAGTACAATTTTTATAAACATATTATTTTTATATTATTTATTTTATAAAACTATTAATTTTACAATTTAAATAAACTAATTAAACTAAAAATACAAATTAATAATAAAAACTAAATTAATATATATTATATATAACCCTAATTAGGGTTTAAATATAATAATTATTATTATTATCCGTAATTAATGCAGTTGCAGTCTGGCGTGTCAAATGGGCTCATGCGATCGCGTGAGTCCTCAGTTGCCCAGCCATGCGATCGCATGGGCTAGGGTTTCGGGCCAAGAGCTGGGCTGCTACAGTGTTCGGGCCGAATTAATTATATTTTTTTTCTGTTTTTGCAGTAAAATATAAAATATATTTATTAATTAAATAAAACTTATATTTTTACAAACTAAAAAAAATGGAAATAAAGAAACTTTATAAAACTTAAATATTTATCAAACTCCTAAAAATATTTATATTTTTTTTTCTTTTTATATTTTCGAATATTTAAAACGTATTTTTATAAAAACGAATTTTAATAAAAGTAAACTAAAAATATTTTTTTTTTATATTAGCGTTGCGCTTCCGGCGTTTAAGAGTTCCCCGGCAGCGGCGCCAAAAATAACTTGATGTTTCGCGAGGTGTATATAAAATAGCTTATATTTTTACAAGAAAATACTATTAAATACGATACAATTTTACACAAGATATTTATTTATTTATTAAATGGATATACTTAAACCTTGCTACAACACTTATAGGCAGTGTACCTAATCGTACAGTAGTGTAGTTTTTAGTAAGTCCGGTTCGTTCCACAGGGAAATCTTTAAACAAAGCTTAACGCTATATTAGTTTACTTTTTTAAAAATACAAATATATATATAAGTAATATTATTATTATAAAGGGGGGTATTTACCGTTTAATGACTGGTTTGTCGATTTTAAAACTTTAGTCGCAGTTAAAACCAAATGTAAAATATTAAATAAATAAAAGACTTAATTTAAAGCGTAAAATAAATAACGATAATGAAATTGCAATAAATAAAAGTGCGATAAAATAAAATTGCGATAATTAAAAAGTACGATAATTAAAAGTGCGATTAAATAACAATAAATAAAAGTGCGATAATTAGAAGTGCAATTAAATATAAAATAAAGGAAATTAAATATGAAATAAAAGAATTATGCTTATTTAAACTTCCGTAATCATGATGTTTGACGTGTTGATTTTAGTTTTATGCCCATGGGTTAATTGTCCTTTGTCCTGGATTATTTAATATGTCCGTCTGGTTTTTTTCCATAACAGTCCATCAGTCATAAATATAAAGTGCGAGTGTCCTCGTCAAATTATCCTTATACCCGAAGTTAAATATTCCAACTAATTGGGGACTTAAACTATAACAAGATTTTAATACTTTGTTTAATAATTACACCAGGATGTCGACTGAGTGTAACCCAAGGTTTTAATATTTTGTTATCAATTATACCAAGTGTCCTTGTATATAATTTCACCCATGTTTTAATTATTCTAGTGGCTATTAATCCATTCCCGTGTCCGGTTTAATGAACGATTATTCGTACATATAAATACCCCGCCCATCGTGTCCGATCGAGTGTATATGGTAATTTATAGGGACGCCCAATTGTAAATCTTTATATTAACATTAACAAACTATCATTTAGTTAAACAAATATAAAGCCCATTAATAGCCCATAGTCTAATTTCCACAAGTGTCGTTCTTTTGTCCAAACCCCAATTTTGGTACAAAGCCCAAATACCCAATTTTAGTAATTAGCCCAACATCATGATTACTTCGTTTTAAATAAGCATAATTATAACTTAGCTACGAGACATTAATGTAAAAAGGTTGAACATAACTTACAATGATTAAAAATAGCGTAGCGTTACACGGACAGAATTTCGACTTACACCCTTACAACATTCGCTAACATACCCTTATTATTAGAATTATAATTAAAATTAAAATATAAATTATAAATATAAATATTACGTATAAATGGAGAGAAGAGAAAGATAGATGGATATTTTTGGTGCACTAAAGCTCGCTTTTTATAGGCATGTGGGCTGGAACTGGGGCTCATGCGATCGCATGGATTTATGCCTTCCAGGCCATGCGATCGCATGGCCAGCTGGGGAGGCTCATATTTGGTTGTTTTCTTCTGCCGACGGTTTTATAAATAATATAATATATTAAATAATTATAAGAATTATTTAAATATTATATTATATTTATGTGCATAGTTGACTTGTAATTTTTAGTCCGTTGCGTCGAGCGTTGAGAGTTGACTCTGGTCCCGGTTCCGGATTTTCGAACGTCCTTGCGTACAATTTAATATCTTGTACTTTGCGTTTTGAATCTTGTACTCTTGTAATTTCAAGACGTTTCTTATCAATAATTGGAACCTCTTGGATTGTATTTTGTACTTTTGAGCTTTTTGGTCGTTTGCGTCTTCAATTCGTCGAATCTGTCTTTTGTCTTCACCTTTTATTATTTAAACGAATATCACTTGTAAATAGAACAATTGCAACTAAAAGCTTGTCTTTCTTGAGGAATAATGCTATGAAATATATGTTCGTTTTTAGCATTATCAATATCATATAGATATAGAACATGTGTTTAGTTGATTTTAAAAGTCAAGTTAGAAGGATTAACTTTTATTTGCGAACAAGTTTAGAATTAACTAAACTATGTTCTAGTGATTACAAGTTTAAACCTTCGAATAAGATAGCTTTATATGTATGAATCGAATAATGTTATGAACATCATTACTACCACAAGTTCCTTGGATAAACTACTGGAAATGAGAAAAAATGGATCTAGCTTCAAAGGATCCTTGGATGGCTTGAAAGTTCTTGAAGCAGAATCATGACACGAAAACAATTTCAAGTAAGATTTCCACTCGAAATAAGATTGTTATGGTTATAGAAATTGAATTAAAGTTTGAATATGATTATTACCTTGTATTAGAAATATAACCTACTGTAAGTAACAAAGGTTTCTTGATCTTGGATGATTACTTGGAATGGATTTAGAAAACTTGGAAGTAAACTTGCAATTTTGGAAGTATTCTTGATTTTATGAAACTAGAACTTTTGGAATTTATGAAGAACACTTACAACTTGAAGATAGAACTTGAGAGAGATCAATTAGATGAAGAAAATTGAAGAATGAAAGTGTTTGTAGGTGTTTTTGGTCGTTGGTGTATGGATTAGATATAAAGGATACGTAATTTTGTTTTCATGTAAATAAGTCATGAATGATTACTCATATTTTTGTAATTTTATGAGATATTTCATGCTAGTTGCCAAATAATGGTTCCCACATGTGTTAGGTGACTCACATGGGCTGCTAAGAGCTGATCATTGGAGTGTATATACCAATAGTACATACATCTAAAAGCTGTGTATTGTACGAGTACGAATACGGGTGCATACGAGTAGAATTGTTGATGAAACTGAACGAGGATGTAATTGTAAGCATTTTTGTTAAGTAGAAGTATTTTTATAAGTGTATTGAAGTCTTTCAAAAGTGTATGAATACATATTAAAACACTACATGTATATACATTTTAACTGAGTCGTTAAGTCATCGTTAGTCGTTACATGTAAATGTTGTTTTGAAACCTTTAGGTTAACGATCTTGTTGAATGTTGTTAACCCATTGTTTATTATAACAAATGAGATGTTAAATTGTTATATTATCATGATATTATGATATATAATATATCTTAGTATGATGTATATACAGTTAAATGTCGTTACAACGATAATCGTTACATATATGTCTCGTTTCGAAATCATTAAGTTAGTAGTCTTATTTTTACATATGTATTTCATTGTCAATACACTTAATAATATATTTACTTATCATTTAACATAATTAACCAAGTGTATCAATATCTTAATATGATTCATATTTACCTAGTAAGACGTTGTTATAACGATAATCGTTATATATATCGTTTTCGAGTTTCTTAAATTAATAGTCTCATTTTTATGTATATAACTCATTGTTAAAATACCTAATGAGATACATACTTATAATAAAATCATGTTAAATATATATATAACCATATATATGTCATCGTATAGTTTTTACAAGTTTTAACGTTCGTGAATCACCGGTCAACTTGGGTGGTCAATTGTCTATATGAAACCTATTTCAATTAATCAAGTCTTAACAAGTTTGATTGCTTAACATGTTGGAAACACTTAATCAAGTAAATAATAATTTTATTTAATATATATATAAACATGGAAAAGTTCGGGTCACTACACACTTGTAGTTCGGGTTTGAGCTTGTGTTTGGGTTGGGATTTCCACCGTTGTTGTGCCTCTTAGCGGGGATTTGATCATAGGCTCTCCCTTTGTTGTTATCCCACTTACGCTTATCACTACTACCCGCTTCAGACTTAGCCTTCTCCGGTTCATCGATGATGATTTGGTTCATTAAGGTATGCGCCATGCGCATTGCTTCCGGGACATTGGGTGGCTTAGACGAGGTGACATTTCCCTTAATGGACTTAGGAAGTCCCCACAAATACCTTTCCATGCGTTTAAACTCTGGGGTAACCATGGTAGGACACATCAGGGCTAATTCTAGATACCTACGGTTGTAACCATCGAGATCATTTCGCACAACCTTCAACTGCATAAACTCCATCTCCATTTTCTGGATCTCTGTCATAGGGCAATATTCCTCAATCAGGGCCCCTTTGAATTCCTCCCATGGGGTAGCAAACACCTCATCAATACCCTTTGCTTGAGCCAATGTGTTCCACCAAGTTAGTGCGCCGTCAAACAGCGTACATGAGGCATACTTGGTTTTGTTCGCCTCTGAGTAGTTACTAACTCGAAACACAGATTCTAATTTCTCAAACCACCTAGTGAGACCAACTGGCCCCTCAGTTCCGCAAAAGTTGTGGGGCTTGCAGCTTTGAAACTCTTTGTATGTGCACACATTACGAATGGGCTGGATAACCGGTGGCGGTGGAGCTTGGGGATTCATTTCCGCTAACGCTGCGGTGACTCGTTCATTGATCATTTTCTCGATTTGTGCAGCGGTTGGCGTTGATCTTCCGTTTGTCATTGATGTTCTAAACAAAAATTTTGACTCAAGTCAAAATCCAGTATTCAATAAATAATAATACAGTATATGGTAACCAACATGGAATCAACACATCACATGTTTATTAAGTAACGCATCTAGGTACAAATACCACAGAATAATCATACAGTAACGTAAATAGAACACCGTATAGAGATTAAACAGCCCAAAGTTCCATTCATTAATAATAAGTTGCATACATCCGCATAGGTTCGTACAATACATAAGTAAAACATAAAACTACAAATGAGATTACATTATGAAATCTACTACAAATGTCCTATGGTGATGGCGGGTGTAGTATGTCCATTACGTGGGACATCTGGTCCTCGAGTTCAGCTACCCGAGCACGGAGGATCTCCACCTCCCTTGTCAGTTCCTCGACAGTGGGAGATGGTGGGGCAGGCGCTGCATGTGGTGCCGGTGGTGCCGGTGGTGCAGAAGATCCGGCTCCAGAAGTAGAGGCTGCAAAGCGGTAAGGCTTAAGCACAAAAGGATCAGCAGGGTACGGCACAAGCCGCTTTTGGGCGGTAACCTTACGACGCCGACCATGAGCGTCAACAAATGGTCGACCTCCATTAATCCCTGGAATGACGGTACCATCGAAACGGTACCGCTTCTTCGGCGGGGTGGAGGGTGGTTGTACAGGTGCATCATCAGGGTCCTCATCTGAATCCTCGTCACTGGAGTCGTCGGAGGATGAGTCGTCGGATGAAGAATCGGCGGATGATGGGTCGTCTAGATCGGCTGGGGGTGGCTGCACGGGTGGCTCTCCTCGGGCGGCCATCATCTGTCAGTATCTGCTGGGCCCGATCGGCACGAGACATCCATCAGGAAGGCGTCAGCACCAATGGTTATGCTCATTACGGACTGGACCTTCCCCAAGTTTCGCGGGAATCACAGCACCACCGGAATGGTGCCGTGGCTCCGAGGGTCCTGGGGCAAGTGGAGCTGGAATCTCCTGTGAGTCCTCGGCTCCGTCATAGGTGATCACTGGGCCGGGCGCATGGCTACTGGCTCCGGAGGATGAATCGCCGGAGTCGCTGGAAGGTGTAGATGACGGGATCGAGTCAGCAACAACGGTAGGTGAGGTGGCCGATGAGTCCGAGTCGCTCTCCAAGTGAATGATAGTGGGCTGGGCATCCGACATCTGAACAAGGAAAAATAACTTTTTCCATGTCAGTAAGTCATAAAGCAAGTACGTATTAGGCAAAGTAAGTATGATGGTCTAGATCATGTATAGCAGTAAGTAGCATGGCAATAATAGCAAATCGTACAGAAGTATCATGCAATCGAAGCATATAGTAGCATGTAGTAGAGTAAACATGTAGCAGTATACAGCATATAGTAGAAAAAGTAAGCAGCAGCATGCAGTAAGTTCCGCATAGACAAGTAAACTAGCAAATTGTAGATTAGTCCTATTAGTGAATCCTACTCGGGTCGGTCCAGACTCACTAATGCAACATAATTCCCTACAACCAACTCTCTGATACCAAATGTGATGCCCCGTACAAAACCATCTTGTACGAATTATCAACAACAGGATCATTACAAGGTCAAATACTATATGTTGTTTCAAAAGAGTTTGCATTCATGATAGAAGGTGACGTCATAACTAACGTCAAATGTTTTACAACCAAAAGTATACTTCTATGAATAGAAGCAAAGTTAATAGTACGTGACCCTTAGGTCGTTACAAATTATTGTTTCAAAAGTAATAAAGTTTGAATGCAAATAAACGTTTCATGCGGTGACAATTCTAGTAAGCGCAGCGGAGTCTACAAGGCATGACTAGTACAACAGCGGAAGCAAGCAACCTTAAGCACCTGAGAAAAACATGCTTAAAAACGTCAACATAAAGGTTGGTGAGCTATAGTTTAAGTATAACAGTAATGTAAGGTAGGCCACGAGATTTCAGTGCTTCAAAAAGCGTTTCAAAACAGTATGAAAAGTATATGTTTAACCGTGGGCACTTGGTAACTAACTTAACATTTATAACCCCCTGAAAGTACACTTGGCGAATGTGTATGTTTACGAAGTATTAAACACCCATTAAATGCTAGCGCGACTAGCCCGAGTGGGGATGTCAAACCCTATGGATCCATATCTAAGATTCGCGTTCACCGGTTCAAAGACCAATGACTAAACGTTACCGAGCTAAGGGGAAAGTTTATGTCGTTGTATAACCCACACATATATAAAGTTTAAGTACTCGTGCCTAGTATGTAAAACATAAAACGCGCATGTATTCTCAGTCCCAAATAGTTAAAGTAAAAAGGGATGCTATAACTCACAGTGGAAACGTAGTAGTAAAGTTGACTCGGGAAAAGTAAGCAAGTATGTAGGTCCGGAAAGTCCTCAACCTAAGTCAAAAGTTACTAAGTCAGTAAATCGTCCCATTAGGTTTAAATGTATGTAAATTAGGTCTTAAGTATCGTCATCATTCATCATCAAACAAAAAGTGTAAAGTAAGTTTCATTCAAGAAAAGAGTTTAAAACAAAGGCTGATTTCAATCAGTCACCACGGCCTCTATACCTACTGAAATGAGGTGAGACCAGTGGCCATGGCTCTGTATATGAGTCCTTTAGTTGCTCTAAAAATTACAGAACCAAACTCATCTTCGTTTGACCGTGGCAACGGTTTAAGTGCGAGTAGGTCAGAATTTTTCAGCACAACGTTAAAAGGACATAGTGACGTTCGGAGGGCCATAGATCTTAAACCGTAACTTGGATTAAGACGAGTCTTAAATGAAAAATTATCTACTCAAACAGATCTAACTGAAAATCAAATTTACAGTAGCCCATCTGGTCAAATCTAACCCGAAAAATAGTAGGTTAAGTGTTCTGGTGGGTTCTTGGTGCTTGATGCTCATCACGGTTCTCATCCTTGATGCATATAGCTTCAAGTGTACAACTCTTTGATGTGTTTGCACCATCTTAACCAAGGTTTGACCATAATAACACTTGTGTAAGTCTAAGACATGTAGCACAACTCATTTAAGTATTGCAAGTAGTTTGATGAACCAAAGTTACATCAAGATCTTAGATCCGACACATACATGAACTCTAAAAGTAATATTGAACTACAAACTTGAAAGTAAACTAAATAAACAAGATCTTAAGTTGTAGAACATAGTTCTTAGTTAGATCTTGAAGATCCTAGACCCAAAAGTCTAGATCTAAAGTTCTTAAGTTAGATCCTAGGTTATAACACTTGAATCTTTACTTTAATGAAACCATAAGTTATGAAACTTAGATTTTCATCTTGTAAAGTGTATGTAAGCTCATAAGCTCTTGTTTACAACAAAATTAGAAGACCATAAGCTATAGAAACTTAGATCCATCATAAGTATATGAAGTTGTAACTAGAAAGTTAAACTTCCATGTTCTTGAACTTACAAAGTTAACTTTAGTTCAAGAAAAATGAGATCAAGATTAACTAGTAATACTTGACCAAATTGACAACACTACAACTTTAAATAAATGAAATGAAGAAATAAATTACAACTACAAGTATTATGTTCATATTTTCTTCATACTTGAGAAGATTCAAACCAAAGTTTAGATCTTAAGAATTCAAGTCTACAAAACATAAACATAAAGAAGATCATCAAGTTTATGAACTTTAGATCTTGAAAACATTTAAGAGTAGAACCTTAAACTAACAAGTTTAGGTTCTTGTTCTTGGTTCTTCATCAAACAAGAGATGGAAGTAACCAAGATCTATGAAGATACAAGTTAAAGAACTTGATCTTTAACATCAACAACAAACAACAAGTAATAAATCAAGTAACAAAACAAGAAACAATGATGATGATGGATATGGGTTACGGTTTTTAGAGAGGAAAAAGGAGAGAAACAATCTTGTTACTTACTAGTTTTTAGAGAGAATAAGAGAGAAAATTGAAGTGTTGTTTGTAAGTGTGTGTAAAGGAAAATGAAATGCAAGTAATAAGTAACAAAGAGAAATGAAAATAGAACTCCCATTCACCCTTGCAAGTTTACAGTTTTGGACACAAAGGGAAAGGTCAAAACTTGCTTTCATGTGTTGGTTATTGTAGTATGCTAGGAAAGTGTATAAGGCCAAGTTCATGGGGAAGTAATCTTGCATGCTTGAAAACATTCTTGTCTCCCCATTAGCTTAATTAATCCAAGCTTATGTCTAATGTAATACTAGCATAATACATGGGCTTATAAGTCCATTATGAGTGTAGGGTGGGCTTCCAAGTCCAATTCCATTAATAAAGGCCCAAGTCCAAGTAAGTATGCAATTAAATAAATAAAAGCCCAAGTAATTAACTACTAACCTTAGTTAATTAAAAATGATTAATAATAAATAATCATGAATGTAAATAATATTCAAAAATATTATTCGTGAAAAGTACGCGTGTCACAAAGACTAGTCGGGCCATGGAAAGTTAAATACGGTAACAAGTAAATGTAATAAAATACATTTAATAAAGCGCAAGTATTAATAATAAATATTAATAATTAAAAGTTGGAAAATCCAGGGTCGTTACAGAAGTTCTATAATCTCATAGATTATAGAATTTGTTTTATAAACTTACTTTCAAATTACTATATTTGTGAGTTTACATAGTGTTGTAATTATCCTTATAATTGTCTTAGGATTATCATCACTAGAAAAGGGTGAGTCTTTGAACTTTGTAATTAGAAGCATATGCTAGCTTAGCTATCATCTTCCTTAAAGGGAACTAGGGAGTTGATTAATCTCATTGGAGATTAATACTTGTCCAAGGTGAAGACAGGTGTATCTAAGTTGGAGGTAATCTTTCAAAGGGATAGAAGGATTAGGCTTATTGTTCAAGGAGAAGTACAAGGCTTATAAATCGGATCTCCACTGGATTTGGAGAAAGGTGCTTAGTGAAGCAAAAATCCCGATTAGTGAATCGGGGAGTGGATTAAGGTGGATTAGTTAACATCCACCCGAACCACTATAAATCATTTAGTTTATGTTTCTTACTTTACATTCTGCATTATTACAAACATAAACACACTACACATTTGTTTGAGTTGATAGAAGTGATCAAGGATTATTGAAATCGTGTTGATCATCGAAAAAAGTTTTAAAAATCGTATTAAGTAACTAGTGACCCCCTCTAATTACGTACAAATATGTTATCATACATTTGATGAATGTTATCGTACTTCGAGGTGTGTTATATATCAACGTTAACGTGTTGAAACTGCACTCTCGGCAGAGATTATCATATGAATAATATATTTTTGTTTTTTTATTTGTTTTTTTATTTTAAATGCTTCAATGTTAATATTTTTGATGATAAACATTAATTTTTGGTGAATTCTTTATTCTTATTGTTAAATAATGTAAACCTGTGAATTCTTATTCATTATCGAAGCATATTTATAGTGTACATATAAACCCTAGCAACTAATTCAACCCTAATGGACCCAAGCCCACAAACGGACTTGGGCCTAACTTAATCCGTCTAACACTCCCCCGCAGTCCGAACGGCGAAATCGCGAAAGTTCGGACTGGAGTTAAAAAAAACTAAAAAAATAAACAAAAGTGACATTTTTCCTTCTTTGTTTGTTGCACTGAATAGAATGATATTCGCTGATTTGGTTGCATTGCTTGACTGCGTTTCCTTTTTCGTAGCGCTTTTTTTTCTGTTACGCCGTGGCTTTCTTTGCATAGCCTAAGGATTGAGCAGAACTTGGGCTTAGAACTTTTATCACCGATATAATCTTCTTCAACGCTGCAAAACAAGATTTTTTTTTCTATATTCCTCTTTTTTCGGGGTTTGGAACCTAGTCGAGTTAGGCGGCTCAGCCCCACGCCGATATATTCTAAAAAATAATAAATTAAAAATAAGAACCGGATGCTGTTAACGAAAACATTCGACGACGACCATAAAACAAATTTTTTTTTAATTGATGCTGTAATGGAAAGGTGTATGTTTAATTGGATGGTGGCAAGTGGAAAATTAGAAGAACCAATGGCTTACACGTATCATTTGGCTACAGAGTGGATAGCATAGCATATCAGAAGCTTTGTATTTTTTTCACGACAGTTTAAAGAAAACGAAAAAAAAAATAAGGGTTTGGAAAAGAAGGTTACGGCAGCTAGTGTGACAAGAAAACAAGAAAACAAATTATAGAGACGATAGATATGACGATGTTAAAACGAGTGGCGGTGAAGAGTGATATAGGAGGAGGCGTTTCCACCAGGATCATATGGCTCGGATACCATGTTAAATAATGTAAACCCGTGAATTCTTATTCATTATCGAAGCATATTTATAGTGTACATATAAACCCTAGCAACTAATTCAACCCTAATGGACCCAAGCTCACAAACGGACTTGGGCCTAACTTAATCCGTCTAACACTTATTACTTAATATGTTATCATACATCTGATGGATATTATCGTGCTTCGAGGTTATTTTTATTATTATACATCTAATTATAAGCATGTCAATGTTGATATCTACGATAATTAACATTAAATTTTCACGAATCTTTTTATATTTATCACTTAATATGTTATCAAAAATTAGATAAATGTTAACTTACTAAAAGTAAGAGTTTATTATACATCCGATGCACTACAAGTCTACAAGTGATTAATTTGGGCACATGAATCATCATTAAAACTACAAGTGATTAATTTGGGCACATGAATCATCATTAAAACTTTCATGAATCCATCTGAAAAATGTTGAACTCGTACTTTATGTGCAGATACTTATAAGCATCGCTTCAAAATGAAGGTAGCAATTAGTTTAGATGACATTCATTGAACAAAATTGACACTGAATTTCTGAATACAAGAAGAAAATGAATTAAAATGTTTTTGCCTACTGCGAATCGAGTGTAGCCCGATCTCATTTTTATTTTATAACCAAATTCTTTATTTTCCCTTCCTACTTATGATTATAAGCACTCAAAATATTTTCTTTCTCCTGAAATAAACATTTTCAAGTACCCTCTGAATACATATGATATTTTCTCACTTGATCTCGGTCTACTTTAAGTCGACTTACTGTAGCCAGACATAACTTTTGATCCCTTTTTGTGGCCTCGGCACCTTTTTAATAAATTGATACCGTTGTCTGAAATCCACCTGCCAGAAATCAACCTCATCGTCTCATGTACTTTTCAACGTAATAATCACAATGTTTAAGTTAACAAAGACCAAACAAAATGGCTGAGGAGTAAATGGTTTCACGTTTTAGTCATGCAGTAGCAATAAAAGTTGTTGCGACTATCAAGTAATGTTTTTTTAAAGCACTATCAAGTAACGTTGAATGGAAGCATTGAACTACAAATGAACTGAATCTGATCAGAATGAAACTTACTTCAGAATATAAAACACAATAAAGGCCACATAATTGTTATAATATGAAGTTTCAACTCATGTGTCCACAAGGTTATGATGTGGATGATCAATTTTGTGACAACACATATACATGTTGCTTCCTTACATTATGGTGTTGCCATGTATCAAAGATAGTGTCATGTGTCATAGATGTATAGTATTGTTGTACTATAAATATGAACTTGATGTAAGCTTACAAAACACATCTCTTGAATACAATTCCATAAAGTATTCACTTCTCTTTCTCTCTTTATATGTTCTTATGATAAAGAAAAGTATTCTTAAAAAGTAGATAAAAGTTGTCATAAACAACAAGAATTACAATACGTTATCAGCACGAAAAGCTCCAAATATACAAGGTTAACTCAAACTGCTACAAGGTAGTAATCAAGATATATTCATACATACTAATGTTTACTCTTATATTTTATTTTATTTATTTTATTTGTACACACTAATATTTATTCTTAAATTTATTTAATTTCTTAATCTCCATATTCAAATTAAACATATTTATAACAATAAATTTTTAATTAAATTCATTTAAAATACAACGGTTATCTAACGGTTGTTAACTAACGACGTTACAACGGGTATATTTTTAAATATAAATCAAACATCTATATTTTCCTCATTTTTCACAAACCATTCTCATCTTTATCAGATTATTATTTTCAAAAAGATTTTTACAAAGATGATTCACCTGGTTCTAATTTTGGCAATTGTATTGATAATAGTATCTATTATTCCTCTTGTTAATCTACCCCCAGATGACTTATATTTCTTCTCTGGGATTTATGCATTTATAATTCTACCATTATTCTGTACTTCTCAACTTATTGATATATATGGATTGTAATTTACGTTGTTGTTTGTTTCAACTTTTGATAATAGAAAATGTCAAATTTATCAAAGCTTGAATTTACTCCACTAGAAGCAACGAGAAAGAATTACATGCCATGGGTTATAGATGTAGAAATCAATCTTGAATCAATGGGTATTTTAGAAACTATAAACGAAAACAACACTTGTTCTGAACAAGACAAAGCAACAGCAAGTGCTTTTATTCGCAAACATATTGATAACATGTTAAAAATGATTATCTTACTATTAAAGATCCAAGTGTTTTGTGGCAAAGAATCAAAAACAGATTCCACAATCAAAAGGAAGTTTTACTTCCAGCTGCTATGGAAGAATGGAGAACTCTGAGATTCCAGAACATTAAGAAAGTGAATGAATATAGTTTAGCTATGTTCAAGATATGTTCACAACTTCAATTTTGTGGACACGAAATTAATGATGCTGATATGTTGGAGAAAATTTTCTCCACAATGCATGCTTCGAACATGCTTTTGCAACAAAATTTAAGATTGCAAAAGTTCAAAACTTATTCTGAACTTCAAACTTATTTGTTAGTTGTAGAGCAGAATAATGAACTTTTGATGAAAAATCAGCAATCCCGTCCTACTGGTGCACTAGCATTTCCTGAAGCAAATGCTATAAACAATGATAAAAGGGGTAATGCACATGGACGAGGACATGGGCAAGGTCGTGGTAATAATGGTCAATACCATTACAATGGTAATTACCATAACAATGGCAAAAACCATAACTATGGTCGGAGTCATCCGTATGGTAATAGTCGTGGTCGTGGTCGTAACTGTGGCCGTGGTCGTGGATATGGTCAAAGAAATAATAATACATGAAATTATAGACCACAACCACCAAATAAGCCCACCAAACAAGATGTTGAAGGAAACTCTTCAAGGAATCCTGAAGAACCTTGTTACGGATGTGGTAGTGTTAGCCATTGGGCTAGAACATGTAGAACACCTGAACATCTTGTTGAGCTCTATAAAAAATCCTTGAAAGATAATGAAAAGGAAGTGAATCATGTGGATAACCTTGATTTGGTCAAGGCCGGACCAAATTCAGAGTTCTTCGATGGCTTAGATTTCTAAATGCTTATCTTATGTGTCTCTCATGAATAAATAGTATTAGATCACTGATCTATGCTATATTTATATTTACTAAGTGTCTTTGTCATGTACTTCTCTTTGTAACATGTTTGTGTGTGATATGTTTAAATATTTATGTACTTATTATTATCTAATTTCAATATTTTGAAGATCAATATGAATCATGCTGGAGTACAACATCAATCAAATGGTGGAGATATTTATATTGCAGATAGTGGTACTACACACAAATCTAAGAAATATTTCATTGAGTTGAAACCAACAGAAGGAACTATACATACAATATCAGGTCCTGCAGACTTGATAAAAGGAACAAGAAAGGCAAAATTCATATTACCAAATGGTACAAATTTTTTGATAAATAATGCCTTATTTTCCCCAGAGTCAAAAAGAAATTTGTTAAGTTTCTCTGATATATACCATAATGGATATGATTATCAGTCAGTGATAACAAAAAATGAAAAGTATTTGAGTATCACTGACAAGAATCGTGTAGTTGAAAAACTACCTATACTTGATTCTAGATTACATTATACACATATAAATGTACTTGAAGTACATATGAATGAAAAATATTGTGATCCTAAATTATTGAAATTGTGGCATGAGAGACTAGGCTACCCAGGATCAACAATGATGAAAAGGATAATTGAAAATACACATGGACATCCATTGAGGGATCAGAAGCTCCCTTCTGATGCAAATGTCTCATGTACATCATGCTCTCTTGGAAAATTGATAACAAGACCATCACCTCTTAAGATTGATAAAGAATCACCAATATTTCTTGAAAGAATTCAAGGTGATATATGTGGACCGATTCATCCACCATGTGGACCATTTAGATATTTCATGGTCCTAATAGACGCATCTAGTAGATGGTCTCATGTTTGTCTATTATCAAGTCGAAATATGGCATTTGCAAAGTTTCTTGCCCAAATTATCAAATTAAGAGCACGTTTTTCTGATTACACCATTAAAAGGGTGAGACTTGATAATGCTGGTGACTTTACATCTCAAGCATTTAATGACTATTGTATGTCTATAGGGATTGTTGTTGAACATCCTGTTCCTCATGTCCATACACAAAATGGTTTAGCTGAATCATTAATTAAACGCTGGCAACTAATAGCTAGACCATTGATAATGAGAACAAAACTCCCAGTGTCTATATGGGGTCATGCAATTTTTCATGCTGCATCATTGATTCGCATTAGACCAAGTGCAAGTCATACATATTCTCCCTTGCAACTTGCTTTTGGCCAGCAGCCAAACATTTCCCATCTTAGGACATTTGGTTGTGCGGTTTATGTTCCTATCTCACCACCACAACGCACAAAAATGAGTCCTCAAAGAAGGATGGGAATATATGTTGGATATGACACACCTTCTATTTTAAAATATGTTGAACTCATGACTGGTGATGTCTTTACAGCACGTTTTGCTGATTGTCACGTTGATGAAACATCATTCCCTACATTAGGGGGAGAAATGAAAAATCAAGAAAAGATTGTTTCATGGTGTGAACCTCAATTGAGGTATCTTGATCCTCGCACAAAACAATGTGAGACAGAAGTTAAAAAAATAATGCATATGCAAGAACTTGCGAATCAATTACCTGATGCATTTACAGATACAAAAAGAGTGACTAAATCATATATACCAGCAGTAAATGCTCCGGCTAGAATTGAAATTCCAAAATCTAGCAACAAAGTCACTCAAGAATCTTTGCCACGTCTAAAACGTGGGAGACCAGTTGGTTCCAAAGATAAAAATCCTCGAAAAAGAAAATCAGCTGATAATGAGGTGAAAGAAAGTGTTCCAGAAGAAACACAACTCAAAACTCCTCTAGAAGAGGAAATTGATGACGTCAATACAGAAGTTGCAATCAATTATGCACATTCAAAAATATTATGGAACCGAAACAATATAAAAATATCGATGAGAACTTTGCATATAATGTTGCATATGACATCATGAATGATGATGATGATCCGGAACCAAAATCTATCATTGAATGTCAAAATAGACATGATTGGGCCCAATGGAAAGATGCAATACGAGTTGAACTAGAATCACTCAATAAAAGAAAAGTTTTCGGATATATTATTCTCACACCTGAAGATGTGAAACCTGTGGGATACATGATGTTATGCGAGGCGTATATGAAATAGTGTATATTTTACTAGGAAAAACTATTAAATACGATACAATTTTACACAAGATATTTATTTATAGAATGGATATACTTAAACCTTGCTACAACACTTATAGGCAGTGTACCTAATCGTACAGTAGTGTAGTTTTTAGTAAGTCCGGTTCGTTCCACAGGGAAATCTTTTAAACAAAGCTTAACGCTATATTAGTTTTATCTTATAAAAATACAAATATATATAAGTAATATTATTATTATAAAAAGGGGGTTTTTACCGTTTAATGACCGGTTTGTCGATTTTAAAACTTTAGTTGCAGTTAAAACCTAATGTAAAATATTAAAAATAAATACAACTTAATTTAAAGCGTAAAGTAAATAACAATAATGAAATTGCGAATAATAAAAGTGCGATAAAATAAACTTACGATAATTAAAGAGTACGAAAATTAAAAGTGCAATTAAATACAATGACAATAAATAAAAGTGCGATAATTAAAAGTGCAATTAAATATGAAAATAAAGGAGTTATGCTTATTTAAACTTCCATAATCATGATGTTTGACGCGTTGATTTTAGTTTTATGCCCATGGGTTAATTGTCCTTTGTCCTGGATTATTTAATATGTCCGTCTGGTTTTTGTCCATAACAGTCCATCAGTCATAAATATAAAGTGCGAGTGTCCTCATCAAATTATCCTTATACCCGAAGTCAAATATTCCAACTAATTGGGGACTTAAACTGTAACAAGATTTTAATACTTTGTTTAATAATTACACCAGGTTATCGACTGCGTGTAACCCAAGGTTTTAATACTTTGTTATCAATTATGTCAAGTGTCCTTGTACATAATTTCACCCCTGTTTTAATAATTTCAAAGACTATTAATCCATTCCCGTGTCCGGTTAAATGAATGATTATTCGTACATATAAATACCCCGCCCATCGTATCCGATCGAGTGTATATGGTTATTTATAGGTATGTCCAATTGTAAATCTTTATATTAAAATTAACAAACTACCATTTAGTTAAACAAATATAAAGCCCATTAATAGCCCATAGTCTAATTTCCACAAGTGTCGTTCTTTTGTCCAAACCCCAATTATGGTACAAAGACCAATTACCCAATTTTAATATTTTTAGTCAAACATCACGATTACTTCGGCATTAAATAAGCATAATAATAACTTAGCTACGAGACATTAAATTAAAAAGGTTGAACATAACTTACAATGATTAAAAATAGCGTAGCGTTACACGGACAGAATTTTGACTTACACCCTTACAACATTCGCTAACATACCCTTATTATTAGGATTAAAAATTAAAATTAAAATTAATATATATATATATATATATATATATATATATATATATATATATATATTTTACGTATGATGAAAATGAAAAAGGTGTAAATAATCCGTCGAATTGCATGGCCTTTTATAGGTGGATTTCTGACTTTATGGGCTCCGCGAGTGTGGTGCAATTTGCCTTTATAAGCTCCGCGAGTGCGGAGATGTGGAATCCAGCTCACACAAGTTTGGATCTTAGTCTGCCGACGGATTTTATTATAAATATAATATAAATATATAATTTATATAATTAATTATATATTATTTTATATTTATATACATAATTAATTTATAATTTCTGATCCGTTGCGTCGTACGTTGAAAGCTGGTTCATGTCTCGGTTTCGGATTTTCGAACGTCCTTTTGTATAATTTAATATCTTGTACTTTGCGTTTTGCGTCTTGTACTCTTGTAATTTTGAGACGTTTCTCATCAATAATTTGAACCACTTTGATTGTACTTTGTACTTTTGAGCTTTTTGGTCGTTTGCGTCTTCAATTCGTCGAATCTGTCTTTTGTCTTCACCTTTTATTATTTAAACGAATATTACTTGAAAATAGGACAACTGCAACTAAAAGCTTGTCTTTCTTGAGGGATAATGCGATGAAATATATGTTCGTTTTTAGCATTATCAAATATTCCCACACTTGAGCGTTGCTTGTCCTCAAGGAATATAGTCTTGAAATATACTAGAATCACTTCTTTATTCTTCACACTTTGTACATCAGTGATTTCATTACGGCGGTATGAACAATGGTAGTAACGTTATGGTTTACAGTCCCACATGACTATAAAAATTTAGATCCTTTAAGGAAATTGGATCTTTATGAAAATATTTGATCATTTTGAAAAATCAATCTAGTTTTTACCCTAGATAAGTTTTCCGGAATAACCCGTCACCGGTGTTTGCAAATTCTTTTTGTGGGTTTGGTGGGTTTCAGATTTGAAAATTTTAGCTCAAAACTTGCGGTTTTGTGTCACCCACTTGCTAACCGTGTATTGCGAAAGCAACACGTCCAGTATACTTGCTCCGTATATTACCTTTCGGTAAACTACCGTCCGGTTGTAAAGGAAAGCGTTGAACAAACAACTGTTAAGGCAATGTCCCTTGACATGCTTTTAATTATGGTCTATAACGTATCGGATGCAATTACTATCCTTTGTAGGAGCAATAGTAAAGCTCACCCTTATAATTTTTCGGTTTGGCACAAGGTCCTGTCTTTGACCATGCTATGCAACCACCGTTCTTACGGTTGACACCCGATTTGGTTCAGGTGACCTAATGAATTCTAGGTGAATTCCTAGGATTTTACGTTCAATGGTAATGAACGCATTGAAAATGGGTTTTCAGAAAACAAATCGGTTTGTAATTTTGATCAAAATATTTTCTCGTTCAAGCTCGAGTTTAGATATCATTGAATTCCATGAGTTTGTAATTCTCAATCTTTAAGGTCAATCTCTAGGATTGAGTAATATCAGTCTTAAAAGCTGATTTTTGATCTTTTAAGGAGATTATCCTTTCTGGGGATCTGATTCATTAGTCTTATCCTGCTAATTTACACGGCGTCCTCCCCATTTTACAAGACAGATCCTCTCATGGTTAGGATAAGTCTAGCCACTTGGCGACCCTGTTTGATGCCGAGGTCCGTGGATTTCCTGCTGATTTTAGAGATGACTTTTCTAGATTTTTCGTCAACCTACAGCTGGTCTGGACGACAACTTCATGACCTAAATCAAGAAGCGCGTTTCTTTTTCGGAAGACTTTACTTCCTTTTAATGATGGAATTGATTCATCGTGTAGATCCATCTTTCTTACAGTAAATCGGGTAAAACTATTTAGTTTAGTCCAAAGCAAAAGTATTTTCAATTATTTGTTACAGAAATATGTGACATATGTTTAAAATAACTTGGTAAATTTTCCCACACTTGGCTTTTATTTTCTTTTATTTGCCATTTTATTGTCCTCTATTCCATTTTAAATGAATTCTAACATTTTGGTTTGTTTCTCAATTTATGTCCTTTCCAAGGTAACAATAATTTCGGTGTTAACACCTAGTTTTATCGTTCATAAATATGTATAAACATGATTTTGAGTTCATTTAATTGAAAATTTTGAAAATTTTTACTAGAATTGGGTAGTCAGTATATAAGACTAGGGCTGTTCTTTGTTATCAGAGAGCACTAGATTCTAATACAACTACTACGTTACTAGTATTTTTAATGGTAACCAAGTATTTAAATTAAAAATTTTAAAAATCCGAAAGAATTTAACCCCTTCCCACACTTAAGATCTTGCAATGCCTTCATTTGCAAGAAATCAGTAACAATTTAAATTATTGAGGGTAATTAGCGTAGAAAAATGATTAAATTTTACCAAAGTTTCCAAACATATTGGCGTTTGTTTGCTGAATGATAAATGGTGCACATCATTTGTTCATTCCGTCTGTTGGTACATCACATTTGTTTTTTTCATTTTTTTCGTCAAAAGTACTAGCTTTTGCTGAACTTAATGTCAGTCTTTGAAAATGCGCTGTTTTTACCCTGTTTTGTACATGAGATAAACTACAAACACATATATACATATTTTTGAAGTTGGGTTTTCACACCACATTCAAAAATTATTAAAATCTAATAAAGTTAGAAAATTATAAAAGCTATTATAATAATAAAATAAGAAATAAGAAATAAGAAAATTAAGAATTAGTAACATTACAATAAAATAAACAAAAATAGAAAATTACGGATGAGGAGGATGGTTCCAGTATGGGTCCCAAGCGTATCCATAGATGCTGTAAAATGCTTGGGCCGGGTCATATGTAGGATATGGTGGTCGGCTCTCTAAAGTCCAAGGAGCAAATTCGGGCATAACGGTAGGAATGTAGTTTCTACCTACGTGTGTACAATGACTTATGATTTGGCTTTGATGATACTGCCAATCTTGAAATGCTTTTTGTCTATCCATTTCATACTCGTGTCGAGATATAAAAATTTGCATTTCCGTCATTGGATTACCCCCTCCCGGTTAACCTTGCTGTTGATCTCTCTCAACCTGTGGATGCCTGCCATCATAACGTGCTACCGCGTTGTTTCGTTTCTTTAAGACCTTAGCACCATGATAAACATGCAAATCTATTCTATCGCGGGGTTCTGGTTCTGCCATTAATATTCCCCCCCCCCCCCGACTTCTATCCACACCGAGATATTCAGCAATTAAAGTAATAAATATACCACCTCCTATTATGCTACCACGCCTCATACCCCTAACCATAGTCAATAAATAATAACCCACACAAAAAGGTATACTTACAGCGCTCTGTGGGTCTCGAATACACATGTGGTAAAACAAATCCTGTTCATTTACCTTTTCCTTATTCTTACCTCGTTGTGTAATCGAATTGGCTAAAAACCTATGGATTACTCTTAATTCAGCTCTATCAATATCAAGATAAGAGTATAATCCCCCTGGAATCGGCGATGGCTAGTCATCCTACTCCATACGTCATTCGTATCAAAATTCTCATCCACCCTCCTACCATAAACTATTAACCTCTGACAATCATAAGATGCTAGCTCCTCGGGCGTATATATACGTAAAGCCAGAGCCATATCTAGTAAAGACATATGGCGCATCTCCCCTCCTAATAAAAATATAAGAAAACTACGATCGGTTAAAGTATCTACCCGATCATTTATTTCAATAGTACATAATAACTCTATACACCATTCTCTATACACAGGTCTACGCATGTTGAATAAACTTACCCAATCACTAAAAGTAGAATTACCATACCTTTGAGTAAGTAATTCCCTGATTGGCTCGGCCAATTCCACTACCTCTAATGGTGCCCAATCTATAACTCTGGGTATCTCAACATTATTAGACACAAGGTTGTGCAGGTTCTTTTGATATTTTGGATAGTCTATCCAATATCTATCAAATCTCAAATTCGGATGTAAATCTGCCTCATGAATGTTTGAATATGAAACAATTGGGTGAGGCATATCATGTCAGTATTGGTTATTAATTTCCTGTTGATCTGCATCTTTCGGAGGAGCATTGCGAGCCTGGGATGAAGATTCACCCCTTTCAGTCTGCAAAATATATCAAACACAATTTTTGTGCATCCAAATATGCATTAGTTTTAGCAAAATCATAAATCTAAACAATTACAATGACATGTTTAATCCATATTAAACTCTATACACATTTTCAAAATATTAACAATTCTACACTTTTACAAATATACTTTTACAAAAATGTATACAAAGTTCCTTCGCATTTATCTGTTAAAACATGTCAAAAACAATCATTATAACAATTAAATAAGTTCCTCATGACATTCATATAAATTAAATCAAGTTCATGCAATTTTGGTTCAAAAAGTCCACTTTAATCTTCATAAATCATGTTTAGGATTCAAGTTTTAATCATTTAGTAACCTAAACATGTTACACTACTCAATTTAGCATAAACTAACAACAAAATTCGGCCATAACCTGTTTATATCAAAAAGCCCTAATTTTGCTCAAGAACACAAACCCGAGATTATTCAAAAATTGAAGTTCAAAGCTTCTAATCATGGTAAATAGCATCAATCTAGGTTATACAAGCATAATACTCAAACAATTGAAGCATTATTACACTAGAAAGCATCAAAATCGAATTAGGCATAATATTTTTCAAGAACACTAAAAATTCGGATTAAATGGTGTTTAGGTGTAGAAATTTACCTATTTCCTTGAGTAATTCCTTGATAATAGTCTCCTCATTGTGATTTTAGCAACAAATTTGACGATTTATGGTGAAAAATTTCGATTTTGAGAGGTTTTTGTGTGTGTTTTTCGTGAAAAATGGGTGTGGTGGTGAAGGCGACTGGTCTGTTCGACCAGTTTTATATTATTTTTTTTTCTGGATTTTTTGACCTCCGCGAGTGCGGTGGTGTGGCCATTTAAAACTCCGCGAGTTGCGGTGGTTTTATTTTTATTTTTTTTATAAAACCTTATAACTTTATAAAACATAAAATTAATTTAAAAATTAAAATTTTGTTTCTTTTTAGGATGAGGGCGTTTCGGATCAATGTCCTAGTCCGTCCCTCGACAAAAATTTTAAAATTTGTCATTTTTAAGCGCGGTTGTAAAAGCAAAGATTTTTGGGTTTTTTAATGTTTTTGGCATACTTTAATTCAATAAGATTAAAAATAATGATAATAAAAGTTCTCGTCCCTCCCTCGGGTAAAGCAATTTCGGTTCAACGACCTAGTCTTCAACTTACGACGAATTTTAAAAATCATATTTTTAACTTAGCGAAATAAAGTAAATTTTTGTTTTTAAATTCACACCAACCTTAAATTTAAAATGCATAAAATTAAAAATTCACACCAAACTTAATTAAAAATTCATATTATAAATTCACACCAAACTTATATTATATTTTTGTTTTTATACATACAAACTTATATTAAAAATATTAATTTTTCAAATATTTACAATTTTAAATATATTGATTTTAAAAGTTTTACAATGTTTATTTAATATTAATTTTAAAAACAAAGTAAAAATAAAATTAAAAATCTTTTTGGTCTTTTTTCCGACTTTAATCAATCAAATATTATCGAAAATATACGCCCCTCTTTTTAGTAAAGTAATTTCGATTCCATAGCCTAGTTTAACTCATGACGAATTTTTGAAATATTTTGGGTTGATTGATTAAAGATATTTATACCTTAAGAATAAACGGTAAATTTCGCAGTGATGTAATAAATTTTTGTATGATATCAATAATTGCAAGACCTAATTTTATCGAATACCAATTTAATACTTTATAGCGAACAAATTAGCATTTATTATCAAAAGGTTAAAAATAATAAAAAAAAATAAAAACTGTACATACTTACCTGTGAAAGAGATTTCTTAGTGATATGCTCTAGCCCACTCATAAGACAGTCGGACTAATTGGTTTTCCATTGTTACATAGGCGTAACCTCGAGCATTTAACGTTTTTTCTTCTAAACATATGAACGGTCCGTCTCTGCATAAAGTAACAAATTCGGTGTTTGAATAGGTTTGATTATTTGAACATTTACCTTCGTGTGACCATTTTCCGCATTTGTGACATCTTTCAAGGTGTCGTGCTCTTCTTTTCGCTACGGATTTTGATTTTTCTTTACCAAATTGTAACTTATTATTTTCACATCTGGATTCTTTTCTTACTCCATCCAATTTTTCTCTGATTAATGATACTATTTCACTTGGAAGGGTGTCATTATTACGTTTAGTAATCAAAGCGTGTAGCATTGGACCATGGTTTAATTCACAGGAAGTCTTCATCTCGTAAAACCTAAAAAAAAATAAAAATTCAGAATGGGGGGAGAAGACTAGTTCTTTAGGGTCTGCTAGGGAAAGACCATTCGGGTTCCATTTTGGAGAACTACACGAAAATAGAAAATCTAACTCTAACAGAAATACATATTATCTTTTAAAGACTTGATTCTCCCCACACTTAATTAGCTGTGGTGTTTAAATTGTGATTAACTTCGTTGTCAACTTCCATCGGACTATCTATGTAATGTTTAACTCTGTGACCATTAACTTTAAATTCAATCCCATTTGAATTTATCAATTCTACTGTTCCATACGGGAAAACTCTTTTGACTATGAATGGTCCAGACCATCTTGATTTCAATTTTCCAGGAAATAGCTTGAATCGTGAATTGAAAAGAAGAACTCTGTCTCCTTCTTTAAATTCTTTTGAACTTCTGATTCTTTTATTATGCCATTTCTTCGTTCTTTCTTTATAGATTAACGAATTTTCTTATGCTTCTTGTCTTAATTCTTCTAATTCGTTTAGTTGACTTAACCGTAGACGTCCGGCTTCATGTAAATCAAGATTACATGTCTTCAAAGCCCAAAATGCTTTGTGTTCAATTTCTACTGGAAGATGACATGCTTTTCCGTAAACGAGTTTAAAAGGTGTGGTTCCAATTGGAGTTTTGTAGGCTGTTCTAAAAGCCCAGAATGCATCCTCCAATTTTATGGACCATTCCTTCGGATTTGATCCTATGGTTTTCTCTAGAATACATTTTAAAGCTCGGTTGGTATTTTCAACTTGTCCACTTGTCTGTGGATGATATGCGGTGGAGATTTTATGAGTTACTCCATATCTTTTAAGAACTTTCTCAAGTTGATTATTACAAAAATGAGTTCCCCAATCACTTATTAAAGCTTTCGGTGTTCCAAACCTTGCAAAAAGACGTTTTAAAAAGTTGACTACAACTCGTGCATCGTTAGTTGGGAGAGCTTGTGCTTCCGCCCATTTAGATACATAATCAATGGCAACGAGAATATAGAGATTATTATGAGATTTTGGAAATGGACCCATAAAGTCAATACCCCAAATGTCAAATACTTCACATACTTGAATGAAATTTTGTGGCATTTCATCACGTTGACTTATTTTTCCGGCCCTTTGACAAGCATCACAGGATTTGCAAAGAAGGTGTGCGTCTTTGTAAATTGTAGGCCAATAGAATCCAGCATCATAAACTTTTTTTGCTGTGAGTTGAGGCCCATAATGCCCTCCTGTTGGTCATGTGTGACAATGGTTTAAAATTTTAATAGCTTCATCTTCGAATACACATCGGCGTATTATTCCATCTGGACAACTTTTAAACATATGTGGATCTTCCCAGAAATAGTGTTTTATATCACTAAAGAATTTCTTTCGTTTTTGGTATGACAATCCTTTTTCAAGGAATCCACATACTAAATAGTTTGCATAGTCTGCAAACCATGGAATTTCATTATAATCTATCTTCAATACATATTCATCAAGAAAGTTGTCTTGTATGGCCGATTCATTTAGAACTTCTAATTCAGGATTTTCAAGACGAGAAAGATGATCAGCGGCGAGATTTTCTGCTCCTCTTTTATCTTGGATTTCAATATCGAACTCTTGTAAGAGTAAGATCCAACGGATTAATCTTGGTTTAGCATCTTGTTTCGAAAATAGGTATCTAAGAGCAGAATGGTCGGTATAGACCACCGTTTTAGCTAGAACGAGATATGATCGAAATTTGTCAAAAGCAAAGACAATAGGAAGGAGTTCTTTTTCAGTAGTTGTGTAATTCGTTTGTGCTCCTTGTAACGTCTTACTAGCATAATAAATAGGTTGAAATCGTTTTTCAATCCTTTGTCCTAAAACGGCTCCCATTGCAAAATCACTTGCATCGCACATTAGTTCAAACGGTAAATTCCAATTTGGTGTTATCATGATCGGCGCATTAGTGAGTTTTTCTTTAAGAATATTAAAAGATTTGATGCATTCATCTGAAAAGATGAATGGAGCATCATTTTCTAGGAGTTTATTCATAGGAGTGGCAATTTTAGAAAAATATTTTATGAAACGTCGGTAAAAACCGGCATGCCCTAGAAAACTCCTAACTCCTCTAACATTGGTGGGATGTGAAAGTTTAGCAATTACATCTACTTTAGCTCTATCTACTTCAATTCCTTCTTTTGAGATTTTATGACCAAGAACGATGCCTTCTTTAACCATAAAAATGGCATTTCTCCCAATTAAGTACTAGATTTGATTGTTCGCATCTAATAAGCATTCGTTCAAGATTAACTAGACATGTTTCAAATGTATCACCGAAGACTGAAAAGTCATCCATGAAAACTTCCATGCATTCTTCTATCATGTCGTGAAAAATCGCCATCATGCACCTTTGAAAGGTTGCAGGGGCGTTGCAAAGTCCAAATGGCATGCGTTTGTAAGTAAAAGTACCATAAGGGCACGTGAATGTGGTTTTCTCTTGGTCTTCGGGTGCTATTGGAATCTGAAAGTATCCGGAAAAACCATCAAGAAAACAATAGTAACTGTTTCCGGCTAATCTTTCCAACATTTGATCAATGAAAGGTAAGGGAAAGTGATCTTTTCTGGTGGCGTCATTTAATTTTTTATAATCAATACAAACACGCCATCCTGTTACAGTCCTAGTAGGAATAAGCTCATTTTTCTCATTTGTAATGACAGTCATGCCACCCTTCTTAGGCACGCATTGAACTGGGCTTACCCATGGACTATTAGAAATTGGATAAATTAAACCTGCATCTAGCAGTTTAATAATTTCTTTCTTAACAACATCTTGCATATTAGAATTTAGTCTTCGTTGGCGTTGCACATACGTTTTATGACCTTCTTCCATAAGGATTTTATGTGTGCAATACGAAGGACTTATTCCTTTAATATCATGAATTTTTCATGCAATAGCTGGTTTATGAGCTTTTAGCACAGAAATGAGCTGAGATTTTTCATTTTCAGTAAGAGAAGACGATATTATTACAGGTAATTCAGATTCACCATGTAAATAAGCATATTCGAAATGGTTTGGAAGTGGCTTTAACTCTAATGTCGGTGGTTCTTCTATCGATGATTTGTATCGATATCCGTCTTCTTCTTTTAGCATTTGAATTTCTTCTGTTGTTGGTTCATATCCATTAGCCATTAGTGTAGCTAACATTTCAGTTTCATCAATTGGTTCAGTTCCTTTTCCTAAAGAACATTCTCCTGTTCCTTGTAATTCTGGAAATTCTTCTAACAATTCTGCATGTGAATCTATAGTTTGAATATAATAACATGTATCATCTGCAGATTGCGGTTGTTGCATTGCTCTATCAACTGAAAAGGTAACACTCTCGTCCTCTATACTTAGGGTCAGTTTCTTACCGAACACGTCTATCATTGCTTTAGCCGTGTTTAAGAATGGTCTTCCTAATATGAGAGGAACTTGAGAATCTTCTTCCATGTCCAGAACAACAAAATCTACTGGAAATACTAAAGTACCAACTTTAACTAGCATGTTCTTCATTATCCCTCTAGGATATTTTACTGATCGATCGGCTAGTTGTATGCTTATTCTTGTTGGTTTCAATTCTCCAAGGTCTAGTTTAGCGTATAGTGAATATGCCATTAAATTTATACTAGCACCTAAGTCTGCCAATGCTTCTATTGAACTAAGACTACCCAGAAAATATGGAATTGTGAAACTTCCTGGATCTGATAATTTTTCTGGTATCTTATTCAACAGCACTGCTGAACAATTAGCATTCATAGTAACGACCGAGAGTTCTTCCATTTTCTTTCTATTCGAGATTAGATCTTTCAGAAATTTAGCATATCTAGGCATTCCTGAAATCACATCAATGAAAGGAAGATTTACATTTATTTGTTTAAACATATCCAAGAATTTGGATTGCTCGGCTTCAAGTCTCTCTTTTTTTATTTTACTCGGGTAAGGAAGTGGTGGTTGGTATGGTTTAACATAAGGTTTAGCCTTAACTGTGTTATCTTCATTAACCTTTTCAACTACCGGTTCTTTTTCCTTATCTTGTTCAGGTTGTGGTTCTTGTGGAGTAGGAATAGCTTCATCGAAAATTACAGGTATTTCAGGTGGTTTAAGTGTCATACCACTTCTTGTGGTAATGGCTTTACCTGTTTCATTCCGGGGGTTAGCATTTGTATCACTAGGTAGACTTCCCGGTTTTCTTTCACCTATTAACCTTGCTAGGTTACTTACTTCTTGTTCCAGATTTTGAATAGAAGCTTGTTGATTTCTAAATGCTTGAGCATTTTGTTCATTGGTTTGTTTCTGAGATGTGAAAAACTGTGTTTGAGATTCAACTAGCTTCGTCATCATATCTTCTAAATTCGGCTTTTTATCATCGATTTGTGGTGGTTTGTTTTGAAAATTAGGTCTTTGCTGGTTGTAAGTATTATTGGATACTTGTTGATTACTAGGACCTTGTTGGTTGTTGTATGGAACATTTCGATTATAATTCTGGTTTTGATTGTAAATTGATCTTGGCGGTTGATAATTATTCTGATAATTATTTCCAGGCCTTTGGTTTATGTATGAAACATTCTCTCTTTGTTCCATTGTTAGTTCAATACTGAGATAATCTTTTGTCAAATGTGGTCCTCCACACTGCTCACAACTAATTCGTATTGAGTGTATATCCTTAGTCATCTTTTCCATTCGTCTCTCGACAGCATCTATCTTTGCAGAAATGGAATCTAAGTCATGGCTAGAATCGGCTCTAGCTGTTTAGATGATCTAACGATATCTTTTTCTTGGTGCCACTCATGTGAGTGGGAAGCAGTGTTATCAATAATTTTATAAGCATCAGTTTCTATTTTCTTCATAATAGAACCACCAGCTGCTATGTCTATGTCTTTCCTTGTAGTGATGTCGCATCCTTGGTAGAATATTTGTACTATTTGACAGGTGTCTAAACCATGTTGCGGACATCCTCTCAATAACTTTCCAAATTTGGTTCATGCCTCATATAGAGTTTCATTTGACTTCTGTGTGAACGTAACAATTTCTCCTTGAAGTCTCACGGCTTTAGATGCCGGAAAGAATTGTTTAAGAAATTTTTCAACTAAAACGTCCCATGTATCAATCGCCCCTTCAGGTAACGATTCCAACCAATCTTTGGCTTCTCCCTTTAAAGTCCAGGGAAATAACATGAGATATATCTGTTCATCTTCAACTTCTCGGATTTTAAATAGAGTGCAGATCCTATTAAAGGTACGAAGATGTTCATTTGGATCTTCCTTCGGCGCACAACTAAATTGGCATTGATTAGTTACCATGTGTAGAATTTTTCCTTTGATTTCATAATCTGGTGTATTAATGTCTGGATGAGTAATTGCGCGATCTTGGCCAGTGCGTTTAGCTCTCATTCGGTCTTTCATACTTAGAGGTTCCAGATTTTCCATGATTGAATTTGTTGAATCTGAATCACTAGAGGATTCTGATTTAATGGTTCGTTCCTCAACAATCTCTGTTTGAATGATTAGTGGTTCCGGAGGAAAAATTAATGGTTCAGGATCTATGAATCGTCCCTGAATATTCTCCGGATTCTCAATTGTGAGGTCGGGTTCAAAAAATGGATTATCGGAAATTTGAATTGGAGTACTTGGTCGACTGGATGACGATTCTAAAGAAAAATCAACGGCGATAATATTAGCTAGATGTCTTGATCGAGTTACAGGTGGTGAACGTACAAAAGGCGGTGAACGTTTTGCTCGGTGCATTCACTGTATATCCTATTAGTTTTTAAAAAGAAAGAAAAATTATATAAGTTATCCAATTAATAGACTTTTCTGATTTTACCCACGTTTCGAATAGCCAAAAGATGCAGCAGAGGGGCAGGATTCGTTTGGTCTCAATATAATTGAGTACTGTTTGGCTCCAATAACCCGGTCCACGTACAAATCCAACTATTACTACGAACCAGAAAATTTTGATGTCTATCAATTTAACCGCTTAAAATAATTTTTCGTTTGAAATTTAAAGAAATATTATATAAGAAATAGAGAAAATTTTAAATCCTTAAAAACTAGAATGGCGAGAAATAAGAAAGAAAAAGAGCGCGTCGAAAAACGTCGAAAAATAAAAGATTGAAAAATAATAGGCGTTGAAAAATAAAAATAAGAAAGTAGCGCGTCGAAACTCAAAAAGGCACTAAAAACTAAAAATTAAAAGTTGCGTCTAAAAAATATTAAAGCTTAATAGAAAAACTATATCCCAAATGGCAATATCTTAAAAAGGAACTAAAACTTAAAAAGGCGTCACAAAATTCTAAAGTACCTAAATCTTAGTCTAAAGAAAAAGCACTTAAGGGATTTTACGGCAAAGCCTAAAAATCTAGAAATAAAAATAACTATGGCTAAAACTATGATTTAAAACTAAATACGAGCGAAAAAAATTTAAAAATATTACAAGAAACGATTAAAAAGGTACGAAATATAAAAAATAAAACTAAAGTTTATGAAAATATAATTTTTATAAAAATATTATTTTTATATTATTTATTTTATAAAACTATTAATTTTATAATTTATTAAAACTTAATATAACTTAAAAATACAAATTAAAATAAAACTAAAACTAATTTTATTTAATTAAAACCCTAATTATTAATAATAACAAAATTTTAAATCCTAATTTCGTATTAATTGCAGTCCTAGGTTTGACCTGTCAGAAGACCTCTGCGAGTGCCGTATTGTCCAGTTCAAATGCTCCGCGAGTCGCGGAGGGTTCAATTTCAGCTCACAAGGGTTCGATTTTTTTTATTCAGGTTCAGTTTTTTTTTATTTAATTTTCTGTTTTAAAAAAATGTTTTATAATATAACTATAACTTATATTTTAAATAAAAATCACTTATGAGTATTTTATAACTAAAAATACCTTTTTTTTATGTTTTGAAAAACTTAAAGATATATATATATATATATATATATATATATATATATATATATATATATATATATATATATATATATATATATATATATATATTTTTATGTTTTTATATTTTTGATATTTAAAATTTATGTAAATATATTTCTACAAAAATAACGTAAAAACTACTTTTTTTTTTATAATAGCGTCTCGCTTCGGCGTTAAGTGTCGTTTCCTCGGCAGCGGCGCCAAAAATTCTTGATGTTATGCGAGGCGTATATGAAATAGTGTATATTTTACAAGGAAAAACTATTAAATACGATACAATTTTACACAAGATATTTATTTATTTATAGAATGGATATACTTAAACCTTGCTACAACACTTATAGGCAGTGTACCTAATCGTACAGTAGTTTAGTTTTTAGTAAGTCTGGTTCGTTCCACAGGAAAATCTTTTAAACAAAGCTTAACGCTATATTAGTTTTATCTTATAAAAATACAAATATATATAAGTAATATTATTATTATAAAAAGGGGATTTTTACCGTTTAATGACCGGTTTGTCGATTTTAAAACTTTAGTTGCAGTTAAAACCTAATGTAAAATATTAAAAATAAATACAACTTAATTTAAAGCGTAAAGTAAATAACGATAATGAACTTGCGAATAATAAAAGTGCGATAAAATAAACTTACGATAATTAAAGAGTACGAAAATTAAAAGTGCAATTAAATACAATGACAATAAATAAAAGTGCGATAATTAAAAGTGCAATTAAATATGAAAATAAAGGAGTTATGCTTATTTAAACTTCCATAATCATGATGTTTGACGCGTTGATTTTAGTTTTATGCCATGGGTTAATTGTCCTTTATCCTGGATTATTTAATATGTCCGTCTGGTTTTTGTCGATAACAGTCCATCAGTCATAAATATAAAGTGCGAGTGTCCTCGTCAAATTATCCTTATACCCGAAGTCAAATATTCCAACTAATTGGGGACTTAAACTGTAACAAGGTTTTAATACTTTGTTTAATAATTACACCAGGTTATCGACTGCGTGTAACCCAAGGTTTTAATACTTTGTTATCAATTATGCCAAGTGTCCTTGTATATAATTTCACCCCTGTTTTAATAATTTCATAGACTATTAATCCATTCCCGTGTCTGGTTAAATGAACGATTATTCGTACATATAAATACACCGCCCATCGTGTCCGATCGAGTGTATATGGTTATTTATAGGTATGTCCAATTGTAAATCTTTATATTAAAATTAACAAATTATCATTTAGTTAAACAAATATAAAGCCCATTAATAGCCCATAGTCTAATTTCCACAAGTGTCGTTCTTTTGTCCAAACCCCAATTATGGTACAAAGTCCAATTACCCAATTTTAATATTTTTAGTCAAACATCACGATTACTTCGTCATTAAATAAGCATAATAATAACTTAGCTACGAGACATTAAATTAAAAACGTTGAACATAACTTACAATGATCAAAAAATAGCGTAGCGTTACACGGACAGAATTTCGACTTACACCCTTACAACATTCGCTAACATACCCTTATTATTAGGATTAAAAATTAAAATTAAAATTATAATATATATATATATATATATATATATATATATATATATATATATATATATATATATATATATATATATATTACGTATGATGAAAATGAAAAAGGTGTAAATAATCCGTCGAATTGCATGGCCTTTTATAGGTGGATTTCTGACTTTATGGGCTCCGCGAGTGCGGTGCAATTTTCCTTTATAAGCTCCGCGAGTGCGGAGCTGTGGAATCCAGCTCACACAAGTTTGGATCTTAGTCTGCCGACGGATTTTATTATAAATATAATATAAATATATAATTTATATAATTAATTATATATTATATTATATTTATATACATAATTAATTTATAATTTCCGATCCGTTGCGTCGTACGTTGAAAGCTGGTTCATGTCTCAGTTCCGGATTTTCGAACGTCCTTTCGTATAATTTAATATCTTGTACTTTGCGTTTTGCGTCTTGTACTCTTGTAATTTTGAGACGTTTCTCATCAATAATTTGAACCACTTTGATTGTACTTTGTACTTTTGAGCTTTTTGGTCGTTTGCGTCTTCAATTCGTCGAATCTGTCTTTTATCTTCACCTTTTATTATTTAAACGAATATTACTTGTAAATAGGAAAACTGCAACTAAAAGCTTGTCTTTCTTGAGGGATAATGCGATGAAATATATGTTCGTTTTTAGCATTATCAATACAGATGGATTTTTGTTCGAAAAAGAAATGAGAAAAATGAAGTTACAAGATATAAAGCTAGACTTGTAGCTCAAGGTTTCTCTCAAAGACTAGGAATCGATTATGAGGAAACTTATTCTCCTGTTACTGATGCAATTACTTTTAGATACTTAATCAGTCTGGCAGTTTCTAAGAATTTAGAAATGCGTCTAATGGATGTTGTTACTGCTTATCTATATGGATCACTCGATAGTGTATATATATATATATATATATATATATATATATATATATATATATATATATATATATATATATATATATATATATATATATATATATATATATATATATATATATATATATATATATATATATATATATATATGAAGATCCCTGAAGGATTTAAGGTGCCTGAAGCATGTAGTACAAAATCCAAAGAAATGTACTCAATTAAATTACAAAGATCATTATATGGATTGAAACAATCAGGACGTATGTTGTATAACCGATTAAGTGATTACTTAATAAGCAAAGGGTATACTAATAATCCAATTTGCCCATGTGTTTTCATTAAGAAAACAACTTCTGGATATGTGATCATAGCTGTTTATGTTGATGATCTTAACATCATAGGGACAAATAAAGAGATCTATGAAGCTATTCAACTTTTAAAGAATGAATTTGAAATGAAAGATCTTGGAAAAACCAAGTATTGTCTTGGTTTGCAGATTGAGCATATGCCTAATGGTTTACTTGTACATCAAACAACTTATACTGAAAAGATTCTGAAACATTTTAATATGGATAAGGCAAAACCGTTAAGCACCCCTATGGTTGTTAGGTCACTCAATGTTGACAATGATCCATTTCGTCCTCGTGAAGAAAATGAAGATGTTCTTGGTCAAGAAGTTCCATATCTTAGTGCCATTGGAGCTCTTATGTATCTTACTAATTGTACGAGACCTGACATTTTCTTTGTAGTAAATTTATTTGCAAGATTCAGCTCAGCTCCAACTAAAAGGCATTGGAATGGGATTAAACACATTTTTCGATACCTTCGAGGAACTACTGATTTAGGATTATTTTATTCTAACGATTCAAAACAAGATTTGGTTGGTTATGTAGATGCAGGTTACTTGTCTGATTCACATAATGCTAAATCTCAAACTGGATATTTATTCCTAAATGGAGGTACTGCAATTTCATGGCGTTCTCAAAAACAAACACTTGTTGCAACATCCTCAAATCATGCTGAAGTTATTGCATTACATGAAGCAACTCGAGAATGTTTTTGGTTGAGATCAATGACACAACTCATTACTGATTCATGTAGACTAAAACATCAGAAAAGTCTAACCCTAATCCATGAAAACAATGCAGCTTGTGTCGCACAAATTAAGGAAGGGTATATCAAAAGTGACAGAACAAAACATATACCTCCAAGATTCTTTGCAGATACTCAAAATCTCATTAAGAAGAACCAGATTGAAATGAGATATGTTCAATCTAGCAACAACTCTGCCGATCTTTTCACCAAAGCACTACCGACTACAATTTTTAGAAAACATGTTCACAGTATTGGTATGAGGCATGTTCATAAGATGTAAGGGCTCAAGAATGTCTACTTGAGGGGGAGTCAACTCTATGCTGCACTCTTTTTCCCTTAGCTAAAGTTTTTTCCCACTTGGTTTTCTTTAGCAAAGTTTTTAACGAGGCAGTACTAGTTGATCTATAATATAACAAAATTGTCATCCAAAGGGGAGTGTTATAATATGAAGTTTCAACTCATGAGTCCATAAGGTTATGATGTGGATGATCAATTTTGTGACAACACATATACATGTTGCTTACTTACATTATGGTGTTGCCATGTATCAAAGATAGTGCCATGTGTCATAGATGTATAGTATTGTTGTACTATAAATATGAACTTGATGTAAGCTTACAAAACACATCTCTTGAATACAATTCCATAAAATATTCACTTCTCTTTCTCTCTTTATATGTTCTTATGATAATGAAAAGTATTCTTAAAAACTAGATAGAAGTTGTCATAAACCACAAGAATTACAATAATAATGAATTAATTATCATAGCAGTGATTATAATTATATTTTATATTATAATTCAACTTCACATACCTGCTTGTCACAATATTGCACAAGTGCCATAACATATTAACATCCCCTATTTTCATGTTAGTTCTTCATATTTTTCGTGAGCAATTGATATTCATTATATCATGTTTCCTTAATCAAAAGCACGTAATTAGTTATGTACGTATCATTTTAACCAATAATAGCTATCGCTTCCACAACATATACATTGATCACTACAAGAATTGAATATGTTTTCATAGTATCCTTCGTTAGTCCTTCATACTTATAAGCACTTTTATACGCTTTCTTAATTAAATTTGAGCAACAAATAAGTGATGAATATGAGACCTATAACTTAATACAATTTGAGCAACAAATAAGTGATGAATGTATGAAACCTTGAGCAATTGTAACAATTCGATACAGTTTATAATCTATGTTTCACATTGACAGTACAAATTATCGTCAAACTGAAAACACCAAGGACCAATAACAAATATATGAATATGAATCATATATGCAATAAATAAAAGGGAAATTAATGAATTAGTACCTCCCTCGAGTGTCAATTCTGATGGGGGAAACTCTTGGTTTGTTTGTTGATCAAGGACATCAACTAACAATACTTTAATGGGTCTTTGACGTCCTTGATAAATGACAACCATTAGCAATTTGTCACCATAATAATGTGTTAAGAAAAGCGAGACCGAATTATAGCAAACCGCTAGTAATAATTGAAATAACGACAATAATAGGACACCGAGATTTAACGTGGAAAACCTCAATAGGGTAAAAACCACGGGCAAGGAAAGAAACGTTTCACTAATAAGAAAAATAGGAATTACACTTTCTCTCTAATTACAAGGATAAGTATCAATCTTTATATCTCTTGTAATTAGGAGACTAAACACTCAAACTCTCTATTAACTCTTTTAGTATAAGTATGAGAATGTGTTTTTGGGATGCATGAATAAGCTTATGTCCATCTCTATTTATAGTAAGAGATATGGAGTTGGTGAAGTATGAAAACATTTTAAAGCCTCCATTGTAATAGCTTTCCCACAATATACATGTGCATGTTGACCATAGAATTCACCAACCATCCACCTTCCAATATAATATTTCAACAATCTCCCACTTGAAGGTTTGATTGAAGCTCAATAAATCTTCACACGATAATCTTTCCTTGCCAATGATGTTGCTTACGTTTTCGCTAGGCCACATGAGGAACGACACCAAATAAACTTGTCACGATTGATTGACTTTGTTAGAAAATCAGCCACATTTTTATCAGTATGAATTTTCTGCATATCCACGGTTCTTTCTTCCACTTTCTCACGAACGAAGTGATACTGAACTCGTATATGCTTTGTCTTTGAATGAAATGCCGGATTCCTTGCAAGATGCAAGGCACTCTGGTTGTCACAAAATAGAGTGATATTCTTTTGTTTGTGTCCGAGTTCCTCCAACAACATCTTCAACCATACTGCCTTTTTAGTAGCTTGAGTAGCTGCTACATATTCTGCCTCTGTTGTTGACGTCGCCACAACTGACTGCAGTTTTGAAACCCAGCTTACTATTCTACCACAAAGTGTGAAGACATATGCAGTAGTAGATTTACTTTTATCGATATCACCTGCATAATCTGAATCAACATACCCTTTGACAATAAATTTCGGTTCCACATAACATAATGCAACATCTAAGGTTCCCTTGATGTATTTAAGGATCCTCTTTACCGCATTCCAATGCTCTTTACCAGGATTCGCCATGTACCGACTAACTACTCCCACTGCATGTGCAATGTCTGGTCTTGTACATATCATTGCGAACATTAAACTTCCCACTGCTGATGCATACGGTACGCGAGACATCTCCTTTCTCTCGTATTCACTGCTAGGACACATAACGGAGGATAACTTGAGATTAGTAGGAAGTGGGGTTGAGATTGGCTTACTATCTTGCATATTGAAGCGCTGCAAGACTTTCTTCAAATAATTCTTTTGAGAAAGCCAAATCTTCCTATTATCTCTGTCTCGGTGAATTTGCATCCCTAGAATCTTGTTTGCGGCACCCAAGTCTTTCATTTCAAACTCCCTAGCCAATTGAGCCTTCAGCTTATTAATACGATCTTTGTTGGGGCCTGCAACCAACATGTCGTCTACATATAACAGCAAAATGACAAAATCATTGTCCCCAAACCTCTTGAAATATGCACAAGGGTTTGCATAAAGTCTGTTATATTCAAGGCTCATTATGAAAGAATCAAATCTCTTGTACCAACATCTCGGCGCCTGTTTGAGACCATACAGAGATTTCTTTAACCTACAAACCAAGTTCTTTTTTCCTTGTAGTTCAAAACCTTCTGGTTGAAGCATATAAATTTCTTCTTCAAGATTTCCATGAAGAAATGCAGTTTTCACATCTAGCTGCTCTATATGCAAATCAATTGTAGCACACATCGCTAGAACTACTCGAATTGTTGTAAGTCGAACCACAGGAGAAAATATTTCATTAATGTCCGTACCTTCTTTCTGAGCATATCCTTTAACCACCAGTCTTGCACGATACCGCTCCACTTGATCATCGCCATTTTGCTTGATCTTATACACCCATTTATTTCCAATAGGTTTTCTACCTTTCGGCAATGGCACAAGTTCCCATGTTTTATTTTTATGAAGAGCTTCAATTTCTTCCTGCATAGCCGTCATCCACTGAGATGCATCTGAATGATTCAGTGCCTCGCGAAGAGTTGTTGGCTCTCCTTCCTCTGTTAGAAGACAATATGCAACATTGCTTTCCATAATATAATCCGAGTGCCACCCTGGACGTTTTCGTTCCCGATTAGAAATACGAGTCGCTGGAGCTTCATCAACGACTACTTGATTTTCATCGTGCTCTGGTATTGCTTCAGAAGAATCTTTATGAAATTCATTACCCACCTGTATCGGTATAGTTTCTTTTGAAGTGCTAACATCTTCAAGATCTTTGTCTTCTGTAAAGACAACATCTCTGCTGATGACTATTTTGTGGGCAGTGGGGTCCCACAAGCGATACCCCTTAACTCCATCAGCATACCCCAAGAACAAACACTTTCTGGACTTCGGATCCAACTTTGTCGTTTCTTGAGAATTGTACATTGCGTACACAGGACTTCCAAATACATGAAGGTCAGAATAATCAACTGGTTTTCCAGTCCACATTTCCATCGGCGATTTCAACTCAATTGCAGTTGATGGTGACCGATTTATCACGTAACAGGCAGTACTTACTGCTTCTGCCCAGAATGATTTTCCCAAGCTTGCAGTTGCCAACATCGCCCTTGTTCTATCTAACAAGGTTCTGTTCATCCGCTCTGCCACTCCGTTTTGTTGAGGAGTGTATGCTGTCGTGAACTGCCTTTTGATACCTTCTTGTTTGCAAAACCTATCAAATTCATCACCAGTGTATTCTCCTCCATTATCTGTCCTCAAACACTTGATCTTTTTACCATATTCAAGTTCAACCCGCGCTTTGTAAACTTTGAAAACTTCAAACACATCCGCCTTTCTCTTGATTGGGTACACCCAACATCTCCTAGTGTAATCATCAATAAATGATACAAAATACTTTGATCCTCCTAGGGATTGAACTGGTACTTGCCACACATCAGAGTGAACCAATTCTAGAATCAATTTACTTCTAGAATTTGATGTGTTAAACTTCAGGCGATGCTGTGAAATGTCCCGTTCTTATTGATTAAAAACGTTCCATATTAATTGATTTCGTTGCGAGGTTTTGACCTCTATATGAGACGTTTTTCAAAGACTGCATTCATTTTAAAACAAACCATAACCTTTATTTCATCAATAAAGGTTTAAAAAGCTTTACGTAGATTATCAAATAATGATAATCTAAAATATCCTGTTTACACACGACCATTACATAATGGTTTACAATACAAATATGTTACAACAAAATAAGTTTCTTGAATGCAGTTTTTACACAATATCATACAAGCATGGACTCCAAATCTCGTCCTTATTTAAGTATGCGATAGCGGAAGCTCTTAATAATCACCTGAGAATAAACATGCTTAAAACGTCAACAAAAATGTTGGTGAGTTATAGGTTTAACCTATATATATCAAATCATAATAATAGACCACAAGATTTCATATTTCAATGCACATCCCATACATAGAGATAAAAATCATTCATATGGTGAACACCTGGTAACCGACATTAACAAGATGCATATATTAGAATATCCCCATCATTCCGGGACACCCTTCGGATATGATATAAATTTCGAAGTACTAAAGCATCCGGTACTTTGGATGGGGTTTGTTAGGCCCAATAGATCTATCTTTAGGATTCGCGTCAATTAGGGTGTCTGTTCCCTAATTCTTAGATTACCAGACTTAATAAAAAGGGGCATATTCGATTTCGATAATTCAACCATAGAATGTAGTTTCACGTACTTGTGTCTATTTTGTAAATCATTTATAAAACCTGCATGTATTCTCATCCCAAAAATATTAGATTTTAAAAGTGGGACTATAACTCACTTTCACAGATTTTTACTTCGTCGGGAAGTAAGACTTGGCCACTGGTTGATTCAAGAACCTATAATAATATATACATATATATCAAAGTATGTTCAAAATATATTTACAACACTTTTAATATATTTTGATGTTTTAAGTTTATTAAGTCAGCTGTCCTCGTTAGTAACCTATAACTAGTTGTCCACAGTTAGATGTACAGTAATAAATCGATAAATATTATCTTGAATCAATCCACGACCCAGTGTATACGTATCTCAGTATTGATCACAACTCAAACTATATATATTTTGGAATCAACCTCAACCCTGTATAGCTAACTCCAACATTCACATATAGAGTGTCTATGATTGTTCCAAAATATATATAGATGTGTCGACATGATAGGTCGAAACATTGTATACGTGTCTATGGTATCTCAAGATTACATAATATACAATACAAGTTGATTAAGTTATGGTTGGAATAGATTTGTTACCAATTTTCACGTAGCTAAAATGAGAAAAATTATCCAATCTTGTTTTACCCATAACTTCTTCATTTTAAATCCGTTTTGAGTGAATCAAATTGCTATGGTTTCATATTGAACTCTATTTTATGAATCTAAACAGAAAAAGTATAGGTTTATAGTCGGAAAAATAAGTTACATGTCGTTTTTGTAAAGGTAGTCATTTCAGTCGAAAGAACGACGTCTAGATGACCATTTTAGAAAACATACTTCCACTTTGAGTTTAACCATAATTTTTGGATATAGTTTCATGTTCATAATAAAAATCATTTTCTCAGAATAACAACTTTTAAATCAAAGTTTATCATAGTTTTTAATTAACTAACCCAAAATAGCCCGCGGTGTTACTACGACGGCGTAAATCCGGTTTTACGGTGTTTTTCGTGTCTCCAGGTTTTAAATCATTAAGTTAGCAAATCATATAGATATAGAACATGTGTTTAGTTGATTTTAAAAGTCAAGTTAGAAGGATTAACTTTTGTTTGCGAACAAGTTTAGAATTAACTAAACTATGTTCTAGTGATTACAAGTTTAAACCTTCGAATAAGATAGCTTTATATGTATGAATTGAATGATGTTATGAACATCATTACTACCTTAAGTTCCTTGGATAAACCTACTGGAAAAGTGAAAAATGGATCTAGCTTCAACGGATCCTTGGATGGCTCGAAGTTCTTGAAGCATAATCATGACACGAAAACAAGTTCAAGTAAGATCATCACTTGAAATAAGATTGTTATAGTTATAGAAATTGAACCAAAGTTTGAATATGATTATTACTTTGTATTAGAATGATAAACTACTGTAAGAAACAAAGATTTCTTGAGGTTGGATGATCACCTTACAAGATTGGAAGTGAGCTAGCAAACTTGAAAGTATTCTTGATTTTATGAAACTAGAACTTTTGGAATTTATGAAGAACACTTAGAACTTGAAGATAGAACTTGAGAGAGATCAATTAGATGAAGAAAATTGAAGAATGAAAGTGTTTGTAGGTGTTTTTGGTCGTTGGTGTATGGATTAGATATAAAGGATATGTAATTTTGTTTTCATGTAAATAAGTCATGAATGATTACTCATATTTTTGTAATTTTATGAGATATTTCATGCTAGTTGCCAAATGATGGTTCCCACATGTGTTAGGTGACTCACATGGGCTGCTAAGAGCTGATCATTGGAGTGTATATACCAATAGTACATACATCTAAAAGCTGTGTATTGTACGAGTACGAATACGGGTGCATACGAGTAGAATTGTTGATGAAACTGAACGAGGATGTAATTGTAAGAATTTTTGTTAAGTAGAAGTATTTTGATAAGTGTATTGAAGTCTTTCAAAAGTGTATAAATACATATTAAAACACTACATGTATATACATTTTAACTGAGTCGTTAAGTCATCGTTAGTCGTTACATGTAAGTGTTGTTTTGAAACCTTTAGGTTAACGATCTTGTTAAATGTTGTTAACCCAATGTTTATAATATCAAATGAGATTTTAAATTATTATATTATCATGATATTATCATGTATGAATATCTCTTAATATGATATATATACATTAAATGTCTTTACAACGATAATCGTTACATATATGTCTCGTTTAAAAATCATTAAGTTAGTAGTCTTGTTTTTACATATGTAGTTCATTGTTAATATACTTAATGATATATTTACTTATCATAGTATCATGTTAACTATATATATATCCATATATATGTCATCATATAGTTTTTACAAGTTTTAACGTTCGTGAATCACCGGTCAACTTGGGTGGTCAATTGTCTATATGAAACATATTTCAATTAATCAAGTCTTAACAAGTTTGATTACTTAACATGTTGGAAACATTTAATCATGTAAATATCAATCTCAATTAATATATATAAACATGGAAAAGTTCGGGTCACTACAGTACCTACCCGTTAAATAAATTTCGTCCCGAAATTTTAAGCTGTTGAAGGTGTTGACGAATCTTCTGGAAATAGATGCGGGTATTTCTTCTTCATCTAATCTTCACGCTCCCAGGTGAACTCGGGTCCTCTACGAGCATTCCATCGAACCTTAACAATTGGTATCTTGTTTTGCTTAAGTCTTTTAACCTCACGATCCATTATTTCGACGGGTTCTTCGATGAATTGAAGTTTTTCGTTGATTTGGATTTCATCTAACGGAATAGTGAGATCTTCTTTAGCAAAACATTTCTTCAAATTCGAGACGTGGAAAGTGTTATGTACAGCCGCGAGTTGTTGAGGTAACTCAAGTCGGTAAGCTACTGGTCCGACACGATCAATAATCTTGAATGGTCCAATATACCTTGGATTTAATTTCCCTCGTTTACCAAATCGAACAACGCCTTTCCAAGGTGCAACTTTAAGCATGACCATCTCTCCAATTTCAAATTCTATATCTTTTCTTTTAATGTCAGCGTAGCTCTTTTGTCGACTTTGGGCGGTTTTCAACCGTTGTTGAATTTGGATGATCTTCTCGGTAGTTTCTTGTATAATCTCCGGACCCGTAATCTGTCTATCCCCCACTTCACTCCATCAAATTGGAGACCTGCACTTTCTACCATAAAGTGCTTCAAACGGCGCCATCTCAATGCTTGAATGGTAGCTGTTGTTGTAGGAAAATTCTGCTAACGGTAGATGTCGATCCCAACTGTTTCCGAAATCAATAACACATGCTCGTAGCATGTCTTCAAGCGTTTGTATCGTCCTTTCGCTCTGCCCATCAGTTTGTGGATGATAGGCAGTACTCATGTCTAGACAAGTTCCTAATGCTTGCTGTAATGTCTGCCAGAATCTTGAAATAAATCTGCCATCCCTATCAGAGATAATAGAGATTGGTATTCCATGTCTGGAGACGACTTCCTTCAAATACAGTCGTGCTAATTTCTCCATCTTGTCATCTTCTCTTATTGGCAGGAAGTGTGCTGATTTGGTGAGACGATCAACTATTACCCAAATAGTATCAAAACCACTTGCAGTCCTTGGAAATTTAGTGATGAAATCCATGGTAATGTTTTCCCATTTCCATTCCGGGATTTCGGGTTGTTGAAGTAGACCTGATGGTCTCTGATGCTCAGCTTTGACCTTAGAACACGTCAAACATTCTCCTACGTATTTAGCAACATCGGCTTTCATACCCGGCCACCAAAAATGTTTCTTGAGATCCTTGTACATCTTCCCCGTTCGAGGATGTATTGAGTATCTGGTTTTATGAGCTTCTCTAAGTACCATTTCTCTCATATCTCCAAATTTTGGTACCCAAATCCTTTCAGCCCTATACCGGGTTCCGTCTTCCCGAATATTAAGATGCTTCTCCGATCCTTTGGGTATTTCATCCTTTAAATTTCCCTCTTTTAAAACTCCCTGTTGCGCCTCCTTTATTTGAGTAGTAAGGTTATTATGAATCATTATATTCATAGATTTTACTCGAATGAGTTCTCTGTCCTTCCTGCTCAAGGCATCGGCTACCACATTTGCCTTCCCCGGGTGGTAACGAATCTCAAAGTCGTAATCATTCAATAATTCAATCCACCTACGCTGCCTCATATTCAGTTGTTTCTGATTAAATATGTGTTGAAGACTTTTGTGGTCGGTATATATAATACTTTTGACCCCATATAAGTAGTGCCTCCAAGTCTTTAATGCAAAAACAACCGCTCCTAATTCCAAATCATGCGTCGTATAATTTTGTTCGTGAATCTTCAATTGTCTAGACGCATAAGCAATCACCTTCGTTCGTTGCATTAATACACAACCGAGACCTTGCTTTGATGCGTCACAATAAATCACAAAATCATCATTCCCTTCAGGCAATGACAATATAGGTGCCGTAGTTAGCTTTTTCTTTAATAACTGAAACGCTTTCTCTTGTTCATCATTCCATTCAAATTTCTTCCCTTTATGCGTTAATGCAGTCAAGGGTTTTGCTATTCTGGAAAAGTCTTGGATGAACCTTCTGTAGTAACCAGCTAGTCCTAAAAACTGGCGTATGTGTTTCGGTGTTTTTGGGGTTTCCCACTTTTCAACAGTTTCTATCTTTGCCGGATCCACCTTAATACCTTCTTTATTCACTATGTGACCGAGGAATTGAACTTCTTCCGACCAAAATGCACACTTTGAAAACTTAGCGTATAATTCTTCCTTCCTCAATACTTCTAACACCTTTCTCAAATGTTCACCGTGTTCTTGGTCATTCTTTGAGTAAATAAGTATGTCATCAATGAAAACAATGACAAACTTGTCAAGGTATGGTCCACACACTCGGTTCATAAGGTCCATGAACACAGCTGTTGCATTAGTTAAACCAAACGGCATGACCATAAACTCGTAATGACCGTAACGTGTTCTGAAAGCAGTATTTGGAATATCATCTTCTTTCACCCTCATTTGATGATACCCGGAACGTAAGTCAATCTTTGAATAAACAGACGAGCCTTGTAGTTGATCAAATAAGTCGTCGATTCTAGGTAGTGGGTAGCGGTTCTTGATGGTAAGTTTGTTCAACTCTCGGTAGTCGATACACAACCTGAATGTACCATCTTTCTTCTTGACAAACAAAACAGGAGCTCTCCAAGGTGATGTGCTTGGTCGAATGAAACCACGCTCTAAAAGTTCTTGTAATTGGCTTTGCAGTTCTTTCATCTCGCTGGGTGCGAGTCTGTATGGAGCACGAGCTATTGGTGCAGCTCCTGGTACATGATCTATTTGAAATTCAATGGATCGATGTGGGGGTAATCCCGGTAATTCTTTCAGAAATACATTGGGAAATTCTTTTGCAATGGGAACATCATTGATGCTCTTTTCTTCAGTTTGTACTTTCTCGATGTGTGCTAGAACAGCATAGCAACCTTTTCTTATTAGTTTTTGTGCCTTCAAATTACTAATAAGATGTAGCTTCGTGTTGCCCTTTTTTCCGTACACCATTAAGGGTTTTCCTTTTTCTCGTATAATGCGAATTGCATTTTTGTAACAAACGATCTCGGCTTTCACTTCTTTCAACCAGTCCATACCGATTATCACATCAAAACTCCCTAACTCTACTGGTATCAAATCAATCTTAAATGTTTCGCTAACCAGTTTAATTTCTCGATTCCGACATATATTATCTGCTGAAATTAATTTACCATTTGCTAATTCGAGTAAAAATTTACTATCCAAAGGCGTCAATGGACAACTTAATTTAGCACAAAAATCTCTACTCATATAGCTTCTATCCGCACCCGAATCAAATAAAACGTAAGCAGATTTATTGTCAATAAGAAACGTACCCGTAACAAGCTCCGGGTCTTCCTGTGCCTCTGCCGCATTAATATTGAAAACTCTTCCGCGGCCTTGTCCATTCGTGTTCTCCTGGTTCGGGCAATTTCTAATAATGTGGCCCGGTTTTCCACATTTATAACAAACTACATTGGCATAAATTGCTCCGACACTACTTGCTCCGCCATTACTCGTTCCGACACCATTTGTTCCTTTCGTTCTGTTAACCCCTGGTCCGTAGACATCACACTTCGCCGCGCTATGACCATTTCTTTTACACTTGTTGCAAAATTTGGTGCAGAAACCCGAGTGATACTTTTCACACCTTTGGCATAGCTGCTTCTGATTGTTGTTGTTGTTGCGGTTATTATTGTTGTTAAGATGATTGTTGTGGTTGTTGTTGTTGTTATTGTTGTTGTTGTTGTTGTTGTTGTTGTTGTTGTTGTTGTTGTTGTTGGGCCGTTTGTTGTAGTTGCGATTGATGTTGCGATTGTTAGGATAGTTGTTGCGATTATTGTTATAATTGCTGTTGTTGTTGTATTGGTGATTCTTATCACCGTTTTCCTCCCACTTTCTTTTGACTTGCTTCACATTGGCCTCTTCAGCAGTTTGTTCTTTAATTCTTTCTTCAATCTGGTTCACTAGTTTGTGAGCCATTCTACATGCCTGTTGTATGGAGGCGGGCTCGTGTGAACTTATATCTTCTTGGATTCTTTCCGGTAATCCTTTCACAAACGCGTCGATCTTCTCTTCCTCATCTTCGAATGCTCCCGGACACAATAGGCACAATTCTGTGAATCGTCTTTCGTACGTGGTAATATCAAATCCTTGGGTTCGTAACCCTCTAAGTTCTGTCTTGAGCTTATTGACCTCGGTTCTGGGACGGTACTTCTCGTTCATCAAGTGCTTGAATGCTGACCACGGTAGTGCGTACGCATCGTCTTGTCCCACTTGCTCTAGATAGGTATTCCACCATGTTAACGCAGAACCTGTGAAGGTATGCGTAGCGTACTTCACTTTGTCCTCTTCAGTACACTTACTTATGGAAAACACCGATTCGACCTTCTCGGTCCACCGTTTCAATCCGATCGGTCCTTCGGTTCCATCAAATTTCAAAGGTTTGCAGGCAGTGAATTCTTTGTAGGTGCATCCTACACGATTTCCTGTACTGCTAGATCCAAGGTTATTGTTGGCATGTAGCGCAGCCTGTACTGCGGCTATGTTTGAAGCTAGAAAAGTACGGAATTCCTCTTCATTCATATTCACGGTGTGTCGAGTAGTCGGTGCCATTTCCTTCAAAATAGTCAAATGGAACAAGTTAATCATACAGAATATTAAGAGTAGTTAATAGTATTTCGTAGCATAATATGAACTCATTTATAAAAGCTTTTTCTTCATATTAGCGTTTTATAAGTTTAAATTCGGGTAGTACCTACCCGTTAAGTTCATACTTAGTAGCTAATATACAATTCAACTACTACAATTCTATATGAAAAACTGATTATAATAATATTTCGCGTTCAAACTTTTACACAATATTTTACAAACTTACAATACCGCTTATTTTACATATAGCATGAAATATAGCACACAATAAATTTGATACAAGATGGTTGTGAAGATAATTCTAGCTAGTACACAAGTCGTTCAGCAAAGGCAATAAAGACACGTAATTCATACATCCAGAAACAAGTCATGCATTCTGGTTTTACTAGGATTACTTCCCATCCTTGGTCTTGTGGAACATAACCGTTATGGCCGTTGATAAGACAACGTGTTGTAACGTCGTCAAAGGAACGAGGGTTACGTAATGTCCAACAGTCCCGTAACAATCTAAAAACCTCATTTCTTACCCCAATTACCGACTCCGTCACTTGTGGGAACGTTTTGTTTAATAGTTGTAGCCCGATGTTCTTGTTCTCACTTTGGTGAGAAGCGAACATTACTAATCCGTAAGCATAACATGCTTCTTTATGTTGCATGTTAGCCGCTTTTTCTAAATCACGAAGTCCAATATTTGGATATATTGAGTCAAAATAATTTCTTAACCCATTGCGTAAAATAGCATTTGGGTTCCCCGCAATATATGCGTCAAAGTAAACACATCGTAACTTATGGGTTTCCTAATGTGATATCCCCCATCTTTCAAATGAAATCCTTTTATAAACCAAGGCATTCTTGGAACGTTCTTCGAATGTCTTACAAACTGATCTCGCCTTAAATAGTTGTGCCGAGGAATTCTGGCCGACTCTAGACAAGATTTCATCAATCATGTCTCCGGGTAGGTCTCTTAAAATATTGGGTTGTCTATCCATTTTGTGTTTTTAAACTGTAAAATAGACAAGAGTTAGATTCATAAAAAAATACTTATTAATACAAGCAATTTTTACATATATCATAAAGCATAAGCACACTATATTACATATATTACACCACACGAATACAACTATCTTATTCCGACTCGCTTGTTTCTTCTTCTTCGGTTTTGGTTCGTTTTGCCAAGTTTCTAGGGATATATGATGTTCCCCTAATACGAGCCGTAATTTTCCACATTGGTTTAGAAAAACCTGGTGGTTTAGAGGTTCCCGGGTCATTGTTACAACTTAAGGACTTCGGGGGTTGACGATACATATAAAGTTCATCGGGGTTGGAATTAGATTTCTCTATTTTTATGCCCTTTCCCTTATTATTTTCTTTTGCCTTTTTAAATTCAGTTGGGGTAATTTCTATAACATCATCGGAATTCTCGTCGGAATCCGATTCATCGGAGAATTGATAATCCTCCCAATATTTTGCTTCCTTAGCGGAAACACCATTGACCATAATTAACCTTGGTCGGTTGGTTGAGGATTTTCTTTTACTTAACCGTTTTATTATTTCCCCCACCGGTTCTATTTCTTCATCCGGTTCCGATTCTTCTTCCGGTTCCGATTCTTCTTCCGGTTCCGACTCTTCTTCCGGTTCCTCTTCGGGAACTTGTGAATCAGTCCACGAATCATTCCAATTTACATTTGACTCTTCATTATTATTAGGTGAGTCAATGGGACTTGTTCTAGAGGTAGATATCTATCACATAATATCAAACGCGTTAAGAGATTAATATATCACATAATATTCACATGTTAAAAATATATAGTTTCCAACAAAATTTGTTAAGCAATCATTTTTCAAGTAAACACGGTCGAAGTCCAGACTCACTAATTCATCCTAACAAACTCGATAAGACACACTAATGCAAAATTCTGGTTCTCTAAGACCAACGCTCGGATACCAACTGAAATGTCCCGTTCTTATTGATTAAAAACATTCCATATTAATTGATTTCGTTGCGAGGTTTTGACCTCTATATGAGACGTTTTTCAAAGACTGCATTTATTTTAAAACAAACCATAACCTTTATTTCATCAATAAAGGTTTAAAAAGCTTTACGTAGATTATCAAATAATGATAATCTAAAATATCCTGTTTACACACGACCATTACATAATGGTTTACAATACAAATATGTTACAACAAAATAAGTTTCTTGAATGCAGTTTTTACACAATATCATACAAGCATGGACTCCAAATCTCGTCCTTATTTAAGTATGCGACAGCGGAAGCTCTTAATAATCACCTGAGAATAAACATGCTTAAAACGTCAACAAAAATGTTGGTGAGTTATAGGTTTAACCTATATATATCAAATCATAATAATAGACCACAAGATTTCATATTTCAATGCACATCCCATACATAGAGATAAAAATCATTCATATGGTGAACACCTGGTAACCGACATTAACAAGATGCATATATTAGAATATCCCCATCATTCCGGGACACCCTTCGGATATGATATAAATTTCGAAGTACTAAAGCATCCGGTACTTTGGATGGGGTTTGTTAGGCCCAATAGATCTATCTTTAGGATTCGCGTCAATTAGGGTGTCTGTTCCCTAATTCTTAGATTACCAGACTTAATAAAAAGGGGCATATTCGATTTCGATAATTCAACCATAGAATGTAGTTTCACGTACTTGTGTCTATTTTGTAAATCATTTATAAAACCTGCATGTATTCTCATCCCAAAAATATTAGATTTTAAAAGTGGGACTATAACTCACTTTCACAGATTTTTACTTTGTCGGGAAGTAAGACTTGGCCACTGGTTGATTCAAGAACCTATAACAATATATACATATATATCAAAGTATGTTCAAAATATATTTACAATACTTTTAATATATTTTGATGTTTTAAGTTTATTAAGTCAGCTGTCCTCGTTAGTAACCTATAACTAGTTGTCCACAGTTAGATGTACAGTAATAAATCGATAAATATTATCTTGAATCAATCCACGACCCAGTGTATACGTATCTCAGTATTGATCACAACTCAAACTATATATATTTTGGAATCAACCTCAACCCTGTATAGCTAACTCCAACATTCACATATAGAGTGTCTATGATTGTTCCGAAATATATATAGATGTGTCGACATGATAGGTCGAAACATTGTATACGTGTCTATGGTAGTCATTTCAGTCGAAAGAACGACGTCTAGATGACCATTTTAGAAAACATACTTCCACTTTGAGTTTAACCATAATTTTTGGATATAGTTTCATGTTCATAATAAAAATCATTTTCTCAGAATAACAACTTTTAAATCAAAGTTTATCATAGTTTTTAATTAACTAACCCAAAATAGCCCGCGGTGTTACTACGACGGCGTAAATCCGGTTTTACGGTGTTTTTCGTGTCTCCAGGTTTTAAATCATTAAGTTAGCATATCATATAGATATAGAACATGTGTTTAGTTGATTTTAAAAGTCAAGTTAGAAGGATTAACTTTTGTTTGCGAACAAGTTTAGAATTAACTAAACTATGTTCTAGTGATTACAAGTTTAAACCTTCGAATAAGATAGCTTTATATGTATGAATTGAATGATGTTATGAACATCATTACTACCTTAAGTTCCTTGGATAAACCTACTGGAAAAGTGAAAAATGGATCTAGCTTCAACGGATCCTTGGATGGCTCGAAGTTCTTGAAGCAGAATCATGACACGAAAACAAGTTCAAGTAAGATCATCACTTGAAATAAGATTGTTATAGTTATAGAAATTGAACCAAAGTTTGAATATGATTATTACCTTGTATTAGAATGATAACCTACTGTAAGAAACAAAGATTTCTTGAGGTTGGATGATCACCTTACAAGATTGGAAGTGAGCTAGCAAACTTGAAAGTATTCTTGATTTTATGAAACTAGAACTTTTGGAATTTATGAAGAACACTTAGAACTTGAAGATAGAACTTGAGAGAGATCAATTAGATGAAGAAAATTGAAGAATGAAAGTGTTTGTAGGTGTTTTTGGTCGTTGGTGTATGGATTAGATATAAAGGATATGTAATTTTGTTTTCATGTAAATAAGTCATGAATGATTACTCATATTTTTGTAATTTTATGAGATATTTCATGCTAGTTGCCAAATGATGGTTTCCACATGTGTTAGGTGACTCACATGGGCTGCTAAGAGCTGATCATTGGAGTGTATATACCAATAGTACATACATCTAAAAGCTGTGTATTGTACGAGTACGAATACGGGTGGATACGAGTAGAATTGTTGATGAAACTGAACGAGGATGTAATTGTAAGCATTTTTGTTAAGTAGAAGTATTTTGATAAGTGTATTGAAGTCTTTCAAAAGTGTATAAATACATATTAAAACACTACATGTATATACATTTTAACTGAGTCGTTAAGTCATCGTTAGTCGTTACATGTAAGTGTTGTTTTGAAACCTTTAGGTTAACGATCTTGTTAAATGTTGTTAACCCAATGTTTATAATATCAAATGATATTTTAAATTATTATATTATCATGATATTATCATGTATGAATATCTCTTAATATGATATATATACATTAAATGTCTTTACAACGATAATCGTTACATATATGTCTCGTTTAAAAATCATTAAGTTAGTAGTCTTGTTTTTACATATGTAGTTCATTGTTAATATACTTAATGATATATTTACTTATCATAGTATCATGTTAACTATATATATATATCCATATATATGTCATCATATAGTTTTTACAAGTTTTAACGTTCGTGAATCACCGGTCAACTTGGGTGGTCAATTGTCTATATGAAACATATTTCAATTAATCAAGTCTTAACAAGTTTGATTGCTTAACATGTTGGAAACATTTAATCATGTAAATATCAATCTCAATTAATATATATAAACATGGAAAAGTTCGGGTCACTACATGCTGCTTGCTGATTACACAATGCTCACAGAAAGGTAGCGATACCTTTGTAAGATCAGGAATAAGATTTCTTTCAACAAGAATCTTCATACCTTGTTCAGACATGTGTCCAAGCTTTTGATGCCATGTCATAGCAACTTTATCACTTGAACTATTCGAAGCAACAGATGCTTTCGATTCCTGTACCGTCTCGCCTTTCAGAATGTATAAATTAGCACCCACATTTTCTCCTTTCATAAGTACAACCGCGCCTTTCTTGATTATCATGATCTTCTCATGTATCACCATTTTACAACCAAGATCATCCAATTGTCCTAAAGACAATAAGTTCTTCTTCAAACCCTCCACGTGTCGTACACCTTGAATAGTACGAACTGTACCATCGTGCATCTTCAGAATGATATCTCCAATTCCAATGATCTTTAGTTCATGATCATTGCAACTGTATACAGATCCTCCTGAGATACGTTCATATTGTTTAAACCATTCTCTTCTAGGGGTCATGTGAAAAGTAGCTCCTGAGTCAAATAACCAGACATCAACAAATGTCTTTCTGCCTTCATTTGCTACCACTGCTTCACTAATCAAAGCAGTCCCATCTTCTGAAATGCTTGCGATATTTCCTTGAGGATTAGAGTTATTTAAACTCCGACAATCCTTCTTCAGATGACCTTTCTTGCCACAATTGTAGCATGTATAGGTCTTCTTCTTTTTAGACTTCGGTTTACCATGATTGTGACTCCCACTTGGGCCACGTTCCGTTGATCTCCCTCCTGACACCCCTAAGGCCTCCACTTGTCGTGAACCGGCCTGTTTGTCCTCCTTGTTATTGCGCCGATTTTCTTCTTCTAGAATAGCAGCCGCAACTTCATCATAGACTAGATACTCCGAGAGAACATTATTGGTTAAGTTAATAATGAGTTGATCATACGAGTCAGGTAGACTCTGAAGTAAAAGTTCAGCACGTTCTTTTGGCTCTATATTGCAGCTTAATGAAGCGAGTTGAGAAAATAGAGTATTCAAAGAATTAATGTGCTCATTAACTGAAGTAGATTCATTCATGCGTAGCGTATAAAGTTTCCTTGTGACACCGCTATTTTATTTTTTTTTATATACGTGGCGGAAGCATAATATTAATTAATTACGATATCAACATTTGTACAAACCGATGTCATGTGTCATTAAAACAATTTACATATTAATAGGAAGAGACGTAAATACATTCTGTTTTCAAAGGTACACGGTTCATATTCTAAAAGACCACATCAGAGTTAACCCTGTCAAACATAACATCATCATGCCCGTCTTCTCCCAAAAGCACTATCTACAAAAGCTAACAACCTGCAGGGAGGAGAGGGAGGGGAATTAGCACGAAGCTAAGTGAGTACGACTAACTACAGGCCATAGTATACATAAGTGTTATACTAATCATGTCACTTAGTCTAACACACAAACATCACCCAAGTGCCGTCTACAGAGACTCCGGCGGTTCGGCCAAACCATTAACCTCCAGTTGATCGGGCTGGGGTTTACCGGAAGTTCCTCCTACATACCGTGCTGCATAAATCATCCACACGCGACGTACGCGTCATTCAAACATATACTACACGGATGCAAATAGGCTACCACATGAGGAACCCAACCCGCAGGTTGATCTCTCCTATCGAATTAGGCTACCACAAGATAGGGACGCACTGGGCTCCAGCAGACAAGCATCAACTAACATGCAGTCATCACAAGGTACTAACTAATCACAACAATAAGTATATCAAACAAGCATGGCAATCATAATATAACATGCTACAATATACTATATTCTCTAGTTAGTCCCACTCACCAAATACCAGCAAACGAGAAGGTATTCAGCTATCTAATCACTGAACCTTCTCTTTCTCCTTTTCTCCTGAGAAAACATATACACAAGTTAGTTTCTGTCCGTTAACACCAAATAACACAATATAAAAATTTTTGTCAGAAAAACTGTCCGCTAAAATGCACTTTCAAAATTTACATCAAAATCATCAAAATACAAACGGGCAGCATAACGGCTAAAACTCAACACTTTGGTAAAATATTCTGCCCTGGATACTCAGTCGGTCGACTGACACTGACAGTCGGTCGACTGACACTGACAGTCGGTCGACTGTCTACACAATCGGTCGACTCACTTGGTATTACATCAATCGGTCGAATGTAAATCTCAGTCGGTCGGTTGTCTTCGTTAATCGGCCGGTTCAACCCTCAGTCGGTCGACTGTCGACCGACAGTCGGCCAACTGTGTTCATCTTCTTCAGAAGCTGAACACAAGTTACGGACTTCAAGCTAAAATCGCCAAAACTCGATCTAGAGCTCATTTTCGACACCAAAACTTACCACAACTCAATCACTACATGTTATAGACTATAAACCCACAAAGTTTGGACTATAACAACATCAAATTCATGGGTTTTGACACAAAATCAAGCTTTTTACAAAACTTACACAAAACTATGAATTTAACCACGAATTGAACACAAAAACACATGTTTCTTACCTTGTTAGAATCAGTAGACAACAAAGAACACGATTCCAAGAACAATTTGAGCTCAAGAACTAGTTTTAGCAATTAGGGTTTCAAAGGGGAAGAATTTAGGTACGGGGTAATATTTGGGAAGGGTCTGGAAAGTGCAAGAAATGCACTGCATAAGGCATCAAAAGTGGGTTAAAATCCCACACTGTGTGGCACACGGGTATTTATCAGTTATCTGATATCTTTCGTACATCATTTGGCAACCCAAACGAAGTCCAAATTAAATAAACAAACCTGTTCTGTGACCCTTGTCACAAACTGGTCCTAACCACATTATTAAATAATACCAAACATTAAATAAAAATAAAAGCATATAATAACACTACACTAACTTAAGGGCACATTAGTAATCTTACATCTAGGCCCGAATGAGGATGTTACATTCCTCTTAAGGAATATCTTGTTGTGGAGTGATTTGGTCTCGTACAATTTTACGAGGTGATCCCAAATCTCTTTCACCGTCTTCTTTTCTTCTATGCTAGACAAAACGCCATCTGCTAGTGCCAGATGAAGATTTGCGATAGCCTGGCCGTCCATCTCTTCCCATTTTTCATCAGTGACTTCGGCGGAACGTCCACTGATGGCCGCCAAACACTTATCCTTTCTCAGGATAGCTTTAATCTTTAGTTTCCATAACGAGAAATTACTCCCGTTAAATTTTTCAATTTCGAATTTCGTAGACATTGCTATAATCACAATCTTCTTTTCGACAATACTATTTTTTTCTGAGAAATAGTACCCGAGAACTTATCGAGTGAAATTAATCTTACTTATTTTCTGATGTGGACGATCCACTCCCGTGGCAACCACAGAGCATACGATAAGTAAATTAATACACACTAGATATTAGAACCTTAGCTCTTGATACCACTTGTTAAGAAAAGCGACACCGAATTATAGCAAACCGGTAGTAATAATTGAAATAACGACAATAATAGGACACCGAGATTTAACGTGGAAAACCTCAATAGGGTAAAAATCACGGGCAAGGAAAGAAACGTTTCACTAATAAGAAAAATAGGAATTACACTTTCTCTCTAATTACAAGGATAAGTATCAATCTTTATATCTCTTGTAATTAGGAGACTAAACACTCAAACTCTCTATTAACTCTTTTAGTATAAGTATGAGAATGTGTTTTTGGGATGCATGAATAAGCTTATGTCCATCTCTATTTATAGTAAGAGATATGGAGTTGGTGAAGTATGAAAACATTTTAAAGCCTCCATTGTAATAGCTTTCCCACAATATACATGTGCATGTTGACCATAGAATTCACCAACCATCCACCTTCCAATATAATATTTCAACATAATGGAGATGAACAAACACAAATTTTTTTATATGAGGTTGACGCGATGAATTTACAGCTATTGTTAACGATTTTGGGATGAAATAGTGAATGTACAGCTCTTTAACATGAATTTTAGATATTCCTGAATATACTAAAAGTTAAATATAATAATATGTATCTGAATTTTAGATGTTTATAAATCATATATTTAATTTATAATGTCCCATTTCCATCAACACCAGCTTGTTTTAATTTTCAACTATAGATTCCAAACCTTTGAAGGACTCCCTGGTCTGCTCCCTTACTTTGCTGAGGGTCTCATAAGCAGTTGACTCCTTTGATGCCACCTTTAGCTTTCATTTACAGGCAAAAGAAATACAACAATTTGCAAAAAGTGACTTTGAAAAACCATATATGATGTATTACTAAAGCCGAATAAAGTAATTTAAATAATATTAACAGTACTACATTGAACATTTATACCCATATTATACTCACTTAAATATATGCTTGACCTAAATAACCGTCATTCGGTAAAGCACTTGTAAAAAGGAAAGAAACACTATATAAATCTAAAATATAATCGTTACCACAACAACAACAATAAAACCCAATATCACATGGTGTGTTGTATGGGGGAGGTGAGATGTAGACAATACTTCCCCTATCCGAGAATAAAGACAAGTCATTTCTCCACCCAGAGTGAAAACACACTCAAAAGTAGAGAAAGTCATACCTCTCTCTATTCGATGGATAGAGAGATTGCTTCCGAGTGGACCTCCCGCCAAATAAGTAGGAAAAAAAATTTTAAATATAAAATAAAATTGAGACGTCATGAAAATGGTAAAATCAAATTTCTATGGATTTTAAATCCTGCCTGAAATTTACTTTAGGCTCTATAAGTCATTCAAGTCGCCAATAAATCGACGCTTTCCTGAAATCGCTACCATCATCTCTAAAAAAAGAAAGGAATACTGCATAAAGCATAAACAATTATCAATTATCAAAGCAATAACAATAAGTATAACTGTAATACAGTATGCTAACATCACCTTGTATACCACCTCGTTTTAGTGGGGGCTGATTCACATTCAAAATTGTAAGACGAATAATATGTAAGGAGTGTCAACCTCAAACACTGCAGCACATGTATCAACACATTTGTAAGTTGGAGCAACTCCTAAAGCCAACCACGCTAACCGTACTTCTTTTTATGTTGAATTTGTAGCACAAGCTATTTGTATATCACTAAATACTCTCTTCTTAACTTCATAAAACTCACTTTTAGTAACATCGGATAACTTTGGTTGAAACATATTGCTCAACATCTAACAATTCCTTAAGTTGAGTAAGAAACCATTTGTCTATTAAACTCAACTGATATATTTCATCCACAGACATGCCTTTTCTCATTGAAGCATATACAGCATGTATGCGGTTAGGATAAGGGACCCCAAGATTGTAGTTTAACTGGGCCCGCTACCAGTTCAACCCCTTGATTGGTGCACAACCCCATCCTGAGTAGCTACATTCAAGGGATGTCACTGCTTTTTGAAACGATTCTTGAAATGTTTGACCTTACAGCCATGTATTCTCCATCAGATTTCATCTGGGTTGTTAGCACTGGTTGGGACCCAGGGAACTTCTCAAAGGCAAACCTTAGTATCTGCATCAATTGAAAAAAGATATACAGACATATTTTGATGTTCTAGAAACATACATTGTTTCTGATTATATTAGTATTAATAGGTCAACTAATTTGTGTTAGATACATGAGTATTATACCAGCTGCAGCAAAAAGCTTTTCTCATTTACAGTGGACAAGAAGGCAAAATCAATTCACCTATATATACCAGTATACAAAAGGCCAACACTTGTTTAGGTATAAATATCAAGTGGAACTCTCACCAGGTGTCTGGTAGCAGAGCTTCATGAACGCACTCTCTTTAACTTTGAAGCATTTCATCAACATTGCACTTTATATCACGTTGAGAGTCCTCAACCCCTATTACCAAATGAATTCTTAACGTGATATAAAAAGTACGTAATAAATACGAACTATTGAAAAATTCTTCCTTAACTCAATAACATTTTCGCTAAATGATAAAAAAAAACGCTTTTGGTTGATCAGACTACTATGAAATAATTTGAAGCTAAATTGACATCTTTGTTGACCCAATTCATGTGAGATAAAAATAACCAAGTTGTAATGGCCACCAACTTCCACAATATGAGTAGCGCTACCATGACTTTCTTTTTCCTGCAATAAAAAGAGAACATAGTTCTCATTCAAATAATTTCATATACATTTCCATATCTACTAAATGTAACAAAAATTTTGATCGTTTTATATCCAAGTACATGGCATTTTTGTTAGACGGATTAAGTTAGGCCCAAGTCCGTTTGTGGGCTTGGGTCCATTAGGGTTGAATTAGTTGCTAGGGTTTATATGTACACTATAAATATGCTTCGATAATGAATAAGAATTCACGGGTTTACAATATTTAACATGGTGTCAGAGCTTAAGGTCTGATCCGGAGACCGGCCACACCCCGTCAAATATCATCATCTCTACACAACAGTATTCTATCTCTTTACCCATCATCTAAACCTACAAAAAAAAACCCCTTCAATGCACTATTCGATATTTAACATGGTATCGAGCCTCCCTTCACCCCAAAAACCCTAATCGTAACAAACACTGCTATTTCCTCTTCTCTTCTTCAATCTATCGCCTGCAACCCTAAAACACCAATAAACACAAAAATCAAAACAAAAAAAATTATTAATCGCCTGCTGTTTCATTGCTTCCTATATTTCATCATGTCAAACAACACCTATGACAAAATATACACAGTGACCTCCATCCATCACCTCATCCCTGTTAAACTAGATCTTGCCAAACTCAACTATGCGCATTGGAAGAAGGTTTTCACGAAGCACTGTGCCGGTTTTGATGTTCTGAAATTCATTACCAGCACATCCACTTCCGAAGAACGCACCTCACCGGAATGGATTAAAGATGACGCGGTTGTCACCACTTGGATATTCAAAACCATTAGCGAACCTCTTCTCGAACGTGTTCTCAATTCTGAAATTGCAACTGCACACACTGCCTGGGTTTTTCTAGAAAATTTTTTTCATGATAACAAGTTATCGAAAACCATGGAACTCAATGCCGAACTAAGAGCACTAGACATCGGCGGTTTGACTGTTGAAGAATACTTTCGCAAGATTGATCTCATTGCCACACACCTACGAAATCTTGGCTCCACGATTGAAGAAAGTGATTTAGTAATGTTCGCTGTCAATGGATTGAACGATAAATACATTCAAGCAAAACACATAATTCTTCATCGACACCCGTTTCCCGATCTTGATACTACACGATCAATGTTGCTAATAGAAGAGATGACTATCAATCAGAGCACACGCATTCATGAATCACCACTCAACACCTCCAACCCTTCTGCACTAACGGTCCAAGCCACAAAACCACCTGTCAAAAATAACAGCAAGCAGGAGATTTGTCGCAATTTTTTGAGAGGCTACTACAGGTTTGAAAGTAGGTGTCGATACCTTCACCAAGGTACCCATTGCAGGCCCAACAACAACCCTTCTAACTCCACACAACACTCACGGGCTCCTGGTTTAAATCAGGCTCAACTGCTTCAGATTATTTCGGTCCAACAGCAGCAACTAAGGGCCCAATCGGTCACCCCTGCTTACACTCGGTCCACCTTACCACCACAGCCTGCAGCTTTTATTGGATACGGGCCAAGCTATTCTCGTACACAAGCCCAAACTGGGCTGCTCCCAACACCTCCTGGATTCGGACAGGCCCAGCTGAAGAGCATTGTTTTTTTTTCGGCCCAACAGCCATATCCTGGACCTCCTGTTACTTACGGGCAGCCAACGGTCCTAATGCTTTTTACGTAGCCCCCTCGATAACCCATGGATGTTTTACTGTGGACCCACAGACACAAACTCGGGAAACCGTGCTACCGAGTGCCTTCAGTGCCATGACACTTCAGGATTATGGAGCCGCCGGTTGGCACATGGACACTGGTGCATCAAATCATTTAACATCCTGCATTAATAGTTTAAGTATTGTTTTTAATAATCGTATATATCCATCTGTAACTGTTGGTGACGGGAAAACCATACCCGTCACCAATACAGGTCATAGCTTGTTGCCCACTACCCACCGACCCCTACACTTAAATAACGTTCTCGTCACCCCCTAATATTGTTAAAAACCTTATATCTGTTCGTCAATTTACTCGTGACAATTTAGTTTCTGTTGAATTTGACCCCTTTGGTTTTTCTGTGAACGATTTCCAGACACGTCGTCTGCTTCTCCGATGTGATAGCACTGGGGATCTCTACCCAGTCACGCCAACCACCTCCCAATCCTCTCAGGTTTCTCTACTCACCAGTCCGACCACTTGGCATCAACGTCTTGGACATCCTGGACACGATGTATTGCGAAGACTTATCTCCAATAAGGATATTATTTGTAATAAAACTACGTCCCACATTCTTTGCCACGCATGTCAACTTGGCAAACACGTGCGACTTCCCTTTTCTGTTTCTAGTACTACTGTTAATTCTGCATTTGATATTATACATTCCGATTTATGGACTTCTCCGGTTCCTAGCTTAAGTGGTTTGAAATATTATATTATTTTTCTAGATCATTATTCACATTATGTATGGGTATTTCCACTTCGTAATAAATCGGTTGCTCTTAACACTTTTATACAATTTCGCGCCTTTGTACGCACTCAATTTAAACAAGAAATTAAAGCTTTCCAATGCGATAACGGTGGTGAATTTGATAACACTGCCTTCCACCAACTCCTACAAACAAATGGCATCCAGTTTCGCTTCTCGTGCCCTCACACTTCTCAGCAAAACGGGAAGTCAGAATGCATGCTTCGCACCATCAACAATCTCATTCGCACACTTCTTTTCCAAGCCCACCTTCCTCCCATATACTGGTTGGAAGCCCTTCACATGGCCGCACATCTTCTGAATATTCTCCCATTATCTGCCATTAACCATGACATACCATACACTCGTCTCTATAAACAGAAACCTAACTACACCACCCTTCGTGTCTTCGGATGCTTATGCTACCCACATCTTTATACAACCAACAAACTTTCCCCACGATCCACACCGTGCATCTTTCTCGGATATCCCACCAATCATCGGGGTTACCGCTTCCTCGATCTCACTAACAACAAAATCATCATATCCCGACACGTCACCTTTGATGAAAACACCTTTCCTTTCGGCTCCATGACTCCTACTCAGACCCCATCCTACGACTTTCTAGATCCGCCACCAAACCTCTTCTCTCGAACCTTTCACTTATCTCCGTCCACTCAGCCCTCGGAGACACAGCCTCCTCCTCCTGAGGCTACTGCCATTTCTACTACTCCCGTGGAGACACAGCCTCCTCCTACTGAGGCTACATTCACCTCTCCTACGGAGACACTGCCTCCTCCTATTGAGGATACCATCACCTGTCCTACTCCCACGGAGACACAGCCTCCTCCTACTGAGGCTACCGCTACCTCTACATCTCAGTCTACTCACCACATGATCACTCGCACACGCCTTGGTACCACAAAGCCCGTTCAGCGTTTTAACTTACATACCTCTGCCATATCTCCCATTCCTCACACTTACCCTGCCGCCCTTCACGACCCTAACTAGAAACAAGCTATGACTGATGAATATAATGCTTTAATTAACAACAGTACTTGGACACTTGTGCCTCGCCCGTCGGACACGAACATATTTCGCTCCATGTGGCTCTTTAAGCACAAGTTTAATGCAGATGGTAGTTTGAGCAGGTATAAGGCTAGACTTGTTGCTAACGGTCGAAGCCAATAGGTCGGTATTGATTGTGATGAGACCTTCAGCCCGGTTGTTAAACCGGCATCGATACATACTGTTCTCAGCTTGGCAGTCTCTCGACACTGGCCTATTCATCAGCTAGATGTCAAGAATGACTTTCTCCACGGACAGCTTTCTGAGACTGTATACATGCACCAACCACCAGGTTTTCGGGATCCCAGATACCCAGACCATGTCTGCTTACTACAAAAATCTTTATATGGCCTTAAGCAGGCACCTCGCGCCTGGTTTCAGCGATTTGCAGGTTATGCTCAGCAGATAGGTTTTCACCAGAGTCGTTGCGATACTTCCCTATTTATCTACCGCCAGGGATCGAACACGGCATATATCCTTCTATATGTTGATGATATCATTTTGACTGCCTCATCCACACGTTTACTCCAGCAGATTATTAGTTCATTGCATAAGGAATTTTCCATGACCGACTTGGGACCACTGAACTACTTCCTTGGTATTCACGCTACTCGTACTACGTCTGGGATGTTTCTTTATCAGAAACAGTACGCATCCGAGATCATTGAAAGGGCAGACATGCCCACATGTCATCCATGCAGGACCCCGATCGAACCTAGTGCCAAGCTTACTAGTCACGGTCCTCCGGTTAAGGACCCGACTCTATACCGCAGCCTAGCAGGATCATTACAGTACCTTACATTCACCCGACCAGACATCTCCTACGCCGTCCAGCAGATCTGTCTCTTCATGCATGACCCTCGCTAGCAACACATGCACGCTCTCAAGCGGATCATCCGTTACATTCAGGGTACTACAGATCTTGGCCTTCAGTTATACGCATCCTCTCACACAGCATTAGTCGCTTACTCTGATGCTGATTGGCAGGCTGTCCAACTACTAGACGATCTACATCTGGCTATTGTGTCTTTCTTGGCAACAATCTCCTCTCCTGGTCCTCTAAACCATCATCGATAATGAATTCTTATTCATTATCAAAGCATATTTATAGTGTACATATAAACCCTAGCAACTAATCCAACCCTAATGGACCCAAGCCCACAAACGGACTTGGGCCTAACTTAATCTGTCTAACAATTTTGACTAGTTCATACTAATACTAATAATGATTCATAATTGATACTAATTTCTTTTGTCAGCACTCATACTAATAATTTCTTTTTTTATCCCATACACATTTGATGATACGCGTAATGATCCGTATCCAAAAGATACACTATTAATAGCATTCTGCCTAAAAATAAACTAGTATGAACCGTCCCGGCCAAAACACCTCTTCCCGGTCCCACTTCAGTAACCCGACCAGGAGATTATTTGTATGCACATCCAGGAAGAAGCGTCCCGGACAAAGGCTAGTCGTTACGGTACATAAAGCCCATCCTACCTGGACAAGTATGCAGGCTACCGGCATCACTTGGTCGGGTATAAAACATTGGAAGGTTACGAACCATATCATCGCATAAAGGCACACTGAACCAAGAACGTCGGACACCCGACAATCTTTACAAAATCATTTATGAACCAGTTGCAAACTTACCCGGTCAAAAGAATATCGTGAAACGACCTAACCCGTCATTTTTCGGCCCATAAAATTTTTTCCTTTTTACATAATAATAGTATCATTTAGGTCCCATTTATGTTTTTAAAACATCTCCATTACAATAGTAATTTAAACAGCTTAAAAACGTACAATACATAGGTTGAAATATTAAAACGAGCGTACAACCCAAGACCCGTTTAATACAACCAAAAGACACTTTCGACCCGAAGCATTTTATTTCCAAGGAAACCGAGCATGGTGATTGGGGACACACTACCCAATCCTAAATCAATCCAAAAGCACGTCTTCTAAAGCAAACTACAAAAGTCCGCTAGTCCCCGCGCTTACCCGAGCTGCCACATTGCGAACCTATAAAAATATAAACAATGAGAGGGTAAGCTAACGCTTAGTGAATGTAAAGATGCTATACCCATACTTATGCATAAAACGAATACATCGACACCAGGCACAATTAATAATCACATACCGCATCCGCATTACAAAGAAAGCTATGCAACGTACCACCAAGCTAACACCACATGATTAGCTATATATATATATATATATATATATATATATATATATATATATATATATATATATATATATATATATATATATATATATATATATATATATATATATATATACGCATATAAAAGTACATAAGTACCCCATGGTTAACCCCTTAACCTTAAACACATGAAGGTTGGCCGAAACTACCCGAGCCTTATTGAATCTGCACAACCCGAGATTCACTACCTTCATTGCAACAATAATCGAGGTTGGCCGAACTACCCGAGCCTCAGTGAATCTGCACAACCCGATACTCACTACCTCATTCCACAATTCCAGCAATAGGGATGACCGAAACTACCCGAGTCATTACGAATCCGCACTACCCGAGATTCACTTCCCAAACCAAAACCCACCTCGACGAGGTTATCCATACTACAAGCCAATGTGAAACCGTACACACAAAAGGTTCACTATATCGAAGGGTGGTAATCCAAAATGCCAAACGTACCAAGTAGACCTGAATTCCTCGGAGTCCACCATCCCAAACATATGTAGAGTGAATCCGAGCAAGGACCACTCTACTAACCCGCACCCATCCTATGCATACATATGCATATAGTAAATTTACACTCACCTTAGCGTCTTGATGAAATTAAAACCAAACCCGCAATCCGCCAATGGAATGTACCTATTCCATTTTCACAATAATAAGCAACACAACTAGGGTGGATTACAAACCAAGCCAAATTGACACTTCGTGCAATTTTGACCCAAATGCACTTCCAAGCACAAACCGTGCCCAAACAAAGCAATAATCACTAACACTAGTGAAAATGATCTTAATACACTAATTAAACCAAATCATAAGTGTTAATTCCCCAATTTGACCCATAAACCCTAATTTTGACCCATTTCAAAATTAGTCTTCCAAATACACCCAAATGGGTTCCAACACTTCCATAATCACTAACACTAGTGATTATGCCCAATTTACAAGCCCTAAATATGGCCAAGTCGGTTTCCAACCCAAAACCCACCAACAACAACATTAAACCCGATTACTAGCTCTTAACTTCCATTAAAGAGCTAGGTGAGTTTTCTCAAGAACATGCAAGTTCAAAACCCCAACTTGAACAATAATCATAAACAATAAAACTCGAGTTCAAGACTTAACACTACCACCAAAACGTAGCTTGAAACGAGATGAACAACATTAACTCTTGTACTTCGAAGCAATTTCCACTTCTTCTTCTCCAAATCAAATTTCTTCTCTCTAAAAATGGGTTTCTCTCACTAGGATAAGGTGAGAGAGTTTGAGTGGGTGAAATGAGATCCAAGATAAGATCTTGATCTGATCTTATGGCCCCAAACCGACACCCATGTTAAAAGACCAAAACACCCCTCATTTAAGCTTTTAAAAATGAGTTAGAAATGCATATCTGGTAACAAGAACGTCGTTCCAACATAGGAACGTCGTTCCACTTATACGTAACAAGAACGTCATTCTTAAATCTGGAACTCTGTTCCAAATTCTTTTCTAAACAGCTTCTGATCAAATTTTACTTAAAGAACGGCGTTCCACTACCCGGAACGTCGTTCCACTCTCTGGAACCTCGTTCCACCTGATTCTGATGCAAATTCTGAAATTGCATAAGTGTTAAGTTCACTTTTAGTGGCGCTTAAGAGAAAACTCTCTGGTGGCACTTTCTGGTGACACTTTCTGGCGACACTTTCTTATGTATTAAAATTCAGGGTGTTACAACTCTCCCCCACTTAAACTGCATCGCGTCCTCGCGATCTAAGCCTCATCGCGAACAAGGAAAGTACACCTTCTTGAACTTTTCGAGTTCTCACACAACCCTGGACCCTTCGATGCCGCCATTGCATCCTATAAGTCCCACTTCTTTGATACGTAACGTTCTAACCACACGACAATTCCTCCACAATTACTTGGCAAACTCTAACTTACAACTTAGAGTATCACCGCCAATCTACTTGGGCCATCCGCACCACGCACACGGTGATGGAATCCCGACACGCTCTCCGGTAACTTCAACCGACACACAATCTTTTTCAACTCACCATCCGTCCACCTTTCCTAAGTGAACTTTTACTTTAACCGTCCGTTAAAGGATAGTCTTAACACTTCCGCATGTATAAGTTCTCAATACTCTAGAGAACTCATTCTTAACGCGCTCAACACCCACCTGCCTCTACATGAGACAATCAAAGTCGACACCCTACGTCCCTAGTTCGCTCACAAACGGGACGACTTCCGATAAATCACTCGAACACGCCTACCTAACCGAGGCAACACCGTACCCTCCGGGTACATACTCCCCCACTTAGGGTTTTAACCCCATACTTTCACCACCAAGATGATAACATCCCACGGAATTTCAACATTCCTCATTACACATGACCGGTATCAACATTGGTCATACACACTAATCCTTTGCGGACATACTAAAAGGCACTTGAACCTCGACATTTCAGATTAGTCAAATCGTTAACACTCGCTAAACACCGTAACCAAATCACAGTTGTATCTTTGGGTTTCTTGTCGGTACCCAGGTAAAAAATAATCGTACCATCGGAGTCAAACATTGTAGTGCCCCGTCCCAATCCATTTAGACGAATACATTACATTTGGTTACATCGGGAGGTACTTGACCTCTATATGATACATTTTACAAACATTGCATTCATTTTTAAAAGACAAACTTTCATTACATCAAAAGTTGACGACATGCATACCATTTCAAAAAAATATCCAACTATAATTGACTTAATAATAATCTTGAAGAACTCAATGACTCGAATGCAACGTCTTTTGAAATATGTCATGAATGACTCCAAGTAGTATCTCTAAAATGAGCAAATGCACAGCGGAAGATTTCTTTCATACCTGAGAATAAACATGCTTTAAAGTGTCAATCAAAAGGTTGGTGAGTTCATTAGTTTAACATAAATAATCATTTCCATCATTTTAATAGACCACAAGATTTGCATTTTCATTTCTCATAAATATACGTCCCATGCATAGAGACAAAAATCATTCATATGGATTGAACACCTGGTAACCGACCTTAACAAGATGCATATAGAATATCCCCATCATTCCGGGACTCCCTTCGGACATGATAAATTCGAAGTACTAAAGCATCCGGTACTTTGGATGGGGCTTGTTGGGCCCAATAGATCTATCTTTAGGATTCGCGTCAATTAGGGTGTCTGTTCCATAATTCTTAGATTACCAAAATAAAAAGGGGCATATTCAGTTTAATAATTCAACCATAGAATGTAGTTTTAAGTACTTGTGTCTATTTCGTCAAACATTTATAAAGCAGCACATGTATTCTCAGTCCCAAAAATATATATTGCGAAAGTATTAAAAAAGGGAGTAATGAAACTCACCATACTGTATTTTGTAGTAAAAATACATAGGACGACATTGAACAAGTATAGGGTTGGCTTTGGATTCACGAACCTATATTAAATTATATATATTAACACATATAATGGTAATCAAATAGTTCATTTATTAATTATATATTATTTATATACTTAGTGTTGTAGTTATATAATCAAAATCTATATACTTTATTTATATATTATATCTTCAGTTATATGTTATATATATTTATTTTGTAAAAATAATTATATGAAACATATAGTTATATTAATATTTATATATTAATAATTGGTATTATATAAAAAAAATTTAATAATTTGTTATATGTAATATTTATAAATGTTAATATATTTAATATAAAGTTTTATGTAATATTAGTATAAGTATATAATATTTATTGGTTATATAAAAATAATACTAATTATGGTAAAAATCATGATAATTCTAATAATAATAAAAGTGATAAATTTAATAATAATGATAAAGATAATAATGATATTTTTAGTAATGATAATAATAATAATGATAGTTTGTAATAATAATAATAATAATAATAATAATAATAATAATAATAATAATAATAATAATAGTAATAATCATATTTATCATAATCATATTATCATCATCTTTTAATTATAAGTTTATATATATATATACACAAATTAGTCTTGTTATTTGATATGCATTAATACATTTATATGAAAATATCAAAAATTTTATATATATAAATGATATGTATATTATAATAGCTATATGTATTGATTTTATATTTTAAGAATTATATATTGATATTTCCTTTTTATATCATATTCATATATTTATATATAGAGAGAGTTTACTTATATGCATATATATATATATATATATATATATATATATATATATATATATATATATATATATATATATATATATATATGTATATATATATATGTATATATATATATGTATATATATATATATATATATATATATATATATATATATATATATATATATTATAATATAATTTACGTCTGTATATACATATACTACTACATATCATATTAATATTTATACTTATTATCTTATATACTTAACTTATACAATCTTTACTACCATGTGTTAATATCAGATTCATATCAAATCGCATAATTATCTTATTCGATTCGTCAAATCTTTTTATTACTTCAACTATATATAATAAATAATCGAAATTAATAAGTTTAAGTTTTAATAAGATATACCCTTAATGAGAGGATGAGTAAACGAGATATCGAGTAAATGCGTGTTGGGTTTGTTAGGCAAATCTTGCATTGAAGTCCAACTTAATAAAAGAGCCCAAGTTACCTAGTCCAAAAGAAACTCATTTGACCCAATAGCAAAATCCCATTTTTTTGCAAGTCCACTTAACTAATAAACGACCCAACATCAAGAAATGGATCACGACCCATGTTATCGGATTCAAAGGCATACTAGCATGTTTCAATTAAACCCACCAATGGGTTGTGAGGTTTCGTCTGAAACAGATACAACAGTACCTCATCATCATTTGGTATCATCATCATCATCATACGGCATCCACATATCATCATCATATATCTTGTCACTCGTATCACCATCGCCTTATTATTTCGTTCATTATCATTAATAAAATATTACCATTATCATCACCATACACTCGTATAACATCATAATCATCAACATCATATTCATCATCATATTCGATCATCTTATATCATTTTCTTAAATCACATAACGGGAATAAACAGAAAAGTGCAGCAGTGGTTATCGATTGGTGATGGTACATGAAGGAGACATCACATTACGTAGCAGCATGTTGGGCTTGAATTAAAATAGAAAATGAATAGATTTTATGTTACGGCCCAATCTCATTAGACAAAGTTCACAGCCTAAGAAGTAAAGGGAAGAACACAGCCCAATCTCATTTATCTTAAAACCTGAAAGACAAGATCAGATGACCGAATAATGCAGTTGCAAAATTAAAAAGAAAAAAAAAATAGAAGAATCCAAGAAACATGCCCCCCCTCATGACCCCTCCTCTTTTCTTGTTGTGAGTCGTGTACAGCACAAGCAGTCCATCTGTTTCTTTCTTTTCTTTTTTTTAACAAACCGACAGCGTCATTATTTTGTCATTGTAGCAGTTATAATTAACTGCAGTTTGACTGATCAGTTGCTTATCGAGAAAAGAAGAATAAGACGCTGCAGTAGCAGTTTTAATATAATGGTTCATGGTGCTTCAAATGGTATGGTGTAGTGGCTCGAAGATGGTTTGAGTAGGGTGGCCAAGGGTGGTGATAAGGGTGACGGTTGAACGTAGTCGGAAGTGATGATGGAGGTCTCGGTGGTGATGCATGATTGTCGTGGGATGGAAAGTGGTGATGTCTTGAAGGTTATCAAGATGGAGGTGTTCTACTGTTGAAGGTGAAAGTGGTTGTTTGGGGTGGTGAAGTTGACGGTGGGTTTGAGTGGGGGTTAAAATGACAAAACGTTTGTAGTGGTGTTTTAAATGGTTAAATGGGTGGTTTTGGGGTCGTGTTTAAGCAGTAATAAGTGTAGCTGTAGCATATAAATTGATGGTTTGGACAACAAAATAGAAGCAGCGATAATATTGTTATGGTGTGTGTGGTGGTTGATCGAACAAAAGTAACAGCTCAGGTTCGAACTAGAACCGATAAACAGCAACTATGGCTGCATTCGTCATAACTGATCGAGCAAAACCGAATGATGCAGTAGTTAAGTTTAACCATCGAATGGTTGTAAGAAAACAAGTGGTTGTTGATGGTGTATTGATAATGGTGGTGTGCCATGTTGGAAAGGAAAAAAAAATAGAGATAATGAAGAATGTTTGAGATAACGATCAAATGTAGTAGTGTTTAAGTGGAGTTTTAGTGAGTTTTGTTTTGGATGAGAGAGTATACATGTAGACATATATAACATGTAAATAAGAATGAGAAAAAGGGAAACAGTATTCGGTGCATGTAATTCAAGTAATAAAACAAATGAGTTTATAATATAATAATTAAAGTTTAATAAACGTGTAATCATATAATAAAAAAAATGTTAGCAGCCTCAGTTTTGGATTTTTATCTATCGACGCTTTAAATGGATATTATTTCGCTCTCAGTTGGTAATCAGTGGCGGAAAAGGTCTTTGGAAAAAAATCCCAAATTTTTACAATAATTATCTTTATTTAATTTGGTCATTATGGTATAAAATTCAATCATTAATTTGTTAAATAAAAATTACATCAGCTGTCCCTCTCAATTCTGGGTAAAATATAAAAAGTGTTAAAATTAAATAACTAGGTCCTAAATACATTTTTAGTAAGCCTAAAATTTATAGAACTCATTTCTGGATCACCATTTATTTTAAAATCACATAAGTTTGAATTAAACTTCTCTAAATAATAATAGAAACGTCCAACGAGTATTACAATCATTAAATAATTATATTTAATATTCTCTATACATATATTTATTTTTATTTTTATATGTATACACATTTATTTACAAATAATAGTTCGTGAATCGTCGAGAATGGTCGAAGGTCAATTGAATATATGAAACAGTTCAAAATATTTGTGACTCAACATTACAGACTTTGCTTATCGTGTCGAAATAATATAAAGATCAAGTTTAAATTTGGTTGGAAATTTCCGGATCATCACAGTACCTACCCGTTAAAGAAATTTCGTCCCGAAATTTGAGTGAGGTGGTCATGGCTAACAATAAAAATGTTTTCATGATGAATACGAGCTGATAAATAGAGTTTTATTACTGTTGAGTAATATGGATAAGATAATTCGACTACTCGAAGAGTACGAATGAAGCTATCACAAAAGAGTGAAATGAGAAAATAAAGTTTCATCATAACTTTTACTAGTCATGGTTGAATTCCGGAATTCAAGGGATTCAAAAGAAAATCTTGTAAATCTATAAGATCTGATTCTTCGAGATTTAAGGAAATTAGGATCTCTTTAATTAAATGTGATGATCTGTCCCAATTACTAGGTCTGATTTTTTCATTATAAATTTATCTTTTCCGTTTCATTAGTTTTCACCACTTCTATACTCAATTCCCAAATTTAAAATGCTTAATCCAGTTCTGATCCTTGTCCTTATCCTGACTATCACAACAATCATTCTCCTTTTCCAACTCCCACCAGAAGAATCTGTTTATTTCAACTATGCTCTAGGGATTATTGTATTTATAATCCTTCCGTGTCTTTATATTGCTATACGCACTGATATCCACGGTTTGTAATTTCGGTGTTGTCATTGGGCTTTATATTTTCCCTTATATTTCGAAGTCCCTGCTCCCGTCTTCTATAATCATTGTCATTCACAATTAATGTTCTCTCTTATTTACTGCAATTTATACCCACTTTCTATTTCGGAGCTTCATGCTTTTGTTTTCTTTTCGCAAGTAATGGTCCAGAATTCGTAGGTATGGAATTTCGAATTATTATAGTATACAAGGTAGAAAGGAAAGGTAGTAGCACGATTTGATTTGTCAAATTACCAGAATATTCGAAAAAGATCGAATCATCAAGAAAATATTTTCTTGATATTTGTGAAGTTAAATAGAATACAAGAGTCGTGTAACATGGTACATGATGACGTTATGATCTGTGAATCATCACGTTCCATTAGAAACTCAGCATGACTTACTGTAATATAATCACGTTGATCAAGTGTCATTATATTATACTAACTCATGCATCAGTTCCTAACACTATTTAAAAACATTCATAATTTAAACTCGAAGTTTTCAGAATTTAGAAACTAAAATAGTTTCTTTTATGATGTAACAAAGATAATGCGAAGAGATAAATAATATCGGACAACAATATTTAGGAAGATATCTTCAGAAATATCGAAGATATTTATGATGATATTTTGGAATTTCTAAGATCGAAGGTTGATGAAGAAAGATTTTTCACAAGATTTAACATGACTTCGGAGCAAGATATTTGCTGAAGATTTCATTGGATCCAGAATTACTTGGATTCCTTGAATATGGAGTTTGGTCCTTGTATTTGTCCTCGGTCTCCTTCAGGGTTAGCTCAATCCATTTTTCAGTACTAAATTTTCTATCGAGCGTTCCCAATCTTCCATTCTTTATTGTCAAACTTTTAGTCGTTTAGACCATCTACAATTTCACTGTTTCCTTGGCATTTAATGCTACCATATCTGAATCGTCGGTTATCAATCCGTGGTGATTTCAAGAGAATTGTGTTTTTAGATGATTAAACGCTGATGGTAATATGGCGGAATATAAAAGGTTCCCTGGTAACAATAAAAGAGTACACATATATATCAAGGTTATAATAAGGTTGTTTCGAACGAAAATTCGAAGTTGACTTGCTGAAGCTGTGACAAAATTTACTACTTTGAAAGGAAATGTAAAGTTATTTTGGGTAATAATAATGCTAAAGGATCTAGCACAGATACATGTTAAACATTTACTCATGTTCCGAGTGTTTTCAGGTGCATAACTATATGCATCAATCTCTTCTTACGTAGATGAAATGCGGTTGGATCATCCTCTCGATTGAAATGTTTTCGAGAATTACGAAAGGTTTGAACGCAGATTGTAATCGTCAAGATACAATTGAGGTTTAAGATGAAATCAAGTGGCAAACTTGAAGAATTGTTTAGTTTCATATGTTATAATCAATATTTTAATTCATTTTAATTGTCCAATGTTATTAGTCCACAGTCGATAGGCCATAGTTAACAGTCCAATAATTCATATATAGTTTAATATATAATATTCGAATTAATTAATACGTATCGTGACCCGTGTACATGTCTCAGACTCGATCACCACTCAAACTATATATATTATTGCAGAATCAACCTCAACCCTGTATAGCTAACTCCAGCATTACTGCATATAGAGTGTCTATGGTTATTCCAAATAATATATATAGATGCGTCGATATTATATGTCAAAATCTTGTATACGTGTTCCGATATTTAAAGTGCGTAAAATAAATAACAGAAATTAAATGACTATAAATAAAATTACGAGAATTAAAATTGCGATAAATAAATTGCGATAAATAAAATGTAATACGGAATTAACAGTTAGCTAGGAACAGTTAGCTTGGATTTTGTTAGCATGGATTCTTAACAAAATTTCTCATAATTAATTTGTTTGTTTCTAACAAATTTTATTTTGTCCAATGTTTTCTTTATTATGCCACTTGTTGGATTCTGATAAGTCAAAATCCAATTATGAATTTGAATGAAAATGGTTACTCTGTGGTGAACGGATTCGTATATCGGTGGTTGTAAATAGGATAGTAAATGACTGTTGAATCAAATTGGAAGAATGTACAGTGTAACTTATTAATGTGAAATCTAAATATTTTTAGGGTAATACCTACCCGTTAAAATATTTTCACCATTAACAGTTTGTACAAAAGAATTTTTAATTACAATATTTATGAAAATATACTTACATATATATTTTCTTCAGATGTAATCATGGATTTTTAATGAGTTAATATGATATTAACTCATCTGATTTACCTTTAGAACAAAAATATATAATCTCTAAAACATTAAAGATTGCATAATCGCCATGTCGAACGATGATACATGAAGTAGAACGATACGTAGAATGATGATTATACTCGAGATACAGAATGAGATGTTGAGGCATGGATTGTTGATGATACTGGTGCTGTCATTGATGGTACTGTTGGTGCAGGTGATGTTGCTGAAGCTGGTAAAATTTGCACCATATTCTCTAAATTGATTACTCGAGCGCGAAGTTCGTTGACTTCTTCTATTAGTCCGGGATGATTGTCGGTCGTAACGAGCGGATGAATAAGATCTAGAATCTGAGATAGTATATAATCATGGCGAGATATTCGAGAAATGAGGGTGAAAATGGTGTTTCGAATTGGTTCGCCGGTGAGTGCTTCAGGTTCATCGCCAAGAGAAATTTGGTTGATGTAAAGTATCGCCTTCTTCTCGTCTCCATTGATTAAATTGACTACGAAATCATCAGATGAATTGGGGGTGGATGATTGGTTGATTCATTCTGGTGACACTGCTTTCGGAGCTTAGGTGAAACTCCATATCGGAATAGCTGTCGAAATTCGAGGAATTCGAACTGATTGAGGGATTCATATCGTACGATCATATGAAGGATTTTCGATAAGAAATAGATTATAGGAAGTAGATTAGTACCCTGAAATACATAATTTACATATGCATATATAATACTAAAATTCCATAAGTTACGGAGGAATCTACGGAATCTGTCAGGCAAAGGTAACAATAACAGATACGCTAAGATATGAATTAGCAGATACGCTAAGATAAGAATTTTGTCTATACACTATTCATGCAATCATTGCAGTATGATGTGTCTAGACTAAGAATGATAAGCAAGTGATTCCCTAAGATTGATAAGCAGGTAATTTTTGACACGAAATGATAAGCAAAACTTTTGACATGCAGACACGGTCGAAGTCCAGACTCACTAATGCATCTAAATAACTATCAGTTAGACATACTAATGCAAGACCTAATTCGCTAAGACCACCGCTCTGATACCACCTGTAGTGTCCCGTCCCAATCCATTTGGACGAATACATTACATTTGGTTACATCGCGAGGTACTTGACCTCTATATGATACATTTTACAAACATTGCATTCGTTTTTAAAAGACAAACTTTCATTACATCAAAAGTTGACGGCATGCATACCATTTCATAAAAATATTCAACTATAATTGACTTAATAATAATCTTGAAGAACTCAATGACTCGAATGCAACGTCTTTTGAAATATGTCATGAATGACTCCAAGTAGTATCTCTAAAATGAGCAAATGCATAGCGGAAGATTTCTTTCATACCTGAGAATAAACATGCTTTAAAGTGTCAACCAAAAGGTTGGTGAGTTCATTAGTTTAACATAAATAATCATTTCCATCATTTTAATAGACTGCAAGATTTTCATTTTCATTTCTCATAAATATACGTCCCATGCATAGAGACAAAAATCGTTCATATGGATTGAACACCTGATAACCGACCTTAACAAGATGCATATAGAATATCCCCATCATTTCGGGACTCCCTTCGGACATGATAAATTCAAAGTACTAAAGCATCCGGTACTTTGGATGGGGCTTGTTGGGCCCAATAGATCTATCTTTAGGATTCGAGTCAATTAGGGTGTCTGTTCCCTAAATCTTAGATTACCAGACTAAAAAGGGGCATATTCAGTTTAATAATTCAACCATAGAATGTAGTTTTAAGTACTTGTGTCTATTTCGTCAAACATTTATAAAGCAGCGCATGTATTCTCAGTCCCAAAAATATATATTGCAAAAACATTTAAAAAGGGAGAAATGAAACTCACCATACTGTATTTTGTAGTAAAAATACATAGGACGACATTGAACAAGTATAGGGTTGGCTTCGGATTCACGAACCTATATTAAATTATATATATTAACACATATAATGGTAATCAAATAGTTCATTTATTAATTATATATTATTTATATACTTAGTGTTGTAGTTATATAATCAAAATCTATATACTTTATTTATATATTATATCTTCAGTTATATGTTATATATATTTATTTTGTAAAAATAATTATATGAAACATATAGTTATATTAATATTTATATATTAATAATTGTTATTATATAAAAAAAATTAATAATTCGTTATATGTAATATTTATAAACGTTAATATGTTTAATATAAAGTTTTATGTAATATTAGTATAAGTATATAATATTTATTGGTTATATAAAAATAATACTAATTATGGTAAAAATCATGATAATTCTAATAATAATAAAAGTGAAAATTTAATAATAATGATAAAGATAATAATGATATTTTTAGTAATGATAATAATAATAATGATAGTTTTTAATAATAATAATAATAATAATAATAATAATAATAATAATAATAATAATAATAATAATAATAATAATAATAATAATAATAATAATAATATTTATCATAATCATATTATCATCATCTTTTAATTATAAGTTTATATATATATACACAAATTAGTCTTGTTATTTGATATGCATTAATATATTTATATAAAAATATCAAAAATTTTATATATATAAATGATATGAGTATTATAATAGCTATATGTATTGATTTTATATTTTAAGAATTATATATTGATATTTCCTTTTTAAATCATATTCATATATTTATATATAGAGAGAGTTTACTTATATGCATATGTATATATATATATATATATATATATATATATATATATATATATATATATATATATATATATATTTTTATTTATTTATTTATTTATTTATTTATTTATTTATTTATTTTTTTATTTATTTATTTATATAATATAATTTACGTCTGTATATACATATACTACTACATATCATATTAATATTTATACTTATTATCTTATATACTTAACTTATACTATCTTTACTACCATGTGTTAATATCAGATTCATATCAAATCGCATGATTATCTTATTCGATTCGTCAAATCTTTTTATTACTTCAACTATATATAATAAATAATCGAAATCAATAAGTTTAAGTTTTAATAAGATATACCCTTAATGAGAGGACGAGTAAACGAGATATCGAGTAAATGCGTGTTGGGTATGTTAGGCAAATCTTGTATTGAAGTCCAACATAATAAAAGAGCCCAAGTTACCTAGTCCAAAAGAAACTCATTTGACCCAATAGCAAAATCCCATTTTATTGCAAGTCCACTTAACTAATAAACGACCCAACATCAAGAAATAGATCACGACCCATGTTATCGGATTCAAAGGCATAATAGCATGTTTCAATTAAACCCACCAATGGGTTGTGGGGTTTTGTCTGGAATAGAAACAACAGTACCTCATCATCATTTGGTATCATCATCATCATCATCATACGGCATCCACATATCATCATCATATATCTTGTCACTCGTATCACCATCGCCTTATTATTTCTTTCATTATCATTAATAAAGTATTACCATTATCATCACCATACACTCGTATAACATTATAATCATCAACATCATATTCATCATCATATTCGGTCATCTTATATCGTTTTCTTAAATCATGTAACGGGAATAAACAGAAAAGTGCAACAGTGGTTATCAATTGGTGATGGTGCTTGAAGGAGACAGCACATTACGTAGCAGCATGTTGGGCTTGAATTAAAATAGAAAACGAATAGATTTTATGTTACGGCCCAATCTCATTAGACAAAGTTCACAGCCCAAGAAGTAAAGGGAAGAACACGGCCCAATCTCATTTATCTTAAAACGTGAAAGACAAGATCAGATGACCGAACAATGCAGTTGCAAAATTGAAAAGAAAAAAGAAATAGAAGAATCCAAGAAACATGTCCCCCTCATGACCCCTCCTCTTTTCTTGTTGTGAGTCGTGTACAGCACAAGCAGTCCATCTGTTTCTTTCTTTTCTTTTTTTTTAACAAACCGACAGCGTCATTATTTTGTCATTGTAGCAGTTATAATTAACTGCAGTTTGACTGATCAGTTGCTTATCGAGAAAAGAAGAATAAGATGCTGCAGTAGCAGTTTTAATATAATGGTTCATGGTGCTTCAAATGGTATGTTGTAGTGGCTCGAAGATGGTTTGAGTAGGGTGGCCAAGGGTGGTGATAAGGGTGACGGTTGAACGTAGTCGGAAGTGATGATGAAGGTCTCGGTGGTGATGCATGATTGTCGTGGGATGGCAAGTGGTGATGTCTTGAAGGTTATCAAGATGGAGGTGTTCTACGGTTGAAGGTGAAAGTGGTTGTTTGGGGTGGTGAAGTTGACGGTGCTTTTGAGTGGGGGTTAAAATGACAAAACGTTTGTAGTGGTGTTTGAAATGGTTAAATGGGTGGTTTTGGGGTCGTGTTTAAGCAGAAATAAGTGTAGCTGTAGCATATAAATCGATGGTTTGGACAACAAAATAGAAGCAGCGATAATATTGTTATGGTGTGTGCGGTGGTTGATCGAACAAAAGTAATAGCTCAGGTTTGAACTAGAACCGATAAACAGCAACTATGGCTGCAGTCATCATGACTGATCAAGCAAAACCGAATGATGCAGTAGTTAAGTTTAACCATTGAATGGTTGTAAGAAAACAAGTGGTTGTTGATGGTGTATTGATAATGGTGGTGTGCCATGTTGGAAAGGAAAAAAAAATAGAGATAATGAAGAATGTTTGAGATAACGATCAAATGTAGTAGTGCTTAAGTGGAGTTTTAGTGAGTTTTGTTTTGGATGAGAGAGTATACATGTAGACATATATAACATGTAAATGAGAATGAGAAAAGGGGAAACAGTATTCGGTGCATGTAATTCAAGTAATAAAACAAATGAGTTTATAATATAATAATTAAAGTTTAATAAACGTGTAATCATATAATAAAAAAAATGTTAGCAGCCTCAGTTTTGGATTTTTATCTACCGACGCTTTAAATGGATATTATTTCGCTCTCCGTTGGTAATCAGTGGCGGAAAAGGTCTTTGGAAAAAAAATCCCAAATTTTTACAATAATAATCTTTATTTAATTTGGTTATTATGGTATAAAATTTGATCATTAATTTGTTAAATAAAAATTACATCAGCTGTCCCTCTCAATTCTGGGTAAAATATAAAAAGTGTTAAAATTAAATAACTAGGTCCTAAATACATTTTTAGTAAGCCTAAAATTTATAGAACTCATTTTCGGATCACCATTTATTTTAAAATCACATAAGTTCGAATTAAACTTCTCTAAATAATAATCGAAACGTCCAACGAGTATTACAATCATTAAATAATTATATTTAATATTCTCTATACATATATTTATTTTTATTTTTATATGTATACACATTTATTTACAAATAATAGTTCGTGAATCGTCGAGAATGGTCGAAGGTCAATTGAATATATGAAACAGTTCAAAATATTTGTGACTCAATATTACAGACTTTGCTTATCGTGTCGAAATAATATAAAGATCAAGTTTAAATTTGGTTGGAAATTTCCGGGTCATCACAAACATTACACTAGCAGGTATAAGGAGGCACCTGACGCAGTGTTATGCAACTCCCATCACTACCACTGAGTCTCAAGAACTCGACCCTTACGGGGTCTACTCCCAGCGTCACACGTCACCTGACTACTCTATTAGAGGAGGTATTTGTGATGACCCGGGAATTTCCGACCAAATTTAAACTTAATCTTTATATAGTTTTGACACGATAAGCAAAGTGTGTAATGTTAATGTTTTCAAAAACTTTGAATTGTGTTCATGTAATCAATTACCCTTCGACTATTCCCGACGATTCACGAACAACTATATGAATAGATGCATATAGATATTATTGAAATAATATATGATTAAACTGTTAGAATTAAATATGTAAAATAACATGCGATGTAATGGAAACAATATTTATAAATATATAGATATATATAATTATGTATATAAATATTATTTGTAAATATATAAAGTTATATTAAATCTAATTGTTTAAAAATATATAATATATTTGTTTTAGTAATTAAACTTACTATTTTTAAAACTGTTTTAATATAGAATGTGAATATATTAAAAATAAATGATTTCGAGCTTAATTAGTAAACGTTAGTAACACTCGGTTGACGTTTTGTTAATTTTAATATAGATATAGTACTTGTTCATGACGGATTGAAATAAAAGTTGAACTGTAAATTGATTTCGAAGATCTTAGATTTGTTAAATATATTTTTACCCTTTTAAGTTTGAATATTAGTACTCCGTACATATAAATTGAAACAGAAATTAAATATTTTTAGAACCTTTTTGATCAGGTTTCAATCAGGTAATGAGTGAAATAATTAATTACATTTAATCTAAAATTTTGAAATTTTTAGGAACACTTTATTGCGTTAACTGTTTAGAATTGAACACGATATACCCATCCTCTATCAACTGTCGGCAGAGAATAAGTCTTATGGATACTGTATACTACTCTAATCATTCCACTTGTTTAGGTTTTATTTTTTTATTATTATTATTATTTATATTAAATATTATATGTAATACATTATATATATATATATATATATATATATATATATATATATATATATATATATATATATATATATATATATATATATATATAATATGTATATGTATATGTATAACGAAAGAGATGGAGGAGAGACCCGTCACCACCATACTTGTAGTGACCCGAACTTTTCCATGTTTATATAAATTAATTAAGATTGATATTTACATGATTAAATGTTTCCAACATGTTAAGCAATCAAACTTGTTAAGACTTGATTAATTGAAATATGTTTCATATAGACAATTGACCACCCAAGTTGACCGGTGATTCACGAACGTTAAAACTTATAAAAACTATACGATGACATATATATGGTTATATATATAGTTAACATGTTTTTATTATAAGTATGTATCTCATTAGGTATTTTAACAATGAGTTATATACATAAAAATGAGACTATTAATTTAAGAAACTCGAAAACGATATATATAACGATTATCGTTATAACAACGTCTTACTAGGTACATATGAATCATATTAAGATATTGATACACTTGGTTAATTATGTTAAATGATAAGTAAATATATTATTAAGTGTATTAACAATGAAATACATATGTAAAAATAAGGCTACTAACTTAATGATTTCGAAACGAGACATATATGTAACGATTATCGTTGTAACGACATTTAACTGTATATACATCATACTAAGATATATTATATATCATAATATCATGATAATATAATAATTTAACATCTCATTTGTTATAATAAACAATGGGTTAACAACATTCAACAAGATCGTTAACCTAAAGGTTTCAAAACAACATTTACATGTAACGACTAACGATGACTTAACGACTCAGTTAAAATGTATATACATGTAGTGTTTTAATATGTATTCATACACTTTTGAAAGACTTCAAGACACTTATCAAAATACTTCTACTTAACAAAAATGCTTAAAATTACATCCTCGTTCAGTTTCATCAACAATTCTACTCGTATGCACCCGTATTCGTACTCGTACAATACACAGCTTTTAGATGTATGTACTATTGGTATATACACTCCAATGATCAGCTCTTAGCAGCCCATGTGAGTCACCTAACACATGTGGGAACCATCATTTGGCAACTAGCATGAAATATCTCATAAAATTACAAAAATATGAGTAATCATTCATGACTTATTTACATGAAAACAAAATTACATATCCTTTATATCTAATCCATACACCAACGACCAAAAACACCTACAAACACTTTCATTCTTCAATTTTCTTCATCTAATTGATCTCTCTCAAGTTCTATCTTCAAGTTCTAAGTGTTCTTCATAAATTTCAAAAGTTCTAGTTTCATAAAATCAAGAATACTTTCAAGTTTGCTAGCTCACTTCCAATCTTGTAAGGTGATCATCCAACCTCAAGAAATCTTTGTTTCTTACAGTAGGTTATCATTCTAATACAAGGTAATAATCATATTCAAACTTTGGTTCAATTTCTATAACTATAACAATCTTATTTCAAGTGATGATCTTACTTGAACTTGTTTTCGTGTCATGATTCTGCTTCAAGAACTTCGAGCCATCCAAGGATCCGTTGAAGCTAGATCCATTTTTCTCTTTTCTAGTAGGTTTATCCAAGGAACTTAAGGTAGTAATGATGTTCATAACATCATTCGATTCATACATATAAAGCTATCTTATTCGAAGGTTTAAACTTGTAATCAATAGAACATAGTTTAGTTAATTCTAAACTTGTTCGCAAACAAAAGTTAATCCTTCTAACTTGACTTTTAAAATCAACTAAACACATGTTCTATATCTATATGATATGATAACTTAATGATTTAAAACCTGGAAACACGAAAAACACCGTAAAACCGGATTTACGCCGTCGTAGTAACACCGCGGGCTGTTTTGGGTTAGTTAATTAAAAACTATGATAAACTTTGATTTAAAAGTTGTTATTCTGAGAAAATGATTTTTATTATGAACATGAAACTATATCCAAAAATTATGGTTAAACTCAAAGTGGAAGTATGTTTTCTAAAATGGTCATCTAGACGTCGTTCTTTCGACTGAAATGACTACCTTTACAAAAACGACTTGTAACTTATTTTTCCGACTATAAACCTATAATTTTTCTGTTTAGATTCATAAAATAGAGTTCAATATGAAACCATAGCAATTTGATTCACTCAAAACGGATTTAAAATGAAGAAGTTATGGGTAAAACAAGATTGGATAATTTTTCTCATTTTAGCTACGTGAAAATTGGTAACAAATCTATTCCAACCAAAACTTAATCAACTTGTATTGTATATTATGTAATCTTGAGATACCATAGACACGTATACAATGTTTCGACCTATCATGTCGACACATCTATATATATTTCGGAACAACCATAGACACTCTATATGTGAATGTTGGAGTTAGCTATACAGGGTTGAGGTTGATTCCAAAATATATATAGTTTGAGTTGTGATCAATACTGAGATACGTATACACTGGGTCGTGGATTGATTCAAGATAATATTTATCGATTTATTTCTGTACATCTAACTGTGGACAACTAGTTGTAGGTTACTAACGAGGACAGCTGACTTAATAAACTTAAAACATCAAAATATATTAAAAGTGTTGTAAATATATTTTGAACATACTTTGATATATATGTATATATTGTTATAGGTTCGTGAATCAACCAGTGGCCAAGTCTTACTTCCCGACGAAGTAAAAATCTGTGAAAGTGAGTTATAGTCCCACTTTTAAAATCTAATATTTTTGGGATGAGAATACATGCAGGTTTTATAAATAATTTACAAAATAGACACAAGTACGTGAAACTACATTCTATGGTTGAATTATCGAAATCGAATATGCCCCTTTTTATTAAGTCTGGTAATCTAAGAATTAGGGAACAGACACCCTAATTGACGCGAATCCTAAAGATAGATCTATTGGGCCCAACAAGCCCCATCCAAAGTACCGGATGCTTTAGTACTTCGAAATTTATATCATATCCGAAGGGTGTCCCGGAATGATGGGGATATTCTTATATATGCATCTTGTTAATGTCGGTTACCAGGTGTTCACCATATGAATGATTTTTATCTCTATGTATGGGATGTGTATTGAAATATGAAATCTTGTGGTCTATTGTTACGATTTGATATATATAGGTTAAACCTATAACTCACCAACATTTTTGTTGACGTTTAAAGCATGTTTATTCTCAGGTGAATATTAAGAGCTTCCGCTGTTGCATACTAAAATAAGGACAAGATTTGGAGTCCATGTTTGTATGATATTGTGTAAAAACTGCATTCAAGAAACTGATTTCGATGTAACATATTTGTATTGTAAACCATTATGTAATGGTCGTGTGTAAACAGGATATTTTAGATTATCATTATTTGATAATCTACGTAAAGCTTTTTAAACCTTTATTTATGAAATAAAGGTTATGGTTTGTTTTAAAAATGAATGCAGTCTTTGAAAAACGTCTCATATAGAGGTCAAAACCTCGCAACGAAATCAATTAATATGGAACATTTTTAATCAATAAGAACGGGACATTTCAGTTGGTATCCGAGCGTTGGTCTTAGAGAACCAGAATTTTTCATTAGTGTGTCTTATCGAGTTTGTTAGGATGCATTAGTGAGTCTGGACTTCGACCGTGTTTACTTGAAAAATGATTGCTTAACAAATTTTGTTGGAAACTATATATTTTTAACATGTGAATATTATGTGATATATTAATCTCTTAACGCGTTTGATATTATGTGATAGATGTCTACCTCTAGAACAAGTCCCATTGACTCACCTAATAATAATGAAGAGTCAAATGTAAATTGGAATGATTCGTGGACTGATTCACAAGTTCCCGAAGAGGAACCGGAAGAAGAGTCGGAACCGGAAGAAGAATCGGAACCGGAAGAAGAATCGGAACCGGATGAAGAAATAGAACCGGTGAGGGAAATAATAAAACGGTTAAGTAAAAGAAAATCCTCAACCAACCGACCAAGGTTAATTATGGTCAATGGTGTTTCCGCCAAGGAAGCAAAATATTGGGAGGATTACCAATTCTCCGATGAATCGGATTCCGACGAGAATTTCGATGATGTTATAGAAATTACCCCAACTGAATTTAAAAAGGCAAAAGAAAATAATAAGGGAAAAGGCATAAAAATAGAGAAATCTAATTCCAACCCCGATGAACTTTATATGTATCGTCAACGCCCGAAGTCCTTAAGTTGTAACAATGACCCGGGAACCTCTAAACCACCAGGTTTTTCTAAACCAATGTGGACAACGACGGCTCGTATTAGAGGAACATCATATATCCCTAGAAACTTGGCAAAACGAACCAAAACCGAAGAAGAAGAAACGAGCGAGTCGGAATAAGATAGTTGTATTCGTGTGGTGTATTATATGTAATATAGTGTTCGTACGCTTTATGATATATGTAAAAATTGCTTGTATTAATAAGTATTTTTTTATGAATCTAACTCTTGTCTATTTTACAGTTTAAAAACACAAAATGGATAGACAACCCAATATTTTAAGAGACCTACCCGGAGACATGATTGATGAAATCTTGTCTAGAGTCGGCCAGAATTCTTCGGCACAACTATTTAAGGCGAGATCAGTTTGTAAGACATTCGAAGAACGTTCCAAGAATGTCTTGGTTTATAAGAGACTTTCGTTTGAAAGATGGGGGATATCACATTGGGAAACCCATAAGTTACGATGTGTTTACTTTGACGCATATATTGCGGGGAACCCAAATGCTATTTTACGCAACGGGTTAAGAAATTATTTTGACTCAATATATCCGAATATTGGACTTCGTGATTTAGAAAAAGCGGCTAACATGCAACATAAAGAAGCATGTTATGCTTACGGATTAGTAATGTTCGCTTCTCACCAAAGTGAGAACAAGAACATCGGGCTACAACTATTAAACAAAACGTTTCCACAAGTGACGGAGTCGGTAATTGGGGTAAGAAATGAGGTTTTTAGATTATTACGGGACTGTTGGACATTACGTAACCCTCGTCCCTTTGACAACGTTACAACACGCTGTCTTATCAACGGCCATAACGGTTATGTTGCACAAGACCAAGGATGGGAAGTAGTCCTAGTAAAACCAGAATGCATGACTTGTTTCTGGACGTATGAATTACGTATCTTTATTGCCTTTGCTGAACGACTTGTGTACTAGCTAGAATTATCTTCACAACTATCTTGTATCAAAGTTATTGTGTGCTATATTTCATGCTTTATGTAAAATAAGCGGTATTGTAAGTTTGTAAAATATTGTATAAAAGTTTGAACGCGAAATATTATTATAATCAGTTTTTCATATAGAATTGTAGTAGTTGAATTGTATATTAGCTACTAAATATGAACTTAACGGGTAGGTACTACCCGAATTTAAACTTATAAAACGCTAATATGAAGAAAAAGCTTTTATAAATGAGTTCATATTATGCTACGAAATACTATTAACTACTCTTAATATTCTGTATGATTAACTTGTTCCATTTAACTATTTTGAAGGAAATGGCACCGACTACTCGACACACCGTGAATATGAATGAAGAGGAATTCCGTACTTTTCTAGCTTCAAACATAGCCGCAGTACAGGCTGCACTACATACCAACAATAACCTTGGATCTAGCAATACAGGAAATCGTGTAGGATGCACCTACAAAGAATTCACTGCCTGCAAACCTTTGGAATTTGATGGAACCGAAGGACCGATCGGATTGAAATGGTGGACCGAGAAGGTTGAATCGGTGTTTGCCATAAGTAAGTGTACTGAAGAGGACAAAGTGAAGTACGCTACGCATACCTTCACAGGTTCTGCGTTAATATGGTGGAATACCTATCTAGAGCAAGTGGGACAAGACGATGCGTACGCACTACTGTGGTCAGCATTCAAGCACTTGATGAACGAGAAGTACCGTCCCAGAACCGAGGTCAATAAGCTCAAGACAGAACTTAGAGGGTTACGAACCCAAGGATTTGATATTACCACGTACGAAAGACGATTCACAGAATTGTGCCTATTGTGTCCGGGAGCATTCGAAGATGAGGAAGAGAAGATCGACGCGTTTGTGAAAGGATTACCGGAAAGAATCCAAGAAGATATAAGTTCACACGAGCCCGCCTCCATACAACAGGCATGTAGAATGGCTCACAAACTAGTGAACCAGATTGAAGAAAGAATTAAAGAACAGACTGCTGAAGAGGCCAATGTGAAGCAAGTCAAAAGAAAGTGGGAGGAAAACGGTGATAAGAATCACCAATACAACAACAACAGCAATTACAACAATAATCGCAACAATTATCCCAACAATCGCAACATCAATCGCAACTACAACAAACGGCCCAACAACAACAACAACAACAACAACAGCAACTACAACAATCATCCCAACAACAATAATAACCGCAACAACAACAACAATCAGAAGCAGCTATGCCAAAGGTGTGAAAAGAATCACTCGGGGTTCTGCACCAAATTTTGCAACAAGTGTAAAAGAAATGGTCATAGCGCGGCGAAGTGTGAGGTCTACGGACCAGGGGTTAATAGAACGAAAGGAACAAATGGTGTCGGAACGAGTAATGGCGGAGCAAGTAGTGTCGGAGCAAGTTATGCCAATGTAGTTTGTTATAAATGTGGAAAACCGGGCCACATTATTAGAAATTGCCCGAATCAGGAGAACACGAATGGACAAGGCCGTGGAAGAGTTTTCAATATTAATGCGGCAGAGGCACAGGAAGACCCGGAGCTTGTTACGGGTACGTTTCTTATTGACAATAAATCTGCTTACGTTTTATTTGATTCGGGTGCGGATAGAAGCTATATGAGTAGAGATTTTTGTGCTAAATTAAGTTGTCCATTGACGCCTTTGGATAGTAAATTTTTACTCGAATTAGCAAATGGTAAATTAATTTCAGCAGATAATATATGTCGGAATCGAGAAATTAAACTGGTTAGCGAAACATTTAAGATTGATTTGATACCAGTAGAGTTAGGGAGTTTTGATGTAATAATCAGTATGGACTGGTTGAAAGAAGTGAAAGCGGAGATCGTTTGTTACAAAAATGCAATTCGCATTATACGAGAAAAAGGAAAACCCTTAATGGTGTACGGAGAAAAGGGCAACACGAAGCTACATCTTATTAGTAATTTGAAGGCACAAAAACTAATAAGAAAAGGTTGCTATGCTGTTCTAGCACACGTCGAGAAAGTACAAACTGAAGAAAAGAGCATCAATGATGTTCCCGTCGCAAAAGAATTTCCTGATGTATTTCCGAAAGAATTACCGGGATTACCCCCACATCGATCCGTTGAATTTCAAATAGATCTTGTACCAGGAGCTGCACCAATAGCTCGTGCTCCTTACAGACTCGCACCCAGCGAGATGAAAGAACTACAAAGCCAATTACAAGAACTTTTAGAGCGTGGTTTCATTCGACCAAGCACATCACCGTGGGGAGCTCCTGTTTTGTTTGTCAAGAAGAAAGATGGTACATTCAGGTTGTGTATCGACTACCGAGAGTTAAACAAACTTACCATCAAGAACCGCTACCCACTACCGAGAATCGATGACTTATTTGATCAACTACAAGGCTCGTCTGTTTGTTCAAAGATTGACTTACGTTCCGGGTATCATCAAATGCGGGTGAAAGAAGATGATATTCCAAAGACTGCTTTCAGAACACGTTACGGTCATTACGAGTTTATGGTCATGCCGTTTGGTTTAACTAATGCACCAGCTGTGTTCATGGACCTTATGAACCGAGTGTGTGGACCATACCTTGATAAGTTTGTCATTGTTTTCATTGATGACATACTTATTTACTCAAAGAATGACCAAGAACACGGTGAACATTTGAGAAAGGTGTTAGAAGTATTGAGGAAGGAAGAATTGTACGCTAAGTTTTCAAAGTGTGCATTTTGGTTGGAAGAAGTTCAATTCCTCGGTCACATAGTGAACAAAGAAGGTATTAAGGTGGATCCTTCAAAGATAGAAACTGTTGAAAAGTGGGAAACCCCGAAAACTCCGAAACACATACGCCAGTTTTTAGGACTAGCTGGTTACTACAGAAGGTTCATCCAAGACTTTTCCAGAATAGCAAAACCCTTGACTGCATTAACGCATAAAGGGAAGAAATTTGAATGGAATGATGAACAAGAGAAAGCGTTTCAGTTATTGAAGAAAAAGCTAACTACGGCACCTATATTGTCATTGCCTGAAGGGAATGATGATTTTGTGATTTATTGTGATGCATCAAAGCAAGGTCTCGGTTGTGTATTAATGCAACGAACGAAGGTGATTGCTTATGCGTCTAGATAATTGAAGATTCACGAACAAAATCATACGACGCATGATTTGGAATTAGGCGCGGTTGTTTTTGCATTAAAGACTTGGAGGCACTACTTATATGGGGTCAAAAGTATTATATATACCGACCACAAAAGTCTTCAACACATATTTAATCAGAAACAACTGAATATGAGGCAGCGTAGGTGGATTGAATTATTGAATGATTACGACTTTGAGATTCGTTACCACCCGGGGAAGGCAAATGTGGTAGCCGATGCCTTGAGCAGGAAGGACAGAGAACCCATTCGAGTAAAATCTATGAATATAATGATTCATAATAACATTACTACTCAAATAAAGGAGGCGCAACAAGGAGTTTTAAAAGAGGGAAATTTAAAGGATGAAATACCCAAAGGATCGGAGAAGCATCTTAATATTCGGGAAGACGGAACCCGGTATAGGGCTGAAAGGATTTGGGTACCAAAATTTGGAGATATGAGAGAAATGGTACTTAGAGAAGCTCATAAAACCAGATACTCAATACATCCTGGAACGGGGAAGATGTACAAGGATCTCAAGAAACATTTTTGGTGGCCGGGTATGAAAGCCGATGTTGCTAAATACGTAGGAGAATGTTTGACGTGTTCTAAGGTCAAAGCTGAGCATCAGAAACCATCAGGTCTACTTCAACAACCCGAAATCCCGGAATGGAAATGGGAAAACATTACCATGGATTTCATCACTAAATTGCCAAGGACTGCAAGTGGTTTTGATACTATTTGGGTAATAGTTGACCGTCTCACCAAATCAGCACACTTCTTGCCAATAAGAGAAGATGACAAGATGGAGAAGTTAGCACGACTGTATTTGAAGGAAGTCATCTCCAGACATGGAATACCAATCTCTATTATCTCTGATAGGGATGGCAGATTTATTTCAAGATTCTAGCAGACATTACAGCAAGCATTAGGAACTCGTCTAGACATGAGTACTGCTTATCATCCACAAACTGATGGGCAGAGCAAAAGGACGATACAAACGCTTGAAGACATGCTACGAGCATGTGTTATTGATTTCGGAAATAGTTGGGATCGACATCTACCGTTAGCAGAATTTTCCTACAACAACAGCTACCATTCAAGCATTGAGATGGCGCCGTTTGAAGCACTTTATGGTAGAAAGTGCAGGTCTCCGATTTGTTGGAGTGAAGTGGGGGATAGACAGATTACGGTTCCGAAGATTATACAAGAAACTACCGAGAAGATCATCCAAATTCAACAACGATTGAAAACCGCCCAAAGTCGACAAAAGAGCTACGCTGACATTAAAAGAAAAGATATAGAATTTGAAATTGGAGAGATGGTCATGCTTAAAGTTGCACCTTGGAAAGGCGTTGTTCGATTTGGTAAACGAGGGAAATTAAATCCAAGGTATATTGGACCATTCAAGATTATTGATCGTGTCGGACCAGTAGCTTACCGACTTGAGTTACCTCAACAACTCGTGGCTGTACATAACACTTTCCACGTCTCGAATTTGAAGAAATGTTTTGCTAAAGAAGATCTCACTATTCCGTTAGATGAAATCCAAATCAACGAAAAACTTCAATTCATCGAAGAACCCGTCGAAATAATGGATCGTGAGGTTAAAAGACTTAAGCAAAACAAGATACCAATTGTTAAGGTTCGATGGAATGCTCGTAGAGGACCCGAGTTCACCTGGGAGCGTGAAGATCAGATGAAGAAGAAATACCCGCATCTATTTCCAGAAGATTCGTCAACACCTTCAACAGCTTAAAATTTCGGGACGAAATTTATTTAACGGGTAGGTACTGTAGTGACCCGAACTTTTCCATGTTTATATAAATTAATTAAGATTGATATTTACATGATTAAATGTTTCCAACATGTTAAGCAATCAAACTTGTTAAGACTTGATTAATTGAAATATGTTTCATATAGACAATTGACCACCCAAGTTGACCGGTGATTCACGAACGTTAAAACTTATAAAAACTATACGATGACATATATATGGTTATATATATAGTTAACATGTTTTTATTATAAGTATGTATCTCATTAGGTATTTTAACAATGAGTTATATACATAAAAATGAGACTATTAATTTAAGAAACTCGAAAACGATATATATAACGATTATCGTTATAACAACGTCTTACTAGGTACATATGAATCATATTAAGATATTGATACACTTGGTTAATTATGTTAAATGATAAGTAAATATATTATTAAGTGTATTAACAATGAAATACATATGTAAAAATAAGGCTACTAACTTAATGATTTCGAAACGAGACATATATGTAACGATTATCGTTGTAACGACATTTAACTGTATATACATCATACTAAGATATATTATATATCATAATATCATGATAATATAATAATTTAACATCTCATTTGTTATAATAAACAATGGGTTAACAACATTCAACAAGATCGTTAACCTAAAGGTTTCAAAACAACATTTACATGTAACGACTAACGATGACTTAACGACTCAGTTAAAATGTATATACATGTAGTGTTTTAATATGTATTCATACACTTTTGAAAGACTTCAAGACACTTATCAAAATACTTCTACTTAACAAAAATGCTTACAATTACATCCTCGTTCAGTTTCATCAACAATTCTACTCGTATGCACCCGTATTCGTACTCGTACAATACACAGCTTTTAGATGTATGTACTATTGGTATATACACTCCAATGATCAGCTCTTAGCAGCCCATGTGAGTCACCTAACACATGTGGGAACCATCATTTGGCAACTAGCATGAAATATCTCATAAAATTACAAAAATATGAGTAATCATTCATGACTTATTTACATGAAAACAAAATTACATATCCTTTATATCTAATCCATACACCAACGACCAAAAACACCTACAAACACTTTCATTCTTCAATTTTCTTCATCTAATTGATCTCTCTCAAGTTCTATCTTCAAGTTCTAAGTGTTCTTCATAAATTTCAAAAGTTCTAGTTTCATAAAATCAAGAATACTTTCAAGTTTGCTAGCTCACTTCCAATCTTGTAAGGTGATCATCCAACCTCAAGAAATCTTTGTTTCTTACAGTAGGTTATCATTCTAATACAAGGTAATAATCATATTCAAACTTTGGTTCAATTTCTATAACTATAACAATCTTATTTCAAGTGATGATCTTACTTGAACTTGTTTTCGTGTCATGATTCTGCTTCAAGAACTTCGAGCCATCCAAGGATCCGTTGAAGCTAGATCCATTTTTCTCTTTTCTAGTAGGTTTATCCAAGGAACTTAAGGTAGTAATGATGTTCATAACATCATTCGATTCATACATATAAAGCTATCTTATTCGAAGGTTTAAACTTGTAATCAATAGAACATAGTTTAGTTAATTCTAAACTTGTTCGCAAACAAAAGTTAATCCTTCTAACTTGACTTTTAAAATCAACTAAACACATGTTCTATATCTATATGATATGATAACTTAATGATTTAAAACCTGGAAACACGAAAAACACCGTAAAACCGGATTTACGCCGTCGTAGTAACACCGCGGGCTGTTTTGGGTTAGTTAATTAAAAACTATGATAAACTTTGATTTAAAAGTTGTTATTCTGAGAAAATGATTTTTATTATGAACATGAAACTATATCCAAAAATTATGGTTAAACTCAAAGTGGAAGTATGTTTTCTAAAATGGTCATCTAGACGTCGTTCTTTCGACTGAAATGACTACCTTTACAAAAACGACTTGTAACTTATTTTTCCGACTATAAACCTATAATTTTTCTGTTTAGATTCATAAAATAGAGTTCAATATGAAACCATAGCAATTTGATTCACTCAAAACGGATTTAAAATGAAGAAGTTATGGGTAAAACAAGATTGGATAATTTTTCTCATTTTAGCTACGTGAAAATTGGTAACAAATCTATTCCAACCAAAACTTAATCAACTTGTATTGTATATTATGTAATCTTGAGATACCATAGACACGTATACAATGTTTCGACCTATCATGTCGACACATCTATATATATTTCGGAACAACCATAGACACTCTATATGTGAATGTTGGAGTTAGCTATACAGGGTTGAGGTTGATTCCAAAATATATATAGTTTGAGTTGTGATCAATACTGAGATACGTATACACTGGGTCGTGGATTGATTCAAGATAATATTTATCGATTTATTTCTGTACATCTAACTGTGGACAACTAGTTGTAGGTTACTAACGAGGACAGCTGACTTAATAAACTTAAAACATCAAAATATATTAAAAGTGTTGTAAATATATTTTGAACATACTTTGATATATATGTATATATTGTTATAGGTTCGTGAATCAACCAGTGGCCAAGTCTTACTTCCCGACGAAGTAAAAATCTGTGAAAGTGAGTTATAGTCCCACTTTTAAAATCTAATATTTTTGGGATGAGAATACATGCAGGTTTTATAAATAATTTACAAAATAGACACAAGTACGTGAAACTACATTCTATGGTTGAATTATCGAAATCGAATATGCCCCTTTTTATTAAGTCTGGTAATCTAAGAATTAGGGAACAGACACCCTAATTGACGCGAATCCTAAAGATAGATCTATTGGGCCCAACAAGCCCCATCCAAAGTACCGGATGCTTTAGTACTTCGAAATTTATATCATATCCGAAGGGTGTCCCGGAATGATGGGGATATTCTTATATATGCATCTTGTTAATGTCGGTTACCAGGTGTTCACCATATGAATGATTTTTATCTCTATGTATGGGATGTGTATTGAAATATGAAATCTTGTGGTCTATTGTTACGATTTGATATATATAGGTTAAACCTATAACTCACCAACATTTTTGTTGACGTTTAAAGCATGTTTATTCTCAGGTGAATATTAAGAGCTTCCGCTGTTGCATACTAAAATAAGGACAAGATTTGGAGTCCATGTTTGTATGATATTGTGTAAAAACTGCATTCAAGAAACTGATTTCGATGTAACATATTTGTATTGTAAACCATTATGTAATGGTCGTGTGTAAACAGGATATTTTAGATTATCATTATTTGATAATCTACGTAAAGCTTTTTAAACCTTTATTTATGAAATAAAGGTTATGGTTTGTTTTAAAAATGAATGCAGTCTTTGAAAAACGTCTCATATAGAGGTCAAAACCTCGCAACGAAATCAATTAATATGGAACATTTTTAATCAATAAGAACGGGACATTTCAATACTCGCCGCCACCAGACTCGCTGCTACCACCACCACCTTCTTAAACCACCATACCGTCACCCTCACCTCCGTGACCGCCATCACTCGCCGGAAAACCCAAAATCATTGAAACCGTGTTATTTTTTTTTTTTTTGGTTGGTTATGTTTTCGGTTCACCTCAATCCACCCTCATCATAGTTCCAATTCTGCTCCTTATTAGAGACCATAACCGCTGCTGTTAGTGCTTTCTTCCTTTTCTTCTTCTTTATTTTTTTTTGTTCCTTGATCTTGAAGAAGATGAATAGTGATTATGGTAAAGATAGAGTTCGCGATGAAGATGAGTAATATAGGATGATGATGATGGCGAGTAAGGTTATTCCGATGATGAATGATGATAACGGTGTAAGATGATGATCGTGAATGATGTATTAAGATGATGATAGCGATGATGACGATATAGATGATGTGTTACTGATGATGTTATTGTAGGGATGTTATGAGGAAGGTGATGATGTCTGTGATGTTAATATATATGAGGATGACGATTACTGGAGAACCAAGATGATGAAACGAAAACATCAACGATGGATGACAAGAATATTTGTGATTATGATTCATGTAGTATAAAGATGATGATGATACCGAGATAGGATGATGATGATTATGCCAAGAGATGATGATGATGATGTCAAGAGATGATGATGATTATACGAGATATGATGATGATGATGATGCCGAGAGATGATGATGATGATGATGCCGAGAGATGATGATGATTATACGAGATATGATGATGATGATGATGATGATGATATGATGATGATGATGATGCCGAGAGATGATGATGATGATGCTGAGACATGATGATGATGATGATGATGGCGTGGTGTTTGTGTTAATAATGATAATAAAACATGGAAATGATAATGATAATGGTATATTTTTTTATCATTATTATTATTATCATTATTATTATTATTATTTTATCATAACTATTATTAATATATATTTTTTTTTATGATTATGAATTGAGTATGATGATGACGATAATGAAGATCATGATGATCATGGACGATGGTAGTGATGAATGACGATTATGATCGATGACGTTTAGGAGGGTATAACTCTCATTATTATTATTTTTTATTGTTTATTATTATTATTATTATTATTCCTATTAATTTTATTATTGTTATTATTAAGATTATTATTAATTGTGTTATTATTGGTGTTATAAGTATTATTGTTATTATCAGTATTATGATAAGAATTATTGTAAGGATTATAATTATATATACATATAAATTATGAATATAAATATGAAAATGAGTAAAACTATAATTAAGGCATGATCTAAATAAGATATTATCACTAATATTATTATTAGAAGTATTATTATTAGTAAAATCATTATTAACATCATTATTAGTAAGAGTATTGTTATTATAGACATTATAGTTTTATTATTACTAATATTGTTAGTTATTATTATCTTTATTACTAAAAATATTAAAAATTATCATCTCAGTAAAGTTATCATTATTATATTTATTATTAACCAAGGTATTATTTAAATTATTATTATTAAAAGTATCATTATTATTATTATTATTATTATTATTATTATTATTATTATTATTATTATTATTATTATTATTATTATTATTATTATTATTATTATTATTATTATTATTATAGAATGAAACACCTTTTATCTACTATTATCAATATTATTTTATCGAATAACTATTAGTTATATAAAATCATATTTACTACATATAATGTAACTATATTAATACTTTTTACAGTAAATATTAATAAATGTAACTAATTAGGTTATTAATGAAAAACATAACTAAAGTAACAATTTGTACACTTATAATACATAAATTGTTCGATTATCATTATATGTATTAATATATATATAAATGATATAGGTTCGTGAATCCGAGGCCAACCCTGCATTATTCAATATAGTCATATGTATTTTTACTACAAAATACATTAGGTGAGTTTCATTAATCCCTTTTTAAATGCTTTTGCAATATATATTTTTGGGACTGAGATTACATGCACTGTTTTTATAACTGTTTTACGAAATAGACACAAGTAATTGAAACTACATTCTATGGTTGAATTATCGAAATCGAATATGCCCCTTTTTATTAAGTCTGGTAATCTAAGAATTAGGGAACAGACACCCTAATTGACGCGAACTCTAAAGATAGATCTATCGGGCCCAACAAGCCCCATCCAAAGTACCAGATGCTTTGGTACTTTGAAATTTATATCATGTCTGAAGGAGGATCCCGGAATGATGGGGATATTCTTATATACATATTGTGAATGTCGGTTACCAGGTGTTCAATCCATATGAATGATATTTTTGTCTCTATGCATGGGACGTATGTTTATGAGAAATGGAAATATGAAATCTTGTGGTCTATTAAAATTATGGAATGATTATTTATGTTAAACTAATGAACTCACCAACCTTTTGGTTGACACTTTAAAGCATGTTTATTCTCAGGTACGAAAGAAATCTTCCGCTGTGTATTTGCTCATTTTATAGATATTACTTGGAGTCATTCATGGCATATTTCAAAAGATGTTGCATTCGAGTCGTCGAGTTCATCAAGATTATTATCAAGTCAATTATAGTTGGATATATTATGAAATGGTATGCAAGCCTGTCAACTTTCGATGTAATGAAAGTTCATCTTTTCAAAAACGAATGCAATGTTTGTAAAATGTATCATATAGAGGTCAAGTACCTCGCGATGTAATCAACTGTTGTGAATCATTTATAATCGATATGGACTTCGTCCGGATAGATTAGGATGGGTCCTTTCAGTTGGTATCAGAGCAGAGGTCTTAGCGAACCAGGTCTGCATTAGTGTGTCTAACTGATAAGTCGTTAGGAGGCATTAGTGAGTCTGGACTTCGACCGTGTCTGCATGTTAAAAGTTTTGCTTATCATTTCTAGTCGGAAATCATCTGCTTATCATCCTTAGGAAATTACCTGCTTATCATTCTTAGTTTAGACACATCTTACTGCAATGATTGCATGAATAGTGTATAGACAAAATTCGTATCTTATCGTATCTGCTAATCCATATCTTAGCGTATCTGTTACTGTAACTTTGCCTGACATATTCCGTAGATTCCTCCGAACTTATGAGATTTTAGTATTATATATGCATATGTAAATTATGTATTGCAGGGTACTAATCTACATCCTATAATCTATTTCTTATCGAAAATCCTTCATCTGCTCGTACGAGATGAATCCCTCAACCAGTTCGAGTCCCTCAGATTCCGATAGCTATTCCAACATGGATGTTCACCTATGCTCTGGAAGCAGCGTCAACAGAATGAATAAACCAATCAGCCATCCCCAATTCATCTGATGAGTTCATAGTCGACTTAATCAATGGAGATGCGAAGAAGGAAATCCTTTCCACCAACCGAATTCACCTCTTGGCGAAGAACCTGAAGCACTTACCGGCGAACCAGTTCGAAAAACCATCTTCACTTTCATTTCCAGAGTAGCTCGACACGATTATATTCTAAGCACAATTCTAAACCTTATTCATTCGCTCGTTCCAACCGACAATCATCCCGGAATAATAGAAGAAGTCAACAAACTTCGCGCTCGGAAAATAAATTTGGAGAATATGGTGCAAAATGTACCAGCTTCAGCAACATCACCGGCACCAACAGTACCATCAGTAACAGCACCAGTACCATCAACAATCTATGCCTCAACATCTCATTCTGTACCTCGAGTATAATCTGTAAAGACCCGTCCTAATCCATCCGGACGAAGTCCATATCGATCATAAACGATTCCCAACAGTTGATTACATCGCGAGGTACTTGACCTCTATATGATACATTTTACCAACATTGCATTTGTTTTTAAAAGACAAACTTTCATTTACATCGACAGTTGACAGACATGCAGACCATTTCATAATATAACCAAATATAATTGACTTAATAATAATCTTGATGAATTCAACGACTCGAATGCAATATCTTTTGCAATATATCATGAATGACTCCAAGTAATATCTCTAATATGAGCAAATTCACAGCGGAAGATTTCTTCGTACCTGAGAATAAACATGCTTTAAAGTGTCAACCAAAAGGTTGGTGAGTTTATTAGTTTAACATAAATAATCATTTCATAATTTTAATAGACCACAAGATTTCATATTTCCATTTCTCATAAACATACGTCCCATGCATAGAGACAAAAATATCATTCATATGGATTGAACACCTGGTAACCGACATTCACAATTATGCATATAAGAATATCCCCATCATTCCGGGATCCTCCTTCAGACATGATATAAATTTCGATGTACTAAAGCATCCGATACTTTGGATGGGGCTTGTTGGGCCCGATAGATCTATCTTTAGAGTTCGCGTCAATTAGGGTGTCTGTTCCCTAATTCTTAGATTACCAGATTAAAAGGGGCATATTCGATTTCGAACATTCAACCATAGAATGTAGTTTCGATTACTTGTGTCTATTTCGTAAAACAGTTATAAAAGCAGCGCATGTATTCTCAGTCCCAAAAATATATATTGCAAAAATATTTAAAAAGGTATTAATGAAACTCACCTAATGTATTTTGTAGTAAAAATACATATGACTATACTTAACAATGCCGGGTTGTCCTCGGATTCACGAACCTATATCAATTGTATATTTATTAATATACAAAGTTGTAATCGAACAAATATAAATAAATTTATGGATTGTATCTTTTTTATGTTAATAATATATATATATATATATATATATATATATATATATATATATATATATATATATATATATATATATATATATATATATATATATATATATATATATATATGTTTCTTATGTTTATTTTGTTATATAAAATATTAATCTTGTTATGTTATATGTACTAAATAAATTTCTAATGTATATATATATTGTTTGTATATTAATAATGACAGCAGTCAAAATAATATTAATAGTGGTACAAATGATAATAATTATGATACTTAATATTACTAATAAGATAATAATGTTAATAATTATGTTACTGATAATAATAATGATATTAATACTTATAATTGTAAAAATAACAATTTTTCCATTAATGATAGTTATGATACTGATTTTAGTAATTACTTAATAATAATATTTGTGATAATACTCATAATAATACTTATATTAACATTAACAATTCTATTATAAAAATATATTAATACTAATATTTATGAAAATGATAATAACATTAATAATAAGTGGTAACTAATACATATTTTAGTGATAATAATAATAATAATAATAATTATAATTATAATATTCGTACTAATAAAAATACAATCATTAATACTAATAACATCAATAATACTTATAATATTTATAATAATAATTACAATTGTGATGATACTACTAATATTAATGATAGATATATTATATTTCATTATGATAGTAATATTAACACTAGCAATACTTAGTATTAATACATAGGGATCATATTAATAATCATAGTACTAAATGTATTCTATTGTTAGTAAAAATAATAATAATGATAATAATACTAATAACAATAATAGTAATATTTACTAATAATAACATTAATAACTAATATCAATAAAAATAACAATAACAATAATAATAATAATAATAATAATAATAATAATAATAATAATAATAATAATAATAATAATAATAATAATAATAATAATAATAATAATAATAATAATAATCATAATAATAATAATAATAATAATAATCATAATAATAATAATCATAAAAAGAACTACCTCCAAGAAAATCGCCCAAAAATATATTTTTCTGTCTCCCCAGAGTCTCGAACCCAAGACCTCCCGCTAACCCGAGACAACACTCTACCACTCCTCCATTCTATTATTTCTGTTTTAGTTTCTATTTGTAATTATATAACCTGTTGCCACTGTTTCTTCTTCTTATTCGATTTCGAATTAACCACAGGCCACATATATCAACTCAGTTTCACATAGGTTTTAGGATGTAGGATTGAAACAGAAATATTTAACTATAACCGATTAATATTAACAGAAGCAAAATAAAAAAATATATATACATAAACCTGCTGCTTCTGCAGCCGCTGAAGAAACAAGAAAAAAAAATTCGCGATGTTTTTCTAAGACGTTTTAGACAAAACTCAAAACATGAAATAGGTTTCTATATACTTCTAAAGTCTTTCCCAACCATCAATTTAATATGAAACACAAAGGTGAATCCTAATTTTGATGATGAACATTCGGTTGACTTTTTGTTTTGAAAGCTTTGACCTCGAAATTCTTGATTGATAAAACGAATTGAGATATAAAATTTTGCAGAGAGTTTGAGTAGGCGATTTCTAACAAGACTACAATTTTAGATTTTTGAAATTGATTTGAAATCAAGCTTTGAAGAAAAAAAACGCGTACAGGGTAGATTCTATTTTTCTTTCTTTATTTTTTTTTTCTCACGGGTTTCAGTGTTTGATAAATATAATGGAACCCGATACATGTTGTAACAGATATGTTTAATCATATTTGATTCGAATTGATTTCCTGAAGTGGACGTGTAACAATTTTCAACAAGAACAAAAATATAACAATAAACAATTAAGCTCGATTGTGATAGATGTCAGGCTTTAATCATATATAACTGTTATCTCTGTTATTATATATTTTATATTTAATATTAATAATAATAATAATAAATAAATATAAATACATTAATAATAATAATTCAGTTATTAATATTAGAATTAATAGAAATAATAATAATAATAATAATAATAATAAATATACTATTAATGGTAAAGATATATAACATGTTTCATGTATCAAATTTTACATCTTCATATTCTATAAAAATATTGATAATACTGATATCAATATTAATATTTATTTTTAATAATAGTAAAGAAAGTAATGATACCGATATTAATATATTAGCTATATTTTAACTCATAATTGAATATTAATATCTTAATTTAGTACTGTTTAATATTTATACGATATATACTATATATTTAATAGTTATCCATTTTAACAATATACATATAATAATATTTATGCATATAATTCATATACATATATTTTCAAATTACTATATCTATAATTATGTTTTACTTATTAAATTTTTATTACTTAAAAATATATTATATACATATATATATTGAAATAGTTAGACTCAAAGCATATATTTAATACTTTGTTATCGTTGGCAAATTATGTTCAAAAACACTTACATTTAATATACTTTCTATAATTAAATAAACAATTTTAACTTATCCTAATTATCTTTCATAATAACAAATTTACATAACAGTTCATTAATATATTTATTTTATTATATATTATTATATATTTATTTATATATACATTTCTGTTTACAATTAAAGGCTCGTGAATCGTCGGAATAGTCAAAGGGTAACTAAATCCATATAAATAGTTCTAGAAACTTTGAGACTCAACTTTACAGACTTTGCTTACCGTATCGAAATCAAATAAGATTCAAGTTTAAATTTGGTCGGAAATTCCCGGGTCATCACAGTACCTACCCGTTAAAGAAATTTCGTCCCGAAATTTGAGTGAGGTCGTCATGGCTAACAATAAATATGTTTTCCTGACGAATATGAGCTGATAAATATAGTTGTATCATTATTGAATAATTTGGATAAAACGATTACTCGAAGCGTACGAATGAAGCTATCGCAAAAGATGGAGATAAGGTACTAGATATTCGTCTTTTCTTTTGATGTAGTCATGGTTGAATTTAGAAAATAAGGTACGTCTTAACTTTCGACGGAGCCAGGGTTGAATTCCGGAATTCAATGGATTTAAAGAAAATCTTCGAAATCTAAAAGATTTGATTCTTCGGCGAATAAGGAAATTAAGATATCTATAATTAAATACGGTGATCTGTCTCGGTTACTCCGTCTGATATTTCCATTATAAATTAAACTCTTCTGTTCCATTATTCTCACCATTCCTATACTTTCTTTCCTTGTTCATACATCCAAAAGATCGTGAAAATGCTTAATCCAATTCTAATACTTGATATTTTCCTAATTATCATTTCTATCATCCTTCTTTTCAATCTTCCATCAGAAGAATCTGTTTGCTTTTAATATAACCTTGGGGTGATATTATTCTTAATTATGCCGTGTCTTTATATTGCTATTCGTATTAATATCCACAGTTTGTAACTTCCGTGTTGTTATTGGGCTTTATATTTTCTCTTATATTTCAATGTTCCTATTCCTGTCTCCTATAATCACTATCATCCACCGTTAATACTCCCTCCTATTTGCTGCGATTTATACTCCAATTTCTATTTTAGAGCTTTGTCCCTTCGTTTCTTCTTCTGACGATTTGGCATCTCTTGTAATGGTCCAGAATTCGCAGATATAAGTTTCAGAATGAATATTATTAATGTTCTAAATAAGGAGGAACGTAATAGCACGATTTGGTTTATCAAATTATCAGATTCACTGATAATAGAACTATCAAGAATATACTTTCTTGATATGTTCCGAAGTTAAGCAGAATAACAGAGTTATGTAACATGGCACATGATGACGTTATAATCTATGAATCATCACGTCCCATTAGAAACTCAGCATGACTTACTGTAATATAATAACGTTGATCAAGTGTCATTATATTATACTAACTCATGCATCAATTCCCAACATTACTTCAATAACATTCATATTTTAAGCTCGAAAGTTTACAGAATATAGAAACTAACAGTTTCTATATGATGCAACACTGATAGCACTAAAAGATTAATGATTTCAGATAAGAATGGTTATGAAAATATTTTCAGAAATATGGAGGATATTTATAATGAAAGATACGATGATATCTTGAAATATCTAAAATCAGAGGATGATAAAAAACTATTGTCTGCAAGGGTTTAGAGTAAGGAGCAAGATATTCACTAAAGACTTTAGCAGACATTGAATCATTTGGATTCTTTGAAGTTAAACTTATTCTTTGTGATTTGTCCACGACTTTCTTCATAGTTTAGCATAATCCACTTTTCGGTACTAAATTTTCTATTGAATGTTTCCAATAAATGATACACAGAAAGCACGAAGAGGTATATAGTTTCGGACGAGAATATTTATGAAAATATCTTCAGAAATATCGAAGATATTGATGATGATATTTTGAAATTTCTAAGTTCGATGGTTGATGAGGAAGATTTTTTTTTTTTTTTCGCAAGATTTTAACATGAGTACGGAGCAAAATATTCGTTGAAGGTTTCGTCAGATCCAGAATTATCTGGATTCTTTGAATATATGGTATGGTCCTTGTATTTGTCCTTAGTCTCCTTCGTGGTTAGCTTAATCCGTTTTTCAGTTCCAACCTTTCTGAGCTTTTCCAACATACTATTCTTTATCATCAAACTTCCGATGATTAAGGGCGTTTATAGTTGTCTATGGTTTCTGCTGCTTCATTCAGCTTTTTCAACATTCGGAGTATTGATTTGTGACTGAGTGCTTTTCAGAATTTCAGAATGAGAGATCATAATTCTAATCGATAAATGTCATACATATAACTGTTGATGTAGATATACTGTGAGTTTTTAAAGTACTGATTGCTGATTCCCGGTAATTGGTATGGCAGTTCTCGTTACAAGATGTGGATGAGAATATGATGAGACTTCAACAGATAAGAGTAGTGATTTGTCGGAGTGACTTGAACCAAGGAGCAGCGAGGTTGTTGGTACATCTGCTGGTAATATGGTGGAATATAAAAGAATTCTCCGGTATTAAAAGGGTAATTGTATATAATAGGATTATAGTAAAGCTACTTCGAATGAAAGTCGAGGTTGACTTGTTGGAGCTGTGACAAAATTGGCTACTTTGAAAAGGGATCGCAAAGTTATTTTTGTTAATAAATGCCAAAGGATCTGATGCGGCTGCATGTTAAACTTTTACTCAGTTGCCGAGAGTTTCTCAGGTGCATAACTATATGCATAAATCTTTCCTTCCGTAAATGAAGTGCGGTTGATTCATCCTATCGATTGAGGCGTTTTCAAGAATCATGAAAGGTTTGAATGCAAATTGTAATCGTCAAGATACAAATGAGGTTTAAGGTGAAATCAAGTGGCAAACTTGAAGAATTGTTTAGTTTCATATGTTATAATCAATATTTTTTAATTCATTTTAATTGTCCAGTGTCGGTAGTCCTAAATTGATAGTCCACTGTTAGCAATATATAATATTCGAATTAATTAATACGTGTCGTGACCCGTATACGTCTCAGACTCGATCACAACTCAAATTATATATATTATTGTAGAATCAACCTCAACCCTGTATAGCTAACTCCCTCATTACTGCATATAGAGTGTCTATGGTTATTCCAAATAATATATATAGATGCGTCGATATGATATGTCAAAACCTTATATACGTGTCCCGATATTTAAAGTGCGTAAAGTAAATAACAGAAATTTAATAACGATAAATAAAGTGCGTAAAGTAAATAACGGAAATTAAATGACGATAAATAAAATTGCGATAATTAAATTGCAATAAATAAAATGCGATAAATAAATTGCGATAAATAAAATGTAATCAGTTAGCTAGGATTTTGTTAGCGTGGATTCATAGCAAAATTTCTCATAGTTAATTAGTCTGTTTCTAACAAATTTTATTTTATCAAATATTTTCTTCATTATGCCACTTGTTGGATTTTGATAGGTCAAAATTTAAATTTAAAATTGAATGAAAATAGTTATTCTGCGGTGAACGGATACGAATACCGGTGGATGTAAGTAGGATAGTGAATAACTGTTGAATCAGATTCGAAAAATATACAATGTAACTTATTAATGTGAAATTTAAATATTCCTCGGGTATTACCTACCCGTTAAAATATTTTCACCATTAACAGTTTGTACAAGAGAATTTTTAATTACAATCTTTATGAAAACATATATACATATATATTTTCTTCAGATGTATTCATGGATTTAATGAGTTAATATGATATTAAACTCATTTGGTTTACCGTTAGAACTAGAATACATAATCTCTAAAATATTTAGAGATTACTTAATCGCCATGAAGAACGAAGATAATCGATGTAGAACGATACGTAGAACGATGATTATAATTGATGCACAGAATGAGATGTTGAGGCATGGATTGTTGATGGTTTATGTTGCTGCTGGGTGTACTGTTGATGCTGTTGATGTTGCTGAAGCTGGTACGTTTTGCACCATATTTTCCAAGGCTTCAACTCGGGCGCGAAACTCGTTGACTTTTATTACTCCGGGATGTTTATCGGTCAGAATGAACGAATGAATAAGGTTCAAAATTGTGGATAGAATATAATCATGATGAGCTACCCTGGAAATGAGGTTGAAAATGGTGTTTCAGATATGTTAGCCGGTAAGTGCTTTAGGTTCTTCGCCAATCGGTGAATTCGGTTGGTGGAAGGGATCGTCTTCTGCGCGTCTCCATTGATTAAGTTGACTACGAACCCATCAGATGAATTGAGAATGGATGATTGGTTGATTCATTCTGGTTATACTGCTTTCGGAGCTCAAGTGTGTTTCCATATCGGAATAACTGTCGGAATAACTATCGGAATAGCTATCGAATTCTGAGGGACTCGAACTGGTTGAGGGATTCATCTCGTATGATCAGACGAAGGATTTTCAATAAGAAATAGATTATATGATGTAGATTAGTACCCTGCAATACATAATTTACATATGCATATATAATACTAAAATTCCATAAATTACGGAGGAATCTACGGAAGCTGTCAGGCAAAGTTTTCAGTAATAGATACGCTAAGATATGAATTTATCGATACATTGTCTATACAATAGAGGTAGTAGGACGTGTCTAGACTTTAAGGATGATGAGCAATTAATTTTTCGACACTAAATGATAAGCAAAACTTTTGACATGCAGACACGGTCGAAGTCCAGACTCACTAATGCATTCTAACGACTATCAGTTAGACTCACTAACGTAAGACCTGGTTCGCTAAGACCACCGCTCTGATACCAACTGTAAAGACCCTTCCTAATCCATCCGGACGAAGTCCATATCGATCATAAACGATTCCCAACAGTTGATTACATCGCGAGGTACTTGACCTCTATATGATACATTTTACCAACATTGCATTCGTTTTTAAAAGACAAACTTTCATTTACATCGACAGTTGACAGACATGCAGACCATTTCATAATATAACCAAATATAATTGACTTAATAATAATCTTGAAGAATTCAACGACTCGAATGCAACATCTTTTGAAATATATCATGAATGACTTCAAGTAATATCTCTAATATGAGCAAATTCACAGCGGAAGATTTCTTCGTACCTGAGAATAAACATGCTTTAAAGTGTCAACCAAAAGGTTGGTGAGTTCATTAGTTTAACATAAATAATCATTTCATAATTTTAATAGACCACAAGATTTCATATTTCCATTTCTCATAAACATACGTCCCATGCATAGAGACAAAAATATCATTCATATGGATTGAACACCTGGTAACCGACATTCACAATTATGCATATAAGAATATCCCCATCATTCCGGGATCCTCCTTTGGACATGATATAAATTTCGATGTACTAAAGCATCCGATACTTTGGATGGGGCTTGTTGGGCCCGATAGATCTTTCTTTAGAGTTCGCGTCAATTAGGGTGTCTGTTCCCTAATTCTTAGATTACCAGATTAAAAGGGGCATATTCGATTTCGAACATTCAACCATAGAATGTAGTTTCGATTACTTGTGTCTATTTCGTAAAACAGTTATAAAAGCAGCGCATGTATTCTCAGTCCCAAAAATATATATTGCAAAAATATTTAAAAAGGGATTAATAAAACTCACCTAATGTATTTTGTAGTAAAAATACATATGACTATACTTAACAATGCAGGGTTGTCCTCGGATTCACGAACCTATATCAATTGTATATTTATTAATATACAAAGTTGTAATCGAACAAATATAAATAAATTTATGGATTGTATCTTTTTTTATGTTAATAATATATATATATATATATATATATATATATATATATATATATATATATATATATATATATATATATATATATATATATATATATATATATATATATATATATATATATATATATGTTTCTTATGTTTATTTTGTTATATAAAATATTAATCTTGTTATGTTATATGTACTAAATAAATTTCTAATGTATATATATATTGTTTGTATATTAATAATGACAGCAGTCAAAATAATATTAATAGTGGTACAAATGATAATAATTATGATACTTAATATTACTAATAAGATAATAATGTTAATAATTATGTTACTGATAATAATAATGATATTAATACTTATAATTGTAAAAATAACAATTTTTCCATTAATGATAGTTATGATACTGATTTTAGTAATTACTTAATAATAATATTTGTGATAATACTCATAATAATACTTATATTAACATTAACAATTCTATTATAAAAATATATTAATACTAAAATTTATGAAAATGATAATAACATTAATAATAAGTGGTAACTAATACATATTTTAGTGATAATAATAATAATAATAATTATAATATTCGTACTAATAAAAATACAATCATTAATACTAATAACATCAATAATACTTATAATATTTATAATAATAATGAAAATAATAATTACAATTGTGATGATACTACTAATATTAATGATAGATATATTATATTTCATTATGATAGTAATATTAACACTAGCAATACTTAGTATTAATACATAGGGATCATATTAATAATCATAGTACTAAATGTATTCTATTGTTAGTAAAAATAATAATAATGATAATAATACTAATAACAATAATAGTAATATTTACTAATAATAACATTAATAACTAATATCAATAACAATAACAATAACAATAATAATAATAATAATAATAATAATAATAATAATAATAATAATAATAATAATAATAATAATAATAATAATCATAATAATAATCATAATAATAATAATCATAAAAAGAACTACCTCCAAGAAAATCGCCCAAAAATATATTTTTCTGCCTCCCCAGAGTCTCGAACCCAAGACCTCCCGCTAACCCGAGACAACACTCTACCACTCCTCCATTCTATTATTTCTATTTTAGTTTCTATTTGTAATTATATAACCTGTTGCCACTGTTTCTTCTTCTTCTTCGATTTCGAATTAACCACAGGCCACATATATCAACTCAGTTTCACATAGGTTTTAGGATGTAGGATTGAAACAGAAATATTTAACTATAACCGATTAATATTAACAGAAGCAAAATAAAAAAATATATATATACATAAACCTGCTGCTTCTGCAGCCGCTGAAGAAACAAGAAAAAAAAATTCGCGATGTTTTTCTAAGACGTTTTAGACAAAACTCAAAACATGAAATAGGTTTCTATATACTTCTAAAGTCTTTCCCAACCATTAATTTAATATGAAACACAACGGTGAATCCTAATTTTGATGATGAACATTCGGTTGACTTTTTGTTTTGAAAGCTTTGGCCTCGAAATTCTTGATTGATAAAACGAATTGAGATATAAAATTTTGCAGAGAGTTTGAGTAGGCGATTTCTAACAAGACTACAATTTTAGATTTTTGAAATTGATTTGAAATCGAGCTTTGAAGAAAAAAAACGCGTACAGGGTAGATTCTATTTTTCTTTCTTTATTTTTTTTTTCTCACGGGTTTCAGTGTTTGATAAATATAATGGAACCAGATTCATGTTGTAACAGATATGTTTAATCATATTTGATTCGAATTGATTTCCTGAAGTGGACGTGTAACAATTTTCAACAAGAACAAAAATATAACAATAAACAATTAAGCTCGATTGTGATAGATGTCAGGCTTTAATCATATATAACTGTTATCTCTGTTATTATATATTTTATATTTAATATTAATAATAATAATAATAAATAAATATAAATACATTAATAATAATAATTCAGTTATTAATATTAGAATTAATAGAAATAATAATAATAATAATAATAATAATAATAATAATAATAATAATAATAATAATAATAATAATAATAATAATAATAAATATACTATTAATGGTAAAGATATATAACATGTTTCATGTATCAAATTTTACATCTTCATATTCTATAATAATATTGATAATACTGATATCGATATTAATATTTATTTTTAATAATAGTAAAGAAAGTAATGATACCGATATTAATATATTAGCTATATTTTAACTCATAATTGAATATTAATATCTTAATTTAGTACTGTTTAATATTTATACGATATATACTATATATTTAATAGTTATCCATTTTAACAATATACATATAATAATATTTATGCATATAATTCATATACATATATTTTCAAATTACTATATCTATAATTATGTTTTACTTATTAAATTTTTATTACTTAAAAATATATTATATACATATATATATTGAAATAGTTAGACTCAAAGCATATATTTAATACTTTGTTATCGTTGGCAAATTATGTTCAAAAACACTTACATTTAATATACTTTCTATAATTAAATAAACAATTTTAACTTATCCTAATTATCTTTCATAATAACAAATTTACATAACAGTTCATTAATATATTTATTTTATTATATATTATTATATATTTATTTATATATACATTTCTGTTTACAATTAAAGGCTCGTGAATCGTCGGAATAGTCAAAGGGTAACTAAATCCATATAAATAGTTCTAGAAACTTTGAGACTCAACTTTACAGACTTTGCTTACCGTATCGAAATCAAATAAGATTCAAGTTTAAATTTGTTCGGAAATTCCCGGGTCATCACAAAATCATCGTTCTACGTATCGTTCTACATCGATTATCTTCGTTCTTCATGATGATTAAGTAATCTCTAAATGTTTTAGAGATTATGTATTCTAGTTCTAACGGTAAACCAAATAGTTTAATATCATATTAACTCAATGAATCCATGATTACATCTGAAGGAAATATATATGTATATATGTTTTCATAAAGATTGGAATTAAAAATTCTTTCGTACAAAGGGATAATTGTGAAAATATTTTAACGGGTAGGTAAAACCTGAAGAATATTTAGATTTCACATTAATAAGTTACACTGTACATTCTTCAAATCTGATTCAACATTCATTTACTATCCTACTTATATTGTAACATCCCGCGTTTTTCCGTTAAATTTATTTAAATACCGTCTTTTTTTTTTATAACATCTTTCGTCACCTATATTCGTACACTTCGTTAACTAATGTTCTTGATAATCCCGTTACTCGATTACAACATCTCTCGTTAACTTGCGTTTTAAAAATATTCGATCGATTAATTCCCGCACCCGACTACAAACTTGAGGGACTAAACTCGCCAAAGAGCCAAACTAGTTGACTAGGTCAACTAGTCAACTCCATCCTCCTCCATTCATTTTCATCTCCACCATCTTCATTACTTCCATCTTTTCTCTCAACCTTCAAACAAAAGATTCATCATCTAATTCCGATTTAGCAAGCAAACATCAAAACAAATTACATTTTCGTGATCCTCTCTTCATCCTCTACATTTTGATACAAATTTCATCAAGTTTGGGTAACTTTCTAAAAACTCTAGATTTCTATAAATTCGTGTTTTTGACTTGAAATTGTGTTAGTTAGTGTCTATGGCTCGTGTCTAGCATGAATATATGTTTTGTTTGCTCGATTTGTTGATTTGAGTAACTAGTTTGAACTTTTGAAGTGGGTTAGCTTAATCTTTGATTTTGGATGATTAAAAGTTGTTTAATTGTTAAAGTTCATGTTTTAATTGTGTTACTAGTATCATTAGCTACATTTTGATGTGTAGGTTGATTAAGAAAACTTCAAAAACCCGATTAAGGATTTTGTGATGTTTGACTAGGGTTTGATAGACTTTGAAATGAACTTTTGATGCATTGAATGCTTGTTAATGTTGTTAGTAAGTGTTTAGATGCAATGTATGCTTAATTACCTTCGAAACGGCATATCGTATGTGTAAATTGGATTCCCGAATCATAAAATACGTTTTACGAACTTGAAACTTTGAAAATAAACCTTTCTTGATCAATTGACGAGTTTTCGGTTATTGTAAATGATGTTTTTGCTTGATGAAAAGTGGTTAGTTGTATTCCTTGTCAAAATACCTTTCCAACAATATAAGATACTTGTTTTGGATGTTTACGTTTTAGGATTTATGGGTATTTGAAGTTGGATTCGTGCTTGAGTGTGAAAACTGCCAGAATTTCTTTGCACAGGTAATGGCGCGGCGCGCCATACACCCGCGCGGCGCGCCAAAGTGGGCTGTCCAATTTTGTCAATTTTCGAATAATGTTTGCTATGCTACGCACCCCCGATTCACATGAGACTTGTTCTAACATGCTTATACATGAATAAAAACCTCAGAAAAATAGTCCGGGACCCGACCCGAACGTGTTGACTTTTTTGTTGACTTTGACCAAGTTTGACTTTTAGTCAAACTTAACCAAACTTTTATGCAATCGTTCTAACATGCTTTTATACGTGATTCTTGTATGAAACTTGACAAATTGATTCACATGCTATATTTAATCGAGTCGTAACGAGCCATAGGACTAATTGAACACATTTCACCCGACCTTGTATCGTAACCGGTTAATTGACACAACTTACTTGTTTAGGTCAAGGCTAAGCAACTTTCATGCATACGTTACTTTGTGAAGTACTTTTATACTCGTGCACTCGAGGTGAGATCATAGTCCCACCTTTGCAAATACTTTTATACTTTTAAATCGTGGGCTGAGAAACATATACTTTATATACATTTATACGGTTTATACTTTCATACTTTGAATACAAATGCGAATACAAGAGCAAAGATACATACGAGTTAGAACGAAAATCCTCAAGTTCAATTACCATTAGTTACACTTGTAGGGTGTGAGCGAGAAATTATGTTGTGTGGCCATGCGGGTTTGATGAACCCTCATCTGACGGATGAAACGTATTTTCGGTATATAGTGTAGGTTCTAACACTATTATGCAGAGGTAAGATTCAGTTAAGTTTTGGTAATTGGGTGCTCGTGATACAGACAACATCTTTTGGGATGTATACGCTTGATATTCACTTTATACTAAATCTTATGGTTTACAAACACATCTTTAGAGATGTATACGCCTGGATACTAAACCTTGTGATTCAAAAACATACTTTTACAAATACATTTATGATCTCACCAACGTTTTTCGTTGACAGTTTTCTACATGTTTTCTCAGGTTCATACTTGGCTACTTGATACATGCTTCCGCACTCTTTGATTACTTGATTGGAGTCAACCATGCATGCATACGCTAGGGATAGCACTTTTGGATTCAAACTTTTGTTTACATACTTACGCTATTTATAGCAACTGTGTTTTTAAACTAATTATGTCGCAAGTTATTTCATTTATACCTTATGACTTTTGTAAACTTAGACTTGTTGTCGAACGGTTTTGTAAACTAAACTTGCAAGTCTTGTACCTTTCAAATGAATGCGACATAATTTTGGTCAAACGAGTCTCATATAGGGACTACGACCACGCAACGGGACCTAAGTTAATGGCGCCGTCAATAACGGTTTTGGTCGGGTCGTTACAAGTGGTATCAGAGCGTTGGTTGTAGGGAACTAGGACGTGCATTAGTGTGTCTAACAGAGTCGTTAGGACGCATTAGTGAGTCTAGACTACAACCGGATAGTTAGCATTTGCATTCTGACATACATTTGCTATAGGTAGCACTTACTTGACTACTTGTGCATTATACTTGAATCATTCTTAGGCAAACTTTTTAATGGTACCCAACCTTCATCATACGAACTCGTATTCCGCCACTTTTTGGTAACACACGTAAATTCATGATTCATACATGTATGGATGACGACGACTTCATTAGTCACACTTGTTCGGGAACTCTGTCTCCCGGATTGTTATTTGCCACCGTTTCAACTTACTATCGGTTTCCCACTGGTGTTTCTTACTATCTACTTTTTGGTGTTACTACCATCACTACTCTAGGTGAGTATCGTCATCAACATTTATCACTACGGTTGCGTGCTACTCATTATCATGACTCGTTACTCTTTTCATACCTGAATACCTTATTGTCTGACTCGAACCACATTGACGTGAACAATCATTTATACACTTCCCTCGGGGAACGCTTCTTTATAGTTGCACTAATTCTTTCGATTCAATACGAGTCACGTTAGAGACGTCGTTACACTTTGTTTATTTTAAACTTCACGATTACACGAACTTGAATCTATAGAGTGATGTGGGAATGGAGGTATGAGTTAGCGTAATATAACGACACTCGATCAACGTGGTTATATTACGGTAAGACATACCAAAGTTCTAGTGACACGTGATGGTGGTTAGACTCGATCAACCTAAACACCACCATGAGCCATGTACATGACTTCATCTATTCATGTTGGACATCTGAAAACTCCGAGAATATTGATAACAACCATACCGGGGACACACCTTCGATTTTTGTCGAACTATACTTATGCTTCCGAATGAATTACCGATTCCTTTCGACTTCAACCGTATGTTACATGTGTATACTATCTCGTCCTCGCACAGTCTTATTGACTAACTACAATTTACTCGTTATGCTCGCATCGAGGCGAAAACTTCTCTCGCCTTACACTCGTAATTCTGGTTCAGGAAATCTTTTATTTTAAATTCTCAATGGAGAGAGACTCTTCACGTTATACTAGTATTCGCCTCGAGGGTGAATAGTCTCGACGAACGTATTTGGAAACCGATAAATCTTCCGCGACGCTAATTTTTCTTGAGAAACTTGTCCTAACAAATTTGTTCAAATATACCTTACAGAATGTACTTTGTTTCGGATCGAGATCCTCGTTTCACTTCTAGATTTCGGAGTGCCTTACAAAAAGCCTCGGGACCACGTTTAGACATGAGTACCGCGTACCATCCAAAACCCGACGGACCGAACAAACATACGATTCAAACCTTGGAAACCGTAATACGAATTTGTGTTACCAACTTCAAACCACTTGAGAAAAGTCTTGCCTTTAACCAGAATCTCTTACCACGATAGTTATCATTCGATTCTTAACGTCACACCTTTTGAAACCACATGTGACCGGAAACGTCATTCTCTTTTGTCGAACAAAGTAAACGATGATCAATTCACCGGGGCCGAGCTTATTCATGAGCAATCGAGAGGATTTATTCATATTCAAGCAAGACCCAACGCGACTCGTAATCACAAGGAGCTATGCCACTGTTAGACGTAAACTTTTCAAATTCCATGTGGGAAACCGCGTAACGTAAAAAGTCGCACCTTGAGGAGGTGTAATTCATTTCGGGAAACGTAGAAAGCTAAATCCGCGATATTTTGATCCTTCTAAAAATCTTGGGGCGTTTTGGACCCGTTGCTAGCCATTTAGATTTTCCGACTCGTTTGAGTCTCCATTCATCCTACATTCCATGCGCTAAACTTAAAGACGTGTCTCGCGAAACAAAAACTTATTATTCCTATTGATGAAACTATGAATCGTGAAACCAAACTTCAATCCAACGTAAAAATCCCGACCGTCGAAGTTCGTTGAAATACCCTAGAACGTACTCCTCCCTCACTCGTAGAATTGGCAACACAAGATCTCGAGGAAGATTCAACAACTACTACTTCCAACTAAATTTCGGGACGAAATTTCTTTTGAGGTGTGGATAATGTAACATCCCGCGTTTTTCCGTTAAATTTATTTAAATACCGTCTTTTTTTTTTTATAACATCTTTCGTCACCTATATTCGTACACTTCGTTAACTAATGTTCTTGATAATCCCGTTACTCGATTACAACATCTCTCGTTAACTTGCGTTTTAAAAATATTCGATCGGTTAATTCCTGCACCCGACTACAAACTTGAGGGACTAAACTCGCCAAAGAGCCAAACTAGTTGACTAGGTCAACTAGTCAACTCCATCCTCCTCCATTCATTTTCATCTCCACCATCTTCATTACTTCCATCTTTTCTCTCAACCTTTAAACAAAAGATTCATCATCTAATTCCGATTTAGCAAGCAAACATCAAAACAAATTACATTTTCGTGATCCTCTCTTCATCCTCTACATTTTGATACAAATTTCATCAAGTTTGGGTAACTTTCTAAAAACTCTAGATTTCTATAAATTCGTGTTTTTGACTTGAAATTGTGTTAGTTAGTGTCTATGGCTCGTGTCTAGCATGAATATATGTTTTGTTTGCTCGATTTGTTGATTTGAGTAACTAGTTTGAACTTTTGAAGTGGGTTAGCTTAATCTTTGATTTTGGATGATTAAAAGTTGTTTAATTGTTAAAGTTCATATTTTAATTGTGTTACTAGTATCATTAGCTACATTTTGATGTGTAGGTTGATTAAGAAAACTTCAAAAACCCGATTAAGGATTTTGTGATGTTTGACTAGGGTTTGATAGACTTTGAAATGAACTTTTGATGCGTTGAATGCTTGTTAATGTTGTTAGTAAGTGTTTAGATGCAATGTATGCTTAATTACCTTCGAAATGGCATATCGTATGTGTAAATTGGATTCCCGAATCATAAAATACGTTTTACGAACTTGAAACTTTGAAAATAAACCTTTCTTGATCAATTGACGAGTTTTCGGTTATTGTAAATGATGTTTTTGCTTGATGAAAAGTGGTTAGTTGTATTCCTTGTCAAAATACCTTTCCAACGATATAAGATACTTGTTTCGGATGTTTACGGTTTAGGATTTATGGGTATTTGAAGTTGGATTCGTGCTTGAGTGTGAAAACTGCCAGAATTTCTCTGCACAGGTAATGGCGCGGCGCGCCATACACCCGCGCGGTGCGCCAAAGTGGGCTGTCCAATTTTGTCAATTTTCGAATAATGTTTGCTATGCTACGCACCCCCGATTCACATGAGACTTGTTCTAACATGCTTATACATGAATAAAAACCTCAGAAAAATAGTCCGGGACCCGACCCGAACGTGTTGACTTTTTCGTTGACTTTGACCAAGTTTGACTTTTAGTCAAACTTAACCAAACTTTTATGCAATCGTTCTAACATGCTTTTATACGTGATTCTTGTATGAAACTTGACAAATTGATTCACATGCTATATTTAATTGAGTCGTAACGAGCCATAGGACTAATTGAACACATTTCACCCGACCTTGTATCGTAACCGGTTAATTGACACAACTTACTTGTTTAGGTCAAGGCTAAGCAACTTTCATGCATACGTTACTTTGTGAAGTACTTTTATACTCGTGCACTCGAGGTGAGATCATAGTCCCACCTTTGCAAATACTTTTATACTTTTAAATCGTGGGCTGAGAAACATATACTTTATATACATTTATACGGTTTATACTTTCATACTTTGAATACAAATGCGAATACAAGAGCAAAGATACATACGAGTTAGAACGAAAATCCTCAAGTTCAATTACCATTAGTTACACTTGTAGGGTGTGAGCGAGAAATTATGTTGTGTGGCCATGCGGGTTTGACGAACCCTCATCTGACGGATGAAACGTATTTTCGGTATATAGTGTAGGTTCTAACACTATTATGCAGAGGTAAGATTCAGTTAAGTTTTGGTAATTGGGTGCTCGTGATACAGACAACATCTTTTGGGATGTATACGCTTGATATTCACTTTATACTAAATCTTATGGTTTACAAACACATCTTTAGAGATGTATACGTCTTGATACTAAACCTTGTGATTCAAAAACATACTTTTACAAATACATTTATGATCTCACCAACGTTTTTCGTTGACAGTTTTCTACATGTTTTCTCAGGTTCATACTTGGCTACTTGATACATGCTTCCGCACTCTTTGATTACTTGATTGGAGTCAACCATGCATGCATACGCTAGGGATAGCACTTTTGGATTCAAACTTTTGTTTACATACTTACGCTATTTATAGCAACTGTGTTTTTAAACTAATTATGTCGCAAGTTATTTCATTTATACCTTATGACTTTTGTAAACTTAGACTTGTTGTCGAACGGTTTTGTAAACTAAACTTGCAAGTCTTGTACCTTTCAAATGATTGCGACATAATTTTGGTCAAACGAGTCTCATATAGGGACTACGACCACGCAACGGGACCTAAGTTAACGGCGCCGTCAATAACGGTTTTGGTCGGGTCGTTACATATATCTACCGATATACGAATCCGTTCACCACAGAATAACCATTTTCATTCAATTTCATATTTGGATTTTGATTTATCAGAATCCAACAAGTGGCATAATGAAGAAAACATTAGACAATAATAAAACTTGTTAGAAACAAACAAATTAACTATGAGAAAATTTTGTTAAGAATCCACGCTAACTGTTCCTAGCTAACTGATCCCAGCTAACTGATTACATTTTATTTATCGTAATTTAATTATCGCAATTTTATTTATCATCATTTAATTTCTGTTATTTACTTTACGCATTTTATTTATTGTCATTTAATTTCTGTTATTTATTTTTACGCACTTTAAATATCGGGACACGTATACAAGGTTTTGACATATCATATCGACACATCTATATATATTATTTGGAATCACCATAGACACTCTATATGCAGTAATGATCGAGTTCTCTATACAGGGTTGAGGTTGATTCTATAATAATATATATACTTTGAGTTGTGATCGAGTCTGAGACATGTACACGGGTCACGATACGTATTAATTAATTCGAATATTATATATTAAATTATATATGAATATGAATTATTGGACTGTCAACTGTGGACTATCGACTGTGGACTAATAACATTGGACAATTAAAATGAATTAAAATATTGATTATAACATATGAAACTAAATATTTCTTCAAGGTTGCCACTTGATTTCATCTTAAACCTCGTTTGTATCTTGACGATTACAATCTGCATTCAAACCTTTCATGATTCTTGAAAACACCTCAATCGATAGGATGAACCAACCGCACTTCATCTACGGAAGAAAAGATTGATGCATATAGTTATGCACCTAAGAAACTCTTGGCAACTGAGTAAAAGTTTAACACATAGCCGCATCAGATCCTTTGGCATTTATTAGCAAAAATAACTTTGCGATCCCTTTTCAAGGTAGCAAATTTTGTCACAGCTTCAGCAAATCAACTTCGACTTTTCGTTCAAAACAACCTTATTATCGTCTTGACTTATATGTATGTTCTTTTATTGTTACCGGGGAACCTTTTATATTCCACCATATTACCGTCAGCGTTTAATCATCTAAAAACACATTTCTCTTGAAATCACCTCGGATCGATAACTAATGATTCAGATATGGTAGCAGTAAATGTAGAGGAATCGGCAATTAGTACTTTGAAAACTCACAACATATCTACATCAACAGTTATATGTATAACATTTATCTTTTAGAATAATGATCTTCCATTCTGAAATTTTGAAAAGCACCCAGCCTACGAATTAATACTTTGAACTTTGAAAAAGCTGAATGAAACAGCAAAAACTGTAGATAACCATAAACGACCTTAATCGTCAAAAGTTTGATGATAGAGAATAATATGTTGGCAAAGCTCAGATTGGAACTGGAAAACGGATAGAGTTAACCATGAAGGAGACCAAGGACAAATACAAGGACCATACCCTATATTCAAAGAATCCAGATAATTCTGGCTCCGTTGAAATCTTTAGAGAATATCTTGCCCCGAAGTCATGTTAAAATCTTGCGGTAAATCTTTCTCCATCAACCATCGAACTTAGAAATTCCAAAATATCATCATCAATATCTTCGATATTTCTGAGGATATTTTCATAAATATTCTCGTCCAAAATTATATACCTCTTCGTGCTTCCTGTGTATCATTATATTGGAAACATTCAAGAGAAAATTTAGCACCGAAAAGCAGATTATGCAAAACTATGAAGAAAGCCGTGGACAAATCACAAAGAATAAGTTTGACTTCAAAGAATCCAAATGATTCAATATCTGCTAAAGTCTTTAGTGAATATCTTACTCCTTACTCTAAACCCTTGCAGACAATAGTTTCTATCATCCGCTGATTTTAGATATTTCGAGATATTATCGTATCTTTTATTATAAATATCCTCCATATTTCTGGAGATATTTTTATAACTATTCTTATCTAAAATCATTAATCTCTTCTTGCTATCGGTATTACATCATAAAGAAACTATTAGTTTCTATATTTTGTAAACTTTCGAGCTTAAAATATGAATATTATTGAAGTAATGTTGGGAACTGATGCATGAGTTAGTATAATATAATGACACTTGATCAACGTAATTATATTACAGTAAGTCATGCTGAGTTTCTGAATGGAACATGATGATTCACAGATTATAACGCCATCATGTGTCATGTTACATAACTTTTTCATTCTGATTAACTTCTGAACATATCAAGAAAATATATTCTTGATAGTTCTATTCTCAGTGATTCTGGTAACTTGACAAATCAAATCGTGCTAATACATTCTTTCTTATATAGAACATGATGTTTATCTGAAATTCCATACTTACGAATTCTGGACCGTTACTCACTTTACTAGAGGTCGGGAGGATAATAAAAAGGCAAAGAGCTCTAAAATATAAGAGAAAATATTAAGCCCAATAACAACACGGAGGTTACAAACCGTGGTCATTAATAAGAATAGCAACATAAAGATACGGTAGAATTAAGAATAGTATCATCCCAAGGTAATAGTAGAAGTAACCAAATCTTTCTGGAAGAAAATTGAAAAGAAGGATGACAGAAATGATAAATAGGAAAATATCAAGGATTAGAATAGGATGAAGCATTTTTACGATCTTTTGGATGTATGAACTAAGAAAGAAAGTATAGGAATGATGGGAATAATGAAACGGAAGAGCTTGATTTATAGTGGAAATATCAGACAGAGTAATCAATGCAGATCACCCTATTTAATTATAGAGATCTTAATTTCCTTACTCGCCGAAGAATCAAATCTTTTAGATTTCGAAGATTTTCTTTAAACCCCTTGAATTCCGGAATTCAACCAAGACAACCACAAAAGCTAAGACACATTTTTTTCTTCTAAATTCAACCATGACTAGTTAAAAGTTATGATGAAACATGTCTTTCTCATTTCACTCTTTTATGATAGTTTCATTCGTGCTCTTCGAATAATCGAATTGTTTTATCCATATTACTCAATAATGATAAAACTCTATTTATCAACTCATATGCGTCATGAAAACATTTTTTATTGTTAGCCATGATCACCTCACTCAAATTTCGGGAGGAAATTTCTTTAACGGGTTGGTACTGTGATGACCCGGAAATTTCCGACCAAATTTAAACTTAATCTTTATATAGTTTTGACACGATAAGCAAAGTGTGTAATGTTAATGTTTTCAAAAACTTTGAATTGTGTTCATGTAATCAATTACCCTTCGACTATTCCCGACGATTCACGAATAACTATATGAATAGATGCATATAGATATTATTGAAATAATATATGATTAAACTGTTAGAATTAAATATGTAAAATAACATGCGATGTAATGGAAACAATATTTATAAATATATATATATTAAATCTAATTGTTTAAAAATATATAATATATTTGTTTTAGTAATTAAACTTACTATTTTTAAAACTGTTTTAATATAGAATGTGAATATATTAAAAATAAATGATTTCGAGCTTAATTAGTAAACGTTAGTAACACTCAGTTGACGTTTTGTTAATTTTAATATAGATATAGTACTTGTTCATGACGGATTGAAATAAAAGTTGAACTGTAAATTGATTTCGAAGATCTTAGATTTGTTAAATATATTTTTACCCTTTTAAGTTTGAATATTAGTACTCCGTACATATAAATTGGAATAGAAATTAAATATTTTTAGAACCTTTTTGATCAGGTTTCAATCAGGTAATGAGTGAAATAATTAATTACATTTAATCTAAAAATTTGAGATTTTTAGGAACACTTTATTGCGTTAACTGTTTAGCATTGAACACGATATACCCATCCTCTATCAACTGTCGGCAGAGAATAAGTCTTATGGATACTGTATACTACTCTAATCATTCCACTTGTTTAGGTTTTATTTTTTTATTATTATTATTATTTATATTAAATATTATATATAATACATTATATATATATATATATATATATATATATATATATATATATATATATATATATATATATATGTAATATATGTATATGTATAACGAAAGAGATGGAGGAGAGACCCGTCACCACCATACTCACCGCCACCAGACTCGCTGCTACCACCACCACCATACCGTCACCCTCACCTCCGTGACCGCCATCACTCGCCGGAAAACCCAAAATCATTGAAACCGTGTTATTTTTTTTTTTTGGTTGGTTATGTTTTTGGTTCACCTCAATCCACCCTCATCATAGTTCCAATTCTGCTCCTTATTAGAGACCATAACCGCTGCTGTTAGTGCTTTCTTCCTTTTCTTCTTCTTTATTTTTTTTTCGTTCCTTGATCTTGAAGAAGATGAATAGTGATTATGGTAAAGATAGAGTTCGCGATGAAGATGAGTAATATAGGATGATGATGATGGCGAGTAGGGTTATTCCGATGATGAATGATAATAACAGTATAAGATGATGATCGTGAATGATGTATTAAGATGATGATAGCGATGATGACGATATAGATGATGTGTTACTGATGATGTTATTGTAGGGATGTTACGAGGAAGGTGATGATGTCTGTGATATTAATATATATGAGGATGACGATTACTGGAGAACCAAGATGATGAAACGAAAACATCGACGATGGATGACAAGAATATTTTTGATTATGATTCATGTAGTATAAAGATGATGATGATACCGAGATAGGATGATGATGATTATGCCGAGAGATGATGATGATGATGCCGAGAGATGATGATGATTATACGAGATATGATGATGATGATGATGATGCCGAGAGATGATGATGATGATGATGCAGAGAGATGATGATGATTATACGAGATATGATGATGATGATATGATGATGATGATGATGATGCCGAGAGATGATGATGATGATGATGATGATGATGATGCCGTGGTGTTTGTGTTAATAATGATAATAAAACATGGAAATGATAATGATAATGGTATATTTTTTTATCATTATTATTATTATCATTATTATTATTATTATTATTTTATCATAACTATTATTAATATATATATATATTTTTTTTATGATTATGAATTGAGTATGATGATGACGATAATGAAGATCATGATGATCATGGACGATGGTAGTGATGAATGACGATTATGATCGATGACGTTTAGGAGGGTATAACTCTCATTATTATTATTTTTTATTGTTTATTATTATTATTATTATTCCTATTAATTTTATTATTGTTATTATTAAGATTATTATTAATTGTGTTATTATTGGTGTTATAAGTATTATTGTTATTATCAGTATTATGATAAGAATTATTGTAAGGATTATAATTATATATACATATAAATTATGAATATAAATATGAAAATGAGTAAAACTATAATTAAGGCATGATCTAAATAAGATATTATCACTAATATTATTATTAGAAGTATTATTATTAGTAAAATCATTATTAACATCATTATTAGTAAGAGTATTGTTATTATAGACATTATAGTTTTATTATTACTAATATTGTTAGTTATTATTATCTTTATTACTAAATATATTAAAAATTATCATCTCAGTAAAGTTATCATTATTATATTTATTATTAACAAAGGTATTATTTAAATTATTAATTTTCTATTATTATTATTATTAAAAGTATCATTTTTATCATTATTATTATTATTATTATTATTATTATTATTATTATTATTATTATTATTATTATTATTATTATTATTATTATTATTATTATTATTATTATTATTATTATTATTATTATTATTATTATAGAATGAAACACCTTTTATCTACTATTATCAATATTATTTTATCGAATAACTATTAGTTATATAAAATCATATTTACTACACATAATGTAACTATATTAATACTTTTTACAGTAAATATTAATAAATGTAACTAATTAGGTTATTAATGAAAAACATAACTAAAGTAACAATTTGTACACTTATAATACATAAATTGTTCGATTATCATTATATGTGTTAATATATATATAAATAATATAGGTTCGTGAATCCGAGGCCAACCCTGCATTATTCAATATAGTCATATGTATTTTTACTACAAAATACATTAGGTGAGTTTCATTAATCCCTTTTTAAATGCTTTTGCAATATATATTTTTGGGACTGAGATTACATGCACTGTTTTTATAACTGTTTTACGAAATAGACACAAGTAATTGAAACTACATTCTATGGTTGAATTATCGAAATCGAATATGCCCCTTTTTATTAAGTCTGGTAATCTAAGAATTAGGGAACAGACACCCTAATTGACGCGAACTCTAAAGATAGATCTATCGGGCCCAACAAGCCCCATCCAAAGTACCGGATGCTTTAGTACTTCGAAATTTATATCATGTCCGAAGGAGGATCCCGGAATGATGGGGATATTCTTATATACATATTGTGAATGTCGGTTACCAGGTGTTCAATCCATATGAATGATATTTTTGTCTCTATGCATGGGACGTATGTTTATGAGAAATGGAAATATGAAATCTTGTGGTCTATTAAAATTATGGAATGATTATTTATGTTAAACTAATGAACTCACAAACCTTTTAGTTGACACTTTAAAGCATGTTTATTCTCGGGTACGAAAGAAATCTTCCGCTGTGTATTTGCTCATTTTATAGATATTACTTGGAGTCATTCATGGCATATTTCAAAAGATGTTGCATTCGAGTCGTCGAGTTCATCAAGATTATTATCAAGTCAATTATAGTTGGATATATTATGAAATGGTATGCAAGCCTGTCAACTTTCGATGTAATGAAAGTTCGTCTTTTCAAAAACGAATGCAATGTTTGTAAAATGTATCATATAGAGGTCAAGTACCTCGCGATGTAATCAACTGTTGTGAATCGTTTATAATCGATATGGACTTCGTCCGGATGGATTAGGACGGGTCCTTTCAGTTGGTATCAGAGCAGAGGTCTTAGCGAACCAGGTCTGCATTATTGTGTCTAACTGATAAGTCGTTAGGAGGCATTAGTGAGTCTGGACTTCGACCGTGTCTGCATGTTAAAAGTTTTGCTTATCATTTCTAGTCGGAAATCATCTGCTTATCATCCTTAGGAAATTACCTGCTTATCATTCTTAGTCTAGACACATCTTACTGCAATGATTGCATGAATAGTGTATAGACAAAATTCGTATCTTATCGTATCTGCTAATCCATATCTTAGCGTATCTGTTACTGTAACTTTGCCTGACATATTCCGTAGATTCTTCCGAACTTATGGGATTTTAGTATTATATATGCATATGTAAATTATGTATTGCAGGGTACTAATCTACATCCTATAATCTATTTCTTATCGAAAATCCTTCATCTGCTCGTACGAGATGAATCCCTCAACCAGTTCGAGTCCCTCAGATTCCGATAGCTATTCCAACATGGATGTTCACCTATGCTCTGGAAGCAGCGTCAATAGAATGAATAAACCAATCAGCCATCCCCAATTCATCTGATGGGTTCGTAGTCGACTTAATCAATGGAGATGCGAAGAAGGAAATCCCTTCCACCAACCGAATTCACCTCTTGGCGAAGAACCTGAAGCACTTACCTGCGAACCAGTTCGAAACACCATCTTCACTTTCATTTCCAGAGTAGCTCGACACGATTATATTCTAACCACAATTCTAAACCTTATTCATTCGCTCGTTCCAACCGACAATCATCCCGGAATAATAGAAGAAGTCAACAAACTTCGCGCTCGGAAAATAAATTTGGAGAATATGGTGCAAAATGTACCAGCTTCAGCAACATCACTGGCACCAACAATACCATCAGTAACAGCACCAGTACCATCAACAATCTATGCCTCAACATCTCATTCTGTACCTCGAGTATAATCATCGTTCTACGTATCGTTCTACATCGATTATCTTCGTTCTTCATGACGATTAAGTAATCTCTAAATGTTTTAGAGATTATGTATTCTAGTTCTAACGGTAAACCAAATAGTTTAATATCATATTAACTCAATGAATCCATGATTATATCTGAAGGAAATATATATGTATATATGTTTTCATAAAGATTGGAATTAAAAATTCTTTCGTACAAAGTGATAATAAGAATAAGAAGTTAAATGTGTCCGCGTTGTAAAGAGACGGCGGCACAGAGATAGCCTGACTCGGTCTCGATGTAGCGACGACGCCACACACATGGGGGCCTGACTTGGATGGCGGCACACACATAGGGGTCGGACTCGATCTCTGGAAAAAAAAATAATCCGCTCGACAAAAAAGAAAAAGTGTACGATCATGGCTATGATTGCTCAATGATCGGATGGATAATATATAAAAATTAAATTATAATCAACCACTTTAAATTAAATATTAACTCCTTCAAGAAGAAAATAATATTTCAATCATGATGGATTTATCGACGAAGAAGGACAAAAACAAACAATTAAATCCTGAAAGCACAAAACCTTTAAATAAGGACGTGTGTGATTTTTTGTTAATAACCTATACCGTAGAATTGTGATATATTGTTTTAGTATAGGTGATGGTCGGCTAGAAAATATACGGAGTATTAATTTTGTAGTAAACAAAGAGAGTAGCACTGGGGAAAATAGATAGAAAGAACAAGAAACGGAAGAAAAAAGATTGCAAGAAGAAGGGGTACGATTTGTGGATTAATTTCATTAATATTTATAATACATTACATGAGTTGAACAGAAAGATAAATTACATAAATATGGAAACTATATCTATATAATATTTACTCCTAACTTGCTCTCTAAGTATAACTTGTTCTCCAAGTATACATACTTTTAACTTGGTCCCTAAATAATACGTTTATACCTCCAATACCGAGTTTTTGAGGGAAAAAAATTGTTACACATTGTAGCAGCTGGCAAAGAGGCATTGTGTAAAAATAAATCGTTAATAATATCTGTGAACACCTGCATTGTGTAAACCCCTATGTGATGCATTGTCCATGTCCAAGAATCTGTAGGGTTGTTGCTAAAGTGAAGGTATTTAAATAGTTCTGGAGCTGTCTCAGTTCATCCTTCATTCTACTTGTAGCATCTCTAATCCATTCCCCATTTGTAGTCCATGTTGACCCATCTTTTATAACTCGATCTGCAATAAGCGCATTTTGATTTGCTTCTAACCTATAAAGACTACCAAATATTTCTCACAAACACACATTACTGAGGCAACTTTTGTAAGAGAGCTAGACATAAGCTATCTGATAACTGGTACATATCCGTGTGTGATGGGGTATGAGTTTAGAACTCATTTAAGCGTGAATGAGCAGCTCATTACACACTTTTCCGCAAAATTAACCAAATACATCCCGTACCTAACTCTTCCCCATTTCCTAACCCTAGATCTTGAATCTCGTATTTGGGCACTTGTTTGTGTTAGAGATCTGTTGCTTGTGGTTTCAAAGAGTCAAACAAGGTACACAAGGTACAGATTGTCCAATTTTGTGTTTTAAATCTGTGTAAGAATGGGATTTTTGGTTAAGTTTTGTAAAAAGTGAGTGTTGTGTCAAATATTCCAAATATGATGTTGTTTGAGTGTGAAACTTGTGGGTTTAAGTCCCAAATATTTTGTATACAAGTTGTGTTCGGTTTTGAGGTCAAAAACATGTCCTAGAACTAGATTTGGTGATTTTGGCTCGAAACCCGTGGTTAAACTGTTGTTGCTTTTGATGAACTGCATCCGTACGAATGTAGCTTGCAACCGTACGGATGGTACCGCACCCATGGTTAAAATGACCAGCTATACACAACCGAGGACTATAACTGATGTAATGCAGGGAAAATAAAAGGACTGGGAATGTAATTTACTATAAATGTGTCTATCGTAATTCTGTTTTTTTTTTTTTTACATCGATTGGGATCACCCGAGGGGGACTAAACCACCCGTTACGATCATCTCCCGTTTAGACTATGTCGATGCAACGATAATAACCCCGCCCCCATCGCTGCCCGGGAGGAAACCTAGAAACCGATCCAAGGGCACGGCTAAGTAAAACCCCCATGCCTTTTACCCCCCAAACGATATGGGAAATGTGTTATGGGTGGATACTTCATGGCAGGAATGAAATTGTGCTTTTAATATGTAGCCAACGGGAGTCGAACTCCTGACCTCCCTTAAAGGAGGCAGGCCAACGGGTGTTTTTAATACTGTTACGCTTGAGTTTTTGAGGATGTACACAATCGGTCTTGGACAAAAGTGAGATAGTGAATATAGGTGTCATATCTACAAATTTATATGAGAGAAAATTTTAGTATTAGTTATACACTTGTTAACAAAAATTTTAGTATTAGTTATACACTTGTTAACAATTTCTATTTCTGTTTCCATGACACGTCCGTCAAATTAAAATCTTACATACTCCATATTTAATTATGGGAGATGATTCTCACACACCCTTTTTTAATAGGAGGTGATACTAACACACCACTTTTTGATTCATCTACACCTAGTTTACTATCATACCTTTAATTATACTTAGAATAATATTATAAGTTCAACTCCCTAGATTTATTTAGGGGTAAAACTGTAAATTTTTAAAACAAAAGTGTAAATGGATCAAAAATGGTGTGTGAGGATCACCTCCCTTTTTTTATTCATACACACTTTTATATTATAAACTCACAATTATACTACTAGAAGTTGAACATAAATTATTATTTTAAATATAAGTAAAGGTATAATTGTAAATTAAGTATGCATGAATAAAAAATGATGCTTGCCTTGTATATGGACCAAAGCCATACAAAATTCCTTTCAGCTGAAATGTGTTTACGTCACACACCTATCAAAGCAGGCATTTATTAGAATCAGCACAAGAAGTTGAAAACAAGCTCCTTTTTTTTTTTTTTTTTTTTTGGCGAAAAGAGAATTATATTAAATAAACTTCATCAGAACAATGAAGATGATAAAAATTACAATGCGAGAGGCTTTTGAGCCTAAAAGAATTGACAGAAATTGAAAGAAAACATATACGTAGTAACAAACTAATTAAACTCCTAAATTGGAAAGGCTAAAACCAACCATGTGTGGGATTAAGAGCCCACTCTGAAACTAGGCCCGCTAGATAGCTGACCGAAACTCTCAAAAAAAAAAAAAAACGAAAAACAAAAAAAAAAAAAAAAAAAAAAAAAAAAAAAGTCCACTTGAAAGCCTACATGAGACAAAAAAGCTCCATATTAGAAGCCCAACAAACTGGGCACAGAAGCCCAAGTAACAACAGAAGTAAGAACGAAGCGGCATTGAAATTGACGAGAGTTCATCCTAAATTGAAAAGACTAAACGTAATAAAATCTTGAGAGAAATTGGGAACAATAATCGAAGGATCGAATTGGAGCCTGACAAAGGCGAGGCAAGTGAAATCAATTTGATTAAAAGCTGAGAATTAGGCCGAATTGAAATGAAAAAACAGAGAAAAGTGGTATGGAACGAATCAGACACTCGTGAAAAGCTGCTCGAAATCTCAAAGTAGTCACGGAATTGATTAACTTCATCGAAAGCCAAGCTATTCAGAAGAAAATTGAAAATCTTTAATTCTTCTATGAACAAAATTACATTGATCCTAATTGAATGAGCTTGGAAAAGATACATGTTGAGACGAATCATGTACAACCTAGTGATTGATTCGCAGTTGTAACAAAGTAATCTCCACGAACAGGTGTTTCAACAACCCAACTTTTGTTTTTAACAATTGTTTTCTTCAAACCGACACCCGGATTAGAAGAATGAAGGTTCGATATGGCAACTAGCGATTGAGAAGCTAAGCGAAAGATTATTGTTTTGATATTTTGTTAGGCGTGCCTCGTTGTTTGGAAGGTTTAGAAGGCGTACTGTCAGGGGTCATGTTCTCCATAAAAACGCCAAATTTATACATCTCTTCTTTATACGATAGTTTTGTTGAACCAAACTGTTGGTTTCTGTTTAACCCGATATTGCAAGAAGATTGTCCAACAACATGGTTAATTTCGCTAGAGGTATCGAATATCCAACTTGACTTCTTGCTTTTGCCACTGTTTTTTGGAAGTGGTTGAAGAAAAACTTCTTTAGAACCTGACTGAAAGTTCCTGTTTTTAATTTCTTCACAAGATTTTCGGCAAGAGGAATTTAGGCATTGAACGTCTGTTGTAGGTTTGGGAACTTTAACATCTATGAGTTTGGAAGCGTAGGATCCAACATCTATGAGCCAAGCTCCTTTGATTGCTAGTTACTGGTTAGGTCAAATTTCCAGTTCACAGTAATTTTAACTTTATTCACTATAAACACACAAAAAAACAAACACAACAACAACAAAACCCAATACCACATAAGTGGTGTATTGGGGAGGTGAGATGTAGACAATCCTTCCCCTAACCGAGAATAAAGACAAGTCATTTCTCCACCCAGAGTGAAAAACACTCTCAAAAGTAGAGACAGTCATCTCTCTCTCTATTCGACGGATAAAGAGACACTCTCAAAAGTAGAGACACTCTCAAAAACAAAACAAAACAAAATAAAACAAAAATAACAATCCTAACCAAGTTTTGTGTACACGAAAGGATTGCACCATTCAACAAATCTTACACACATTTCTAGGCAGATTAAGCTATCAATGCATGTCAAAATCACCACAAAAAAAGTGACAACAGGCCGCATGATTTGAAAGACAAAAAACAAGAATCTTTAGTCTGCATCCATATTATCATGACACTCAACATTGTCCGCTGCTAGGTTTTAAAAAGAAAATAAAAACCAAGACAAAATAGACTAATGATATCTAAGTTTACATTGACATTATAAAAACGGTCATAAGTGTAACAACTTAGTGAGCAAGCAAATCAAATTCAAACGAGTTTTTATTTATTAGGTGGACATCATAACTTGATCAATCGCTTGAAGTGCTTGTTTTGAGAAATAACGGACATCAACATCTGGATCCTCTGACAGCTCAACCAGGCACGGCCTGATTGTTTTTTCCACCAACTGCATTATTTCACCAAATCCATGTAGACAGTTAATATAGATGACACAATTAAACCCAATAAAAAAAATAAGTAGTAGCTTACAGATTGCTCGGTTATAGGTATGAAAGATTGCAACACCTTTGCCACGTTAAACCTGATATTCGCCACTCTGCAAACACAACATAAAATATTTAAAAAAACATATTTATAATTTAATAATTAAAATTAAATAGGATCACCTGTCCTTGGCGAGAGTAACAACCACAGGAAGCAACTTAGAGCTAGTGATATCGGAGCCCATAACAGGGGCAAGTAGAGAAATTGCGCTAAGAATGGTCATACGGTACAAGTAATGTGGGTTGTTCACCATTTCCAACACCTGCCAACACACCAATACATAATAAGCCTGATGAATAAAATAATAAAATAAATAAATAAATAATTTAAAAACCAAAGAAAAGGAAACGGTGTGTACCTGCATAACAATGTGCTGCATAGCCCACTCTGGACCAAATTCCTCTGCAAGCCGCTTCAGATTATTAGCAGCAGCTTCTCTAATGGAGTAAACCTGTATATATTATACCAATTAATTAATTAATAAAGATATATACAACAACAACAATACCCAATCCCACCTATATGGGGTATGGGGTTAATAAAGATATATAAAGAAAAAAAAATTTAAATATACGCACATTTAAGAGATGAAGCACAAACCTTGTCTTGTAACCATTGCATGCAAAGGGCACCGAGCTTATCATCAAAAAACCCGACACCTAACTGACTAGCCAATAAAGGTATGTATTCGATTATAGCCAATCGAACCCTCCAATGCCTGTCTTCAGCTAGTTCCACAATTGCTGGTAGTAAAGATTGGGACAACAGATCGATTCCAATCACCTGCATTTACATACCAGCAATAAAATTAAATTTAAAAAAAAAAAAAACAATGCTAATAAATGATGACATAAACTGATTGCTAAATAAGCACTGTGACTGAAAATCATTTTACCTGATTCACTTGATCTAGCTTACTGATAATATTGAGGCGCACGTCTGGAAACTCGTCCTTTAGAAGTGACAGAAAAATAGGAAGAAGTTGTTCAATAGTTGCATCCTGCAATTTACAAGAAATTTGAATGAATCATATGATGATTAATTATAATAATTAAGATTTAGATTCAGATTATTACCTTCCCTAAAACAGGGGCCATGCCCATAATCACAGAGGCTAAAGCAGACCGAACATGCTGAGAAGAATCTGAGGACAATTCCTACATACCGTTGCAGTAACGGGTAAGATAACAAATATAAAACATATAATAATATTTTAATATTATATAAATGTTAATGTTAATTAATAAATAAATTAATAAAAAACCTTGACACATGGAAGAATATGCTGAATTGCAAGTTCGGGGCTAAGAATGCGGGAGAATTTGGTGACCTTGCCAGCAGCAGCAATACGAACTTCTGCTTCGTTATCTCGAAGCAGCCTCACATATGCAGGGACCAAATCCGTCCTACAACGAGCCAATTGATTAAAAAAACATATCAAAAATTAAAAAAAAAAAAAAAAAACTAGATGTATGAATGATCTTGTTCAAAAGACGGTTTAATGTAGGTAAAGTAAGATAATTAAGGAAAGAACATGAGATAAGAAGATGGAACATACTTTGTAGGTTCAGGGCCCACAGCTTCACATAGCTCATAAAGCTGATTAGCAACCATATAGCGAACACGCCATGACTTGTCCTAAATAAATGAACCCGTACAAATAGTAAGATAAGTGAATGTATAAATAAACATAATCGAAATAAAGTCAACAGAAGCAGCCAAAAGTCAACCTGGGAAAAATTGACAATGACGGGAAGAATATGCGCAACACAGTCTTGAGGTTCCAACAACTTTCCAAGAGCAGCACAACCCTCAACAGCAAGCAGACGAACAGAATCTTGATCTGTAAAAAGAAAAAAGTTACATATAAGATACACAAATCTTACTTAGGAGTAAATGTAATAGGACTGCAAACATATAAGATACAAAAAGAAATCAAAATACCATCTTGTGTAAGATCCTCAAATATTTGCATAATATCTGTCTTGAGGTGAGCCGGTTCAACAGTAGCAGCAAACTTCCCCAAATTTGTAGCTGCTGATCTCCTAACCATAGGCATATCATCTTGACATAACTGACTATATATAGACCTCAATTCAGCCTTTAAAATCTCTGATGCACTTGGATACGCAATGTGAAACAGTCCACACGCAGAAACTCGTGCAGTAAACCATTCACCTGCTGCCAACCTCTGCAACAACAAAAAAAAGAAGGTAATACAACAATAAGTATGTATCTACAGCTTCAAGAACAATAAAGTAACAAATAATTAGAAGGAAACAAACGAACCTTAACGAGTGGTATAAACCAGTCAACCAAATCGGCCTCTCTCATCTGTGATCCAATCCTGCATAAAGACTCAACAGCTTTATCTCTCACGCACGTTTCTTCAACACTGCAAAGAGTTTCCAATGGTGGTAACAGTACATGTGCATGTTCCAGTCCACCAACATAAGGAATAAACACACCCAGCTCTTCCGCCATTGCAAGAAGAACCTCGTCATCATCATCGTTATTTTCACTCAAGAACGGAATCAACTCCTTTCGTGTTCGCTCCTCTCCTAGAGCGCGAGCAATAGTAGACAGCTTCCTAATTGAATTCAACCGCAACTGAATGTCATCGTTTTTCAGTTCATCGATCAGTACTGCTATCGGATACAACGGCTCGTCAACCATCGACATAACTGACAGAGTTTTCAAACACTACTACTGCAATTTCAGCCACACAGGAAACTAAATTAGGGTTAGCATGACAACATAGTTATGAATTAAGCGAGTAAGGACACGGAATACGTATCAGCTTGCTTAATTGTAGTTAATTATGTAATTTAATGGATCCGAACGAATTAAAATCTCAGAGATCTAAAACGAACCGTAGAATCATAAATCGAGAAATTAACGAAAGAAATTAGGAAATTAAAGTAAATGAAAATGAAAATGAAAAGAAATTGATTGCAATTAGATAGAAATCTAAGTATATTTCATAATGTTTTGCATCGGAGCAATAGATCAAAATTAGTGGTGGAATATATATATATATATATATATATATATATATATATATAACCTACAGATACATGATAGGGAAGAATATAAGGATTATTAAGGGAGAAATAAAAATACAGATCGGAGTAAAAAGTAGATCTAACCGTCGGTAGTGAATGTGTTTTCCGGGTATGCAGATTTGGCTGATAACTGGAGATGAATTATTTGTTTGGGTCGCGTCTGATGGAATTTGCAAGGGAGAGAGTGAGTACCGGTACCAAGACAAAATGTAGATAAATGGAATTTTACATTACAACACCTGGAGTATTTTATTGTAGTTAACTAAATTTATTTTATTTATATTCTATTTTCTATATAAAAAAGTTAACGGCAACTTTTTAACTGTCGTTAATAACAACAACACAACATATCCCAATGTCACGTGGGTGAGATATGAGAAGGTGAAACGTAGAATTCTTCCTCTATCCTAGAATAGAGAGAAGTCATTTCGCCACTCCGAGTGAAACGTAGAAGTCATTTTAACTGTCGTTAACATATTGTATAATTCAATAATTATCACATTAAGTCAATATATAATCGCATGTACAACTTTTTAACTGTATGGTATTTTGGTTAACTGAGCATCAGAAATATAACGTCAGCTTTGTTGGCATTTTTGATGGAAACTGACGTCGACTAACCCGACATAAATTTTTGACACACATAAGCGTTAGTCGCTATATTGACTAAATGTTTTTGAGCTTGAGATTCCCATCTAACCAATCATTATTCAAGACAATTTTATATATATTATTTAATTTATTTTTATAACTCAGATTTTAAATCGTATTTTACTACATCACCTTCCAAATATTTGACACGAAATTTGACCTTTTGATTTAATTAAGTTCAAATACAATCACAGTCAATAACCTGTTTTTTCACCCAAAAAATCATTAACTTTTAACGTCATAGTAAGGATTAAAAATGAACTTATAAATTAGAATACCACCATATATACATAAATGAACAAGTTTTTACATATGTGTCATTCATACTACTTAAACCACCAATTTTATATTGTTATAAATTGTTTTATTTTAAAGAGAATACATGTAAACATCCCATATCTTTTCCATTATTTCATAATATTGTGTAGTAGTTGTAATAAACGCTTCTATATTGTGTAGTACACTATAAGTAAAACGGGCTTATATGACTAATTTTTATTTGGTTAAAAATGCGAAGGTCCTAAAAAGCTACTACGTACATATTAGGACCATTATTTCAGGGTCCTAACAGGGTCATGGAAAGGGTTCTTACAGACTACTATTTAGGACCTTTTAGTAATTGTGTCCTATACGTTGATTGACGGAATTTATTTAGGGTCCTAAAAGGTATAACTAATAGGACACTTTTTCAAAGGTCATATCATAACTTGTGACATTTTTAAAAAAGGTGTTATAATGGGATTAAATATGACCTTTATTAATGGTGTCATATATGTTGATTGACGGAATTTATTTAGGATCCTAAAATGTATAACTAATAGGACACTTTTTCAAATGTCCTATCATAACTTGTGACATTTTTAAAAAGGGTCATATAATGGGATTAAATAGGACATTTTATTAATGGTGTCCTATATGTTGATTGACGGAATTTATTTAGGGTCCTAAAAGGTATAACTAATAGGACACTTTTTAAAGGTCCTATCATAACTTGTGACCTTTTTAAAAAGAGTCCTATAATGGGATTAAATAAGACATTTTAGTAATGGTGTCATATATGTTGATTGACGAAATTTATTTAGGGTCTTAAAAGGTATAACTAATAGGACACTTTTTAAAAGTCCTATCATAGCTTGTGACCTTTTTAAAAAGGGTCATATAATGGGATTAAATAGGACCTTTTAGTAATGATGTCCTATATGTTGATTGACGGAATTTATTTAGGGTCCTAAAAGGTATAACTAATAGGACACTTTTTAAAGGTCCTATCATAACTTGTGACATTTTTAAAAAGGGTCCTATAATGGGATTAAATAGGACCTTTTAGTAATGGTGTCCTATATGTTGATTGACGGAATTTATTTAGGGTCCTAAAAGGTATAACTAACAGGACACTTTTTAAAAGTCCTATCATAACTTGTGACCTTTTTAAAAAAGGTCTTATAATGGGATTAAATAGGAACTTTTAGTAATGGTATCCTATATGTTGATTGACGGAATTTATTTAGGTTCCTAAAAGATATAAGTAATAGGACACGTTTTAAAAGTCCTATCATAACTTGTGATCTTTTTAAAAAGGGTCTTATAATGGGATTAAATATGGACCTTATAGTAATAGTGTCCTATATGTTGATTGACGTAAATTATTTAGGGTTCTAAAAGGTGTAACTAATAGGACACTTTTTAAAAGGTCCTATAATAACTTGTGACCTTTTTAAAAAGGGTCTACAATGGGATTAAATAGGACCTTTTAGTCCTATTAACTCCAACATCATGAACTAGTAATAAACAATCAAGTGTTTTATATAAAGTAAAACAATCAAAGTGGAGCAGGGACTCAAACCCACGACATCCCCTTTACATACCAATATGACAACCATTTGACCCATTGTGTTAACCTGAAAGGTTTTTCTCTCTTTTTTTTTTACATAAAACCGTTAAGGTATAACTAATAGGACACTTTTTTAAAGGTCCTACGATAGCTTGTGACCTTTTTTAAAAAGGGTCCTATAATGAGAAGATCCAACGACTTAATAGAACATTTTTGTAATCTCTAGTTCAAACAACCAAAAGCAAACAACATAAATTTGTTCAAAGTTAATATTACAAAGTAGTAACTAGTAATAGATTAATGGAACATGTTTGGTACCAATCAAAAACCATAACCAAAAGGACGATTACATTGTTTCAAGTTGCAAAGATGCACTAACAACTTACAAACATAACATGACATAAATTGTTTCAACCTGACAGAATTACTTAGTTTTCACCAGTCATAAATACAAAGATGCAATTAAAAACTAGCCAACCATAAATTGTTTCAAGCAGCCCAAACATAACAGTTTTATAAAACAAGTTTCTTTCATATCAAAGTTTAATTTAAGTGCTTCAATCTTGTAGCTGCTTGAGGAGTACCATCACTTTTATCACCATCTGAAACCGTATGCGGGTGATAATGCTAAAAACGAACATATATTTCACAGTATTATCCCTCAAGAAAGACAAGCTTTTAGTTGCAATTGTTCTATTTACAAGTGATATTCGTTTAAATAATAAAAGGTGAAGACAAAAGACAGATTCGACGATTTGAAGACGCAAACGACCAAAAAGCTAAAAAGTACAAAGTACAATCAAAGTGGTTCAAATTATTGATGAGAAACGTCTCAAAATTACAAGAGTACAAGACGCGAAACGCAAAGTACAAGATATTAAATTGTACGCAAGGACGTTCGAAAATCCAGAACCGGGACCAGAGTCAACTCTCAACGCTCGACGCAACGGACTAAAAATTACAAGTCAACTATGCACATGAATATAATATAATATATAATTAATTCTTAAAATTATATATATATTATATTATTTAATAAATCCGTCGGCAAATAAAAAATAAAAGATCCTGAGCTGTAAAAAGTGGCCATGCGATCGCATGGCCAGAAGGCCCAAGATCCATGCGGTCGCATGGATCACTGTAACAGGCCACATCCTATAAAAAGCAACGAATTCAGCCGATTAATATATATATATATATATATATATATATATATATATATATATATATATATATATATATATATATATATATATATATATATATATAATTTATAATTTTAATTTTAATTTAAGATTAATAATAATAAGGGTATGTTAGCGAATGTTGTAAGTGTGTAAGTCGAAATTCTGTCCGTGTAATGCTACGCTATTATTAATCATTGTAAGTTATGTTCAACCTTTTTAAATTAATGTCTCGTAGCTAAGTTATTATTATGCTTATTTAAGCCGAAGTAATCGTGATGCTAGGCTAAATATTAAAGACGGGGTAATTAGACTTTGCACCATAATTGAGGTTTGGACAAAAGAACGACACTTGTGGAAATTAGACTATGGGCTATTAATGGGCTTTATATTTGTTTAATTGAATGATAGTTCGTTAATTTAATATAAAGATTTACAATTGGACGTAATTATAAATAACCACATACACTCGATCGGACACGATGGGCGGGATATTTATAAGTACTAATAATCGTTCATTTAATCGGACACGGGAATGGATTAATAGTCAATGGACTTATTAAAACAGGGGTGAATTACATACAAGGAAAATTGGTGTAATTATAGTTTAAGTCCCCAATTAGTTGGAATATTTGACTTCGGATATAAGGATAATTTGACAAGGACACTCGCACTTTATATTTATGACTGATGGACTATTATGGACAAAAACCAGATGGACATATTGAATAATCCATGACAAAGTACAAAGTACAATCAAAGTGGTTCAAATTATTGATGAGAAACGTCTCAAAATTACAAGAGTACAAGACGCGAAACGCAAAGTATGAGATATTAAATTGTACGCAAGGACGTTCGAAAATTCGGAACCGGGACCAGAGTCAACTCTCAACGCTCGACGCAACGGACTAAAAATTACAAGTCAACTATGCACATGAATATAATATAATATTTAATTAATTCTTAAAATTATATATATATTATATTATTTAATAAAACCGTCGGCAAATAAAAAACAAAAGATCCTGAGCTGTAAAAAGTGGCCATGCGATCGCATGGCCAGAAGGCACAAGATCCATGCGGTCGCATGTGTAGTGACCCGAACTTTTTCATGTTTATATATATTAATTGAAATTGATATTTACATGATTAAATGTTTCCAACATGTTAAGCAATCAAACTTGTTAAGACTTGATTAATTGAAATAGGTTTCATATAGACAATTGACCACCCAAGTTGACCGGTGATTCACGAACGTTAAAACTTGTAAAAACTATATGATGACATATATATGGTTATATATATAGTTAACATGATATTATGATAAGTAAACATATCATTAATTATATTAACAATGAACTACATATGTAAAAACAAGACTACTAACTTAATGATTTTGAAACGAGACATATATGTAACGATTATCGTTGTAACGACATTTAATGTATATATATCATATTAAGAGATATTCGTACATCATAATATCATGATAATATAATAATTTAAAATCTCTTTTGATATTATAAACATTGGGTTAACAACATTTAACAAGATTGTTAACCTAAAGGTTTCAAAAAAACATTTACATGTAACGACTAACGATGACTTAACAACTCAGTTAAAATGTATATACATGTAGTGTTTTAATATGTATTCATACACGTTTGAAAGACTTCAAGACACTTATCAAAATACTTCTACTTAACAAAAATGCTTACAATTACATCCTCGTTCAGTTTCATCAACAATTCTACTCGTATGCACCCGTATTCGTACTCGTACAATACACAGCTTTTAGATGTATGTACTATTGGTATATACACTCTAATGATCAGTTCTTAGCAGCCCATGTGAGTCACCTAACACATGTGGGAACCATCATTTGGCAACTAGCATGAAATATCTCATAAAATTACAAAAATATGAGTAATCATTCATGACTTATTTACATGAAAACAAAATAACATATCCTTTATATCTAATCCATACACCAACGACCAAAAACACCTACAAACACTTTCATTCTTCAATTTTCTTCATCTAATTGATCTCTCTCAAGTTCTATCTTCAAGTTCTAAGTGTTCTTCATAAATTCCAAAAGTTCTAGTTTCATAAAATCAAGAATACTTTCAAGTTTGCTAGCTCACTTCCAATCTTGTAAGGTGATCATCCAACCTCAAGAAATCTTTGTTTCTTAGAGTAGGTTATCATTCTAATACAAGGTAATAATCATATTCAAACTTTGGTTCAATTTCTATAACTATAACAATCTTATTTTAAGTGATGATCTTACTTGAACTTGTTTTCGTGTCATGATTATGCTTCAAGAACTTCGAGCCATCCAAGGATCCATTGAAGATAGATCCATTTTTCTCTTTTCCAGTAGGTTTATCCAAGGAACTTAAGGTAGTAATGATGTTCATAACATCATTCGATTCATACATATAAGGCTATCTTATTCGAAGGTTTAAACTTGTAATCACTAGAACATAGTTTAGTTAATTCTAAACTTGTTCGCAAACAAAAGTTAATCCTTCTAACTTGAATTTTAAAATAAACTAAACACATGTTCTATATCTATATGATATGCTAACTTAATGATTTAAAACCTGGAAACACGAAAAACACCGTAAAACCGGATTTACGCCGTCGTAGTAACACCGCGGGCTGTTTTGGGTTAGTTAATTAAAAACTATGATAGACTTTGATTTAAAAGTTGTTATTCTGAGAAAATGATTTTTATTATGAACATGAAACTATATCCAAAAATTATGGTTAAACTCAAAGTGGAAGTATGTTTTCTAAAATGGTCATCTAGACGTCGTTCTTTCGACTGAAATGACTACCTTTACAAAAATGACTTGTAACTTATTTTTCTGACTATAAACCTATACTTTTTCTGTTTAGATTCATAAAATAGAGTTCAATATGAAACCATAGCAATTTGATTCACTCAAAACGGATTTAAAATGAAGAAGTTATGGGTAAAACAAGATTGGATAATTTTTCTCATTTTAGCTACGTGAAAATTGGTAACAAATCTATTCCAACCATAACTTAATCAACTTGTATTGTATATTATGTAATCTTGAGATACCATAGACACGTATACAATGTTTCGACCTATCATGTCGACACATCTATATATATTTCGGAACAACCATAGACACTCTATATGTGAATGTTGGAGTTAGCTATACAGGGTTGAGGTTGATTCCAAAATATATATAGTTTGAGTTGTGATCAATACTGAGATACGTATACACTGGGTCGTGGATTGATTCAAGATAATATTTATCGATTTATTTCTGTACATCTAACTGTGGACAACTAGTTGTAGGTTACTAACGAGGACAGCTGACTTAATAAACTTAAAACATCAAAATATATTAAAAGTGTTGTAAATATATTTTGAACATACTTTGATATATATGTATATATTGTTATAGGTTCGTGAATCAACCAGTGGCCAAGTCTTACTTCCCGACGAAGTAAAAATCTGTGAAAGTGAGTTATAGTCCCACTTTTAAAATCTAATATTTTTGGGATGAGAATACATGCAGGTTTTATAAATGATTTACAAAATAGACACAAGTACGTAAAACTACATTCTATGGTTGAATTATCGAAATCGAATATGCCCCTTTTTATTAAGTCTGGTAATCTAAGAATTAGGGAACAGACACCCTAATTGACGCGAATCCTAAATATAGATCTATTGGGCCTAACAAACCCCATCCAAAGTACCGGATGCTTTAGTACTTCGAAATTTATATCATATCCGAAGGGTGTCCCGGAATGATGGGGATATTCTTATATATATGCATCTTGTTAATGTCGGTTACCAGGTGTTCACCATTATGAATGATTTTTATCTCTATGTATGGGATGTGTATTGAAATATGAAATCTTGTGGTCTATTATTATGATTTGATATATATAGGTTAAACCTATAACTCACCAACATTTTTGTTGACGTTTTAAGCATGTTTATTCTCAGGTGATTATTAAGAGCTTCCGCTGTCGCATACTTAAATAAGGACGAGATTTGGAGTCCATGCTTGTATGATATTGTGTTAAAACTGCATTCAAGAAAACTTATTTTGTTGTAACATATTTGTATTGTAAACCATTATGTAATGGTCGTGTGTAAACAGGATATTTTAGATTATCATTATTTGATAATCTACGTAAAGCTTTTTAAACCTTTATTGATGAAATAAAGGTTATGGTTTGTTTTAAAATGAATGCAGTCTTTGAAAAACGTCTCATATAGAGGTCAAAACCTCGCAACGAAATCAATTAATATGGAACGTTTTTAATCAATAAGAACGGGACATTTCAGTTGGTATCCGAGCGTTGGTCTTAGAGAGCCAGAATTTTGCATTAGTGTGTCTTATCAAGTTTATTAGGATGCATTAGTGAGTCTGGACTTCGACCGTGTTTACTTGAAAAATGATTGCTTAACAAATTTTGTTGGAAACTATATATTTTTAACATGTGAATATTATGTGATATATTAATCTCTTAACGCGTTTGATATTATGTGATAGATGTCTACCTCTAGAACAAGTCCCATTGACTCACCTAATTATAATGAAGACTCAAATGTAAATTGGAATGATTCGTGGACTGATTCACAAGTTCCCGAAGAGGAACCGGAAGAAGAGTCGGAACCGGAAGAAGAATCGGAACCGGAAGAAGAATCGGAACCGGATGAAGAAATAGAACCGGTGGGGGAAATAATAAAAAGGTTAAGTAAAAGAAAATCCTCAACCAACCGACCAAGGTTAATTATGGTCAATGGTGTTTCCGCCAAGGAAGCAAAATATTGGGAGGATTACCAATTCTCCGATGAATCGGATTCCGACGAGAATTCCGATGATGTTATAGAAATTACCCCAACTGAATTTAAAAAGGCAAAAGAAAATAATAAGGGAAAGGGCATAAAAATAGAGAAATCTAATTCCAACCCCGATGAACTTTATATGTATCGTCAACCCCCGAAGTCCTTAAGTTGTAACAATGACCCGGGAACCTCTAAACCACCAGGTTTTTCTAGACCAATGTGGAAAACGACGGCTCGTATTAGGGGAACATCATATATCCCTAGAAACTTGGCAAAACGAACCAAAACCGAAGAAGAAGAAACGAGCGAGTCGGAATAAGATAGTTGTATTTGTGTGGTGTAATATATGTAATATAGTGTGCTTATGCTTTATGATATATGTAAAAATTGCTTGTATTAATAAGTATTTTTTTATGAATCTAACTCTTGTCTATTTTACAGTTTAAAAACACAAAATGGATAGACAACCCAATATTTTAAGAGACCTACCCGGAGACATGATTGATGAAATCTTGTCTAGAGTCGGCCAGAATTCCTCGGCACAACTATTTAAGGCGAGATCAGTTTGTAAGACATTCGAAGAACGTTCCAAGAATGTCTTGGTTTATAAGAGACTTTCGTTTGAAAGATGGGGGATATCACATTGGGAAACCCATAAGTTACGATGTGTTTACTTTGACGCATATATTGCGGGGAACCCAAATGCTATTTTACGCAACGGGTTAAGAAATTATTTTGACTCAATATATCCGAATATTGGACTTCGTGATTTAAAAAAAGCGGCTAACATGCAACATAAAGAAGCATGTTATGCTTACGGATTAGTAATGTTCGCTTCTCACCAAAGTGAGAACAAGAACATCGGGCTACAACTATTAAACAAAATGTTTCCACAAGTGACGGAGTCGGTAATTGGGGTAAGAAATGAGGTTTTTAGATTGTTACGGGACTGTTGGACATTACGTAACCCTCGTCCCTTTGACGATGTTACAACACGCTGTCTTATCAACGGCCATAACGGTTATGTTCCACAAGACCAAGGATGGGAAGTAGTCCTAGTAAAACCAGAATGCATGACTTGTTTCTGGACGTATGAATTACGTGTCTTTATTGCCTTTGCTGAATGACTTGTGTACTAGCTAGAATTATCTTCACAACCATCTTGTATCAAATTTATTGTGTGCTATATTTCATGCTATATGTAAAATAAGCGGTATTGTAAGTTTGTAAAATATTGTGAAAAAGTTTGAACGCGAAATATTATTATAATCAGTTTTTCATATAGAATTGTAGTAGTTGAATTGTATATTAGCTACTAAGTATGAACTTAACGGGTAGGTACTACCCGAATTTAAACTTATAAAACGCTAATATGAAGAAAAAGCTTTTATAAATGAGTTCATATTATGCTACGAAATACTATTAACTACTCTTAATATTCTGTATGATTAACTTGTTCCATTTGACTATTTTGAAGGAAATGGCACCGACTACTCGACACACCGTGAATATGAATGAAGAGGAATTCCGTACTTTTCTAGCTTCAAACATAGCCGCAGTACAGGCTGCGCTACATACCAACAATAACCTTGGATCTAGCAGTACAGGAAATCGTGTAGGATGCACCTACAAAGAATTCACTGCCTGCAAACCTTTGGAATTTGATGGAACCGAAGGACCGATCGGATTGAAACGGTGGACCGAGAAGGTCGAATCGGTGTTTGCCATAAGTAAGTGTACTGAAGAGGACAAAGTGAAGTACGCTACGCATACCTTCACAGGTTCTGCGTTAACATGGTGGAATACCTATCTAGAGCAAGTGGGACAAGACGATGCGTACGCACTACCGTGGTCAGCATTCAAGCACTTGATGAACGAGAAGTACCGTCCCAGAACCGAGGTCAATAAGCTCAAGACAGAACTTAGAGGGTTACGAACCCAAGGATTTGATATTACCACGTACGAAAGACGATTCACAGAATTGTGCCTATTGTGTCCGGGAGCGTTCGAAGATGAGGAAGAGAAGATCGACGCGTTTGTGAAAGGATTACCGGAAAGAATCCAAGAAGATATAAGTTCACACGAGCCCGCCTCTATACAACAGGCATGTAGAATGGCTCACAAACTAGTGAACCAGATTGAAGAAAGAATTAAAGAACAGACTGCTGAAGAGGCCAATGTGAAGCAAGTCAAAAGAAAGTGGGAGGAAAACGGTGATAAGAATCACCAATACAACAACAGCAATTACAACAATAATCGCAACAATTATCCCAACAATCACAACATCAATCGCAACTACAACAAACGGCCCAACAACAACAACAACAACAACAACAGCAACTACAACAATCATCACAACCATAATAATAACCGCAACAACAACAACAATCAGAAGCAGCTATGCCAAAGGTGTGAAAAGTATCACTCGGGGTTCTGCACCAAATTTTGCAACAAGTGTAAAAGAAATGGTCATAGCGCGGCGAAGTGTGAGGTCTACGGACCAGGGGTTAATAGAACGAAAGGAACAAATGGTGTCGGAACGAGTAATGACGGAGCAAGTAGTGTCGGAGCAAGTTATGCCAATGTAGTTTGTTATAAATGTGGAAAACCGGGCCACATTATTAGAAATTGCCCGAACCAGGAGAACACGAATGGACAAGGCCGCGGAAGAGTTTTCAATATTAATGCGGCAGAGGCACAGGAAGACCCGGAGCTTGTTACGGGTACGTTTCTTATTGACAATAAATCTGCTTACGTTTTATTTGATTCGGGTGCGGATAGAAGCTATATGAGTAGAGATTTTTGTGCTAAATTAAGTTGTCCATTGACACCTTTGGATAGTAAATTTTTACTCGAATTAGCAAATGGTAAATTAATTTCAGCAGATAATATATGTCGGAATCGAGAAATTAAACTGGTTAGCGAAACATTTAAGATTGATTTGATACCAGTAGAGTTAGGGAGTTTTGATGTGATAATCGGTATGGACTGGTTGAAAGAAGTGAAAGCAGAGATCGTTTGTTACAAAAATGCAATTCGCATTATACGAGAAAAAGGAAAACCCTTTATGGTGTACGGAGAAAAGGGCAACACGAAGCTACATCTTATTAGTAATTTGAAGGCACAAAAACTAATAAGAAAAGGTTGCTATGCTGTTCTAGCACACGTTGAGAAAGTACAAACTGAAGAAAAGAGCATCAATGATGTTCCCATTGCAAAAGAATTTCCCGATGTATTTCCGAAAGAATTACCGGGATTACCCCCACATCGATCCGTTGAATTTTAAATAGATCTTGTACCAGGAGCTGCACCAATAGCTCGTGCTCCTTACAGACTCGCACCCAGCGAGATGAAAGAACTGCAAAGCCAATTACAAGAACTTTTAGAGCGTGGTTTCATTCGACCAAGCACATCACCGTGGGGAGCTCCTGTTTTGTTTGTCAAGAAGAAAGATGGTACATTCAGGTTGTGTATCGACTACCGAGAGTTGAACAAACTTACCATCAAGAACCGCTACCCACTACCGAGAATCGACGACTTATTTGATCAACTACAAGGCTCGTCTATTTATTCAAAGATTGACTTACGTTTCGGGTATCATCAAATGCGGGTGAAAGAAGATGATATTCCAAAGACTGCTTTCAGAACACGTTACGGTCATTACGAGTTTATGGTCATGCCGTTTGGTTTAACTAATGCACCAGCTGTGTTCATGGACCTTATGAACCGAGTGTGTGGACCATACCTTGACAAGTTTGTCATTGTTTTCATTGATGACATACTTATTTACTCAAAGAATGACCAAGAACACGGTGAACATTTGAGAAAGGTGTTAGAAGTATTGAGAAAGGAAGAATTGTACGCTAAGTTTTCAAAGTGTGCATTTTGGTTGGAAGAAGTTCAATTCCTCGGTCACATAGTGAACAAAGAAGGTATTAAGGTGGATCCGGCAAAGATAGAAACTGTTGAAAAGTGAGAAATCCCGAAAACTCCGAAACACATACGCCAATTTTTAGGACTAGCTGGTTACTACAGAAGATTCATCCAAGACTTTTCCAGAATTGCAAAACCCTTGACTGCATTAACGCATAAAGGGAAGAAATTTGAATGGAATGATGAACAAGAGAAAGCGTTTCAGTTATTGAAGAAAAAGCTAACTACGGCACCTATATTGTCATTGCCTGAAGGGAATGATGATTTTGTGATTTATTGTGACGCATCAAAGCAAGGTCTCGGTTGTGTATTAATGCAATGAACGAAGGTGATTGCTTATACGTCTAGACAATTGAAGATTCACGAACAAAATTATACGACGCATGATTTGGAATTAGGCGCGGTTGTTTTTGCATTAAAGACTTGGAGGCACTACTTATATGGGGTCAAAAGTATTATATATACCGACCACAAAAGTCTTCAACACATATTTAATCAGAAACAACTGAATATGAGGCAGCGTAGGTGGATTGAATTATTGAATGATTACGACTTTGAGATTCGTTACCACCCGGGGAAGGCAAATGTGGTAGCCGATGCCTTGAGCAGGAAGGACAGAGAACCCATTCGAGTAAAATCTATGAATATAATGATTCATAATAACCTTACTACTCAAATAAAGGAGGCGCAACAAGGAGTTTTAAAAGAGGGAAATTTAAAGGATGAAATACCCAAAGGATCGGAGAAACATCTTAATATTCGGGAAGACGGAACCCGGTATAGGGCTGAAAGGATTTGGGTACCAAAATTTGGAGATATGAGAGAAATGGTACTTAGAGAAGCTCATAAAACCAGATACTCAATACATCCTGGAACGGGGAAGATGTAAAAGGATCTCAAGAAATATTTTTGGTGGCCGGGTATGAAAGCCGATGTTGCTAAATACATAGGAGAATGTTTGACGTGTTCTAAGGTCAAAGCTGAGCATCAGAAACCATCAGGTCTACTTCAACAACCCGAAATCCCGGAATGGAAATGGGAAAACATTACCATGGATTTCATCACTAAATTGCCAAGGACTGCAAGTAGTTTTGATACTATTTGGGTAATAGTTGATCGTCTCACCAAATCAGCACATTTCCTGCCAATAAGAGAAGATAACAAGATGGAGAAGTTAGCACGACTGTATTTGAAGGAAGTCGTCTCCAGACATGGAATACCAATCTCTATTATCTCTGATAGGGATGGCAGATTTATTTCAAGATTCTGGCAGACATTACAGCAAGCATTAGGAACTCGTCTAGACATGAGTACTGCCTATCATCCACAAACTGATGGGCAGAGCGAAAGGACGATACAAACGCTTGAAGACATGCTACGAGCATGTGTTATTGATTTCGGAAACAGTTGGGATCGACATCTACCATTAGCAGAATTTTCCTACAACAACAGCTACCATTCAAGCATTGAGATGGCGCCGTTTGAAGCACTTTATGGTAGAAAGTGCAGGTCTCCGATTTGTTGGAGTGAAGTGGGGGATAGACAGATTACGGGTCCGGAGATTATACAAGAAACTACCGAGAAGATCATCCAAATTCAACAACGGTTGAAAACCGCCCAAAATCGACAAAAGAGCTACGCTAACATTAAAAGAAAAGATATAGAATTTGAAATTGGAGAGATGGTCATGCTTAAAGTTGCACCTTGGAAAGGCGTTGTTCGATTTGGTAAACGAGGGAAATTAAATCCAAGGTATATTGGACCATTCAAGATTATTGATCGTGTCGGACCAGTAGCTTACCGACTTGAGTTACCTCAACAACTCGTGGCTGTACATAACACTTTCCACGTCTCGAATTTGAAGAAATGTTTTGCTAAAGAAGATCTCACTATTCCGTTAGATGAAATCCAAATCAACGAAAAACTTCAATTCATCGAAGAACCCGTCGAAATAATGGATCGTGAGGTTAAAAGACTTAAGCAAAACAAGATACCAATTGTTAAGGTTCGATGGAATGCTCGTAGAGGACCCGAGTTCACCTGGGAGCGTGAAGATCAGATGAAGAAGAAATACCCGCATCTATTTCCAGAAGATTCGTCAACACCTTCAACAGCTTAAAATTTCGGGACGAAATTTATTTAACGGGTAGGTACTGTAGTGACCCGAACTTTTCCATGTTTATATATATTAATTGAGATTGATATTTACATGATTAAATTTTTCCAACATGTTAAGCAATCAAACTTGTTAATACTTGATTAATTGAAATAGGTTTCATATAGACAATTGACCACCCAAGTTGACCGGTGATTCACGAACGTTAAAACTTGTAAAAACTATATGATGACATATATATGGTTATATATATAGTTAACATGATATTATGATAAGTAAACATATCATTAATTATATTAACAATGAACTACATATGTAAAAACAAGACTACTAACTTAATGATTTTGAAACGAGACATATATGTAACGATTATCGTTGTAACGACATTTAATGTATATATATCATATTAAGAGATATTCGTACATCATAATATCATGATAATATAATAATTTAAAATCTCTTTTGATATTATAAACATTGGGTTAACAACATTTAACAAGATCGTTAACCTAAAGGTTTCAAAACAACATTTACATGTAACGACTAACGATGACTTAACGACTCAGTTAAAATGTATATACATGTAGTGTTTTAATATGTATTCATACACTTTTGAAAGACTTCAAGACACTTATCAAAATACTTCTACTTAACAAAAATGCTTACAATTACATCCTCGTTCAGTTTCATCAACAATTCTACTCGTATGCACCCGTATTCGTACTCGTACAATACACAGCTTTTAGATGTATGTACTATTGGTATATACACTCTAATGATCAGCTCTTAGCAGCCCATGTGAGTCACCTAACACATGTGAGAACCATCATTTGGCAACTAGCATGAAATATCTCATAAAATTACAAAAATATGAGTAATCATTCATGACTTATTTACATGAAAACAAAATAACATATCCTTTATATCTAATCCATACACCAACGACCAAAAACACCTATAAACACTTTCATTCTTCAATTTTATTCATCTAATTGATCTCTCTCAAGTTCTATCTTCAAGTTCTAAGTGTTCTTCATAAATTCCAAAAGTTCTAGTTTCATAAAATCAAGAATACTTTCAAGTTTGCTAGCTCACTTCCAATCTTGTAAGGTGATCATCCAACCTCAAGAAATCTTTGTTTCTTAGAGTAGGTTATCATTCTAATACAAGGTAATAATCATATTCAAACTTTGGTTCAATTTCTATAACTATAACAATCTTATTTTAAGTGATGATCTTACTTGAACTTGTTTTCGTGTCATGATTCTGCTTCAAGAACTTCGAGCCATCCAAGGATCCATTGAAGATAGATCCATTTTTCTCTTTTCCAGTAGGTTTATCCAAGGAACTTAAGGTAGTAATGATGTTCATAACATCATTCGATTCATACATATAAGGCTATCTTATTCGAAGGTTTAAACTTGTAATCACTAGAACATAGTTTAGTTAATTCTAAACTTGTTCGCAAACAAAAGTTAATCCTTCTAACTTGACTTTTAAAATAAACTAAACACATGTTCTATATCTATATGATATGCTAACTTAATGATTTAAAACCTGGAAACACGAAAAACACCGTAAAACCGGATTTACGCCGTCGTAGTAACACCGCGGGCTGTTTTGGGTTAGTTAATTAAAAACTATGATAGACTTTGATTTAAAAGTTGTTATTCTGAGAAAATGATTTTTATTATGAACATGAAACTATATCCAAAAATTATGGTTAAACTCAAAGTGGAAGTATGTTTTCTAAAATGGTCATCTAGACGTCGTTCTTTCGACTGAAATGACTACCTTTACAAAAATGACTTGTAACTTATTTTTCTGACTATAAACCTATACTTTTTCTGTTTAGATTCATAAAATAGAGTTCAATATGAAACCATAGCAATTTGATTCACTCAAAACGGATTTAAAATGAAGAAGTTATGGGTAAAACAAGATTGGATAATTTTTCTCATTTTAGCTACGTGAAAATTGGTAACAAATCTATTCCAACCATAACTTAATCAACTTGTATTGTATATTATGTAATCTTGAGATACCATAGACACGTATACAATGTTTCGACCTATCATGTCGACACATCTATATATATTTCGGAACAACCATAGACACTCTATATGTGAATGTTGGAGTTAGCTATACAGGGTTGAGGTTGATTCCAAAATATATATAGTTTGAGTTGTGATCAATACTGAGATACGTATACACTGGGTCGTGGATTGATTCAAGATAATATTTATCGATTTATTTTTGTACATCTAACTGTGGACAACTAGTTGTAGGTTACTAACGAGGACAGCTGACTTAATAAACTTAAAACATCAAAATATATTAAAAGTGTTGTAAATATATTTTGAACATACTTTGATATATATGTATATATTGTTATAGGTTCGTGAATCAACCAGTGGCCAAGTCTTACTTCCCGACGAAGTAAAAATCTGTGAAAGTGAGTTATAGTCCCACTTTTAAAATCTAATATTTTTGGGATGAGAATACATGCAGGTTTTATAAATGATTTACAAAATAGACACAAGTACGTAAAACTACATTCTATGGTTGAATTATCGAAATCGAATATGCCCCTTTTTATTAAGTCTGGTAATCTAAGAATTAGGGAACAGACACCCTAATTGACGCGAATCCTAAAGATAGATCTATTGGGCCTAACAAACCCCATCCAAAGTGCCGGATGCTTTAGTACTTCGAAATTTATATCATATCCGAAGGGTGTCCCGGAATGATGGGGATATTCTTATATACATGCATCTTGTTAATGTCGGTTACCAGGTGTTCACCATTATGAATGATTTTTATCTCTATGTATGGGATGTGTATTGAAATATGAAATCTTGTGGTCTATTATTATGATTTGATATATATAGGTTAAACCTATAACTCACCAACATTTTTGTTGACGTTTTAAGCATGTTTATTCTCAGGTGATTATTAAGAGCTTCCGCTGTCGCATACTTAAATAAGGACGAGATTTGGAGTCCATGCTTGTATGATATTGTGTAAAAACTGCATTCAAGAAAACTTATTTTGTTGTAACATATTTGTATTGTAAACCATTATGTAATGGTCGTGTGTAAACAGGATATTTTAGATTATCATTATTTGATAATCTACGTAAAGCTTTTTAAACCTTTATTGATGAAATAAAGGTTATGGTTTGTTTTAAAATGAATGCAGTCTTTGAAAAACGTCTCATATAGAGGTCAAAACCTCGCAACGAAATCAATTAATATGGAACGTTTTTAATCAATAAGAACGGGACATTTCAGCATGGATCACTGTAGCAGGCCACATCCTATAAAAAGCAACGAATTCAGCCGATTTATATATCCCTTTTTCAATCTCTCTCTCTCTCACGATATATATATATATATATATATATATATATATATATATATATATATATATATATATATATATATATATATATATATATATATATATATTTATAATTTTAATTTTAATTTAAGATTAATAATAATAAGGGTATGTTAGCGAATGTTGTAAGTGTGTAAGTCGAAATTCTGTCCGTGTAACGCTACGCTATTATTAATCATTGTAAGTTTTGTTCAACCTTTTTAAATTAATGTCTCGTAGCTAAGTTATTATTATGCTTATTTAAGCCAAAGTAATCGTGATGTTGGGCTAAATATTAAAGACGGGGTAATTGGAATTTGCACCATAATTGGGGTTTGGACAAAAGAACGACACTTGTGGAAATTAGACTATGGGCTATTAATGGGCTTTATATTTGTTTAATTGAATGATAGTTCGTTAATTTAATATAAAGATTTACAATTGGACGTAATTATAAATAACCACATACACTCGATCGGACACGATGGGCGGGATATTTATAAGTACTAATAACAGGACACTGGAATGGATTAATAGTCAATGGACTTATTAAAATAAGGGTGAATTATATACAAGGAAAATTGGTGTAATTATAGTTTAAGTCCCCAATTAGTTAGAATATTTGACTTCGGATATAAGGATAATTTGATGAGGACACTCGCACTTTATATTTATGACTGATGGAATGTTATGGACAAAAACCAGATGGACATATTGAATAATCCAGGACAAAGGACAATTAACCCATGGTAATAAATTAAAATCAATACGTCAAACATTATGATTATGGAAGTTTAAATAAGCATAATTTCTTTATTTCATATTTTATCGCACTTTTATTTACTGTCATTTTATTTATTGCACTTTTAATTATCGTACTTTTTAATTATCGCAATTTTATTTATCGTAATTTAATTATTGTCATTTACTTTATGCTTTAAATTAAGTTATATTTATTTTTAATATTTTACATTAGGTTTTAACTGCGACTAAAGTTTTAAAATCGACAAACCGGTCATTAAACGGTAAAACCCCCTTTTATAATAATAATACTACTCATATATATATTTATATATTTACAAATATAGTTTAAAAAAAATATAGCGTTAAACTTGGCTAGCTCCCTGTGGAACGAACCGGACTTACTAAAAACTACACTACTGTACGATTAGGTACACTGCCTATAAGTGTTGTAGCAAGGTTTAGGTATATTCAATATATAAATAAATAAATAACTTGTGTAAAATTGTATCGTATTTAATAGTTTTTCATAATAAATATATAACTATTTCGTATACACCTCTACGCACATCAAGTATTTTTGGCGCCGCTGCCGGGGATTAGCATAAACGCCGAAAGCGAAACGCTATAAATTTTTTTTTTAATAAGTTTTAATTTCTTTCTGTAAAAATACGTTTTAAATATTAAAAATACAAAAATATATAAATAAAAACAAAATATATATATTTTTAAGAGTTGTTCAAAATATAAAAAATTTTAAAAAGTTTGTATTTTCTTTTAGTTACAAAAACTAATAGGTAGTTTTTATATATATATATATATATATATATATATAAATATTCTATATAAATTAAAAACAGAAAGAAAAAAAATCGGGCCACTACACTGTAGCAGCCCAATATTTGAACTAGATCCGCAGGTCATGCGACCGCATGACTTTATAACTAGTACTCCATGCGATCGCATGGAGTGATTTGACAGGCCTGGTACATCAGTCTGGTCGAATTAGGGTTGTAATTAATAATTATTATTATTATTAATTAAGATTAGGGTTTAATTATTTAATATTTAGTTTTAGTTTATTAATTAATTTGTAATATTAAGTTTTATTTAGTTTTATTAATATATAAAAATTATTACTTTTATAAAATAGTAATATAAAAATAATATTTTTTATAAAATTGTAATTTTATCACTTTTTATATCTTTTTATAAATTGTATATTTTAATCTTTTAATCGTAATTTGTATATTTTTCGTTCGTAATTAGTTTTAAAACTAGTATTTTGCCGTAGTTATTTTTATTTCTAGATTTTCAGGCTTTGCCGTAAAATTCCTTAAGTGCTTTTTCTTTAGACTAAGATTTAGGTGCTTTAGAATTTTGCGACGCCATTTTTAGTTTTAGTACCTTTTTAAGTTATTGTCGTTGTGGATATAGAATTCTTTTTAAGCCTTAATACCTTTAGACGTAAGTTTAAATTCTTAGTTTTTAGACTTTTAAGTTTCGACGCGCTACGTTCTTTTTATTATTTTTCGACCTTTTATTTTTCGGCGTTTTTCGACGCGCTCTTTTTCTTTTTTTATTTCTCGACGCTCTAGTTTTTTGGACATAGAATTGTCTATTTCTTCTCTAAAATTTCTTTAAACTTCGACGAAAAATTATTTTAAGTGGTTAAATTGATAGACATCCAAAATTTTCTGGTTCGTAGTAATAGTTGGATTTGTTAGTGGCGAGTTGTGGGCTTCCGATTTAAAGGGTCCTGGCTACCTGCTGCATCTATTGGCTATTCGAAGCGTGGGCAAAATCAGAAAAGTCTATTAATTTGATAGCTTATATAATTTTTATCTTTTATAACTAATAGGATATTCTGTGAATGCACCGATCAAAACATTCACCACTTTTTATACATTCACCACCTGTAACTCGATCATGACATCTAGCCAATATTATCGCCGTTGATTTTTCTTTAGAATCGTCATCTAGTCGACCAAGTACTCCAATCAAATTTTCGATAATCCATTTTTTGAACCCGACCTCACAATTGAGAATCCGGAGGATATTCAGGGACAATTCAGAGATCCTGAATCAATCATTCCTCCTGAACCACAAATCACTCATCCAGAGATTGTCGAGGAAGGAACCATTAAATCAGAATTCTCTAGTGATTCAGATCAACAAATTTAATCATGGAAAATCAGAAACCTCTAAGTATGGAAGACCGAATGAGGGCTAAACGCACTGGCCAAGGTCACGCAATTACTCAACCAGACATTAATGCGCCAGATTATAAAATCAAAGGACAAATTCTACACATGGTAACTAATCAATGCCAATTTAATGGTGCGCCGAAGGAAGATCCAAATGAACATCTTCGAACATTTAATAGGATCTGTACTCTATTTAAAATAAGAGAAGTTGAGGATGAACAGATATATCTCATGTTATTTCCCTGGACTTTAAAGGGAGAAGCCAAAGATTGGTTAGAATCGTTACCTGAAGGGGCGATTGATACATGAGATGTCTTAGTTGAAAATTTTCTTAAACAATTCTTTCCGGCATCTAAAGTCGTGAGACTTCAAGGAGAAATTGTTCCGTTCACGCAAAAGCAAAATGAAACTTTATATGAGGCGTGGACAAGATTTGGAAAGTTATTGAGAGGATGTCCACAACATGGTTTAGACACTTATCAAATAGTACAAATATTCTACCAAGGATGCGACATCACTACAAGAAAAGACATCGACATAGCAGCTGGTGGTTCCATTATGAAGAAAACCGCAACTGAAGCTTACAAAATTATTGATAACACTGCTTCCCACTCACATGAGTGGCATCAAGAAAAAGATATCGTTAGATCATCTAAAGCAGCTAGAGCCAATTCTAGCCATGACTTTGATTCCATTTCCGCAAAGATAGATGCTGTCGAGAGACGAATAGAAAAGATGACTAAAGATATTCACTCAATACGAATTAGTTGTGAGCAGTGTGGAGGACCACATTTGACAAAAGATTGTCTCAGTATTGAACAAACAATGGAACAAAGAGAGAATGTTTCATACATGAACCAAAGGCCTGGAAATAATTATCAGAATAATTATCAACCGCCAAGACCAATCTACAATCAAAACCAGAATTATAACCGAAATGTTTCATACAACAACCAAAAAGGTCCTAGCAATCAACAAGTATCCAATAATACATACAACCAGCAAAGACATATTTTTCAAAATAAACCACCACAAACCGATGATAAAAAGCCAAATTTAGAAGACATGATGTCAAAGCTAGTTGAATCTCAAACTCAATTTTTCACATCTCAGAAACAAACGAATGAACAAAATGCTCAAGCATTTAGAAATCAACAAGCTTCTATCCAAAATCTGAAACAAGAAGTGAGCAACCTAGCAAGGTTGATAGGTGAAAGAATACCGGGAAGTCTACCTAGTGATACAAATGCTAACCCCTGGAATAAAACAGCTAAAGCTATTACCACAAGAAGTGGTATTACACTTAAACCACCTGAAATACCTGAAATTTCTGATGACTCTCTTCCTACTCCACAAGAACCACAACCTGAGCAAGATAAGGAAACAGAACCAGTAGTTGAAAAAGTTAATGAAGATAACACAGTTAAGGCTAAACCTTATGTTAAACCATATCAACTACTACTTCTTTACCCAAGTAAAATGAGAAAAGAAAGACTTAAAGCCGAGCAATCCAAATTCTTGGATATGTTTAAACAAATAAATGTAAATCTTCCTTTCATTGATGTGATATCAGGAATGCCAAGATATGCTAAATTTCTGAAAGATCTAATCACAAATAGAAAGAATTTGGAAGAACTCTCGGCTGTTACTATGAATGCTAATTGTTCTGCAGTACTGTTGAATAAGATACCAGAAAAATTATCAGATCCAGGAAGTTTCACAATTTCATGTTTTCTGGGTAGTCTTAGTTCAATAGAAGCATTGGCAGACTTAGGTGCTAGTATAAATTTATTGCCGTATTCACTTTACGCTAAACTAGACCTTGGAGAATTGAAACCAACACGAATAAGCATACAACTAGCCGATCGATCAGTAAAATATCCTAGAGGGATAATGGAGAACATGCTAGTTAAAGTTGGTACTTTAGTATTTCCAATAGATTTTGTTATTCTGGACATGGAAGAAGATTCTAGAGTTCCTCTCATATTAGGAAGACCATTCTTAAACACGGCTAAAGCAATAATAGACGTGTTCGGTAAGAAACTGACCCTAAGTATAGAGGACGAGAGTGTTACCTTTTCTGTGGATAGAGCCATGCAACAACCGCAATCTGCAGATGATACATGTTATTACATTCAAACTATAGATTCACATGCAGAATTGTTAGAAGAATTTCCAGAATTACAAGGAACAGGAGAATGTTCTTTAGGAGAAGGAACTGAACCAATTGATGAAGCTGATATGTTAGCTACACTTATGGCTAATGGATATGAACCAACAACAGAAGAAATTCAAATGCTAAAAGAGGAAGACAGATATTGATATAAATCATCGATAGAAGAACCAACGACATTAGGGTTAAAGCCACTTCCAAACTATTTGGAATACACTTATTTACATGGTGAATCTGAATTACCTGTAATAATATCGTCTTCTCTTACTGAAAATGAAAAATCTCAACTCATTTTTGTGCTAAAAGCTCATAAACCAGCTATTGCATGGAAGATTCATGACATTAAAGACATAAGTCCTTCGTATTGCACACATAAAATCCTTATGGAAGAAGGTCATAAAACATATGTGCAACGCCAACGAAGACTAAATCCTAATATGCAAGATGTTGTTAAGAAAGAAATTATTAAACTGCTAGATGCAGGTTTAATTTATCCAATCTCTGATAGTCCATGGGTAAGCCCAGTTCAATGCGTACCTAAGAAGGGTGGCATGACTGTCATCACAAATGAAAAAAATGAGCTTATTCCTACTAGGACTGTAACATGATGGCGTGTTTGTATTGATTATAGAAAATTAAATGACGCCACCAGAAAAGATCACTTTCCCTTACCTTTCATTGATCAAATGTTGTAAAGATTAGCCGGGAATAGTTACTATTGTTTTCTTGACGGTTTTTCCGGATACTTTCAAATTCCAATAGCACCCGAGGACCAAGAGAAAACCACATTTACGTGCCCTTATGGTACTTTTGCTTACAAACGCATGCCATTTGGACTTTGCAACGCCCCTGCAACCTTTCAAAGGTGTATGATGGCGATTTTTCACGACATGATAGAAGAATGCATGGAAGTTTTCATGGATGACTTTTCAGTCTTCGGTGATACTTTTGAAACATGTCTAGTTAATCTTGAACGAATGCTTATTAGATGCGAACAATCAAATCTAGTTCTTAATTGGGAGAAATTCCATTTCATGGTTAAAGAAGGCATCGTTCTTGGTCATAAAATTTCAAAGGAAGGAATTGAAGTGGATAGAGCTAAAGTAGATGTAATTGCTAAACTTCCACATCCCACCAATGTTAGAGGAGTTAGGAGTTTTCTAGGGCATGCCGGTTTTTACCGACGTTTCATAAAAGATTTTTTCTAAAATTGCCACTCCTATGAATAAACTCCTTGAAAAGGATGCTCCATTCATCTTTTCGGATGAATGCATCAAATCTTTTAATATTCTTAAAGAAAAACTCACTAATGCGCCGATCATGATAACTCCAAATTGAAATCTACCATTTGAACTCATGTGCGATGCAGGTGATTTTGCAATGGGAGCCGTTTTAGGACAAAGGATTGAAAAACGATTTCAACCTATTTATTACGCTAGTAAGACGTTACAAGGAGCACAAACGAATTACACAACTACTAAAAAATAAATCCTTGCTATTGTCTTTGCTTTTGACAAATTTCGTTCATATCTCGTTCTAGCTAAAAAGGTGGTCTATACCGACCATTCTGCTCTTAGATACCTATTTTCGAAACAAGATGCCAAACCACGATTAATCCGTTGGATCTTACTCTTACAAGAGTTTGATATTGAAATCCGAGACAAAAAGGGTGTAGAAAATCTAGCAGCTGATCATCTTTCTGGTCTTGAAAATCCTGAATTAGAAGTTCTAAATGAATCGACCATACAAGATAACTTTCCTGATGAATATCTATTAAAGATAGATTATAATGAAATTCCATGGTTATGCAAACTACTTAGTATGTGGATTCCTTGAAAAAGGGTTGTCGTACCAAAAACGAAAGAAATTCTTTAGTGATATAAAACACTATTTCTGGGAAGATCCACATTTGTTTAAAAGTTGTCCCGATGGAATAATACGCCGATGTGTATTCGGAGATGAAGCTAGTCAAATCTTAAACCATTGTCACACAGGACCAACAGGAGGGCATTATGGGCCTCAACTCACAGCAAGAAAAGTCTACGATGCTGGATTCTACTGGCCTACAATTTTCAAAGACGCACACCTTCTTTGCAAATCCTGTGATGCATGTCAAAGGGCCAGAAAAATAAGTCAATGTGATGAAATGCCACTAAATGTCATTCAAGTATGTGAAGTATTTGACGTTTGGGGTATTGAATTTATGGGTCCATTTCCAAAATCTCATAATAATCTCTACATTCTAGTTGCCATTGATTATGTATCTAAATGGGCAGAAGCACAAGCTCTCCCAACTAACGATGCACGAGTTGTAGTCAACTTTTTAAAACGTCTTTTTGCAAGGTTCGGAACACCGAAAGCTTTAATAAGTGATTGGGGTACTCATTTTTGTAATAATCAACTTGAGAAAGTTCTCAAAAGATATGGAGTAACTCATAAAATCTCAACCGCTTATCATCCACAAACAAGTGGACAAGTTGAAAATACCAACCGAGCTTTAAAACGTATTCTAGAGAAAACTGTGGATCAAATCCGAAGGAATGGTCCATGAAATTGGAGGATGCACTCTGAGCTTTTAGAACAGTCTACAAAACTCCAATTGGAACCACACCTTTTAAACTCGTTTATGGAAAAGCATGTCATCTTCCAGTAGAAATTGAGCAAAAAACATTTTGGGCTTTGAAGACATGTAATCTTGATTTGCATGAAGCTGGACGTCTATGGTTAAGCCAATTAAACGAATTAGAAGAATTAAGACATGAAGCATATGAAAATTAATTAATCTATAAAGAAAGAATGAAGAAATGGCATGATAAAAGAATCAGAAGTTCAAAAGAATTTAAAGAAGGAGACATAGTTCTTCTTTTCAATTCATGATTCAAGCTATTTCTTGGAAAATTGAAATCAAGATGGTCTGGACCATTCATAGTCAAAAGAGTTTTCCCGTACGGAACAGTAGAATTAATAAATTCAAATGGGATTGAATTTAAAGTTAATGGTCATAGAGTTAAACATTACATAGATAGTCTGATGGAAATTGAAGATGAAGTTAATCACAATTTCGACACCACAGCTAACTAAGTGTGGGAAGGTTCAAATATTTTTAGGATAATATGTATTTCTGTTAGAGTTAGATATTATGTTTTCGTGTAGTTTCTGAGAATGGAATCCGAATGGTCTTTCCCTAGCAGACCCTAAAGAACTAGTCTTCTCCCTCCATTCTGATTTTTTTTTTTTAGGTTTTACGAGATGAAGAATTCCTTTGAACTAAACCATGGTCTAATGCTACATGCTATGATTACTAAACGTAATAATGACACCCTTCCGAGTGAATTGGTATCATTCATAAGAGGCAAAATGGACAGAGTAAGAAAAGAACTCAGGAAAGATCATCATAAGATACATTTTGGTAAAGGCAAATCAAAGTCCGCAACAAAAAGAAGAGCACGACACCTTGAAAGATGTCATAAATGCGGAAAATGGTCACACGAAGGTAAATGTTCGAACAATCAAACATATTCAAATACCGAATTTGTTACTCTATGCAGAGAAGGACCGTTTATATGTTTAGAAGAAAAGATATTGAAGAATCGAGGTTACGCTTACGTAGCTATGGAGAACCAAATTACACGACTCTCCTATGAGTCAGCTAAAGCAGGTCTCTGAGAATTCTTTCTCACAGGTAAGTATGTACAGTTTTTATTTTTTTTATTTATTGCTTTTAACCTTTTGATAATAAACGCAGAATCGTTCGCTATAAAGTATTAAATTGGTATTCAATAAAATTAGATAAGTGTAACCGAAATTATTGATATCATACAAAAATTTATTACATCACTGCGAAATTTACTGTATATTCTTAAGGTATAAATATCTTTAATCAATCAACCCAAAATATTTCAGAAATTCGTCAGGAGTAAAACTAGGTTATGGAACCGAAATTACTTTACCGAAAAGAGGGGCGTATATTTTTGATAATATTTGATTGATTAAAGTGGGATAAAAGACCAAAAAGATTTTTAATTTTAATTTTTACCATGATTAATATATAAATATTAAATTATTATTGTAAATTTCTAAAACCAATATATTTAAGTTTTTAAGTATTTTTAAAAAATTAATATTTTTAATATAAGTTTGTAAATTTAATATATATAAATATTAATGATATTAATTTAAATTTTTAATTTTATGCATTTTAAATTTAAGTTTGGTGTGAATTTAAAAACAAAAATTTACTTTATTTCATTAAATTAAAAATATGATTTCTAAAATTCGTCGTGAGTTGAAAACTAGGTCGTTGGACCGAAATTGCTTTACCCGAGGGCGGGACGAGAAATTTTATTATAATTAATTTTAATCTTATTGAATTAAAGTATGCCAAAAACATTTAAAAAACCCAAAAATCTTTGCTTTTAAAACAACGCTTTGAAATGACAAAATTTTAAAATTTTGTCGAGGGACGGACTTGGACAACGATCCGAAACGACCTCATCCTAAATAACAAGGAAAACAAAATTTCAAAATTAATTTAATTATTTGTTCTAATTAGTTAAAGGTTTTTACAAAAAAAAAAAAAAAAGCAGGGACCCCATGCGATCGCATGGGGTTTACCCTTATTTACCATGCGGTCGCATGGAGGAGAAAAACAGGCCAGGAACAAAAGGCCACGAGCAGTCTGTCTTCAACACAAAACACACACATACATACGCAAAATACTCCCAAAAATCACCCATTTTTAACCAAATTCAACCAAATCTCTTGCTATAATCCGCTTTAGTCATGAATTTGTTAAGAAGCTTTTCAAGAAAGGTAAAAATTTCACCCCTAAACTCTTTAAATTTTCAGTTTTAGTGTTCTTGAGCTAATTTTTTTACCTAATTTAATTTTGTTGATTTTTAGTGTAATTAGAGTTAAATTGTTAGTATATTATGCATGTATAACCTAGATTGATGCTATTTAACATGATTTGAAGCCAAAAACTTCAAAAATTTTAGGAATCTAGGGTTTGTGTTCTTGACCAATTTGGGGCTTTTTGATATAAAAAGGTTATGGCCGATTTTTGTCATGAATTATTGCTAAATTAAGTGGTGTAACATGTTTAGGTAGCTAAATGATCCAAACTTTGATCCTAAACATGATTTTTGAGAATTAAAGTAGACTTTTTAGGTCTAAAATTCATGAACTTGATTAAATTAATGTAAATGCCATTTGAAACTTGTTTAATTGCTAGTAATGATTATTTTGACATGTTATTTGAATTGAATGCTTATGAACTTTGTAAACATTTTCATATATGCTTATTTGAAAAAGTGTAGAATTGTTAAAATTGTGAAAATGTGTAAAAGTTTAATTTTGATTAAACATATTATTGTAGTTGTTTTAAGGTATTATTTTGCTAACACTAATGCATATTTGGATGCACAAATTTTGTGTTTAATGTGTTTTGCAGAGATATACCGATACTTATGGTGCATCATCATCATCTAGGCAACCTGTTCCGAAACCACAGCCAGAGATGCAATATAACGAACCGGAGCAACAACAGGAACAACAACAACAACCTGATCAACACGTACCATATTATGATCCGCAACAAGAATATGTTAATGCCTACGTTCAATTTCCGATTCATCCAATAATAGAACACTCAACGATTCATGAAGAATAGTTGCATCCTAATTTGAGATTTGATCTAAATTGGAGAGATTACCCGACATATCAAAGTAACAAATTTAAACTGGTAACGAAAAATGTAGAAGTGCCGAGGGTAATTGATTGGGAGCCTTTGGAAAGGGTCCAACTAGTTAACTCGGTTAGACAGCATCTGATCCAAAGGTATGACAACTCTTCTTTTCCCGATTGGGAACGTTTATTCACCATTCGTAGGTCTATATATAAGGAATGGTGTGTTGAGCTTATGAGTACTATATCACTTAATACGGATGTAGTTAGGTTAGATGATAGAAGTTTTCTTAGATTTTTACTTGGCCGTAGGATGTACAGGATGTGCATGCTGGACATGGCCAGGGCTTTACAGATTTACACTCCTAGTGAATTACTACTACCTGATTGTACAAATTTGATTTATCATGGTGAAAGGGTAGATAGGAATTTTGACGCGGACGCCGTCTGGAGGCGTATGTCAAATTATAATGTTTTTTCGCTAGGAGGAAGACACTCCTATTTAGATATTAACAAAGCAGAGCTACGTATTATACATAGATTTTTAGCTAATTCGATTACACAAAGAGGTAAAAATAAGGAGAAGATGACCTTACACGACTTATTTCACCTTAAGTGTATTCGAAACACTAGAAGCTTTGTTAATATCCCCTACTGTGTTGGTTTTTATCTGTCCAAAATAGTGGCAGGAATACAGGACGGGGGAATAATAGGAGGAGGTATTTTTGTTACTCTCATTGGAGAGTATTTGGGTGTAGATAGGGATCAAGAGGGTCCACTGATGGTGTGTAGGGAACAGGTTGATACTTTAGGATTGAAGGTCTATCAGGGTGCAAAGGTATTAAAGAGCAGACGCAATCAGGCAGTACCATATGATGGTCATCATCCACAGGTAGAGAGAGGTTCAGATGAGGAAATGGAGGAACCGGATGACATTAGGGATGTCATTAGAGAGGCTATGACTGACGTTTACCAGTGTATAGATGAGGTAGAAATGACAAACGAGGCTAGACATAGTCAGTTTGAGCAGTGGCACGCCGAGAATGTGTACGAGCATTCTAGGCAACGACAGCATGATAGATGGCACTATCATCAGCATCAGATCATGAGCCAGCTATCACCTCAGGTACCAAATAACTACGTACCGACCCAACCTGCTTACTATCCTCCACACCAGCCCGATATGCGACCACCATTTACTCTCTACGACCCTAACCAGGCCTATCAGTACACCTATAACCAACCATGGAACCCGCCCGACGACATGAACTGGAACCCCTATCCAGATTGATATAGTTCCCGTTGGTGATTTTTATCTTTTATTATTTTTATTTACTTATGTTTAAAACATATAATATTGTGATACTTTAATGTAAATTTTAATTTTTTTATTATGTTGTACTAATATTTCATATTTGATTTGAAAGTGGGATGTTAAGTCTCATTTCAAATTACCATGCATGTTATTATTTGTATGTATGTATATTGTCAATTGTACACAACAGGGTAAAACAACGTATTTTCAAAGACTGGCATTAAATTCAGCAAAAGCTACTAATTTTGACGACAAAATGAAAAACAAATGTGATGTAACAACAGACGGAATGAACAAATGATGTGCACCATTTATCATTCAACAAACAAACGCTAATATGTTTGGAAACTTTGGTAAAATTTAATCATTTTTCTACGCTAATCACCCTCAATAATTTAAATTGTACTGATTTCTTACAAATGAGGGCATTTCAAGATCTTAAGTGTGGGAAGAGGTTAAATTCTTTTGGATTTTTAAAATTTTAAATTTAAACACTTGGTTACCATTAAAAATACTAGTAACGCAGTAGTTGTATTAGAATCTAGTGCTCTCTGATAATAAAGAACAGCCCTAGTCTTATATACTGACTACCCAATTCTAGTAAAAAATTTCAAAATTTTCAATTAAATGAACTCAAAATCATGTTTATACAAATTTATGAACGATAAAACTAGGTGTTAACACCGAAATTATTGTTACCTCGGAAAGGACATAAATTGAGAAACTACCTAAAATGTTAGAATTTATTTAAAATGGAATAGAGGAAAATAAAAAGGCAAAGAAAGAAAAATGAAAGCCAAGTATGGGAAAAATTTACCAAGTTATTTAGAACATATGTCACATATTTTTGTACAAATAATTGAAGATACTTTTGTTTTGGACGATATTTATCAGTTTTACCCAGTTTATTGTAATACAAAAGGAAGTAAAGTCTTTCGAGAGAAAAATACACGCGCTTCTTGATTTAGGTCAGGAAGTTGTCGTCCAGACCAGTTGTAGAGACTACGAAAAACCTTGAAAAGTTTTCTCGAAAATCAGCTGGAAATCCACGGACCTCAGCATCAAACAGGGTCGCCAAGTGGTCAGACTTATCCTAACCATGAGAGGATCTATCTCGTACAATGGGGGGCACCATGCAAATTAGCTTATAAGACTAATGAATCAGATCCCCAGAAAGGATAATCTCCTTAAAGATCAAAAATTAGTTTTTAAGATTGATATTACTCAATCCTTGGGATTGACCTTAAAGATTGAGAATTACAAACTCATGGAATTCGATGATATCTAAACTCGAGCTTGAACGAGAAAATATTTTGATCAAAATTACAAACCGATTTGTTTTCTGAAAACCCATTTTTAATGCGTTCATTACCATTGAACGTAAAATCCTAGGAATTCACCTGGAATTCATTAAGTCACCTGATCCAAATCGAGTGTCAACCGTAAGAACGGTGGTTGCATAGCATGGTCAAAGACAGGACCTTGTGTCAGACCGAAAAACTATAGGGTGATCTTTACTATTGCTCATACAAAGGATAGTAATTGCATCTGACACGTTATAGACCATAACTAAAAGCATGTCACGGGACATTGCCTTAACAGTTGCTTGTTCAACGCTTTCCTTTACAACCGGACGGTAGTTTACCGAAAGGTAATATATAGAGCAAGTATACTGGACGTGTTGCTTTCCTAATACAAGGTTAGCAAATGGGTGACACAAAATCGCAAGTTTTGAGCTAAAATTTTCAAATCTGAAACCCACAAAACCCACAAAAACAATTTGCAAACACCGGTGAAGGGTTATTCCGGAAAACTTATCTAGGGTAAAAGCTAGATTGAATTTTCAAAAAGATCAAATGTTTTCATAAAGATCCAATTTCCTTAAAGGATCTAAATTTTCATAGTCATGTGGGACGGTAAACCACAATTTTACTACCATTGTTCATACCGCCGTATAGAAATCATTGATGTACAAAGTGTGAAGAAAGAAGTGATTCTAGTATTTTTATTTTAAGACTATATTGCTTGAGGACAAGCAACGCTCAAGTGTGGGAATATTTGATAATGCTAAAATCGAACATATATTTCATAGCATTATCCCTCAAGAAAGACAAGCTTTTAGTTGCAATTGTTCTATTTACAAGTGATATTCGTTTAAATAATAAAAGGTGAAAACAAAAGACAGATTCGACGATTTGAAGACGCAAACGACCAAAAAGCTAAAAAGTACAAAGTACAATCAAAGTGGTTCAAATTATTGATGAGAAACGTCTCAAAATTACAAGAGTACAAGACGCGAAACGCAAAGTACGAGATATTAAATTGTACGCAAGGACGTTCGAAAATTCGGAACCGGGACCAGAGTCAACTCTCAACGCTCGACGCAACGGACTAAAAATTACAAGTCAACTATGCACATGAATATAATATAATATTTAATTAATTCTTAAAATTATATATATATTATATTATTTAATAAAACCGTCGGCAAATAAAAAACAAAAGATCCTGAGCTGTAAAAAGTGGCCATGCGATCGCATGGCCAGAAGGCACAAGATCCATGCGGTCGCATGGATCACTGTAGCAGGCCACATCCTATAAAAAGCAACAAATTCAGCCGATTTATATATCCCTTTTTCAATCTCTCTCTCTCTCTCACGATATATATATATATATATATATATATATATATATATATATATATAATTTATAATTTTAATTTTAATTTAAGATTAATAATAATAAGGGTATGTTAGCGAATGTTGTAAGTGTGTAAGTCGAAATTCTGTCCGTGTAACGCTACGCTATTATTAATCATTGTAAGTTTTGTTCAACCTTTTTAAATTAATGTCTCGTAGCTAAGTTATTATTATGCTTATTTAAGCCAAAGTAATCGTGATGTTGGGCTAAATATTAAAGACGGGGTAATTGGAATTTGCACCATAATTGGGGTTTGGACAAAAGAACGACACTTGTGGAAATTAGACTATGGGCTATTAATGGGCTTTATATTTGTTTAATTGAATGATAGTTCGTTAATTTAATATAAAGATTTACAATTGGACGTAATTATAAATAACCACATACACTCGATCGAACACGATGGGCGGGATATTTATAAGTACTAATAACAGGACACAGGAATGGATTAATAGTCAATGGACTTATTAAAATAGGGGTGAATTATATACAAGGAAAATTGGTGTAATTATAGTTTAAGTCCCCAATTAGTTGGAATATTTGACTTCGGATATAAGGATAATTTGATGAGGACACTCGCACTTTATATTTATGACTGATGGAATGTTATGGACAAAAACCAGATGGACATATTGAATAATCCAGGATAAAGGACAATTAACCCATGGTAATAAATTAAAATCAATACGTCAAACATTATGATTATGGAAGTTTAAATAAGCATAATTTCTTTATTTCATATTTTATCGCACTTTTATTTACTGTCATTTTATTTATTGCACTTTTAATTATCGTACTTTTTAATTATCGCAATTTTATTTATCGCAATTTAATTATTGTCATTTACTTTATGCTTTAAATTAAGTTATATTTATTTTTAATATTTTACATTAGGTTTTAACTGCGACTAAAGTTTTAAAATCGACAAACCGGTCATTAAACGGTAAAAACCCCCTTTTATAATAATAATACTACTCATATATATATTTATATATTTACAAATATAGTTTAAAAAAAAATATAGCGTTAAACTTGGCTAGCTCCCTGTGGAACGAACCGGACTTACTAAAAACTACACTACTGTACGATTAGGTACACTGCCTATAAGTGTTGTAGCAAGGTTTAGGTATATCCAATATATAAATAAATAAATAACTTGTGTAAAATTGTATCGTATTTAATAGTTTTTCATAATAAATATATAACTATTTCGTATACACCTCTACGCACATCAGCGGGGGTGAAGGAAATGAATATCCTAGTTGCTTAATCAAAAAGTTGAGTGCATCATTTGACCATTTAACCTGTGAAGCTAGTGTGGCAGGTGTTGTAGATTCACTATGTGAATTGGTTGCCGTTTTCTTAGTAGGATCGACAAAACGCAATGGATCGTCCTTCTCTACTATTTCTAGCTTTCTTAATAGTTGTTCATCAAAAAATTTAGTATTTCCAACAACTTCCATGCCATTCAAAGCCTCCTGAGTGACAACCCCTAACCCAATTGCTAACTGGGTGATATATGCTCCTCCACACACGACACTATTGACACCCTTCCCCGGGCCCTTATACAAAAACTTTGCAAGACACCTTGCCACATTACAAGACTTGTTCTCAACAATACAATACATGTAAAATAGGTCATCCTGAGTGACAAGGTTAGTGCAAGTGCCTCGCTGATTAATAGTTTTTTCCGTATTCCTCAGTACCAATGGATTTTCAAAATTCTCCAGCCAACACATCAGATGGCCAACAAGTTAAACCATACTTAAAGTCATCACCCGCCACTTCCTCATCAGTATATAGTTTCATATAAAGAGCAAAATCAAAAAATGACAGATTGTAGTTCTTACCACCTAAAGTGAAGGACATGGCTGACTTTGACTTCACGTCATCCGTGTGTTGGTTGAATCGGTAGGTGCTGTAGAACTCAAGGTCGAGTGGTTTATACACATTTTGGTTTGTGTCAAATAACATTTTCCAGGCCAGAGTACACCATTGTTTGAAAACATCAGCCACATTAAGTTTTTCAAGAGTTGGCCACCACAAAGTTCGAGGTCCTACAAACCTGACCTTATTTTGTAGTTGTTCCAATGTCGCTGCAGGTTTAACTGAAAGTGGTATTGTAGACGCTTCAGTTGTTGATGTAGGCTTCTTTGGTCTCCTTCTTTTCTGTAATTATAAACGAAAATAAATCAACATAAATAAGAAGTATATAAGGTATTTGTAAACACGTGTATAGATTTAGTACACGTGTATAGATTTAGTACATATATACCAAACATTAGGAAGTGTATAAGGTAGTTGTAAATGTAGCGACCCGAAAAAATCGTCATTGACGGTGCCGACTACTTAGGTCCCGTTACGTGGTCAATAGTCTTTAAAATAACGTTTGACCAAAATATGTCGCCTTCATTTCAAAAGTAAAGATTGTTTCCAAGTTTACAAGAATTGTTCAACCAAAAGTTACGTTACAAAGTTATGAGTACAAATGAAACCTATGTGACACAGTTTTAAATAAAGTCAAAAGACGCTCCATGTATGCACATATACTCGACATCCAATGCAAGTATTAAAATAATGAGCGGAAGCATGTATCACATATCATTCAAAGACCTGAGAAAAACATAGAAATCTGTCAACGAAAACGTTGGTGAAATCATAGGTTTAAGTAAGTAAGTGAGTAAATAAGTAAATTGAACCACAAGATTTGCAACATCGAAATAATAGTTAACCATTCCAAAATTTGTTTCACGAGCACCCAATTATCAATGCTTAACATTCCTTCCATAGAACTCCATCACAATAGTGTTAGAACATACACTGTTTCTCGAAAATATATTTCATTCGTAAATGGTAGCGAACCGTCTGAATGAGGGTTTGTCAAACCCATATGGATCCACACAACATAAGTTCTCGCTTACACCCGGCAAGTGTAACTAATGATAATCGAATTGAGGATTTTGTTCTAAACTCGTATGTAGAATGTTTGTTTTCCTGTACTTGTAGTAAAAAGAAACGTTTATGTTTTCTCATCCCAAATGTAAGTTCAAAAGAGTAAAAGTGGGACTATGATCTCACCTTGAGTGCAAGAGTAAAAAGATACTTCAACAAGTAACGTGCAAAGAACAAATGCTAGTCTTGACCTAAACAAGTAAGTTGTATCAATAACGGTAACTACGGTTGATCAAAGATGTTCAATTAGTCCTATGGCTCGTTACGACTCGATTATGTAGCATATGAATCAAATTGTCAAGTTTCATGCAAGATACAAGTATAGAAGCAATTTAGAAAGATTGCATAAGTATTCGGTTAAGTTTGGCTAAAAGTCAAACTTGGTCGAGTCAAAGTCAACGAAAAAGTCAACACATTCGGGTCGGGTCCCGAACTATTTTTCTGAGGTTTTTATTCATATATAAGCATGTTAGAACAAGTTACATGTGAATCGGAGGTGCGTAGCATAACAAACATTTTTCGTAAAAGTGTAGGCTTGGTCAGAACCCAAACACAGCAAATGCCGCACCGCGACCAAAGAGTGCCGCGCCGCGGCAATCAACGTGATCTGATGCCTGGTCTGTTTCAATTTTACAAGTCCCAAACCAATTTTCATTTAAACACAAAACGCAAACCGTAAACTCTTATGACACGTATCTTATATCGTTGGAAAGGTAATTTGACGAGGAACACAACTACACACGTTTAATCAATCAAAAACATCATTTGCAAATATTGAGTTTCCAAATTAAATGATCAATTAATGCTCATCATTAATGCTTCAATTTCATAAATGCATAATTATGATTCGGGAATTAAATGCACACATGTGATACGCCGTTTCGTAGATAATTACGCATACAATGCAACTAAACACTTACTAAAAACAATTCATGGCGTTTAATGCATCAAAAGTTCACATTTAGTTTTATCAAACCCTAACCAACATCACCAAAATCAATAATCAAGTTAATGAAGTTTTCTAAAACAACCTACACATCAAATTGAAGCTAGTGATGCTAGTAACACAATTAAAACATGCACTTATAAATTTAACAACATTCAAGCAACCAAATCACCAAATCACCAAATCAAACACACCAAAGTTCAAGTTCATGCTAGTTGCTTAAAATAACGAGATCGAACATATAAATCATATATTCATGTTAGACTTGAGCCATAGACACTAATTAACACTTTTATAAGTTAAAAACATCAAGAACACAAAATCTAGTGATTTTAGAAAGTTACCCAAATGAGATGAAATTGGTATCAAGTTGTAGAGGATGAAGAGAGGATTCCAAATATGTAATTTGTTTTGATGCTAGCTTCCTAAATCCGAAATAGATGATGAATGAATGAAGAAGATGAAAATGGTGAAAGTTGGGAGTAATATTGAGAGGAAAAAAGGGAAAAGAAAAGAAAATGGAATGGATGGTGGAGAAGGGTGGGAGGTGGTGACTAGTTGGCCAAGTTTGGCCAAGGGACGAGATTAGTCCCTCAAGTTTGTAATCGGGTGCGGAAATTAACCAACGAATTATTTTGAATTACACGAGAGTACGAAAGACGTTATAATCCGATAACGAAAATATTAGGAATGTTAGCTAACGGAGGATACGAATCTAGATACGAAGGATATTATTAAAAAAAAAGACGGGCGTTAAAATAATTTAACGGAAAAATGCGGGATGTTACATTACCCACACCTTAAAAGAAATTTGGTCCCGAAATTTAGTTAGAAATAATAGTCGATGTCTCTTACTCGAGACCTTGTGTTGTCCAATCGACGAATAAGTGAAGATACGTCATTGGGCATTTCCACGATTCTGGATAGTCGGGGTTTACATTGTATTAAGGCTTGGTTTTACGATCCACAATTTCAACCGGTCTTCCTATGAAGAGTAGTTTGTCATCGATAGTAAGTTTATATAGAAGAGTAGCACGTTCCTCTTCCGCAGGACACATCTCTAAGTTAGTTACATAGAACATAGGGTAAACGGAAACTTAATTGAGTCGGAAGTTCTAAACGATAGGAAGCGGTTCCAATACGCCCCAAGATTTCAAAAGGATCAATATTGAGAATATAACTTTCCTCAATTTCCCGAAACGGATTACACCTTTCCAAGGTGCGGTTTTTCAATATTACACGGTTACTGACTTGAAATTCGGAAGGTTTACGCCTAACATCGGCATAGTCCTTTTGGCGACTACGGGCCGTCTTGAGCCCTTCTCGGACTTGAACTATCTCAACGGTTGTTTCTTGAATAAGTTCAGATCCTGTGAATTGCTTGTCACCTACTTCGGTCTATCGAATAGGAGAACAACATTTGTGGTTATAAAAAGTTTCAAAAAGTGTGTGTTAACACGCTAGTGGTAACTACTGTAGTAAGAGGGTTCATCTAAAGGTGACAATACAAGTTGTAACATGTCTTTCCAAGATGTAAATCGTTCGTTTGCTTGGTTCGTCGGTTTGTGGATGATACGCGGTACTCATGTTTAAACGTGTTCCTAAGGCTTTTTGTAAACCAGATGTGTAACGAGTATTTTGATCCAGGATAATTGATAAATGTACACCGGGTTGGAATAGAATCCTTTAAGACATGTTTGAACAAGTTAGTTAGGACTCGAAAGTGTTTGTTGGTACACGTTTCTTATCGGCTACCGAAAACGTTCATCCGGGATATTCGCCCTCGTGGCGAGCACTAGTAATACGTGAAGAGTCTCTCTCTCAATTGAGAAATTATATAAAAGATTTCCTTATACGAAATTACGAGTGAAAAGATAGGAGTGAATTGAGGACTTAGAATAAGATGAGTTTTATACCTTGAGGTAGCCATATCGCGCATCTAGTGGCCAAATGTTGAGACTTGGTGGGAGACGAGATAGTACACATAGTTATATAGTTCGGGGTTGAGTAGTAGGTGGCCAATCATCAGAAGGATAAGGATGATAAGTCAAAGAAGAAAGAGGTATCCTTGGATTGTGTGTTATCTTGGGTTCCAGTAATATCAGACAGTCATAGTGAAATAACGAAGTTATGTAACGTGGTACGTGGTGATAAGAAAATTGATCGGATTCATAATTTTGTATTCAAATTCTTCGTGCAAAATAACGAATTTCAGTTTCCTTGATTTCGAGTCGAGAGAGTATGCCTTTCAGGCGTTCAAGTAGAAATATTTCCATATTTGGGTTCCATCTTGTGCTACACGAATTTAGCTAGTAAGGTTGGTGTGAAAAATCACGTTCAAGGCTCGGACACGGAGAGGTTTAAATTTTTCCCTTAGTGAGTTAACGAGGTTAAAGGTCGTGCAACAAGAGAAAAAGTCGGAAATGAATCTTCAGTAATAACCGGCGAGATCTAAGATTTTACAAATACAAGATAGAGTCGTGAGGGTTTCCCGATTACGTGTGGCTTCGATTGCGAGATTTTATTGTAACACCTTGAACACTATCAACAAGGTCTAGAAATTGGACTTTGTTCAACCAAAATTCTCACTTGGAGAATTCGGTATAAAGTTGCTCCATTCTCAAAAGTTCGAGCGTATGACGGAGATGTTGTTCGCTTTTCTTCCTTATTGTTGAATAGATTTAGACATCATCTATAAACACGATAACGGATTTGTCTAGATACGTTTGCATACGCGGTTCAGGAGGTCTATGAATACGGACCGAGCCTGGGATAAACTGAACGGTTACTAAAAGAAATTCATAACTATCGCAACGAGTCCGGAAAGCGGTTTTGGAGACATCTTCTCCCTTAGCCTTCATTTGATGATAACCGGAATGGAGGTCGACTTGGAATACACACATGATCCTTGCAATTTACCAAGAGGTCATCGGTATGGGGAAGAGGATATCGGTTCTCGACCGGAAATTACTTAGTTCACAATAATCTATACAAAATTGTAGGGAAACATTTCTTCTTAACGAATAGGTTTTGAGCTCCCTAGTTTCATAGGTATCAAGTCAAAATTCAAATTATCCACCCAATAAGTTTAACGTACACCCTCCGATAAAATTTGTCGGTACGCAATAATTTTCCGTTAGTCACTTGAATGGTCTAAGTAATATCTAGGGGAAATGGTGGAGTGCAAAGGGTATGAGCCAAAGCCTTGGATACAAAACATTCATCGGCACCCGAATCGAATAAACAAGTAATATAAGAGTTGTTGAGGAGAAACGTACCCGTGACTAGTTCATCGTCACCTCGGGCATATTTGGCGTTAGTGTTGAAAGCTCCACTGCGTGTATTGATTTTGGCTTTATTTATTGGGCATGCATTTCTAAAATGGCCCGGTTGGCCGCATGTATAGCAAACACCCGTTTTTGGTACATTGGGCCCCTTTTGAACGATGGGGGCGGTACATTTACAATCGCTGGCCACATGGCCACTTCTTTGACACTTGTTGCAAAATGGTTTTCTACATTCACCCAAATGATGTTTGTGGCACTTGTTACAATAAGGTAGGTTTCCGGCATACCCCTTCTTGCCACCAGGGGTGAAAAGCTTCTTGGTGGAGTCGTTGTGGTTGTGGTTGCTTGGTGGAGAGGCATTCCATTTTCTTTTGTTGTTGCCCGGTTGGGCCTCGGCCGTTGGTGCCGGCGCTTTAATTTCGTCCACCGTTTTTATAAATTGGCGGGCTATCATCACAGCCTCTTGTAGCTCGGCGGGTCTTGATGGCATTACCCCGTGTGGAATGCTCTTAGGGAGGCCATCCATGTAAAGCTCAACTCCTTGGGGCCCGGGAGCCCGGAGGTTTGGACAAATTGAGGTTAGTTCGGCAAACCGTTGATTATAAGCTTCGAGGTCATCTCGGGCTATTTTTAAATTTCTTGGCCCCTGTCTGAGCCTTCGAGTCTCTTCACGCGAGAAGTATTCGGTGATCATTCTTTCTCTTAATTTGGTCCAAAAGAGTGTAAGGGCTTCATCGATACCCACCGATTGTACATACGTGTTCCACCATGAGAGAGCAATACCGGTGAGAGTGAGGGTGGAAAACTTGACCTTAACTTGGTCCCGACAACCGCTTATGCTAAAAACGGCTTCCGTTTGTTCGAACCATCGGGTGAGAGCAACCGGTCCCCCGGTTCCATCGAAAGTGGGAGGGTTGTACTTCATTGTAACAACCCAAACCAATAACCAACCGAACGCGCAAACCAAAATTTTTTTTTATAACAGTGGAGTGCGCCACGCGCATCCCCTCAGGGTGCGCGGCGCGCATAGGTCAATTTCAGTTCTGTCCGGTTTTGCAATTTTTCAAATAAAGATCATCCACTTCCCGACATATTTAGACGAAATGCATTTCACAACATGATATAATAGTTAAAACTCACATGATTCAATAATAAAATAAGTTTTACAAAACGGGGCCCACATCGGCCGTTTTACGAGTTTCATACAAATCATGAGTTTCGACCACATTAGTTTAATTTCCAAACGACACTATGAGCATGGTGTTTGGGGTTAAACTACCCAAGTCTCGGTCAAACTCCAAAAGCTATCACATCCCAAATGCGTCCCATAAACAACAAGCGGGATCTCTAATCCAATCGAATGCCCTTACCCTTATCAACGCCGGAGCCTATAAAAAGATAAACAACGAGAGGGTAAGCAAAGCTTAGTGAATGCAATAATTATACACATACATATATAATATACCTACTTGCAAACACTCATACACATACCGCATACATGCTAGCAACACAATTTGCTTATCATCAATACGAGGCTACCAACCTCCAATACCACAAGCTAGCATAACAATCGCATAAATATATATAACTCGAAAAATATAATATGCTTTCGCTTACAACACAATAACCATGGTTAACCAATCGTACAAGGGAATGGCGCTCGCGAAAGGCCATCGGAGTTCATAAAGTCCATTAGTGTACTTAGCACCTCATATCACTAAACCCTAGGGTGGCACCTTAACACCTCGGTACTTCACCTCGAGTGGCATCTTAACACCTCGATGCTTCACTCTTTACTTTACGGAGTGGCGTCTTAACACCTCGACACTTCACTCCTAGGTGGCATCTTAACACCTCGATGCTTCACCCCGAGTGGCATCTTAACACCTCGATGCTTCACTCATCAATTACTTAGAGTGGCATCTTAACACCTCAATGCTTCACTCGTCACGTGAAACGTGGTGTCTTAACACTTCGACACTTCACATCTCACGCTACAACAAATAAATACATTATATACCTACGCATATAATTATTGCACTCACCTTAACGATTCGGTGACGGTTTTATACTTTCGCAAGCTTCAAAGCAAAGTACCTAATATAATAAGTACTTCAATCAATACATAATCTAGTTGGACTAAATACCAACAATTCACTTATGTGCATTTAATGACTTAATGCATTAAATGTCCCATTTTCACCAAAACCGCCCTTAAGGGTCAAGACCACCATTAATCACTTAAAAGCTAGTGATTAAGGTCCAACAACACTAACTATAACATAATTAGGGTAATTCATACCCATAATCCCCAACTAGGTCAATCATTAACCCCTTTGACTCATTTAAAGTCAACACACCCATTTCGGTCATCCACTAACCCGATTAACACCCATTTACCAATTAGCTAGGTGTGCTAGTAATTAACTAACCAATTAGGACTCATAAACATCAATTACCACTTTGAAACCCTAGGTTAGTTACCATTGAGTCTTAATGACTCAATCTTACCCAAGAACACCCAAAATCATCAAATATGGGTTTTATGTTCATCACTATCCCAAACCCTAACCCTTACACAAATTTAAAACAAGGAAATCAAGATTAGAGCTTACCACTACAACCACAACGTAGCTAGTGAGTAGATGAACGACTTTAATACCCGCACTTTGGCCCGAGAACAACTTCTTCCTCTTGGATTTAAGCTTTCTCACTCAAGAAATCACACTCTCTCTCTAAAATTAAAGTGAAGAAGATAAGGTTGTTGAAAATGGAGTGAATGATACTCCACAAACTGACCTACTGGCCTTTAACTAGTCCACAGGTGAAATTACCAAAATACCCATCAAAATATCTGAATAAAACAAACAGAACCCGGCTACAGCGAGGAGTGCGCCACGCGCACCCCTATGTGTGCGTTGAGCGCACCCAGCCCAGATCACTCTCTGACCTCTGTTTTAATATACAAAGTCACCCACACTTCATGTACCATAATTACACTGCTGTACAATTATTATTAGGGTCTTACAACTCTCCCCCACTTGAATCGGAATGCGTCCTCGCGATCCAAGCCGTATGACAAGAGGGAAGGTAAACCAACACGAATTCTTCGGGCTCCCAAGTAACTCGGAACCTTTACTACGATGCCATTGAACTTTAAAAGTTCTCACTTCTTTATTTCTCAACCTTTTGACCTTCTCATCGAGTATGGCAATCGGCTCCTCAATATACTCTAACTTATTGTTTAGCTCAATCTCGTCTAACGGTACCCAAGATGAATCATCCGCAAGACACTTACGGAGATGGGAAACATGAAATGTATTATGGATCCCCGCAAGCTCTTCGGGTAATTCCAAACGATACGCGACTTCACCAACACGAGCTAAAACCTTAAATGGCCTAATAAACTGAGGAGCTAACTTTCCCCGTTTTCTAAATCGAATAATGCCTTTCCATGGAAAAACCTTAAGCATCACCATGTCACCTTCTTGAAATTTGATCATTCGCCTACGTTTGTCGGCATACGACTTTTGTCTATCTTGAGCCTTTTTCAAATGATCCCGAATCATATCAATCTTGCTATTCATCTCTATAACCAAATCGGTACTCCCGATTTCTATTTGACCCACTTCACCCCAACATATTGGAGTTCGACACCTCCGCCCATAAAGCATCTCATAAGGTGGCATCCCAATACTAGTATGATAACTATTATTGTACGAGAATTCCACCAAAGGTAAGTGCTCATCCCAACTACCACCGAAATCAATAATACACGCCCGTAACATATCCTCCAAAGTTTGATTCGTACATTCGGTTTGACCGTCCGTTTGAGGATGATACGCCGTGCTCAATTTCAATTGTGTGCCCATATCTTCATGAAACTTTTCCCAAAACCGAGATGTGAAACGGGTATCCCGATCCGAAATAATAGATATAGGAACCCCGTGTCTCGCTATCACTTCCTTGATGAACAACTTTGCCAAGGTTTTCGACGATATCGCTTCCCGAATGGGAAGAAATAAAGCACTCTTCGTCAATCGATCAACTATCACCCAAATCGAATCGAATTGGGTTCTCGCCGTTTTAGGTAACTTTGTGATGAAATCCATGGTAATGTGCTCCCATTTCCACTTCAGGATTTCTAACGGCTGTAACTTACCATACGGCTTTTGGTGTTCAGCTTTAACTTGCAAACACGTGACACATTGCTCAACATACTTAACAACATCACGTTTCATGCCCGGCCACCAATAATCCTTTCTCAAATCGAGATACATTTTCGTCGCGCCCGGATGAATGGAATACTTTGACTTATGTGCTTCATCAAGTAGCACTCGTTGATAATCCCCCATCTTAGGCACCCACACTCCTCTTTGAAAAGACAACAAACCACGTGAACCCATAGTAATGAATTCCGATTGCCCCACAATTCGTTCCGCATGCTTGTTGTGAACGTAAGCCTCAATTTGAATCACACCAAGTTTTTCAAGAAAATCGTTAGTAATAATCATACGTAACAATCCTAATCGTAACGCCGGGTGGTGACTCTTTCGACTTAACGCATCTGCGACCACATTCGCCTTGCCCGGATGATAAAGTATTTCACAATCATAATCTTTCACCACATCTATCCATCTACGTTGATGATAATTCAAATCTCTTTGATCAAAAAGATGTTTCAAACTCTTGTGATCCGAATAAATTGTACACTTGACACCATACAAGTAATGGCGCCAAATTTTTAACGCATGAACAACCGCCGCCAACTAAAGATCATGAGTCGGATATCTCGTTTTGCGTTCCTTTAATTGCCGAGAGGAATAAGTGATGACTTTACCTCTTTGCACTAGAACACAACCGATCCCATTTAAAGACGCATCACAATAAACCATCATGTCTTCTACACCTTCCGGCAAAACTAGCACCGGAGCTTGACATAACTTCTCTTTTAATAATTGAAAAGAAATCTCTTGCTCGTTTTCCCAATTAAATCTAGCGTTCTTTCTCGTCAATTTCGTCAATGGAGAAGCAATTTTAGAAAAATCTTGGATAAACCGACGATAATAACCGGCCAATCTGAGAAAACTTCGGATTTCCGTAGGCGTAGTCGGTCGTCCCCAACTCTTTACCATCTCAATCTTCCTCGGGTCTACTTGAATACCATTTTTGTTCACGATATGGCCAAGGAATTGAACTTCCCTTAGCCAAAATTCACATTGGAGAATTTAGCATACAACTTCTCCTTCCGCAACGTCTTTAACACACCCCTCAAATGATGTTCATGTTCCTTCATACTTTTTGAATAGACAAGTATGTCGTCAATGAACACAATTACCGACTTGTCCAACATAGGTTGGCACACTCGGTTCATAAGGTCCATGAATGCCGCCGGTGCATTCGTAAGACCAAAAGGCATAACTACGAATTCAAAATGCCCATAACGCGTTCGAAAAGCCGTTTTCTCGATGTCTTCCTCACGGACCCGCATTTGGTGATAGCCGGACTGTAGGTCGATTTTAGAGAAATACGTTGCACCTTGGAGTTGGTCAAACAAACCGTCAATCCTAGGCAATGGATAACGATTCTTGATCGTCACTTTATTCAACTCCCGATAATCGATGCACATCCGCATACTACCGTCCTTCTTCTTCACGAACAAAACTGGAGCGCCCCATGGCGAAGCACTCGGTCGAATGAAACCCTTCTCAAGCAACTCTTGGGTTTGATTTAACAACTCTTGCATTTCCGTTGGCGCTAAACGATAAGGAGTTTTAGCAATGGGGGTAGCCCCTGGAACCAACTCAATGTGAAATTCAACTTCTCTTTCCGGCGGAACACCCGGTAACTCATCCGGAAAAACGTCTTCAAACTCATTTACTAGAGGAATTTCATGAATGGGTGGTGGCTCATCACGAGTATCAACAACATGGGAAAGAAAAGCCATGCCACCACTAACAAGGAAACGACGTGCCCGTGCAAAAGTGCATATCGGTACAAGTCTTCTACGCTTATCACCGTGAATAATTAACTCTCCCCCACTTGGGGTCTTCACACGAATAAATTTTTCATGGCATGCAATATCGGCTCTATTATGATCGAGCCAATTCATACCAACAACGATATCAAAATCACCCAAAGTCATCGGGATAAGATCAATCTTAAAGTTTTCGGCACCAAAAACGACATCACAATTTTTACACACATCAACCACTAGCACCGTCTTGCCGTCCGCTATTTCGACTTCTACCGGACGACTTAACTTAGCTAATGGTCTATTAAGTTTAGGCACAAATTTTGGAGACACAAACGACAAATTTGCACCGCTATCAAATAGGATTCTTGCCGGATTAGAGTTAACCATAAAAGTACCTGAGACAACTTCGTTAGATTGCTTGGCTTCATCATTCGTCATCAAATAGTTGCGACCCCTAGCCGTACCCGCCGCCTTCTCTAGATGCTTAACATTATCGTTTCGCAAATCAGGACACTCCGGCTTCTTATGCCATTCTTTACCACAATTAAAACAAGTGAGCTTGTTTCCGGAAGATGGTTTCGGACAATCACGAGCCATATGACCCGCTTGCCCACAATTGTAGCACGTAAAAGAAAAACCACCGGAAGCGCCCTTCTTCATGCTATTGACACTTTCGGAACCCTTGTTGTTCTTGTTCTTCTTGTTTGAAAAGTTAGAATGACTAGAACCTTCAAACTTTCTTTTAGAAAAAGTGAAGTCACTTTTCCTTGGAACCTCCAGCTCAAAACTCCGAGCCAACTCAAATAACTCGTCAAAAGACTTAGCCGCTCCTCGACTAATCTTACCCTTGAACTCATCATTTATGGTACGGTAGAAATCTTTCATTAGCTTGTGATCGTCACCAACATATCCCAGACAAAAATGAGTCTTTGCCAAGAAGGTAGACTTGAGAGTAACCAAGTCCATTGAACCTTGTTGCAAATTGTGCAACTCATCCCGGATTCTATCAAGATCGGAAGAAGTTCGGTATTCTTTGAAAAATTCCTTCTTAAACTCTTCCCACGTCAAACTCATACATTGCTCCTCACCATATAAGTTGATTTTATCATCCCACCACAACTTAGCTTCTTCCCGCAACATACTAGAACCATACCTCGCCTTCTTCTCGGAAGGACATTCCGCGGTACAGAAAGCTCCCTTGATATCGGAAATCTAACATGTGCTTTTCAACGGATCTCGTACCCCATTAAATATCAGGGGTTGAGCATCCTTGAAATTTTTGTAATGGAAGTCCCGCCTTCCATTCCCACCGTTACCATCACCCCCTTCACCACGAGGATGAATGTTTCTAGCTTGTAATGCCTCCTCGATCGCGACATTCATTTGCTCATTTATCATTTCAGTTACTTGCCCATCAACCGACTCTTGAAAAACCTTTCGAACATCGTCAAGAAAATCCTTTTTAGCCTTTTAAAGATGGCCTCAACCTTGGCCGTGAGTTCAACATCCTTACTCGTACTTCCGTCATTGGTGTCGTGTCTATTTCTCATCTTCATTCTATAAAACGAAGTAAATTAAGCAACGAAATGAAAGGACTTAACACATATGTATATACGTATACACCACACTACCCCATCTTGCTCAACAATCGTCGTACATCACTTGTTTGACCAGATTTGAACCCGTAACAATGGTAGCTAATCATTGTTACGCGATCACGTCGCATTAATTCGCTAGTACAACGTCTATCTCGCTTGATGATTGCTAAAACAACACAAAACAGTTAGTGCAAGGTTAATTCACATAAACACTAGCACTAGCAATTCTCGTTCCGACCCAAAGTCCTACAAGTCCCGCATAAAGCGCACACACAATAAAGTCCAAGTCTAGGCACCTATCTCAAGTCGCCTAAATCCCTTAGACCATACTCTGATACCACTTGTAACAACCCAAACCAATAACCAACCGAACGCGCAAACCAAAATTTTTTTTATATAACAGTGGAGTGCGCCACGCGCACCCCCTCAGGGTGCGCGACGCGCACAGGTCAATTTCAGTTCTGTTCGATTTTGCAATTTCTCAAATAAAGATCTCCCACTTCCCGACATATTTAGACAAAACACTTTTCACAACATGATATAATAGTTAAAACTCACACGATTCAATAATAAAATGAGTTTTACAAAACGGGACCCACATCGGCCGTTTTACGAGTTTCGTACAAATCATGAGTTTCGACCACATTAGTTTAATTTCCAAACAATACTATGAGCATGGTGTTTGGGGTTAAACTACCCAAGTCTCGGTCAAACTCCAAAAGCTATCACATCCCAAAAGTGTCCCCTAAACAACAAGCGGGATCTCTAATCCACTCGAATGCCCTTACCCTTGTCAACGCCGGAGCCTATAAAAAGATAAACAACGAGAGGGTAAGCAAAGCTTAGTGAATGCAATAATTATACACATACATATATAATATACCTACTTGCAAACACTCATACACATACCGCATACATGCTAGCAACACAATTTACTTATCATCAATACGAGGCTACCAACCTCCAATACCACAAGCTAGCATAACAATCGCATAAATATATATAACTCGAACAATATAATATGCTTTCGCTTACAACACAATAACCATGGTTAACCAATCGTACAAGGGAATGGCGCTCGCAAAAGGCCATCGGAGTTCATAACGTCCATTAGTGTACTTAGCACCTCGTATCACTAAACCCTAGGGTGGCACCTTAACACCTCGGTACTTCACCCCGAGTGGCATCTTAACACCTCGATGCTTCACTCTTTACTTTACGGGGTGGGTTCTTAACACCTCGACACTTCACTCCTAGGTGGCATCTTAACACCTCGATGCTTCACCCCGAGTGGCATCTTAACACCTCGATGCTTCACTCGTCAATTACTTAGAGTGGCATCTTAACACCTCAATGCTTCACTCGTCACGTGAAACGTGGTGTCTTAACACTTCGACACTTCACATCTCACGATACAACAAATAAATACATTATATACCTACGCATATAATTATTCCACTCACCTTAACGATTTGGTGACGGTTTTATACTTCCGCAAGCTTCAAAGCAAAGTACCTAATATAATAAGTACTTCAATCAACACATAATCTAGTTGGAATAAATACCAACAATTCACTTATGTGCATTTAATGACTTAATGCATTAAATGCCCCATTTTCACCAAAATCGCCTTTAAGGGTCACGACCACCATTAATCACTTAAAAGCTAGTGATTAAGGTCCAACAACACTAAGGGCCTGTTTACTAATTGCTTAATGGCCTGAATGTTATGGTTGTCTTTTTCGGTCACCATCTTTAGGTGTTTACTTTTGACTTATTTTTGTCTGGAAAACTGGACCAGTAGATTATCAGTCAGCTAAAAAACATGTGTACTCCCCATATGGATGGGATTAATCACATTTCTTTACTGTTATACCCCTTTTCTCTTTCATTACTTAACTTGCAGAGTATTATTTACTCCCAAATTGAGAACCCATCATCCACTTCAAAATCAATTACAAACAATAGATTGGTGTTTTGTTCCAAGTAATTCTCCGATGATCTTTCACATTTTTTTCTTCAATTCTAGATCCATTTTGTTCAATTGAAAAAAGAGAGCAAGTTAGTGAAAAAAATGGGTTGCTGGAAGTCACAAGTTCCTCATGTTAGCGGTGCGGTGCGATGGTTAACAACGTGAACCAGAGAGACCTCCGTCGATGATGCCGGTCGTCATAGATCTTGATTGACCTCGTGTTGCTCCAGCCATAATGAAAATAATGATGAAAACAAACCCAGTGATTTATGGTTTGTGATGAATGGTTTTTTGATATCATGTGATTTTGTTAATTGCACAATATTTTTAAAGTGGGTGTTGTTTGTTAGATTTAAATTAATACAAAGCACTAGCGTTTTTTTATTCCATTGTCATCATCTTTGGTAGCACTTCAAGAACTTTGTGAAAAAAATATTTAAAAATATGTAACTGAAAAAAATATACAAAAGGAATTTGAAGGTTTATATTGTGAAAATAAAACTGAAAAAGATATACAGAGGGATTTGAAGGTTTATATGTGCCCCTGGAAATTTGTGAAAATGATCTTTGCCAAGGATATCGAAATTACATTTCCAACCTATTTTGTGGGTGTGAAAATATATTTAAAGGTTAAATTGGTAATTTACTTATATTCAGTCATTTCGTCCAGCACAAAAAGTAAACAACAATTTTTAATTTCTTCTTACTACATATAACTTTTCATTATTCATTCTGTCATCTATATCCATATAGGAGATTAATGAAAAGAAAGTAAACAGGCCCTAACTATAACATAATTAGGGTAATTCATACCCATAATCCCCAACTAGGTCAATCATTAACCCCTTTGACTCATTTAAAGTCAACACACCCATTTCGGGTCATCCACTAACCCGACTAACACCCATTTACCAATTAGCTAGGTGTGCTAGTAATTAACTAACTAATTAGGACTCATAAACATCAATTACCACTTTGAAACCCTAGGTTAGTTACCATTGAGTCTTCATGACTCAGTCTTACCCAAGAACACCCAAAATCATCAAATATGGGTTTTATGTTCATCACTATCCCAAACCCTAACCCTTACACAAATTTAAAACAAGGAAATCAAGATTAGAGCTTACCACTACAACCACAACGTAGCTAGTGAGTAGATGAACGACTTTAATACCCGCACTTTGGCCCGAGAACAACTTCTTCCTCTTGGATTTAAGCTTTCTCACTCAAGAAATCACACTCTCTCTCTAAAATTAAAGTGAAGAAGATAAGGTTGTTGAAAATGGAGTGAATGATACTCCACAAACTGACCTACCGGCCTTTAACTCGTCCACAGGTGAAATTACCAAAATACCCATCAAAATATCTGAATAAAATAAACAGAACCCGGCTACAGTGAGGAGTGCGCCACGCGCACCTCTATGTGTGCACTGAACGCACCCAGCCCAGATCATTCTCTGAACTCTGTTTTAATATAAAAAGTCACTCACACTTCATGTACCATAATTACACTGCTGTACAATTATTAATAGGGTCTTATATTCATGAAGTTTTTGTAGGAGCACCCCTCGTTTGAATTACCGACTCCCTGATTGTTGTTGTGGTTGGAGAAGTAATCGGCCATGGCCTCACCCACGACGGTGGTTATCATTCGTTGAAGAGCTTGTTCGAGAGTTTCGGAAGGAGTATTGTGTTGACCTTGGTGAGCCATTGTTCTTTCATGACACAAGAATATCGTTGATTAGTATTATCAATAATACTAATCGTGATATGGAATCTAGATAAAGAGAAAATGTTTCCTTGACTCGCCTTAAATTCTTTATGTCATAATGTCGGAACGTCCATATGAGTCACCGTAATATAATCCCGGAAATTATATTACCCTGATTCATATGTGCATTCGACATCATTTCATATAGTCAAGGTGGCGTGTCAATCAAATCAACTACGTGAGATTAAGGTAGAATAAGAGTTAGATGTGAATAAAAGAGTTCGAGTATAAATGCACAAGTAGTCAAGTAATACCTACTTCAAGTCTATATGCCGGTTGTAGTCTAGATTCACTAAAGTACCCTATGACTCGGGGTTGACACCAATGAACTCTAAATCCCTACAACTAACGCTCTGATACCATCTGTAGCGACCCGACAAAATCGTCATTGACGGCGCCGACTACTTAGGTCCCGTTACATGGTCATAAGTCTTTAAAATAACGTTTGACCAAAATATGTCGCCTTCATTTCAAAAGTAAAGATTGTTTCCAAGTTTACAAGAATTGTTCAACCAAAAGTTACGTTACAAAGTTATGAGTACAAATGAAACCTATGCGACACAGTTTTAAATAAAGTCAAAAGACGCTCCATGTATGCACATATACTCGACATCCAATGCAAGTATTAAAATAATGAGCGGAAGCATGTATCACATATCGTTCAAAGACCTGAGAAAAACATAGAAATCTGTCAACGAAAACGTTGGTGAAATCATAGGTTTAAGTAAGTAAGTGAGTAAATAAGTAAATTGAACCACAAGATTTGCAACATCGAAATAATAGTTAACCATTCCAATATTTGTTTCACGAGCACCCAATTATCAATGCTTAACATTCCTTCCATAGAACCCCATCACAATAGTGTTAGAACATACACTGTTTCTCGAAAATATATTTCATTCGTAAACGGTAGCGAACTGTCTGAATGAGGGTTTGTCAAACCCATATGGATCCATACAACATAAGTTCTCGCTTACACTTAGCAAGTGTAACTAATGATAATCGAATTGAGGATTTTGTTCTAAACTCGTATGTAGAATGTTTGTTTTCCTGTACTTGTGTTCACTTAGTAAAAAGAAACGTTTATGTTTTCTCATCCCAAACGTAAGTTCAAAAGAGTAAAAGTGGGACTATGATCTCACCTTGAGTGCAAGAGTAAAAAGATACTTCAACAAGTAACGTGCAAAGAACAAATGCTAGTCTTGACCTAAACAAGTAAGTTGTATCAATAACGGTAACTACGATTGATCAAAGATGTTCAATTAGTCCTATGGCTCGTTACGACTCGATTATGTAGCATGTGAATCAAATTGTCAAGTTTCATGCAAGATACAAATATAGAAGCAAGTTAGAAAGATTGCATAAGTATTCGGTTAAGTTTGGCTAAAAGTCAAACTTGGTCGGGTTAAAGTCAACGAAAAAGTCAACACGTTCGGGTCGGGTCCCGAACTTTTTTTCTGAGGTTTTTATTCATATATAAGCATGTTAGAACAAGTTACATGTGAATCGGAGGTGCGTAGCATAGCAAACATTTTTCGTAAAAGTGTAGGCTTGGTCAGAACCCAAACACGGCAAATGCCGCGCCGCGACCAAAGAGTGCCGCGCCGCGGCAATCAACGTGATCTGATGCCTGGTCTGTTTCAATTTTACAAGTCCCAAACCAATTTTCATTTAAACACAAAACGCAAACCGTAAACTCTTACGACACGTATCTTATATCGTTGGAAAGGTAATTTGACGAGGAACACAACTACACACGTTTCATCAATCAAAAACATCATTTGCAAATATCGAGATTCCAAATTAAATGATCAATTAATGCTCATCATTAATGCTTCAATTTCATAAATGCACAATTATGATTCGGGAATTAAATGCACACATGTGATACGTCGTTTCGTAGATAATTACGCATACAATGCAACTAAACACTTACCAACAACAATTCATGGCATTCAATGCATCAAAAGTTCACATTTAGTTCTATCAAACCCTAACCAACATCACCAAAATCAATAATCAAGTTTATGAAGTTTTCTAAAACAACCTACACATCAAATTGAAGCTAGTGATGATAGTAACACAATTAAAACATGCACTTATAACATTTAACAACATTCAAGCAACCAAATCACCAAATCAAACATACCAAAGTTCAAGTTCATGCTAGTTGCTTAAAATAACGAGATCGAATATTTAAATCATATATTCATGTTAGACTTGAGCCATAGACACTAATTAACACTTTTATAAGTTAAAAACATCAAGAACACAAAATCTAGTGATTTTAGAAAGTTACCCAAATGAGATGAAATTGGTATCAAGTTGTAGAGGTTGAAGACATGATTCCAAATATGTAATTTGTTTTGATGTTAGCTTCCTAAATCCGAAATAGATGACGAATGAATGAAGAAGATGAAAATGGTGAAAGTTGGGAGTAATATTGAGAGGAAAAAAGGGAAAAGAAAAGAAAATGGAATGGATGGTGGAGAAGGGTGGGAGGTGGTGACTAGTTGGCCAAGTTTAGCCAAGGGACGAGATTAGTCCCTCAAGTTTGTAATCGGGTGCGGAAATTAACCAACAAATTATTTTGAATTACACGAGAGTACGGAAGACGTTATAATCCGATAACGAAAATATTAGGAATGTTAGCTAACGGAGGATACGAATCTAGATACGAAGGATATTATTAAAAAAAAAGACGGGCGTTAAAATAATTTAACGGAAAAATGCGGGATGTTACAGTAAACATTACCCTTTTAGGAACTTCAAGGTTTTGATCATCCTTTCGACTGGATGGCTCCTTATCAGCATTAAACATAACTTCATTTTCAGAATCAGTTGGCGGCATATACTCTCCATCTGGATCAGACCTATCAACCTCCTTCTCTTTACCTTTCCTCGATTTACATCCATTTCCCATATCCCTTAAACATTTGGCAATATGTTTCAGTCCCAAAGATTCCACTTTGTCTTTATTTTCTTTAATCCTTTGTTGTCTCAAAGCTTCATAATCAGTTGAACCACGCGTTTGCCGTTTGTTTGTTGCTGGCATTTGCTGCTTTTCTTTGGGGTTTTCCTGCATTAAAAATATAAATAAGTAAAATAAATTAGTGTCAACGTTTTGCAATACTAGTCTGGACATTATCAACCTAATTGATTATAATTAATTAACTGTGAAAATATACATCACCGATCATGCCTATACATAATAATACATTTTTTTTTGTATTTTTTTTTTTTTTTTTTGTACTCTACTAATATTATTACCATAGTTAGATAAAGTACTATTTTACCTGGGGCTCGAGTGGAGCGTCACTGGGTGATTGTGTCATAAATCGAGTTGTATCCGTTTGTGCATTGGTTTGTGGCTTTTCAGTGTTACCAACAAACCGCAAAGGAGCATCCTTCTCCACTATTTCCAGCTTTCTTAAGTAATCTTCCTCAATCAACTTAGTATAGGCTATCACTTTCAACCGCTTCAAATCTTCCTCAATCACCACCCATAAACCAATAGCTAACCGGGTTATAAACGCACCTCCACAATTTTTACTACTTTCACTCCTCCACATGCAATTATACAAGAACTTTCCATGACACTTAGCCAAATTACAAGGCTTGTTATGAACAATACAGTACATGTAAAACAGGTCCTCATAATTAAAAAGGTTGGTGCAACTGCCTCGCTGATTAATTGTTTCAGCCACAGCGTGATGCAGGATCCTATAGACGGGGCTAAGGATATGATTGTCTAAAATGTTGTTTGTGAACTTCCCAGAACCAAAACATGACCAAAATTCTTCAGATGACTCATCAGCGGGCCAACCAGTTATACCAGACTTAAATGATTCACTTTCCACTTCCTCGGCCGTATATATTTTCATAGCAACACCAAACTCAAAAAATGAAAGATTGAACTTCTTACCACATAAACTGAAAGACATGGCTGTGAAATGCCCCGTTCATATCGATTATAAACGTTTCATATTAATTGGTTTCGTTGCGAGGTATTGACCTCTATATGAGACGTTTTTCAAGGACTACATTCGTTTTTTAAACAAACCATAACCTTTATTTTATCGACAAAGGTTTAAAGGACATAACCTAGATTATGAAGTAATGATAATCTAAAATATCATGCTTACACATGACCATTACATAATGGTTTACAATAATAATATGTTACAACAAAATAAGTTCTCGAATGTAGTTTTTAAACAATATTATACAAGCATGCTGACTCCAAATCTTGTCCTTAATTAGCATGCAATAGCGGAAGCTCTTAATAATCAACTGAGAATAAACATGCTTAAAAACGTCAAAAAAAAATGTTGGTGAGTTATAGGTTTAACCTATATATCAAATTATAATAATAGACCACAAGATTTCATTTTTCATAAATATCGATCATAAAAATCATTCATATGATTTAAAGACCTGGTAACCGACGTTAACTTTAATGCATAGAATATCCCCAAACAGAACCTCTCGTCTGTATAATAATAATCTCGAAGTACTAAAGCCATCCATAACCTGAATGAGGGTTGTTAAGCCCAATAGATCTATCTTTAGGATTCGCATCAATTAGGGGCCATTTCCCTAATTCTTAGGCTACCAAGCTTGAAGGACGATATTCGGTTCGATAATTGATGTGTGCAGCGGTGTATACGAAATACTATTAATTTTACTATGAAATATTATTAAATATGATACAATTTTACACAAGTTATTTATTTATTTATTTATTGAATGGAATATATACCTAAACCTTGCTACAACACTATAGGTAGTGTACCTAATCGTAGAGTAGTATAGTTTTTAGTAAGTCCGGTTCGTTCCACAGGGAGACGGCTTATTTTACACTATATTTTTATATAACTATATTTGTACAAAATATAAATATATATATTACAATTATTATTATTATAAAAGGGGGATTTTACCGTTTAATGACCGGTTTGTCGATTTTATATTTTAAGTCAAGCGTAAAATAAATGACGATATTTAAATAACGATAAAATAAATAACAATAATTAAAATGACAATAAAAGTACGAGGAAATATAAAATTAAATAATTATGCTTATTTAAACTTTCGTAATCATGTTGTTTGACGTTTTGATTTTAATTTATTACCCTGGGTTAATTGTCCTTTGTCCTGGTTTATTTGAAACCTATCTGGTTTTTGCCCATAATAGTCCATCGGTCATAATTATAAAATGCTCGTCAAATTAACCTTATTTCCAAAGTCAAATATTCCAACTAATTGGGGACTTAAACTGTAACAAGGTCTTAATACTTTGTTAATAATTACGCCAGGTTATCGACTGCGTGTAATCCAAGGTTTTAATACTTTGTTAACAATTACACCAATTACCCTTGAATGTAATCCACTCCTATTTTAATGAGTCCATTGACTATTAATCCATTCCCGTGTCTGGTCAAATGAACAATTATTCGTATTTATAAATATCCCGCTCACCGTACCTAGTCAAGCGTATGTGGTTATATATAAATACGTCAAATTATAAATCTCTATATTAAATTAATGAAATATCATTTAGTTAATATAAAGCCCATTAATAGCTCATAGTCCAATTTCCACAATTTTTGGTCTTTTGTCCAAACCCCAATTATGGTCCAAAGCCCAATAACCCTGTCTTTAATATTTAATCCAACATCACGATTACTTCGACTCAAATAAGCATAATAATAACTTAAGTACGATACATAATTGAAAAGGGAGAGTTTAACTTACAATGATTATTTATCACGTAGCTTTACACGGACATAATTTCGACTTTAAAACCCGTAAAATAACCGTTACATTACCCAAACTAACTAATATAAAACTAAACTATATATATATATATATATATATATATATATATATATATATATATATATATATATATATATATATATATATATTAAACAGAGAGAGATTGAGTATGGATGGTGCAATGGATTCGGCAGAAGCTCGTGCCTTTTATAGGCAAATTCTGATTTTGACTGCTCCGCGATCGTGGAGGTTTTACCCTATGTAGATCCGCGATCGTGGAGGTTCAGTATCCAGCTCACCAACTTTTGGCCACCAGCTTTGTCGACATAATATTTATATATATATATATATATATATATATATATATATATATATATATATATATAACATATATATATATAATTTATATAATTATATATATATTATATTATATTCTTGTGCATAGTTGACTTGTACTTTTAGGTCCGTTGTCTCGTACATTGATAGTTGGTTCATGTCTCGGTTCTAGATTTTCAAACGCCTTTTCGTATGCTTAGATATCTTGTACTTTGCGTTCCGCAATTTGTACTTTTATCAATATTTAGACGTTGATCGTTAATAAATTGAACCACTTGGATTGTAGCTTGTACGTTTGAGCATTTTGAACGTTTGCATCTTCAAATGTTCGTTTTCTTCTTTTGTCTTCGCACTTATTTAATATAAACGATTACAACTTAAAAATAGAACAATTACAACTAAAAACATTACATATTGGAAGGATATTGCGACTAAATATATGATCATTTGGAGCACTATCAAATATCCCACACTTGAACGTTGCTTGTCCTCAAGCAATACAGAACTTGATATAAAATCACACTTCACTCGAATCACCTTTTTATTCTCACACTTTATACATCAGTGATTTTGATACAGCGGTATGAACAATGATAGTAATAATAGAACCATGGTTAAAGGTGGGTGTGCCATCCACAGTTGCCTCGGGTTCAGGTCAACGACACTTGCAATCAAAGAGCCGATTTACTTTCGGTTTCCAAAGCAAAGTGCACATTTGAAAGGCGGTTTAAAGTCCCACGTGACTATGAAAATTTAGATCCTTAAGGAAATTAGATCTTTATGAAAATATTTGATCTTTTGAAAATTTAAGCTAGATTTTACCCTAGATAAGTTTTCTGGAATAACCCTTCACCAGTGTTTGCAAAATGATTTTGTGGGTTTTGTGGGTTTCAGATTTTAAAATTTTAGCTCAAAAACTCGTGGTTTGGTGTCACCCACTTGCTAACCTTGTATTAGGAAAGCAACACGTCTAGTATACTTGCTCCGTATATTACCTTTCTGTAAACTACCGTCCGGTTGTAAAGGAAAGTGATGAACAAGCAACTGTTAAGACAATGTCTAATGACATGCTTTTGATTATGGTCCACAGCGTGTCGGATGCAATTACTATCCTTTGTAGGAGCAATAGTAAAGATCACCCTATAATTTTTTGGTCTGGCACAAGGTCCTGTCTTTGACCATGCTATGCAACCACCGTTCTTACGGTTGACACCCGATTTGGTTCAGGTGACCTAATGAATTCCAAGTGAATTCTTAGGATTTTACGTTCAATGGTAATGAACGCATTGAAAAGAGGTTTTCAAAAAACAAATCGGTTTTAATCTTGATCAAAATATTTTCTCGTTCAAGCTCGAGTTTAGATATCATCGAATTCCATGAGTTCGTAATTCTCAATCTTTAAAGTCAATCTCAGTGATTGAGTAATATCAGGCTTAAATGCTGATTTTTAATCTTTAAGGAGATTATCCTTTCTGGGGGTCTAATTCATTAGTCTTATCAAGCTAATTTGTACGGCGCCCTCCCCATTTTACGAGACAGATCCTCTCATGGTTAGGATAAGTCTGACCACTTGGTGACCCTGTTTGAGGCTGAGGTCCGTGGATTTCCTGCTGATTTTAGAGATGACTTTTCTAGATTTTTCGTCAACCTACAGCTGGTCTGGACGACAACTTCATGACCTAAATCAAGAAGCGCGTGTCTTTTTCGGAAGACTTTACTTCCTTTTAATGATGGAATTGATTAATCGTGTAGATCCATCTTTTCTTTCAAATGTATTACAATAAACTGCGTAAAACAGTTAATTTAGTCCAAAACAAAAGCACCTGCAATAACTTTACAGAAACATGTGATAGATAGTTTTTTAATTGAATAACTTGGTACATTCTCCCCACACTTGGCTTTTATTTATTTCTTTCTTTGCCTTTTTATTCTCCTGTTTTCCATTTTCAATGAATTCAAGCATTTTAGATTGTTTCTCAATTTATGTCCTTTCCGAGGTAACGATAATTTCGGTATTAACACCTAGTTTTTATCGTTCATAAATATGTATAAACATGATTTTGAATTCATTTAGTTGAAATTTTTTCAAATTTTCACAAAATTTGGCAAATAAACCAAGTGCAAACCCGAGAGAATTTATAACCCTTCTCCACACTTGGGATCATGCAATGCCCTCATTTGCATGAAATCAGACTATAATTATAAATTCATGAGGGTGATTAGTGTAGAAAAGTGATTAAAAATACCTAATTTGTAATTATAAAGCTTGTCGAATGATAGATGGTGCACCTCATCGTTCATTCCTTTTGTTGTTTTATCACACATGTTTTTCTTCAAAAACGGTTGCTTTTCTGAACTATTTGCTAATCTTTGAAAATGCGTCTTTTTCCCTAATTTATCATGCATTTTTATTAACTAGTTATACATTAACCCGAACCCCGAATTTAACGTTAAGTGGGGTTAGGCTTCCCCACACTAAGCTGACGACATGTGAAGTCGGTAGAATAAGTTTCACGAATTAGAATAGTGAGCCAGTTATTTACATCTCGGGTGGTATAAAATATATCAATGGGTTTAAAGTTTAAACCCACCCGATCGTCACTAAGTAATTCTTTTTTAAGTGTAGCTTTTAGTAAATGGATATGTCTCTTTTCTGGTTCTTGGTCAAATGGATCGATATACACCGACATACATATTTCTATAGGTGGACAATTCCTAACATTTCCTTACGTTTATTCTCGGGATCAAAGTTTTCACCTCTATTACCCAATTGGGTGAAATCCGAGGTGTCATTATCTATTACAGCTCGTAGTTCATCTTCGGTAGATGACTCGTCTATTGAGAATATTGGGTTGGAAGGTTGTGGAATGGTGAATTTCGAGATCGAAAAAAATTCTTATTCATTAACGGTCCTTATCGGTCCCACTATTTTGGTCTCGGGGGTAAAATTTTCAACGTTATCGTTTTCCCAAGAGTACCAATTTGTCACCCTTACTTCTTCTTCATCCATTGATGGATCAATGATTTTGTCGGTAGAGGCTAATGTGTCGATATGTTGTGAAATTGGTAAGACTGAATAAAAAGTATCATTGGGATAATTGGTGATTTCGGAGCTCTCGAATTCATAAAAATTCGATGATATGAGATTTTCTTGCACAATACTCCTCAGATCAACAGGTGTGTAGTCTGATAGAGTTTCAGCTTGCCTATTTGCAAACTCTCTCATTTGTTCATTTTTAGCGTCAAATTCTTCGAGTTTAATTTTCATATAATCTAATAAATTTTCAGACACATAATTTTCCTCGTCCGCCGGTTGTTGAGTTTGGATATATTCTTGAGAATGATCCCAATTTGAATTGTATTCCTCATAATCATTCCATTTAGGCTCTATGGGTGCATAATTTTCCATAGGAACGTAATAATAACATTCCCATGTTGAGTGATAATCTCCACAGATTTCACAACCAGTTATTGTTTCATCATTCGTGATCTAAGATTGACTGAACGAATTTTCATCAACACTTGTTTGAGAGTATTGATTTAATTGATTTTGCATGTCAGAAAGAGTTTTCAAAATATTCTCAGAATTTTCCATAATACACTTATTACCAAATTTTAGCTACATTGTGGTGCATTTACTAATTATCCTATTAGTTATAAAACAAAAAATTATATAAGTTATCAAATTAATAGTCTTTTCTGCTTTTGTCCACGTTTCGAATAGCCAATAGATGCAGCAGGTAGCCAGGACCCTTTAAATCAGAAGCCCACAACTCGCCACTAACAAATCTAACTATTACTACGTACCAGAAAATTGGCGTCTAGTAATTTAATCGCTTGCAATAATTTTTTCGTCGAAATTTAAAGAAAATAAAGAAAATTATATGTCCAAAAAACTAGAGCGTAGAAATAAAAAAGAAAAAGCACGCCAAAAAATAAGAGTCGAAAAACAAAAAGTCGAAAGAAAAACGTCGAAACTTAAAAGTCTAAAAATTAAATCTAAAAAGTTGCGTCTAAAGGTATTAAAGCTTAAAAGGAATTATATATCCAAAACGGCAATAACTTAATTAGGCACTAAAATCTAAAAACTGTGTCGCAAAATTCTAAAGCGCCTAAATCTTAATCTAAAGAAAAAGTACTTAAAGAATTTTACGGCAAAGCCTAAAAATCTAGAAATATAAAATAACTACGGCAAAAACTATAACTTAAAACTATATATTACGAACGACAAATATACAAATTACGAATTAAACGATTAAAAAGATAGAAAAAGTAAAAATAAAACTAAAGTTATAAAAATACAATTTTTATAAAAATATTATTTTTATATTATTTATATAAAAGTATTAATTTTATATAATTAATAAAACTAAATAAACTTAAATTACAAAATAACTTAAATTAAAATTAAAATTAATTAGTAATTTAATTAAACCCTAATATATAATTAGTTAAAAATAATTATTAAACCCTAATCTGAGCAGACGAGGATTTAGACCTGTCAAGTTACCCCATGCGATCGCATGGGGTTTAGGAGTTGAAGCCATGCGGTCGCATGGCTATGCAGGTTTAGAATATATGCAGGCTCAAATTTGCAGTTTCAGTGTTTTTTTTTATGAAAAGTTTATATTTATAGAAAATCTATATAAAATAAAATAAACTTATATTTCAAAAACTAAACATAAAAATAAAAATACTTTATAATTTTACAAAATCTTAAAATTATGCTTTTTTTATATTTTTTCTTTTTTTAATATATATATATTTTTTACACACACTTATAATAAATACACAATATTTTTTTTATAAATTATACAAAAATATAGTTATAATAAAATATAGCATTTTTCACAGAATCCCCAGCAACGGCGCCAAAAACTTGATGTGTGCAGCGGTGTATACGAAATACTATTAATTTTACTACAAAATATTATTAAATATGATACAATTTTACACAAGTTATTTATTTATTTATTGAATGAAATATACCTAAACCTTGCTACAACACTATATGCAGTGTACCTAATCATAAAGTAGTATAGTTTTTAGTAAGTCCGGTTCGTTCCACAGGGAGACGACTTATTTTACACTATATTTTTATATAACTATATTTGTATAAAATATAAATATATATATTACAATTATTATTATTATAAAGGGAGGATTTTACCGTTTAATGACCGGTTTGTCGATTTTATATTTTAAGTCAAGCGTAAAATAAATGACGATATTTAAATAACGATAAAATAAATAACAATAATTAAAATGACAATAAAAGTACAAGGAAATATAAAATAAAACAATTATGCTTATTTAAACTTCCGTAATCATGATGTTTGACGTTTTGATTTTAATTTATTACCCTGAGTTAATTGTCCTTTGTCCTGGTTTATTTGAAACCTATCTGGTTTTTGCTCATAATAGTCCATCGGTCATAATTATAAAATGCTCGTCAAATTAACCTTATTTCCGAAGTCAAATATTCCAACTAATTGAGGACTTAAACTGTAACAAGGTCTTAATACTTTGTTAATGATTACGCCAAGTTATCGACTGCGTGTAATCCAAGGTTTTAATACTTTGTTAACAATCACACCAATTACCCTTGAATGTAATCCACCCCTATTTTATGAGTCCACTGACTATTAATCCATCCCCGTGTCCGGTCAAATGAACAATTATTCGTATTTATAAATATCCCGCTCACCGTACCCAGTCAAGCGTATGTGGTTATATATAAATACGTCAAATTATAAATCTCTATATTAAATTAACGAGATATCATTTAGTTAATATAAAGCCCATTAATAGCCCATAGTCCAATTTCCACAAGTGTCGGTGTTTTGTCCAAACCCCAATTATGGTCCAAAGCCCAATAACCCCGTCTTTAGTATTTAGTCCAACATCACGATTACTTCGGCTCAAATAAGCATAATAATAGCTTAAGTACGATACATAATTGAAAAGGGAGAGTTTAACTTACAATGATTATTTATCGCGTAGCTTTACACGGAAAGAATTTCGACTTTAAAACCCGAAAATAACTGTTACATTAACCAAACTAACTAATATAAAACTAAACTATATTATATATATATATATATATATATATATATATATATATATATATTAAACAGAGAGAGATTGAGTATCAATGGTGCAATGGATTCGGCAGAAGCTCGTGCCTTTTATAGGCAAATTATGATTTTGAATGCTCCGCGATCGTAGAGGTTTTACCCTATGCAGCTCTGCGATCGTGGAGGTTCAGTATCCAGCTCACCAACTTTTGGCCACTAGCTTTGTCGACATAATATATATATATATATATATATATATATATATATATATATATATATATATAATTTATATAATTGTATATATATATATATATATATATATATATATATACATATTATATTATATTCTTGTGCATAGTTGACTTGTACTTTTAGGTCCGTTGTCTCATACATTGATAGTTGGTTCATGTGTCGGTTCCAGATTTTCGAACGCCTTTTCGTATGCTTAGATATCTTGTACTTTGCGTTCCGCGATTTGTACTTTTATCAATATTTAGACGTTGATCATTAATAAATTGAACCACTTGGATTGTAGCTTGTACGTTTGAGCATTTTGGACGTTTGCGTCTTCAAATGTTCGCTTTCTTCTTTTGTTTTCGTACTTATTTAATATAAACGATTACAACTTAAAAATAGAAATTTTACAACTAAAAACTTTACATATTGGAAGGATATTGCGACTAAATATATGATCATTTGGAGCACTATCAATAATCCAACCATAGAATGTAGTTTCGATTACTTGTGTCTATTTCGTAAAACATTTATAAAATTGCATGTATTCTCATCCCAAAAGTATTAGATATTAAAAGTGAGACTATAACTCACTTTCACAGATTTTCAATTCGTCGAAAATAAGACTTGGCCACGGGTCGATTCACGAACCTATAACAAATATATACATATATCAAAGTATGATAGATATATATTCACATCTTATTTTATTACGTGTTGACGATTTAAGTGGTTAAGTTAGCAGTCCAACGTTAGTAGTCCACAATTAGTAGTCCACAGTTAGTAGTATATAAATAAATTAATATATCATATTATGCATATTATCTTGAAGCAATCCACGACCTAGTGTATACATGTCTCAGACTCGATCACAACCCATGGTATATATATTATTTTAGAATCAACCTCGATCCATTATATGCTAACTCGAGCATTACCGCATATAGTGTCTTACGGTTATTCCAAAATAATATATATATAGATGATGTCAATATGATATGTCAAAACATTGTATACATGTATATGGTCTATCAAGGTATATCCTATATTCTATATATATATATATATATATATATATATATATATATATATATATATATATATATATATATATATATATATATATATAGAATATAGGATAATTTAGCTAGGATATGGTTAGTATAGATTTGTTATAAAAATTTTCATAGCTAAAACTAGTAATTTTAACCAATTTTGTTTTACCCATAATTTCTTCGTTATAAATCCGTTTTGAGTGAATCAAATGGCTATGGTTTCGTAACGAACTGAAATTTATGAAACTAAACAGAAAAAGTGATGGTTTATAGTCAGAGTTACAGGTTACAAGTCATTTTTAAAAGAGGTAGTCATTTTCGTCGAAAGAACGACATCTTGATGACCATTTTGAAAATCATACTTCCACTTTGAGTTTAACCATGATTTTTGGATATAGTTTCATGTTCATAAGAAATATCATTTTCCCAAAAGAATAACTTTTAAATCAAATATTAAGATAGTTTTTATTTTTCCAACCCAAAACAGCTCCCGGTTTTACTACGACGGCGTATGTCCGGTTTTACGGTGTTCTTCGTGTTTCCAAGTTTTAAATCATTAAGTTAGCATATCATATAGATATAAAACATGTGTTAGGTTGTTTTTAAAAGTCAAGTTAGAAGGATTAACTTTATTTGCGAACAAGTTTAGAATTAACTAAACTATGTTCTAGTGATTACAATTTATAATCTTCGAATAAGATGATTCTATAAGTATGAATTGAACGATGTTATGAACATCATTACTACCTCAAGTATAGTAGGTAAACCTACTGGATATGATGAAAAAATAACTTGAGCTTCAAAGTGAAATGTCCCGTTCTTATTGATTAAAAACGTTCCATATTAATTGATTTCGTTGCGAGGTTTTGACCTCTATATGAGACGTTTTTCAAAGACTGCATTCATTTTTAAAACAAACCATAACCTTTATTTCATAAATAAAGGTTTAAAAAGCTTTACGTAGATTATCAAATAATGATAATCTAAAATATCCTGTTTACACACGACCATTACATAATGGTTTACAATACAAATATGTTACATCGAAATCAGTTTCTTGAATGCAGTTTTTACACAATATCATACAAACATGGACTCCAAATCTTGTCCTTATTTTAGTATGCAACAGTGGAAGCTCTTAGTATTCACCTGAGAATAAACATGCTTTAAACGTCAACAAAAATGTTGGTGAGTTATAGGTTTAACCTATATATATCAAATCGTAACAATAGACCACAAGATTTTATATTTCAATACACATCCCATACATAGAGATAAAAATCATTCATATGGTGAACACCTGGTAACTGACATTAACAAGATGCATATATAAGAATATCCCCATCATTCCGGGACACCCTTCGGATATGATATAAATTTCGAAGTACTAAAGCATCCAGTACTTTGGATGGGGTTTGTTAGGCCCAATAGATCTATCTTTAGGATTCGCGTCAATTAGGGTGTCTGTTCCCTAATTCTTAGATTACCAGACTTAATAAAAAGGGGTATATTCGATTTCGATAATTCAACCATAGAACGTAGTTTCACGTACTTGTGTCTATTTTGTAAATCATTTATAAAACCTGCATGTATTCTCATCCCAAAAATATTAGATTTTAAAAGTGGGACTATAACTCACTTTCACAGATTTTTACTTCGTCGGGAAGTAAGACTTGGCCACTGGTTGATTCACGAACCTATAACAATATATACATATATATCAAAGTATGTTCAAAATATATTTACAATACTTTTAATATATTTTGATGTTTTAAGTTTATTAAGTCAGCTGTCCTCGTTAGTAACCTACAACTAGTTGTCCATAGTTAGATGTACAGAAATAAATCGATAAATATTATCTTGAATCAATCAACCACCCATTGTATACGTATCTCAGTATTGATCACAACTCAAACTATATATATTTTGGAATCAACCTCAACCCTGTATAGCTAACTCCAACATTCACATATAGAGTGTCTATGGTTGTTCCGAAATATATATAGATGTGTCGACATGATAGGTCGAAACATTGTATACGTGTCTATGGTATCTCAAGATTACATAATATACAATACAAGTTGATTAAGTTATGGTTGGAATAGATTTGTTACCAATTTTCACGTAGCTAAAATGAGAAAAATTATCCAATCTTGTTTTACCCATAACTTCTTCATTTTAAATCCGTTTTGAGTGAATCAAATTGCTATGGTTTCATATTGAACTCTATTTTATGCATCTAAACATAAAAAGTATAGGTTTATCGTCAGAAAAATAAGTTACAAGTCGTTTTTGTAAAGGTAGTCATTTCAGTCGAAAGAACGACGTCTAGATGACCATTTTAGGAAACATACTTCCACTTTGAGTTTAACCATAATTTTTGGATATAGTTTCATGTTCATAATAAAAATCATTTTTCCAGAATAACAACTTTTAAATCAAAGTTTATCATAGTTTTTAATTAACTAACCCAAAACAGCCCGCGGTGTTACTACGACGGCGTAAATCCGGTTTTACGGTGTTTTTCGTGTTTCCAGGTTTTAAATCATTAAGTTAGAATATCATATAGATATAGAACATGTGTTTAGTTGATTTCAAAAGTCAAGTTAGAAGGATTAACTTTTATTTGCGAACAAGTTTAGAATTAACTAAACTATGTTCTAGTGATTACAAGTTTAAACCTTCGAATAAGATAGCTTTATATGTATGAATCGAATGATGTTATGAACATCATTAATACCTTAAGTTCCTTGGATAAACCTACTGGAAAAGATAAAAATGGATCTAGCTTCAACGGATCCTTGGATGGCTCGAAGTTCTTGAAGCAGAATCATAACACGAAAACAAGTTCAAGTAAGATCATCACTTGAAATAAGATTGTTATAGTTATAGAAATTGAACCAAAGTTTGAATATGATTATTACCTTGTATTAGAATGATAACCTACTATAAGAAACAAAGATTTCTTGAGGTTGGATGATCACCTTACAAGATTGAAAGTGAGCTAGCAAACTTGAAAGTATTCTTGATTTTATGTAACTAGAACTCGTAGAATTTATGAAGAACACTTAGAACTTGAAGATAGAACTTGAGAGAGATCAATTAGATGAAGAAAATTGAAGAATAAAAGTGTTTGTAGGTGTTTTTGGTCGTTGGTGTATGGATTAGATATAAAGGATATGTAATTTTGTTTTCATGTAAATAAGTCATGAATGATTACTCATATTTTTGTAATTTTATGAGATGTTTCATGCTAGTTGCCAAATGATGGTTCCCACATGTGTTAGGTGACTCAAATGGGCTGCTAAGAGCTAATCATTGGAGTGTATATACTAATAGTACATACATCTAAAAGCTGTGTATTGTACGAGTACGAATACTGGTGCATACGAGTAGAATTGTTGATGAAACTGAACGAGGATGTAATTGTAAGCATTTTTATTAAGTAGAAGTATTTTGATAAGTGTATTGAAGTCTTTCAAAAGTGTATAAATACATATTAAAACACTACATGTATATACATTTTAACTGAGTCGTTAAGTCATCGTTAGTCGTTACATGTAAGTGTTGTTTTGAAACCTTTAGGTTAACGATCTTGTTAAATGTTTATAATATCAAGTGAGATTTTAAATTATTATATTATCATGATATTATCATGTATGAATACCTCTTAATATGATATATATACATTAAATGTCTTTACAATGATAATCGTTACATATATGTCTCGTTTAAAAATCATTAAGTTAGTAGTCTTGTTTTTACATATGTAGTTCATTGTTAATATACTTAATGATATGTTTACTTATCATAATATCATGTTAACTATATATATATCCATATATATGTCATCATATAGTTTTTACAAGTTTTAACGTTCGTGAATCACCGGTCAACTTGGGTGGTCAATTGTCTATATGAAACATATTTCAATTAATCAAGTATTAACAAGTTTGATTGCTTAACATGTTGGAAACATTTAATCATGTAAATATCAATCTCAATTAATATATATAAACATGGAAAAGTTTGGGTCACTACAGTACCTACCCGTTAAATAAATTTTCGTCCCGAAATTTTAAGCTGTTGAAGGTGTTGACGAATCTTCTGGAAATAGATGCGGGTATTTCTTCTTCATCTGATCTTCATGCTCCCAGGTGAACTCGGGTCCTCTACGAGCATTCCATCGAACCTTAACAATTGGTATCTTGTTTTTCTTAAGTCTTTTAACCTCACGATCCATTATTTCGACGGGTTCTTCGATGAATTGAAGTTTTTCGTTGATTTGGATTTCATCTAACGGAAGAGTGAGATATTCTTTAGCAAAACATTTCTTCAAATTCGAGACGTGGAAAGTGTTATGTACAGCCGCGAGTTGTTGAGGTAACTCAAGTCGGTAAGCTACTGGTCCGACACGATCAATAATCTTGAATGGTCCAATATACCTTGGATTTAATTTCCCTCATTTACCAAATCGAACAACGCCTTTCCAAGGTGCAACTTTAAGCATGACCATCTCTCCAATTTCAAATTCTATATCTTTTCTTTTAATGTCAGCGTAGCGCTTTTGTCGACTCTGGGCGGTTTTCAATCTTTGTTGAATTTGGATGATTTTCTCGGTAGTTTCTTGTATTATCTCTGGACCCGTAATCTGTCTATCTCCCACTTCACTCCAAAAAATTGGAGACCTGCACTTTCTACCATAAAGTGCTTCAAACGGCGCCATCTCAATGCTTGAATGGTAGCTGTTGTTGTAGGAAAATTCTGCTAACGGTAGATGTCGATCCCAACTATTTTCGAAATCAATAACACAAGCTCGTAGCGTGTCTTCAAGCGTTTGTATCGTCCTTTCTCTCTGTCCATCAGTTTGTGGATGATAGGCAGTACTCATGTCTAGACGAGTTCCCAATGCTTGCTGTAATATCTGCCAGAATCTTGAAATAAATCTGCCATCCCTATCAGAGATAATAGAGATTGGTATTCCATGTCTGGAGACGACTTCCTTCAAATACAGTCGTGCTAACTTCTCCATCTTGTCATCTTCTCCTATTGGCAGGAAGTGTGCTGACTTGGTGAGACGATCAACTATTACCCAAATAGTATCATAACCACTTGCAGTCCTTGGCAATTTAGTAATGAAATCCATGGTAATGTTTTCCCATTTCCATTCCGGGATTTTAGGTTGTTGTAGTAGACCTGATGGTTTCTGATGTTCAGCTTTGACCTTAGAACACGTCAAACATTCTCCTACATATTTAGCAATATCGGCTTTCATACCTGGCCACCAAAAATGTTTCTTAAGATCCTTGTACATCTTCCCCGTTCCAGGATGTATTGAGTATCTGGTTTTATGAGCTTCTCTAAGTACCATTTCTCTCATATCTCCAAATTTTGGTACCCAAATTCTTTCAGCCCTATACCGGGTTCCGTCTTCTCGAATATTAAGATGCTTCTCCCATCCTTTGGGTATTTCATCCTTTAAATTTCCCTCTTTTAAAACTCCTTGTTGCGCCTCCTTTATTTGAGTAGTAAGGTTAGTGTGAATCATTATATTCATAGATTTTACTCGAATGGGTTCTCTGTCCTTTCTGCTCAAGGCGTCGGCTACCACATTTGCCTTCCCTGGGTGGTAACGAATCTCAAAGTCATAATCATTCAACAATTCAATCCACCTACGCTGCCTCATATTCAGTTGTTTCTGATTAAATATGTGTTGAAGACTTTTGTGGTCGGTATATATAATACTTTTGACCCCATATAAGTAGTGCCTCCAAGTCTTTAATGCAAAAACAACCGCGCCTAATTCCAAATCATGCGTCGTATAATTTTGCTCGTGAATCTTCAATTGTCTAGACGCATAAGCAATCACCTTCGTCCGTTGCATTAATACACAACTGAGACCTTGCTTTGATGCGTTACAATAAATCACAAAATCATCATTCCCTTCAGGCAATGACAATATAGGTGCCGTAGTTAGCTTTTTCTTCAATAATTGAAATGCCTTCTCTTGTTCATCCTTCCATTCAAATTTCTTCCCTTTATGCGTTAATGCAGTCAAGGGTTTTGCTATTTTGGAGAAATCTTGGATGAATCTTCTGTAGTAACCCGCCAATCCTAAAAATTGACGTATATGCTTTAGAGTTTTTGGGGTTTCCCACTTTTCAACGGTTTCGATCTTTGCCGGGTCCACCTGGATACCTTCTTTGTTCACTATGTGACCGAGGAATTGAACTTCTTCCAACCAAAATGCACACTTTGAAAACTTAGCGTACAGTTTTTCTTTCCTCAATACTTCTAGCACTTTTCTCAAATGTTCTTCGTGCTCTTGATCATTCTTTGAGTAAATAAGTATGTCATCGATGAAAACAATGACAAACTTGTTAAGATATGGCCTACACACTCGGTTCATAAGGTCCATGAACACAGCTGGTGCGTTAGTCAATCCAAACGGCATAACCATAAACTCGTAATGACCATAACGCGTCCTAAAAGCAGTTTTTGGAATATCATCCTCCTTTACTCGCATTTGATAATATCCAGAACGTAAATCGATCTTCGAATAAACCGACGAGCCTTGTAGTTGATCAAATAAGTCATCAATTCTCGGCAGTGGATAACGGTTTTTGACGGTAAGTTTGTTCAACTCTCTGTAGTCAATACACAACCTAAATGTACTATCCTTCTTCTTGACAAACAAAACAGGAGCTCCCCATGGTGATGTGCTTGGTCGAATGAAACCACGTTCTAATAGTTCTTGCAGTTGGCTTTGCAGTTCTTTCATCTCGCTGGGTGCGAGTCTATAAGGAGCACGAGCTATTGGTGCAGCTCCTGGTACAAGATCTATTTGAAATTCAACAGATCGATGTGGAGGTAGTCCCGGTAATTCTTTCGGAAATACATCGGGAAATTCTTTTGCGACGGGAACATCATTGATGCTCTTTTCTTCAGTTTGTACTTTCTTGACGTGTGCTAGAACAGCATAGCAACCTTTTCTTATTAGTTTTTGTGCCTTCAAATTACTAATAAGATGTAGCTTCATGTTGCCCTTTTCTCCGTACACCATTAAGGGTTCTCCTTCTTCTCGTACAATGCGAATTGCATTTTTATAACATACGATCTCTGCTTTCACCTTCTTCAGCCAGTCCATGCCAACTATTACATCAAAACTCCCTAACTCTACTGGTATCAAATTAATCTTAAATATTTCGCTACCCAGTTTAATTTCTCGATTCCGGCATATATTATCTGCTGAAATTAATTTACCGTTTGCTAATTTGAGTAAAAATTTACTTTCCAACCGCGTCAATGGACAACTTAATTTAGCACAAAAATCTCTACTCATATAGCTTTTATCCGCACCCGAATCAAATAAAACGTAAGCAGATTTATTGTCAATAAGAAACGTACCCGTAACAAGCTCCGGGTCTTTCTGTGCCTCTACCGCATTAATATTGAAAACTCTTCCGCGGCCTTGTCTATTCGTGTTCTCCTGGTTCGGGCAATTTCTAATAATGTGGCCCGGTTTTCCACATTTATAACAAACTACATTGGCATAACTTGCTCCGACACTACTTGCTCCACCATTACTCGTTCCGACACCATTTGTTCCTTTCGTTCTATTAACCCCTGGTCCGTAGACCTCACACTTCGCCGCGCTATGACCATTTCTTTTACACTTGTTGTAAAATTTGGTGCAGAACCTCGAGTGATACTTTTCACACCTTTGGCATAGCGGCTTCTGATTGTTGTTGTTGTTGTTGTTGTTGTTGTTGTTGTTGTTGTTGTTGTTGTTGTTGTTGTTGTTGTTGTTGTTGTTGTTGTTGTTGTTGTTGTTGTTGTTGTTGTTGTTGTTGTTGTTGTTGTTGTTGTTGTTGTTGTTGTTGTTGTTGTTGTTGTTGTTGTTGTTGTTGTTGGGCCGTTTGTTGTTGTTGTTGTTGTTGTTGTTGTTGTTGTTGTTGTTGTTGTTGATGTTGCGATTGTTGGGATAATTGTTGTAATTGCTGTTGTTGTTGTATTGGTGATTCTTATCACCGTTTTCCTCCCACTTTCTTTTAACTTGCTTCACATTGACCTCTTCAACAGTCTGTTCTTTAATTCTTTCTTCAATCTGGTTCACTAGTTTGTGAGCCATTCTACATGCCTGTTGTATGGAGGCGGGCTCGTGTGAACTTATATCTTCTTGGATTCTTTCCGGTAATCCTTTCACAAACGCGTCGATCTTCTCTTCCTCATCTTCGAACGCTCCCGGACACAATAGGCACAATTCTGTGAATCGTCTTTCGTATATGGTAATATCAAATCCTTGGGTTCGTAACCCTTTAAGTTCTGTCTTGAGCTTATTGACCTCGGTTCTGGGACGGTACTTCTCGTTCATCAAGTGCTTGAATGCTGACCACGGTAGTGCGTAAGCATCATCTTGTCCCACTTGCTCTAGATAGGTATTCCACCATGTTAATGCAGTACCTGTGAAGGTATGCGTAACGTACTTCACTTTGTCCTCTTCAGTACACTTACTTATGGCAAACACCGATTCGACCTTCTCGGTCCACCGTTTCAATCCAATATGTCCTGCGGTTCCATCAAATTCCAAAGGTTTGCAGGCTCGCTCGAATACAACTATCTTATTCCGACTCGCTCATTTCTTCTTCTTCGGTTTTGGTTCATTTTGCCAAGTTTCTAGGGATATATGATGTTCCCCTAATACGAGCCGTCGTTTTCCACATTGGTTTAGAAAAACCTGGTGGTTTAGAGGTTCCCGGGTTATTGTCACAACTTAAGAAATACGGGTGTTGACGATACATATAAAGTTCATCGGGTTTGGAATCAAATTTCTCTATTTTTATGCCCTTTCTCTTATTGTTCTCTTTTGCCTTATTAAATTGTGTTGGGGTAATTTCTATAACATCATCGGAATCCTTGTCGGGATCCGATTCATCGGAGAATTGGTAATCCTCCCAATACTTTGCTTCCTTGGCGGAAACACCATTGACTATAATTAACTTTGGTCGGTTGGTTGAGGATTTTCTTCTACTTAACCGTTTTATTATTTCACCCACTGATTCTGTTTCTTCTTCCGGTTCCGATTCTTCTTCCAGTTTCGATTCTTCTTCCGGTTCCGACTCTTCTTTCGGTTCCTCTTCGGGAACTTGTGAATCAGTCCACGAATCATTCCAATTTACATTTGACTCTTCATTATTATTAGGTGAGTCAATGGGACTTGTTCTAGAGGTACACATCTATCACATAATATCAAACACGTTAAGAGATTAATATATCACATAATATTCACATGTTAAAAATATATAGTTTCCAACAAAATTTGTTAAGCAATCATTTTTCAAGTAAACACGGTCGAAGTCCAGACTCACTAATGCATCCTAACAAACTCGATAAGACACACTAATGCAAAATTCTGGTTCTCTAAGACCAACGCTCGGATACCAACTGAAATGTCCCGTTCTTATTGATTAAAAACGTTCCATATTAATTGATTTCGTTGCGAGGTTTTGACCTCTATATGAGACGTTTTTCAAAGACTGCATTCATTTTTAAAACAAACCATAACCTTTATTTCATAAATAAAGGTTTAAAAAGCTTTACGTAGATTATCAAATAATGATAATCTAAAATATCCTGTTTACACACGACCATTACATAATGGTTTACAATACAAATATGTTACATCGAAATCAGTTTCTTGAATGCAGTTTTTACACAATATCATACAAACATGGACTCCAAATCTTGTCCTTATTTTAGTATGCAACAGCGGAAGCTCTTAGTATTCACCTGAGAATAAACATGCTTTAAACGTCAACAAAAATGTTGGTGAGTTATAGGTTTAACCTATATATATCAAATCGTAACAATAGACCACAAGATTTCATATTTCAATACACATCCCATACATAGAGATAAAAATCATTCATATGGTGAACACCTGGTAACCGACATTAACAAGATGCATATATAAGAATATCCCCATCATTCCGGGACACCCTTCGGATATGATATAAATTTCGAAGTACTAAAGCATCCGGTACTTTGGATGGGGTTTGTTAGGCCCAATAGATCTATCTTTAGGATTCACGTCAATTAGGGTGTCTGTTCCCTAATTCTTAGATTACCAGACTTAATAAAAAGGGGCATATTTGATTTTGATAATTCAACCATAGAATGTAGTTTCACGTACTTGTGTCTATTTTGTAAATCATTTATAAAACCTGCATGTATTCTCATCCCAAAAATATTAGATTTTAAAAGTGGGACTATAACTCACTTTCACAGATTTTTACTTCGTCGGGAAGTTAGACTTGGCCACTGGTTGATTCACGAACCTATAACAATATATACATATATATCAAAGTATGTTCAAAATATATTTACAATACTTTTAATATATTTTGATGTTTTAAGTTTATTAAGTCAGCTGTCCTCGTTAGTAACCTACAACTAGTTGTCCACAGTTAGATGTACAGAAATAAATCGATAAATATTATCTTGAATCAATCAACGACCCATTGTATACGTATCTCAGTATTGATCACAACTCAAACTATATATATTTTGGAATCAACCTCAACCCTGTATAGCTAACTCCAACATTCACATATAGAGTGTCTATGGTTGTTCCGAAATATATATAGATGTGTCGACATGATAGGTCGAAACATTGTATACGTGTCTATGGTATCTCAAGATTACATAATATACAATACAAGTTGATTAAGTTATGGTTGGAATAGATTTGTTACCAATTTTCACGTAGCTAAAATGAGAAAAATTATCCAATCTTGTTTTACCCATAACTTCTTCATTTTAAATCCGTTTTGAGTGAATCAAATTGCTATGGTTTCATATTGAACTCTATTTTATGAATCTAAACAGAAAAAGTATAGGTTTATAGTCGGAAATATAAGTTACAAGTCATTTTTTTAAAGGTAGTCATTTCAGTCGTAAGAACGACGTCTAGATGACCATTTTAGAAAACATACTTACACTTTGAGTTTAACCATGATTTTTGGATATAGTTTCATGTTCATAAGAAAAATCATTTTTCCAGAAGAACAACTTTTAAATTAAAATTTATCATAGTTTTTAATTAACTAACCCAGAAACAGCCCGCAGTGTTACTACGACGGCGTAAATTCGGTTTTACAGTGTTTTTCGTGTTTCCAGGCTTTAAATCATTAAGTTAGCATATCATATAGATATATAACATGTGTTTAGTTGATTTTAAAAGTCAAGTTAGAAGGATTAACTTTTGTTTGCGAACAAGTTTAGAATTAACTAAACTATGTTCTAGTGATTACAAGTTTAAACCTTCGAATAAGATAGCTTTATATGTATGAATCGAATGATGTTATGAACATCATTAATACCTTAAGTTCCTTGGATAAACCTACTGGAAAAGAGAAAAATGGATCTAGCTTCAACGGATCCTTGGATGGCTCGAAGTTCTTGAAGCAGAATCATGACACGAAAACAAGTTCAAGTAAGATCATCACTTGAAATAAGATTGTTATAGTTATAGAAATTGAACCAAAGTTTGAATATGATTATTACCTTGTATTAGAATGATAACCTACTGTAAGAAACAAAGATTTCTTGAGGTTGGATGATCACCTTACAAGATTGAAAGTGAGCTAGCAAACTTGAAAGTATTCTTGATTTTATGTAACTAGAACTTGTAGAATTTATGAAGAACACTTAGAACTTGAAGATAGAACTTGAGAGAGATCAATTAGATGAAAAAAATTGAAGAATAAAAGTGTTTGTAGGTGTTTTTGGTCATTGGTGTATGGATTAGATATAAAGGATATGTAATTTTGTTTTCATGTAAATAAGTCATGAATGATTACTCATATTTTTGTAATTTTATGAGATATTTCATGCTAGTTGCCAAATGATGGTTCCCACATGTGTTAGGTGACTCACATGGGCTGCTAAGAGCTGATAATTGGAGTATATATACCAATAGTACATACATCTAAAAGCTGTGTATTGTACGAGTACGAATACGGGTGCATACGAGTAGAATTGTTGATGAAACTGAACGAGGATGTAATTGTAAGCATTTTTATTAAGTAGAAGTATTTTGATAAGTGTATTGAAGTCTTTCAAAAGTGTATAAATACATATTAAAACACTACATGTATATACATTTTAACTGAGTCGTTAAGTCATCGTTAGTCGTTACATGTAAGTGTTGTTTTGAAACCTTTAGGTTAACGATCTTGTTAAATGTTGTTAACCCAATGTTTATAATATCAAATGAGATTTTAAATTATTATATTATCATGATATTATCATGTATGAATATATCTTAATATGATATATATACATTAAATGTCTTTACAACGATAATCGTTACATATATGTCTCGTTTAAAAATCATTAAGTTAGTAGTCTTGTTTTTACATATGTAGTTCATTGTTAATATACTTAATGATATGTTTACTTATCATAATATCATGTTAACTATATATATATATATCCATATATATGTCATCATATAGTTTTTACAAGTTTTAACATTCGTGAATCACCGGTCAACTTGGGTGGTCAATTGTCTATATGAAACATATTTCAATTAATCAAGTCTTAACAAGTTTGATTGCTTAACATGTTGGAAACATTTAATCATGTAAATATCAATCTCAATTAATATATATAAACATGGAAACACTACACAAAGGATCTTTGATGGCTTGGAAGTTCTTGAAGTAGAATCAGGACAAAAAAACAAGTTCAAGTAAGATTATTACTCGAATTAAGATAGTTATAGTTATAGAAATCGAATCAAAGCTTGAATATGAATATTACCTTGAACAAGAAAGATAACCTACTGCAAATAACAAAGGTTTCTTGATCTTGGATGATTACTTGGAATGGATTTACAAGATTGAGAGTAATCTAGCAAACTTGAAAGGGTTTTCGAAGTGTTCTTGAGTGGTTGTTTTTATGATGATTATAGATAATAACCAAAGCTTATATTTGATGATTTCTTGCTGGAAAAATAGTAGTTTAGACGTTAATGGAAGAGTGTGTGTGTTTTGAGAGAGAATTGGAAAGAAAATTGGAATGAAATGGAGTGAATGATGAGTGGTAAGTGGTGAGTGGGGGTTAAAAGGAGTTCTAGTTGGTTGACTAGTTCATGGTAGAAGTTAAACTTGATTAGTCATGCATGACACAATCAAGAGTGGAATCCTATGCTAGTTCCTATTGGTATATACCCATAGTAAGTACGTCTAGAAGCTGTGTATAATACGGGTATGAATACTGTATAACTAGAATTGTTGACGAAAATGAATGGGAATGCAATTGTATGCATTTTTGTTAAGTAGAAGTATTTTGATATATGTATTGAAGTCTTTCAAAAGTGTATTAATACATCTTAATACACTACATATATATACATTTTAATTGTGTCAATAAATCATCGTTAGTCGTTACATGCATGCGTTGTTTTGAAACCTTAATTTAACGATCACGTTAAATGTAATTAATCCCATTGTTAATGTACTTAATGAGATGCTAAATTGTTATGTTATCATGATAACATAGTATATTAATATATCTTAATATGATATATAAATATTATGAAAGGACCCGTTCATATACATTATAAACGATTCACAATAGTTGATTATATCACTAGGTATTTGACCTCTATATGATACATTTTACAAACATTGCATTCGTTTTTAAAAGACAAACTTTCTTTACATCTAAAATTGAATGCATGCATACCATTTCATATTACATCCAACTATAATTGACTTAATATTAATCTTGATGAACTCAACGACTCGAATGCAACGTCTTTCAAAGTATGTCATGAATGACTCCAAGTAATATCCTTAAAATGAGCTAACGCACAGCGGAAGATTTCTTTAATACCTGAGAATAAACATGCTTTAAAGTGTCAACCAAAAGGTTGGTGAGTTCATTAGTTTATCATAATCAATCATTTTCGTAATAGTAATAGACCACAAGATTTCAGTTTCCATAAATATCTGTACAATCGCAAGTGTATAAAAGTATTCTATAAGTTGTTGAGCGCTTCGGTAACCATACTTAACAATTAATGAAACCTATTGAATTCTATTTATAATAGATTTTTGAATTATTAAAGTGAATTATTAAAGTATGAATTATTAAAGTGAATTATTAAAGTATGAATTATTAAAGTTAAAGTAAAGTAAAAGTAAAGTAAAGGTAAAGTTAAAGTATAGTAAAAGTATAAAACTATGTACGTATAATACGCGTATAAATATATATAATATTAATTTAAATCGTTATATATATTTAATAAAATAAAATATAAATATCGTTATCTTTATCATACTAGTTAAGTAACGAGTTGTCAAAAGTGGTTCTAGATATTTAGAAAAGTTATATACGTTTTAATGATAAAGTTCTTTTTAAACTGAAAACGTTTTTGTACGTTTGAAACTAAATCAAATAAATATGAAAATTTTGTTTTCCAAAACTAAATATATTTAAGAATCATTTTGTTAAAAGGTTAAAATAATGGAAATCGTTATATCATAAAACATTTTAGAAAAGTAGAATTATATATATTCATAATAGGTTTCAAGTTTTTAAATTACAGACTGTTGGTGAAGCATGGGATAAAGTCCAAAGGTTAAATAAACGTATGAAATTATCTTAATGAAAAATGTCGAGTTACTTAAGTTGTCGATATCCAACATCTAAGTTATTTACACTCCACATTCTTACTTTCATATTAAATAAAATCATAGTTATCTTATCAAGGTCACGAGGAAAATATTATAAAACATGACTTGGAAATTAAACAGGAATTTCCACTAACCCTTGTCTAGTTCCCGTTAATTGACACATTTGTTCTTACTTATAAATCACTTTACCATTTTTCGAATGTTGTCAAAAAGTATAGATTTATTAAATCACAGTGGACCTCATAACATATACCCGTAATCATATCATAATGTATCTGATAATTCAATCATTTGATATTATCTCTTAATTCTGTCGATAAATATATCGAAACAAATACGTTCATGTAAAGTATCATATATCTAATACTTTGTTAATGTTTTCAATTAATACTATATATTATATATACATATCTATATACACATAATTGTTCGTGAATCGTCGAACACGGTCAAAGGGTAATTGATTACATGAATGTAGTTCCAAAGTTTTTGAGATTCAACATTACAAATTCTGCTTATCTTGTCGGAAACATATAAAGGTTAAGTTTAAATTTGGTCGGAAATTTCTGGGTCGTCACAGTACCTACCCGTTAAAGAAATTTCGTCTCGAAATTTGATCGAGGTCGTCATGGCTAACCATAAAAAAATTTTCATGACGAATATGAGTTGATAAATAGAGTTTTATAATCATTGAGTAATATATATAAAACAATTTGATTACGCGAAGAGTATAAGTGAAGCTATCACAAAAGAGTGAAATGAATAAATGCAGATTCATTTTAACCAGTGACGTAGTCACAGTTGATTTCCGGATTTTAAGGAATTTAGAGGAAATCTTCGTCATAAGATTTGGTTCTTCGATAATTAAGGAAATTAGAATCCTCTTTGGTTAAATGCGATGATCTGTCCTGATTGTTCTGTCTGGTACTTCACTATAAATCCATCCTCTTCATTTCCTTACAACTCATACCTTCTATTCTTTCTTCCTCAACTCATATTTTAAAGTATTTGTCAATATGCTCTATCCAGTGTTGATTCTTAATATACTCCTCACTTTCATATCTGTCGTTCTTCTTTTTCATCTACCGCTAGAAGAATCTATTTACTTCTACTATACTCTTGGTTTTATAGTGTTTTTAGTTATCCCGTGTCTTTATATTGCTATATGCATCGATATATATGGTTTATAATTTCTGGGTTGTCATTGGGCTTTATATCTTCCCTTATATTTCCAAGTCCCTGCTTCTGTCTTCTATAATCATTGTCATCTACAGTTAATGCTCCATTCTATTTGCTACAATTTATATTCCCATTTCTATTCCGGAGCTTCATTCTTTCGTTTCCTCTTCTTGCGATTAAGCACCGTATATAATGGTCCAGAATTCGTATATATGAATTTCGTAATGAACATTGTTAATGTTCTAAGAAAAAAATTGTAATGGCACGATCTTGATTTGTCAAATTACCAGAATACCTCGAAAAAGACCGAATCATCAAGAAATATTTTCTTGATATTTTTAGAGGTTAAATAGAATACGAGAGTCGTGTAACATGGCACATGATGATGTTATGATCTGTGAATCATCACGTTCCATTTAGAAACTCAGCATGACTTACTGTAATATAATCACGTTGATCAAGTGTCATTATATTATACTAACTCATGCTTCAGTTTCTAACACTATTTCAAAAACATTCTTATTTTAAACTTGAAGGTTTCAGAGTTTAGAAACTAAAATAGTTTCTTTTATGATGTAATACAGATAGTGCAAAGAGGTAAATGATTTCGGATAAGAATAATTATGGAAATATCTTCAGAAATATGGAGGATATTTATAATGAAAGATACGATGATATCTTAAAATTTCTAATATCAGAGGATGATGAAGAATATTGTTCGCAAGGGTTTAGAGTCAGGAGCAAGGTATTCGATAATGACTTCAGCAGCTACTAAATCATTTGGATTCTTTGAAGGTAGATTTCGTCTTTGGGATTTGTCCACAGCCTCCTTCATACTTTGCTCAATCCGTTTTCCTGGCCCAAACCTTCTCTTTTTCTGAGCTTTACCAACACACTATTTTTTTCAACAAACTTTTTACTGTTAAGGTCGTTTACAGTTTTTGCTGCTTCATCAGCATTTTTCAAAATTTCAAGAACTAGTTCGCAGTTTAGGGTGTTTTTCAGAAACTTCACATTCGCAGTCTGTAAGTCTTGGAGGTAGACGTGCACATATAATTGTTGGCATAGATATGCTGCGAGATTTCAAAATACTGATTGTTGATTCTCAATAATTGGTATGGCAATTCTTGTTATAAGGCGCGGATGAGTGAATGATGGAGTTTTGATAAATATAATGGTTCTTCGGAAGGTCAAAGATCAGTGAAGTTGTGGATAAGTTTATTGCTAATGTGGTGGACATAAACGGTGCCCCGGTAATGTTGGCGAAAGGGCAACGTATATATCGAGGTTATAATAAGACTGTTTTGACTGAGAAGTCTGTAGTGACCCGAACTTTTCCATGTTTATATATATTAATTGAGATTGATATTTACATGAATAAATGTTTCCAACGTGTTAAGCAATCAAACTTGTTAAGACTTGATTAAATGAAATAAGTTTCATATAGACAATTGATCACCCAAGTTGACCGGCGATTCACGAACGTTACAAAATTGTGAAAACTGCATGTTGTGGTATATATAGACATATATATATATGGTTGACATGAGATTACTAAGTTAAGAAACTAGAAATGATATATATAACGATTATCGTTATGATAATGTCTACTAAATACATATGTATCATATTAAGATATTGATACACTATATTTAACATGATAAAATGATATTTAAATATATCATTAAGTGTGTCAAAAATGAACTACATATGTAAAAACAAGACTACTAACTCAAGAATTACGAAACGAGACTTATATGTAACGATTATCGTTGTAACGATATTTTAATGTATGTATCATATTAAGAGATATTCATACATCATAATATCATGATAATATAATAATTTAACATCTAATTTGATATAATAAACATTGGGTTAACAACATTAGTTGAGATCGTTAACTTAAAGGTTTCAAAACAACACTTACATGTAACGACTAACGAAGACTTAACGAATCCATTAGAATGTATATACATGTTGTGTTTTGATATGTATTCTTACACTTTTGAAAGACTTCAAGACATATATCAAAGTACTTCTACTTAACAAAAATGCTTACAATTACATCCTCGTTCAGTTTCATCAACAATTCTACTCGTATGCACCCGTATTCGTACTCGTACAATACACAGCTTTTAGATGTATGTACTATTGGTATATATACTCCAATGATCAGCTCTTAGTAGCCCATGTGAGTCACCTAACACATGTGGGAACCATCATTTGGCAACTAGCATGAAATATCTCATAAAATTACAAAAATATTAGTAATCATTCATGACTTATTTACATGAAAACAAAATTACATATCCTTTATATCTAATCCATATACCAACGACCAAAAACACCTACAAACACTTTCATTCTTCAATTTTCTTCATCTAATTGATCTCTCTCAAGTTCCATCTTCAAGTTCTAAGTGTTCTTCATAAATTCCATAAGTATAGTTTCATAACAATCAAGAATACTTCCAAGTTTGCAAGTCTACTTTCAAGCTTTCTAATCCATTCCAAGTAATCATCTAAGATCAAGGAACCTTTGTTATTTACATTAGGTTATCTTTCTAATTCAAGGTAATATTCATATTCAAACTTTGATTCAATTTCTACAACTATAACAATCTTATTTCGAGTGAAAATCTTACTTGAACTGTTTTCGTGTCATGATTCTGCTTCAAGAACTTTCAAGCCATCCAAGGATCCTTTGAAGCTAGATCCATTTTTCTCATTTCCAGTAGTTTTATCCAGAAAACTTGAGGTAGTAATGATGTTCATAATATTATTCGATTCATACATATAAAGCTATCTTATCCGAATGTTTAAACTTGTAATCACTAGAACATAGTTTAGTTAATTCTAAACTTGTTCGTAAACAAAAGTTAATCCTTATAACTTAACTTTTAAAATCAACTAAACACATGTTCTATATCTATATGATATGCTAACTTAATGATTTAAAACCTGGAAACACGATGAACACCATAAAATCGGATATACGCCGTCGTAGTAAAACCGGGGGCTGTTTTGGTTTGGATAATTAAAAACTATGATAAACTTTGATTTAAAAGTTGTTCTTCTGGGAAAATGATTTTTCATATGAACATGAAACTATATCCAAAAATCTTGGTTAAACTCAAAGTGAAAGTATGTTTTTCAAAATGGTCATCAAGATGTCGTTCTTTCGACGGAAATGACTACCTCTTTAGTAATTGACATGTAACTTAAATTTCTGACTATAAACCTATACATTTTCTGTTTGGATTCTTAAATTAGAGTTCAATATGAAACCATAGCAATTTGATTCACTCAAAACGGATTTAAAATGAAGAAGTTATGGGTAAAACAAGATTGGATATTTTTGATCTTTTTAGCTACGGGAAATGTTTAACAAATATATACAAATCATATCCTAGCTAACTTATATTGTATTATACATGTATTCTAATATATTATGTAATCTTGGGATACCATAGATACGTATGCAAATGTTTTGATATATCATATTGACCCATGTATATATATTATTTGGAACAACCATAGACACTCTATATGAAGTAATGTTGGAGTTAGCTATACAGGGTTGAGGCTGATTCCAAAAATATATATACTTTGAGTTGTGATCTAGCCTGAGACGTGTATACACTGGGTCGTGGATTGATTCAAGATAATATATATCGATTTATTTCTGTACATCTAACTGTGGACAACTAGTTGTAGGCTATTAACTTGGACAGCTGACTTAATACACTCAAATCTTTAAAACATAATAAAAATGGTTGTAATTATATTTTGATCATACTTTGATATATATGTACATATTTGTATAGGTTCGTGAATCGATCCGTGGCCAAGTCTTATTTCCGAGGAAGGAAATATCTGTGAAAGTGAGTTATAGTCCCACTTTTAAAATCTAATATTTTTGAGATGAGAATACATGCAGGTTTTATAAATGATTTACAAAATAGACACAAGTACGTGAAACTACATTCTATGGTTAAATTATCGAAATCGAATATGCCCCCTTTTTATTAAGTCTGGTAATCTAAGAATTAGGGAACAGACACCCTAATTGACGCGAATCCTAAAGATAGATCTATTGGGCCTAACAAATCCCATCCAAAGTACCGAATGCTTTAGTACTTCGAAATTTATATCATATCCGAAGGGTGTCCCGGAATGATGGGGATATTCTTAAATATGCATCTTGTTAATGTCGGTTACCAGGTGTTCACCATATGAATGATTTTTATCTCTATGTATGGGATGTGTATTGAAATATGAAATCTTGTGGTCTATTGTTATGATTTGATATATATAGGTTAAACCTATAACTCACCAACATTTTTGTTGACGTTTAAAGCATGATTATTCTTAGGTGAATACTAAGAGCTTCCGCTGTTGCATACTAAAATAAGGACAAGATTTGGAGTCCATGTTTGTATGATATTGTGTAAAAACTGCATTCAAGAAACATATGTCGATGTAATATATTTCTATTGTAAACCATTATGTAATGGTCATGTGTAAACAGTATATTTTAGATTATCATTATTTGATAATCTACGTAATGCTTTTAAAACCTTTATTGATAAAATAAAGGTTATGGTTGTTTTAAAAATGAATGCAGTCTTTGAAAAACGTCTCATATAGAGGTCAAAACCTCGCAACGAAATCAATTAATATGGAACGTTTATAATCAATATGAACGGGACATTTCAAAGTCAAAGTTGACTTACTGGAGCTGTGATAAAACTGTCTAATTTGAATCGGAATTGAAAAGTTATTTTAGCTAATAAATGCCAAAGGGTCTGACACGAATACGTGTTAAACTATGACTTTGGTTTCAAGAGTTTTTCAGGTACATAACTGTGGGTAACATGTGGTTGGATCATCATCTCGATTGTTTATTGTTTGAAGTGTCTTCGGAAATTTTGGAAGGTTTGAACATAGATTGTAATCGTGAATATACATATGATGTTCTAGCATAGTTTTGAAGTCAAAGTATAGCTTTGAAAGATGTAGGAATCTAAGAGTGATGATACCGGTTATATCTTGAATTGAATTCGGCGATTTCAAAATCAGAATATGTAATTAGATTTTGAATGAGTATGGTTGTTTTGATTTCTATAAAAGAATGTATATTGTTGTGAAAGTAGGGAGTATAATGGATGATTTGCTGAATCAGATTCGATGAATGTAACATATTAATTGTGAATTTATATATCTCTCGAGTATTACCTACCCGTTAAAAAAAATTTCCCAATTAATATTTTGTACAAAAGAATTTTATTACAGTCTTTATGAAAATATATATGTGTATATTTCTTCAGATGTAATGTAGATTTAATGAGTTAATATTAAATTAAACTCATTTGATTTATGGTTAAGGCTAGGATAGATAATTTCTAAATTTTAGAAATTACATAATCGCCGTAGAATGTTTCCCCAGTGAAGTTATGAATCAATACTTCATCGTTGTGGTATTCCTTGGTATCTATAGGGCGTATGACGTCGATGCTCATGGGGACAGATTGTGAAGTTGAGGTTTGCGATGCGATTGTTGTTGGTGGTGGTAATGGTACCGTTGATGTTGTTGATGGTGAAACTGGTTATGCTGCTGGTGCTGCTGCTGGTGTTTGTAACCTTTGCACCATATTCTCCAAAGCCACTACCCGAGCAAGAAGCTCGTTGACTTCTTCTATTACACCGAGGTGATTGTCGGTTCGGACGAGCGGATAAATAAGATCTAGAATTTGGTGTAGTATATAATCGTGACGAGATACTCTTGAAATGAGAGAGAAAATGGTGTTTCGGACAGGTTCGCCGGTAAGTGCTTCAGGTTCTTCGCCAAGAGGGCAATGTGGTGGATGGAAGGGATCACCTTCTTCTTGTCTCCAATGATTGAGGAGGCTACGAACCCATTCCCAATTCATCCAGAATAGATGATGGCTAATTGGTTGATCCATTCCGGTCAAACTGCTTTCGGAGCTCGAGTGAGACTCCATATCGGAATTCGAGGGACTTGAACTAGTGGAGAGTTCCATTTCATACGATTAAATAAGGATTTTTCGATATGAAATGAATCCTGGCTATCAAATGGTATTCTAATTACATAGAATATTTATATATATATATAGAACAAAAGATTTCGTAGGTTACAGAGGAATTTACGGAATATGCCAGACAAAGTTTACAGTAACAGATACGCTAAGATATGAATTTTGTCTATACACTATTCATGCAATCAATGCTGTAAGATGTATCTAAACTAAGAATGATAAGCAGGTAATTCCGACAAAAATGATAAGCAAAACTTTTGATATGCAGACACGGTCGAAGTCCAGACTCACTAATGCATCCAAATGACTATCATTTAGACACACTAATGCAGACCTGGTTCGCTAAGACCACCGCTCTGATACCAACTAAAAGGACCCGTTCATACACATTATAAATGATTCACAATAGTTGATTACATCGCGAGGTATTTGACCTCTATATGATACATTTTACAAACATTGCATTCGTTTTTAAAAGACAAACTTTTTTTACATCTAAAATTGACGGCATGCATACCATTTCATATTACATCCAACTATAATTGACTTAATATTAATCTTGGTGAACTCAACGACTCGAATGCAACGTCTTTCAAAATATGTCATGAATGACTCCAAGTAATATCCTTAAAATGAGCTAATGCACAGCGGAAGATTTCTTTAATACCTGAGAATAAACATGCTTTAAAGTGTCAATCAAAAGGTTGGTGAGTTCATTAGTTTATCATAATCAATCATTTCCGTAATAGTAATAGACCACAAGATTTCAGTTTCCATAAATATCTGTACACTCGCAAGTGTATAAAAGTATTCTATAAGTTGTTGAGCGCTTCGGTAACCATACTTAACAATTAATGTGGCATATTCCCTTTATTATGAAATCTCCCTACACTGTACCAAGTGTAGTAAAAACGAAGTACTATGCAACCGTTTACGATACTAGAGCGACTAGCCCGGTTGGGGTTGTCAAACCCGATAGATCTATCAATAGGATTCACGCTTACATGCTCTTACAACATGTAAATATTAGTTACCAAGCTATTAATGAAAAATATGCAAAGTGGTACAACTCAACGTAGAATATGTTTTTAGTACTTGTGTCCATTTCGTAAAACAATTATAAAACAGCGCATGTATTCTCAGCCCAAAAATATATATAAAAAGAGAGTAATGAAACTCACAATACTGTATTTCATAGCAATTATGTATATGACGGCACTGAATAAGTGCAGGGTTTGTCTCGGATTCACGAACGTATCAATATTGTGATTCAATATTGCAGGAAAGTACGTAGACGCAACGAAAATGATAAACGTTAGGTTGACCACACGAGCAATACTCTCGAACAATACCCATAACCTCCATAGCTATAACCCATAATTTCCTTAGCTATATCCCGTTTGAAAACTTATTTTGAAATCGCCTGAACATAACTCCGTCGTAGTATTTTATGTACACTAATAATATCTTAAAATAATACTAAGTAAATATATATATGTAATTCGATTGAGAGAGTTTAGAGAAATATATTTTCAAGTTTCTATGAAATAATGAAACCCATTGAATTCTATTTATAATAGATTTTTGAATTATTAAAGTGAATTATTAAAGTATGAATTATTAAAGTGAATTATTAAAGTATGAATTATTAAAGTAAATTATTAAAGTATGAATTATTAAAGTGAATTATTAAAGTATGAATTATTAAAGTGAATTATTAAAGTATGAATTATTAAAGTTAAAGTAAAGTAAAAGTAAAGTAAAGTAAAGGTAAAGTTAAAGTATAGTAAAAGTATAAAACTATGTACGTATAATACGCGTATAAATATATATAATATTAATTTAAATCATTATATATATTTAATAAAATAAAATATAAATATCGTTATCTTTATCATACTGGTTAAGTAATGAGTTGTCAAAAGTGGTTCTAGATATTTATAAAAGTTATATACGTTTTAATGATAAAGTTCTTTTTAAACTGAAAACGTTTTTGTACGTTTGAAACTAAATCAAATAAATATGAAAATTTTATTTTCCAAAACTAAATATATATAAGAATCATTTTGTTAAAAGGTTAAAATAATGGAAATCGTTATATCATAAAATATTTTAGAAAAGTAGAATTATATATATATTCATAATAGGTTTCAAGTTTTTAAATTACAGACTATTGGTGAAGCATGGGATAAAGTCCAAAGGTTAAATAAACGTATGAAATCATCTTAATGAAAAATGTCGAGTTACATAAGCTGTCGATATCCAACATCTAAGTTATTTACACTCCACGTTCTTACTTTCATATTAAATAAAATTATAGTTATCTTATCAATGTCACGAGGAAAATATTATAAAACATGACTTGGAAATTAAACAGGAATTTCCACTAACCCTTGTCTAGTTCCCGTTAATTGACACATTTGTTCTTACTTATAAATCACTTTACCATTTTTCGAATGTTGTCAAAAAGAAAAGATTTCTTAAATCACAGTGGACCTCATAACATAGACCCGTAATCATATCATAATGTATCTGATAATTCAATCATTTGATATTATCGCTTAATTCTGTCGATAAATATATCGAAACAAATACGTTCATGTAAAGTATCATATATCTAATACTTTTTTAATATTTTCAATTAATACTATATATTATATATACATATCTATATACACATAATTGTTCATGAATCGTTGAACACGGTCAAAGGGTAATTGATTACATGAATATAGTTCCAAAGTTTTTGAGATTCAACATTACAAATTCTGCTTATCGTGTCAAAAACATATAAAGGTTAAGTTTAAATTTGGTCGGAAATTTTCGGGTCGTCACATATTAAGACGTTATTACAACGATAATCGTTACATATAGATATCGTTTTGAATTCCTTAAGTTAGTAGTCTTGTTTTATGTATATAGTTTGTTGTTAATATACATAACGAGATACTTAAATATCATTTCATCATGTTAAACATATATATATGTTCATATATATATTATCATGTCATATACAAGTTATAACATTCGTGAATCATCGGACAAACTGGGTGGTCAAACGTTAACACAAAATTCGTTTCAATTAATCAAGTCTTAACAAGTTTGATTGCTTAACATGTTGGAAAAATTTATTCATGTAAATATTAATCTCATATAATATATAATCATGGAAAAGTTCGGGTCACTACAGTACCTACCCGTTAAATAAATTTCGTCCCGAAATTTTAAGTAAACTCAGGTCCTCTACAAGCATTCCATCGAACTTTAATGATTGGTATTTTATTTTGCTTAAGTCCTTTAACCTCACGATCCATTATTTCGACTGGTTCTTCAACGAATTGTAGTTTTTTGTTAATTTTAATCTCGTCTAATGGGATAGTGAGATCTTCTTTAGCTAAGCATTTCTTCAGATTCGAGACGTGGAAGGTACTGGTCCAACATGATCAATAATCTTGAATGGCCCAATGTATCTCGGATTTAGTTTTCCCCGTTTACCAAAATCGAACAACGCCTCTCCAAGGTGATACCTTAAGCATGACCATGTCACCAACCTCAAATTCTAAATCTTTTCTTCTAATGTTCGCGTAGCTCTTTTGTCGATTCTGAGCAGTTTTCAACCGTTGTTGAATTTGAATGATTTTCTCGGTAGTTTCTTGGATTATCTCCGGACCCGTAATTTGTCTATCTCCCACATCGCTCCAACAAATCGGAGACCTGCACTTTCTACCGCAAAGTGCCTCGAACGGTGCCGCCTCAATACTCGAGTGGTAACTGTTATTGTAGGAAAATTCTGCTAACGGTAGATGTCGATCCCAACCATTTCCAAAATCAATAACATATGCTCGTAGCATGTCTTCAAGTGTCTGTATAGTCCTTTTACTTTGCCCATCAGTTTATGGATGATAGGCAGTACTCATGTCCAGATGAGTCCCCAATGGTTGTTGTAACGTCTGCCAAAACCTTAAAACAAATCTGCCATCCCTATTAGAGATAATAGAGACTGGTATTCCATGTCTGGAGACGACTTCTTTCAAATATAGCCGTGCTAGCTTCTCCATTTTGTCATCTTCTCTCATTGGCAGGACGTGTGCTGACTTGGTAAGACGACCAACTATTACCTAAATTGTATCATAACCACTTGCAGTCCTCGGTAATTTAGTAATGAAATCCATGGTAATGTTTTCCCATTTCCATTTTGGGATTTCAGGTTGTTGAAGTAGACCTGATGATTTCTGATGTTCAGCTTTAACTTTAGAACAAGTTAAGCATTCTCCCACATATGTAGCAATATCGGCTTTCATACCCGGCCACCAAAAGTATTTCTTGAGATCTTGGTACATCTTTCCTGCTCCGGGATGTATTGAATATCTGGTTTTATGTGCTTCCCTAAGTACCATTTCTCTCACATCTCCAAACTTTGGTACCCAAATTCTTTCAGTTCTATACCGGGTTCCGTCTTCCCGAATATTAAGATGTTTTCCCGATCCTTTGGGTATTTCATTCTTCAAATTCCTTTCTTTCAAAACTCCTTGTTGCGCCCCCTTTATTCGAGTAGTAAGGTTAGTATGAATATTTATATTCATAGCTTTTACTTGAATAGGTTCCCTGTCCTTTCTACTTAAGGCGTCGGCTACCACATTTGCCTTCCCCGGGTGGTAACGAATCTCAAAGTCATAATCATTTAACAGTTCAATCCACCTACGCTGTCTCATGTTCAGTTGTTTTTGATCAAATATATGTTGAAGACTTTTGTGGTCGGTATATATGGTACATTTGACCTCATATAAGTAGTGCCTATACATCTTCAATGCAAAAACAACAGCGCCTAATTCTAAATCATGAGTCGTATAATTCTGCTCGCGAATCTTCAATTGTCTAGACGCATAAGCAATTACCTTCTTTCGTTGCATTAATACACAACTGAGACCTTGCTTTGAAGCATCACAATAAATCACAAAATCATCATTCCCTTTAGGTAATGACAATATAGGTTCCGTAGTTAACTTTTTCTTCAACAATTGAAATGCTCTTTCTTGCTCATCCTTCCATTCAAATTTCTTCCCTTTATGCGTTAATACAGTCAAGGGTTTTGCTATTTTAGAAAAATCTTGGATGAATCTTCTGTAGTAACCAGCCAATCCCAAAAATTGACGTATCTGCGTCGGAGTTTTCGGTGTTTCCCACTTCTCAACGGTTTCAATCTTTGTCGGATCAACTTGAATACCTTCTTTGCTCACTATGTGATCGAGGAATTGAACTTCTTTCAACCAAAATGCACACTTTGAAAATTTAGCGTACAATTTTTCCTTCCTCAACAATTCTAGCACTTTTCTAAAATGTTCTTCGTGCTCTTGATCATTCTTTGAGAAAATAAGTACGTCATCGATGAAAACAATGACAAACTTGTCAAGATATGGTCCACACACTCGGTTCATGAGGTCCATGAACACAGCTGGTGCGTTAGTTAATCCAAACGGCATAACCATAAACTCATAATGACCGTAACGCGTTCTAAAAGCAGTCTTTGGGATATCCTCCTCCTTCACCCGCATTTGATGATAACCCGAACGTAAATTAATCTTCGAATAAACAGACGAACCTGGCAGTTGATCAAATAAGTCATCATTCTCGTTAGTGGGTAGCGGTTCTTGATGGTAAGCTTGTTCAACTCTTGATAGTCGATACACAACCTGAATGTACCATCTTTCTTTTTAACAAACAAAACAGGAGCTCCCCACGGTGATGTACTTGGTCGAATGAAACCACACTCCAAAAGTTCTTGTAATTGGCTTTGTAGTTCCTTCATTTCACTGGGGTGCTAGTCTGTATGGAGCACGAGCTATCGGTGCAGCTCCGGGTACAAGATCTATTTGAAATTCAACAGATCGATGTGGAGGTAGTCCCGGTAATTCTTTCGAAAATACATCGGGAAATTCTTTTGCAACGGGAACATCATTGATGTTCTTTTCTTCAGTTTGTACTTTCTCGACGTGTGCTATAACGGCATAGAAACCTTTTCTTATTAGCTTTTGCGCCTTCAAATTACTAATAAGATTTAGCTTCGCGTTGCTCTTTTCTCCGTACACCATTAAGGGTTTTCTCTTCTCGCGCATAATGCGAATTGCATTTTTGTAACATACGACATCTGCTTTCTCCTTTCTTAACCAATCCATGCCAATTATCACATCAAAACTTCCTAACTCTACTGGTATCAAATTAATCTTAAACGTTTTGCCAACCAGTTTAATTTCGCGATTCCGACATATTTTATCTGCTGTAATTAACTTACCGTTTGCTAATTCGAGTAAAAATTTATTATCCAAAGGCGTTAATGGACAACTTAATTTGGCACAAAAATCTCTACTCATATAGCTTCTTTCCGCACCCGAATCAAATAAAACATAAGCAGGTTTATCGTCAATAAGAAACGTACCCGTAACAAGCTCCGGGTCTTCCTGCGCTTCTACCGCATTAATGTTGAAGACTCTTCCTCGGCCTTGATCATTATTATTCCCCTGATTTAGACACATATTTTTGTAATGGCCCTTCTTCCAGCATCCGAAACAAGTAATGTCAGCATAATTTGTTCCGGCATTATTTGTTCCTTTAGCCGTTGGTCCGTAGATCTCGCACTTCGTCGCACCATGGCCCTTTCTATTAAACTTAGTACATAATGCCGTACATAACCCAATCGGATGGTATCCTTCACACATCTGACATGATTTCTTCCTCTTATTGTTATTGTTGGGATTGTTGTTGTTACGGTTGTTATTGTTGTTGAAACGGTTGTTGTAGTTGTTGTAGTTGTTGTTGGGATTGTGATTGTTGTAGCGGTTAATGTTGCGGTTGTTGTGGTTGTTATAGCGATTGTTGTTGTTGTTGGATTAGTGACCCTTGTCACTGTTTTCTTCCCACTTTCTCTTGACTTGCTTCATTTTGGCCTCTTCGGCCGCCTGCTCTTTAATTCTTCCCTCAATCTGGTTTATGAGTTTGTGAGCCATTCAACTTACCTTTTGTATAGAGATGGGCTCGTTTGAACTCACATCCTCCTGAATCCTTTCTGGTAACCCTTTTACAAATGCGTCAATCTGCTCCTCTTCATCTTTGAATACTCTTGGGCACAATAGACACAACTCTGTGAACCGTCATTCGTATGTGGTAATATCGAATCCTTGCGCTCGTAATCCTTTAAGCTCTGCCTTAAGCTTATTGACCTCGTTTCTGGGACGGTACTGCTCATTCATCGTGTGTTTGAATGCTGACCACGGTAGTGCATAAGCAGCATTTTGTCCCACCTGCTCGAGATAGGTGTTCCACCACGTTAACGCAGTTCCTTTGAAGGAATGCGTAGCGTACTTTACCCAGTCTTCTTCCATACATTTACTTATGGCAAACACCGATTTGACCTTCTCGGTCCACCGTTTTAATCCGATTGGTCCTTCGGTTCTATCGAATTCCAGAGGTTTATAGACAGTGAATTCTTTGTAGGAACATCCCACACGATTTCTTGTGGAGTTAGTTCCATTGCTAGATTCAGAGTTATTATTGTTTTGCATCGCAGCCTGTACTGCGGCTATGTTTGCTGCAAGGAATGCACGGAAATCTTCCTCACTGATATTCACGAGTAGTCGGTGCCATTTCCTTCAAAAATAGCCAAAAGAGTTAAGTTAATCATATAGAATATTAGGAGTAGTCAATAGTATTTCGTAGCATAATATGAACTTATTTATAAAATCCTTTTCTTCATATTAGCGTTTTATAATTTTTAATTCGGGTAGTACCTACCTGTTAAAGTTCATACTTAATAGCTAGCATAAAAATTAACTACTACTATCGAAATAATATTCTATCATGAAAAACTTAATTCATTAATATTTCACGCTTAAACTTTTAATACAATATCATACAATCATACAATACTGCTATTTTACATACATCATGACATAAGGCACACGATGACCATAATACAAGGCAGCTGGTAAGACAATTCTAGTTAAACTCAAATTGTTCAATAAAGGCAGTAAAGACACGTAATTCATAGGACCAGAAGCAAATCATGCATTCGGGTTTCACCAATACTATTTCCCATCCTTGGTCTAGTGGTAAATAACCGCTGTAGCCTTTGGTGAGACAGCACGTTGTAACGTCGTCAAAAGGACGAGGGTTACGTAATATCCAACAGTGCCGTAATAAGTCAAAAACCTTATTTCTCACCTCAACTACTAAGTCCGTTACCAGTGGGAATGTTCTATTAAGAAGTTGTAACCCGGTTTTCTTTTTCTCAGTTTGATGAGAGGCAAACATAATTAACCCGTAAACGTAACACGCTTCTTTAAGTTGCATGTTTGAAGCCTTCTCTAATGAATGAAGTCCTATATTGGAATATTCGGAGTCAAAATAGGCCCTCAACCCGTAGCGGAAAATTGCATTAGGGTTTCCAGAGCACATTGCTTTAAAGAAAACAGGGGCCAGCTTAGGGTGTCCCCAGTGTGAGATACCCCACTTATCCACGGAAAGCCTTCTATAAACCAAGGTATGTTTGGAATGCCTTTCAAATGTTTTGCAAACTAATTTCGCCATAAACAATTGAGCCGATGAATCCTGACCAACTCTAGACAAAATTTCATCAAGCATTTCCGGTGGTAGGTCTTCTAAAATATTTGGTTGTCTATCCTTAACCACCATTTTATTATTTTATACTGTAAAAGAGACGAAAAATTAGTCTTGTAAATGATGATAGAATACAAACATTACAAGATAATTTTACATACAACATAAAAGTACAAGCACACTACAGTACATATATTACACAGCATGATAAGAGTAAATGACCTCAACTCTTTATTCCGACTCACTTGTTTCTTCTTTCTCGGACTCAGTTCATTTTGCTAATTTTCTAGGGATAAATGGTGCTCCTCTAATACGAGCCGTCCTCTTCACAATTGGTCTAGAAAAACCTGGTGGCTTAGATGTTCCCGGGTTATAATTAAAATTTAAGAAATACGGGTGTTTATAATATATCCCATCGGGATATTTCATGTTAACATAGAGTTCATCGAGTTTGGACTCGGGTTTCTCTATTTTGATAGCTTTTCCCTTATTGTTTTCTTTTGCTATTTTAAATTGGGCCATGGTAATTTCTATCACTTCATCGGAATTCTCATCGGGATCCGATTCATCAGAAAATTGGTAATTTTCCCAATATTTTTCTTCCTCGGCGGAAACACCATTGACCATTTCTAACTTTGGTCCATTGGTTGAGGATTTTCTTTTATTTAACTGTTTTTCTGTGGTTCCTAATATTTCCTCCTCTGGATCCTCTTCTTTCGGTTCTTCTTCTTCTTCTTCTTCCGGTTCCTCTTCTTCCAGTTCTTCTTCTTCCGGTTCCTCTTCTTCTTCTTCTTCTTCTTCTTCTTCTTCTTCTTCTTCTTCTTCCGGAATTTGTGAATCTTCCCAAAATACATTCGACTCTTCATTGTTATTAGGTGAGTCGATAGGATTTGTACTAGAAGTAGACATCTATTATACAATAGCAAGCACGTTAAGAGATTAATATATCACATAATATTTACATGTTAAAAATATATAGTTTCCAACAAAAATGTTAAGCAATCGTTTTTAAAGAAAACACGGTCGAAGTCCAGACTCACTAATGCATCCTAACAAACTCGATAAGACACACTAATGCAATTTTCTGGTTCTCTAAGACCAACGCTCGGATACCAACTGAAATGCCCCGTTCATATCGATTATAAACGTTTCATATTAATTGGTTTCGTTGCGAGGTTTTGACCTCTATATGAGACGTTTTTCAAGGGCTGCATTCGTTTTTAAAACAAACCATAACCTTTATTTTATCGACAAAGGTTTAAAGGACATAACCTAGATTATCAAGTAATGATAATATAAAATATCACGCTTACACACGACCATTACATAATGGTTTACAATAATAATATGTTACAACAAAATAAGTTCTCGAATGCAGTTTTTAAACAATATTATACAAGCATGTTGACTCCAAATCTTGTCCTTAATTAGCATGCAATAGCGGAAGCTCTTAATAATCACCTGAGAATAAACATGCTTAAAAACGTCAACAAAAATATTGGTGACTTATTGGTTTAACCTATATATCAAATTATAATAATAGACCACAAGATTTCATTTTTCATAAATATCGATCATAAAAATCATTCATATGAATTGAACACCTGGTAACTGACGTTAACTTTAATGCATAGAATATCCCCAAACAGAACCTCTCGTCTGTATAATAATAATAATCTCGAAGTACTAAAGCCATCCATAACCTGAATGGGGGTTGTTAAGCCCAATAGATCTATCTTTAGGATTCGCATCAATTAGGGGCCATTTCCCTAATTCTTAGGCTACCAAGCTTGAAGGGCGATATTCGGTTCGATAATCCAACCATAGAATGTAGTTTCGATTACTTGTGTCTATTTCGTAAAACATTTATAAAATTGCATGTATTCTCATCCCAAAAATATTAGATATTAAAAGTGGGACTATAACTCACTTTCACAGATTTTCAATTCGTCAGAAATAAGACTTGGCCACGGGTCGATTCACGAACCTATAACAAATATATACATATATATCAAAGTATGGTAGATATATATTCACAACATATTTTATTACATGTTGACGATTTAAGTGGTTAAGTTAGCAGTCCAACGTTAGTAGTCCACAATTAGTAGTCCACAGTTAGTAGTACATAAATAAATTAATATATCATATTATGCATATTATCTTGAATCAATCCATGACCCAGTGTATACATGTCTCAGACTCGATCACAACCCATGGTATATATATTATTTTAGAATCAACCTCGATCCATTATATGCTAACTCGAGCATTACCGCATATAGTGTCTTACGGTTATTCCAAAATAATATATATAGATGATGTCAATATGATATGTCAAAACATTGTATACATGTATATGGTCTATCAAGGTATATTATATATATATATATATATATATATATATATATATATATATATATATATATATATATATATATATATATATATATATATATATATATATATATATAGAATATAGGATAAGTTAGTTAGGATATGGTTAGTATAGATTTGTTATAAAAATTTTCGTAGCTAAAACTAGTAATTTTAACCAATTTTGTTTTACCCATAATTTCTTCGTTATAAATCCGTTTTGAGTGAATCAAATGGTATGGTTTCGTAACGAACTGAAATTTATGAAACTAAACAGAAAAAGTGATGTTTTATAGTCAGATTTATAGGTTACAAGTCGTTTTTAAAAGAGGTAGTCATTTTCGTCGAAAGAACGACATCTTGATGACCATTTTGAAAATCATACTTCCACTTTGAGTTTAACCATGATTTTTGGATATAGTTTCATGTTCATAAGAAATATCATTTTCCCAGAAGAACAAATTTTAAATCAAAGCTTAAGATAGTTTTTATTTTTCCAACCCAAAACAGCCCCTGGTTTTACTACGACGGCGTATGTCCGGTTTTACAGTGTTCTTCGTGTTTCCAAGTTTTAAATCATTAAGTTAGCATATCATATAGATATAAAACATGTGTTAGGTTGTTTTTAAAAGTCAAGTTAAAAGGATTAACTTTGTTTGCGAACAAGTTTAGAATTAACTAAACTATATTCTAGTGATTACAATTTATAATCTTCGAAAAAGATGATTCTATAAGTATGAATCGAACGATGTTATGAAAATCATTACTACCTCAAGTATAGTAGGTAAACCTACTAGAAATGATGAAAAAATAACTTGAGCTTCAAAGGATCTTTGATGGCTTGGAAGTTCTTGAAGTAGAATCATGACACAAAAACAAGTTCAAGTAAAATTATTACTCGAATTAAGATAGTTATAGTTATAGAAATCGAATCAAAGATTGAATATGAATATTACCTTGAACAAGAAAGATAACCTACTGTAAATAAGAAAGGTTTCTTGATCTTGGATGATTACTTGGAATGGATTTACAAGATTGAGAGTAATCTAGCAAACTTGAAAGGGTTTTCGAAGTGTTCTTGAGTGGTTGTTTTTATGATGATTATAGATAATAATCAAAGCTTGTATTTAATGATTTCTTGCTGGAAAAATAGTAGTTTAGATGTTCATGAAAGAGTGTGTGTGTTTTGAGAGAGAATTGAAAAGAAAATTGGAATGAAATGGAGTGAATGATGAGTGGTAAGTGCTGAGTGGGGTTAAAAGGAGTTCTAGTTGGTTGACTAGTTCATGGTAGAAGTTAAACTTGATTAGTCATGAATGACATAATCAAGAGTGGAATCCCATGCTAGTTCCTATTGGTATATACCCATAGTAAGTACGTCTAGAAGCTGTGTATAATACGGGTATGAATATTGTATGACTTGAATTGTTGATGAAAATGAATGGGAATGCAATTTTATGCATTTTTGTTAAGTAGAAGTATTTTGATATATGTCTTGAAGTATTTCAAAAGTGTATTAATACATCTTAATACACTACATATATATACATTTTAATTGTGTCAATAAATCATCGTTAGTCATTACATGCATGCGTTGTTTTGAAACCTTAAGTTAACGATCACGTTAAATGTAATTAATCCTATTGTTATTGTACTTAATTAGATGATAAATTGTTATGTTATCATGATAACATAGTGTATTAATATATCTTAATATGATATATAAATATTAAGACGTTATTACAACGATAATCGTTACATATATATATCGTTTTGAATTCCTTAAGTTAATAGTCTTGTTTTATGTATATACTTTGTTGTTAATATACATAAAGAGATACTTAAATATCATTTCATCATATTACACATATATATATGTTCATATATATATTATCATGTCATATACAAGTTATAACGTTCATGAATCATCGGACAAACTGGGTGGTCAAACGTTAACACAAAATTCGTTTCAATTAATCAAGTCTTAACAAGTTTGATTGCTTAACATGTTGGAAACATTTATTCATGTAAATATTAATCTCATATAATATATAATCATGGAAAAGTTCGGGTCACTACAGGCTGACTTTGACGTCATGTCCTCCGTGTTTAAGTTTAACCGGTAAGTGCTAAAGAACTCATAGACGAGTTCTTCATACACATTATGTGATATATAAAAAAACTGATCCCAAGCAGGAGAACACCATTTGCGGAATATAGAACCCACATTAACACCGCCCACAGTAAGACGACACAGAGTTGGCCAATACAATCTACGATGGCCCACAAACTTTTTGATCTTCTTAAGCTGTTCCAAAGTCGCTGCAGGTGGAATTGAAATTGGTACAGCAGACGTATGGGTTGGTTCTATAGTCTTCTTTGATTTTCCCCTTTGCTGGAATTATAAAAAAAGTTAATAAACATAAATAAGTTAGCATGTGTATAGATTTTGCTCATACAGAATATTATGAAATACATATAATAATTAGTAAAGGTCCATTATGTAACCTTAAAAGGTATTATATGATGTATCTAGTAATTAGTTACTCAATTGTATGATACAACAACCATCATGCTATTTCTATTTAAAAAATTACGAGACATATAACCGTTACCTTTTTAGTGTCGTTAGCATCTGCACTATCATCAGAATCGCTCAGAAATAGAACTTGTAGCTCTTCTTGGCTGATCTTTTTTCCATTATAATCTTTTGTGGGTTTGTCGTTGTTCCAAATTCTCACTGATCTGCGTTTTTTTGACTTCGGGTTCTTGTACAGCAGCTGCTTGGTTTGTTTATGTTTGTTTTCTTTTTTGTCCATGTTTTATTTTTGCCATTGTCTTTTGCCTATCCATTTTCTGCAAACAGAAAATTAAATTAGTTAATTATTCATGAAAAAGTAAGTAAAAAGTTAATCAAATGTTGACAGAAAGGGAAAAGGTATTATCTATTAGTATGTCACAACAAACCCAACTTATAAACAACATACGCATACACATACACATGAAAATTGACATACCATTGTAACTAATGACAATCTTAATGTACATAAATTATCAGTAACTATAAAAAGGGTAAAGTTGATGTTAAAATAATGCATGTATTGTTTTGTGAATCAAACCAACCGATTCTACATTACATTAACATCACAACTGACCACTAATTACTGGTAGATGTTTTATTTTATACATAATCGACTCACAAATCAGCCCTAATTAAGTCAGAATTATCTATTTAATGGGTTGTTAGTGCATATTAGTTGTAATATATTGACTGATTATACATAATCAAGTTAACCCTCATAATTAAAACATGAATGTGATCACAGCCCGGTTGTTAAATCTTCAAAACTGAGAAAAGGAAGTAGAGAATATGGTTCGGAAAGTTAACATACCTGTCGATTTCTTGAATGGTTTGAGATGTCGATGAATGAGGATGGTAGGTCAGATTTGATGGAGATAGTGTTGACGGAAATTTAGGATAAAAAACAACCCCAATTCTATAATGCCCATTCAATAAACTTGGAACACATGGAAGTTTAATTTTTTAAAATTTTAGAATATTAGATTTTTGAACATATATTTTAACATATATATTTTTTATTCTATTTATGTTCTATTTTATAAAAATTGTATGTGATGACGCTGGGCACCCAAACTACAAACAAAAACAATTTTAGTGTGTTAAAATTACCATCAATGTGATTACGATGGTTATTGACTACACATCTAATGCTAATAATTATGCAAGTACGATAGTTATTTAACGGAGATCGTATTAAAATGAAAAACCAATGTATTTTGTAAAAGTTACAGATTGTCGACTATTAATTTTAAAACGAACACATTTTCCAATAGAAAACGTATTCGACCAAAAGTACAATAAAGAAACCCGAAGTGGCTCGAACCCTATACACTTAACATGTAGAAAAGTTCACATACAGAAATTACAATACTTCAAGGCCATGAATGGATAATGATAACAAACTATCAAAGGCAACACCGCAGCCAGCAATACATAAGTAATAACAGATAAACTGAAAAAATAGAACATAGTTCATAATATCTTACATTATTCATAAGCAACACCATAAAACATAGTTCATAATATCTTAAACAATCCATAAGCAACACCATAAAACATAGTAAAACCTAGCATAATAATAGTCACAAAGCAAACACTAATCAAAAACTACTTATTTAGACAAAAAAAAATTAGTACCATTGGAATAATAAACATGTTTGTTTGATAACAAAAGTGCAAATAGCCTTAGAAGTTCCCTAAACCGCGCCCTCAACATGTTATATGAGCAGATTGAGTAGCGGTACCATAAGTTCTCTAATCAGCAGCAAGCATATGCGGTGGTGGATCAAATGAATATCCTTTTTTTTATCAAAAAGTAAACAACTTTACTAAACCATTGTAACTTGCCCGTAATGGAAGTGTCACGGGTATCTCCAGAAGCTACAATGGGAGGTGCATGTGGTTCAGTTTATTTCTCACTGCTGCTTGGTGCTGACTTCTTTCTAGGGCCAACCCTTTTCTGCCATTAAAGAAAGTTAATGAATATAAATAAATAAGTAGAACACGTAAATATAAAATAATAAGTTTAGGTCAATTAGGCAACCATATTAGCATATTTGTGAACAATACCTTTGTCCGAACTTCAACTATTGTAGGTTCATCATGAGTAGCTGGCTCCTTATCACTATATAACACAGCTTCAGATTCAGACTGAGGAACATATTCACCATCTGAATTAAATGTGTCAATCTCTCTCTTTTTCCTTCTTTTTTTTTCACCATGTAGCGTACGATTGAACGACTTAGCAATCTCTGGGATTCTTAAAGCATTGTACTTCTTCTTATTCTCGCGAATCCTCTCTAATCTTGAAACTTCAGTACCAACAACCACATCATCAGATTCAGAGTTACAATAAGTATCTGGTACATTTTCTTCGCTGATGTATTCCCTATTCAATCCTTTAGATGGTGTGGTATGATCTGTTGGTTTGGGTAAAGTTGATGTGATATCAGGTGATAGAGGGGTATTTGTTGCTCATTCGTGCTTATTAGTCGAAGCAGCATTTTTTAGTGATGGCAAATGCTTTGTTGAATTCTGTGTCTCCAATGTTTTCTTATTTTTTGTTTGTTTGATTTGTGTGGCATCATTAGAATCAGAGTCACTATTGAATATTTCAGTAGAATTTTGTTGGCTAATCTTTGTACCATCCAACTTATTAGTACGTTTTGCAGCATTAGCAATTCTACAAGATCTTCGATTTTTTACTTCGGGTGCTTTTGCAGAACTTGGTGGTTTAGGAAGGGTGGGTGGGGCTCCTTCTGGTGTGTTATGTCGTAATGGGATTGCTGGTTTAAAGAAGTCAACGATATGTGATCTATTTTGTTTTTTGTAATTTGCGGATTTGTTTTTTTGAATTTGTGTTTGAGCAATTGATTGGTTACTTTTTCTTTTTGCCATTGTCTTTAATCTTCGCAAATTCTGCTAACACAACAATAGTGTATTGATAATGAAAAAATAAGTACAAAGTTAATCAAAACTTTAAAGCAAATTAAAAGGTATTATTATTAGTAAAACCTGGGTAAAAAAACCGAACGTATTAACAAAATGCACAAACAACAGATAATTGACATATCATGGGTAGTGTTATTTATTCATGTTAATCTTATTAATATACATAAAGTACTGGAGTTAAAGGAAAAGAATGAATATACATAAAGTAGCAGCAACTATACAAAGGTTAATTTTTAAGGCTACATCAATGATAATACACTAATTTTAGAGATGTATCCAAAACAAATAATGAATATACCCATTCTTAGTATGACCTCATAAACAGAAATAAATTAATTGCATCCAATGGTTTATGGATTTTACACCAATTGTAAAATCCTAAGTCATCAGATCTCATCAACACACTGAAATAGAAAATTGGCTAAGGATAGTTCGAATAACCCATAAGAAATTGTATTCAGCCAGCAAAATGATTAATGCAATGTTTAATAAATGAAACCTAATGCACCTAATCAGATCACTGATTATACCTAATCAAATTAGCCTTCATATTCAAAAACTAAATGTAATCACAAACTCATTGTTAAATAATCATACCTGAAAAAAGATGTACAAAAGATAGGTTCAAAAGCTTACATACCTGTCGATTTCTTGAAGACAGACGTACTTGGAGGAGGTTTAGGTTTGATTTGATGGAGATAATTTGGAAGGATATTGAGGAAATTGTAACTGTGATTCTTGGAGTTGAATTGGCGTGATTGTAGGAGTCATTTTTTAATTTTGGATATTATACTCCGTGTAAATACATCTTTTATTGTTAATTATTAATTGATTGTTTTAATTATTTTATGTAAAATTATCATGTAACAAAAATAAATGTTTGTTAGCTAATGCAAGTAGTATACAAAAATAAAAATAAAAGGTGTAAACCATACTCACATGTTATATAATACTAATCCGTATCTTTTTTTTCCTTTTACCTATTTTAATTATTTTAATGATTATTGATTGATGGTGTTTCCAAGAGATTATTGAGCCAAACAAAATTAAAAAATGGCGGCTTAAAAATGATTGCGCTATATACTTGATAAATATAAAATATAAATACATAATCTCCTCAACTCTTCATCTACTCTCCATTTGTAAAAAATTAGTCACTTGCCAGTACACATTTGCTTTCTAATTCTTCTTAACTACGTCATCGTCCATGGTGAATTCAGGTTAGTGTGTTTTCAAGAATACACTTTAATTTGTTGTTACTGATAGTATAGGCTTGTGATGCTTTGTAATCGTTGAGGTTTAATTTAATAATAATTTTGATCTTTTAAAAAAAACAATGGGAAAACCTTATTTAAGGTTTATCATCACATTCACATATTATAATAAAAAAAAATTAAAATCAAACTATGGATCTTCACTTTATATTGAGTTAGGTGCTTTATTTACACATAAATCGGTTTAATCTCAAAAAAGTTTATGTGTAATTAATAGCTGTGTTTTGCTTCACAGATACATACATGAATTTTTTGTTATTTGTTTGAATATTAAGCAAAATTGGATTGTCACAGATACACACAATGCTAAAGTATTTTGGATTGTCGATTGTATGAATTGTGTGTAATTTTACAATTGTTTGGTTTGTTTATGTTGTTATCAATTGAGTATTCAAGTCTGCTTAACTTTACATATTGTGTAATGCTTTAAAGATTATTATGAAGTTTACTTTAAATAAAACATAATAATAAATAGTATTACTGTATGCGAGTGCCGGCAATTATCTTACTGACAGGGAGAAACGTAAAATTACCAACCACCAGCTCAATGTGTTGGATAGCCACAACCATTTGAGCACTGATGATATAGCATATGTCGTCATGACTATACCACGAGGAACTTTTTGGGTGACTTATTTAAATTTTAAGTTATAATATTGATTACCCTTTAATTGTATTTATTATTAAGAAATCATTAATAATTTTTTGACTGATATATTTCAATTGTTATTTAGGAGCTGCCTGAGGAGTTGAATCAACTAGAAGAGCTGAGACCCGATTGTAAGTATGATTGCTTCGATCTGGATGGGAGAACCCATAAATTTGGTTTGAAACAAGCAAGAGGCGTAACAAATAGGAAGCTGGTAGTGTATTCAGGCTGGGTGACTTTTAAAGGGGCGAATCGGTATCTTACAGGTGAAAAATGTTTGATTGGGTTCTCTCGTACGTTAGAAAAGTTAACACAAATTCTGTTTTCACAAAGTCTGTCAAAATAACAACTAATAGAGAAGTATTTATTCTGGACAATCATGCCCAATACGAATCAGTTAAAATAGCATGTATGAGTAAATATATGTAATATTCTACCAATGTTTTAACCAACTGACACAATGTGAAAAACAATATAGACGACAGTCCATATCATGAAGCCTCTTCAGCAAAATTTTCATCAAGTGTTTCACTTTGTAAGGTAGTATTTTCAGCAACAGTCCCCTCTAAATCCCTTCTAACCATTTCAATATCCACATCCACATCTTTATCAGGACCCGTAGATGCCGCACTTTGTAAAAGCATTTCGACGTCAACATTTGTTTGCTCATCCATGTCATATGAATCCCTAGGCGTTGTCTTGATAACGACCTTCCATCCCTTGTGAACACGATCTTTGACATAAAACACCTGTTGTGATTGACTTGCTAATATGTATGGCTCTTTATCAGGCTTCACACCTACAAAATTGAGTAGAGTAAATCCATTCTCATCAACTTTTTTCCTTGAACCATTAGAAATCCAATCACAGCGGAACAAAACTATTTTATTCTCAACAGAATACTGCAGCTCAATTATCTCTTTTATAACGCCGTAGTATGTTACATCTCCAGTGACAGGATTGTTATCTCTAGTGCTCGAGAGGCTTTTTGTCAGGGCCTCAAGAATAACATCACTATTCTGGGTTTTTCTTTTCTTTTTAAAATCTTTTATGTGAAAATGGTAACCATTTACGATAAATCCTTTATATGTTTTGACAAATTCACATGGGTCATTTGCCAAGTGCCTTAGGTCATCTGTAATGATATTATCCCCTATCTTATCCAGATGTGTAACTTGAAATTGTGCAACATATTTTTAAAAAATTTGCTACTTACCAATTGTTAGAAGGTTTGAAAAGATTAGTCCTTACACGTTTGGCAAACCACGAGCGAAAAGTCTGACTGTACAAGCGCTCCAGCTGCTGCTTATGGAATTTTCTATTCTGATCACGTAAAGTTTGCATATGTTCTCTGCATTGTATAAATATAATGATGACAGCATGTAAGGTCAATTGAGAAAATAATATAAACTGCGAATTAAACAATATTTAATAACGTTACTCACGTTCTAAAAGAATCTAGTTCGCTACAATTGAACAACACATAGGAATGTGCTTTATCCAAGGTCTCAAGGTCTAGCCGTGTTGCCACTGTAGCACCAATGGGTCTACCAGGCATTGAAAATATAGGTAAGACATCCTCCTTACCACTGTCATCGTAGTTTCTACTTTTCTTATTATGTATCGTCTTGACATCACTGGATAAGTACAGTGAACAAAATGCCAAACACTCCTCAGCTAAATATCCTTTGGCAATTGATCCTTCGGGTTTAGCCTTGTTTCGCACGTATGGTTTTAAGGTACCTAAATACCTTGATGATCAGTAAGTATGTATGATCATGTTAGCAATAAAATATTCAAAAAAAAAATTACATCAATATAGTAATGACCAATTTATAAATGCACACCTTTCTATTGGATACCTCCAACGGTAATGAACTGGTCCCCCTTATTTGGCCTCAGTAGCAAGATGAACTGAAAGATGAATCATGATGTCAAATAATGATGGAGGAAAAATCATTTCTAGCTCGCAAAGTATTTTTCCAATGTCAATTTCCATTTGAACTAAATCATAAGGATTTAGAACCTTTGAGCACAGTTGTCTATAGTATCGACATAGATTCATCACAACAAAACGCACTTTCTTAGGTAATACATTTCGTACAGCAACTGGAAGTAGATGCTGCATCAAAATATGATTATCGTGGCTTTTAAGTCCCGACAGTTTTGGGGGTTTTTGTTGAACGCACCTTGAGATATTACCTGAATATCCATCTGGTACTTTCACCCCCATAAGAATCTCACAAAATAGTTCTTTCTCTTTTTTATCCATTGTGAAACATGCAGGCGGTAGATACACTTTTCCATTCGGAAGGGGTGCAGGGTGAAGCTCAGCTCTGATTTTCATTTCTTCTAAATCACGACGTGATTTTAAATGATCTTTGGTTTTTCCATCAAGATTCAGTAGCGTTCTAAGGACACTGTCACAAACATTTTTTCTGTATGCATGACATCTAAATTATGGCGTATTAAGTTATCTTTCCAATATGGCAAATCAAAAAAAAAATACTTCTTTTCTTCCAGTTATATGGTAGGGTTGGGTTAGTATTCACAAGTTTTCTAAACTTAAATTCTCGAATACCCTGGAACTGACCTAGAACTTGTTCCCCTATTAAGCCACGGGGTTGAATTTCAAATTCTTCCGTGTCATCAAAAGATTTTCTTTTTTTACGAAAAGGATGCAAAATTTCCAACCATCGACGATGTGCCACGTATACATGTTTCGAGCAGTGCTTTAATCGTGTTGATTTGGTATGCTTATGACATACGGGACAATCATATTTACCTTTGGTGCTGCAACCCGATAAATTCGCATATGCAGGAAAGTCGTTTATTGTCCATAACAAACTAGCCCGCATATTAAAGGTGTTCTTTGTTGATGCTTCATAAGTCTCTACTCCAGTTTCCCACAACTCCTTTAACTCCTCAATTAAAGGTTGTAGATAGACATCTATATTATTACCTGGAGCCGATAGGCCAGGTATAAGTAAAGTTAAAAATAAATAAGGTTTTTTCATGCACATCCATGGAGGCATATTATATGGCATCAAAACAACAGGCCATGTACTATGTGAAACATTCATGTTTCCAAAAGGGTTAAACCCATCACTCTCTAACCCAAGCCTAACATTCTGAAGTTCCCTAGCAAAATCAGGATAGGTATGATCGATTATTTTCCAAGCTGGTGAATCTGCCGGATATCTCATAAAACCATCTTTAGTGCGACTATCTTTATGCCATCTCATGGCCGTAGCAGATTCAGGTAACATATACAACCTTTGCAACCGTGGTATGAGCAGAAAATAACGCAAAATCTTTGCTCCTTTATTCTTTTCTTTATCATTCGTGGTTGACTCATCATCTGAATCACTTTCATTTTCTTTATACCTTGACATTTTACATACATCACATTCTGTTTTGTCCTTTTTATCTTTCCAGTACAACATACAATCGTTAGGACAAGCATCAATTTCTTGATAACAAAGTCCAAAGTCACTTATTATCTTCTTTATTTCATATGTTGACTTTGGTATGGATGCTTCTGGGAAGGCCACTCTTAAAAGATCAAGCATCATGTCAAAAGCCTTGTCACTACATTTACCAATACACTTGATATGATATAGCCTAACGGTAAAGGAAAGAGCAGAGAACTTTTTACACCCAGGGTATAGTTCTTTCACAGCATCTATCAATCTATTATAAAATCTTTTCTCATGTATGTGTGGTATAGTATCAGTTTCCTTTTCGTGGCTGTTATCATTAAATTCAGTTTCTTGACTGTTATCATCAAATTCATGGAAGTAGTCATTCAGCAGTCCTTGCATGTTATCTTCAAATTCAGTTTCTTCGGTATCCAACATAGGCTCATAAATTCTTTTAGACACATAAGGATCAAATTTATAACCTTTATAAAAACCGTCAATAATCAAATGATTTTTAGCAGCTGCACGACCCACCCACATCTGATTACCACATTTTACACACGAACATAGTATCTCACCATTTTTACCTTTAGTAGAAAACATGTGATCAAGATAATTAGCAAGACCTTCTTGGTATGTTTTCGATGCTCTTGAGCAACTCATCCAACTCGTTGCCATGCTACACCTGAATTAAAAAAAGTTACAAATTTTTAACAAAATATTCATTGAACACTAGAGTTGATCAGATATTCATTAAACAACATTCACAAATATTAATTGATATGATGTATATATGTAATATCACATAATATTGATTAAACATTCATTCATATATTCATACATACAAAAAACTACGTGAACATATTCATTAATCATTATTCTATACATAATACATAATACAAATACATATACATATACATGTGTAATCTATTTGACATTAAACGAAATAAGTTAAACAGAGACATAAAGTAACCTTGTAAATTGGATTTCTGGATGGAATAATTCTGTAAGTGATAGCTTCTCGTGGTTTCTTTCCAACTCACGTAGAAACAGAATATAGATCTGTAACGCCTAGTAAAACACAATGAATATCGATAAAAAAATTATATATCGGTTCCAACTCACGTACCGATAAGTCACGTAACTTCTTAAAATAAGTTGGTTTGTTTCTTTTTTATTAGCAGATAATATTGGTGACAATCTAATTTGATTATATTATCCTATACTTTCCATTTGTATGTTTGAAAAATATAATTAGTAAAAAATACATACTATTAACTTATCATTCATATTAATCATATATTAATATTTAATATACATATCATATCATCGTATTATAATTATACATATACAGATCAATTTAATTATAACTTTGCTTAGTTATGATTATGAACATTTATATATTCATCAATTATGAATGAGCAATACAATTGGTAATTATGAGGTGATCAAATTGAAATCTAAGATTAAAATAGGTATTATGAGGCCAAATTATCATAAAAGGGTAAAATTGTCATTAAAAGGAAAAATTATCATCAAATGGTAAATGGGTAACTCCAATATCGAAATTGCATGAGATATCTCATGTATATATTAGCTAAATTGAGGCCGGTTTTTTAGATTTTCCTATAAGCCACCAGAGGTTACCTTCTATGGGCTCCATGATCCGATGAGAACGGCAATGCACAATCATTTTATAATCTAATAATAATCGACATTTACCCTTTCATATACTATTGCACTATCGGGTACACTGCCCGTAAGTGTAATGTGTAGTTTTATGGTTTAAGGTAAAATCATCATTATATGGTGAAATCATAATCAAAGGGTAATTTGATCATTAGTTACTAAATTTATAATCAAGTATTATATAGTATAACCAAGTATTATGCTATGTATATTTGGTCATATATGTAGTTAATTCCTTTTAGATACGTATATGAACTTCATATTTATTCCGCTAGCTAAACAGCACGAAAACTTTATAACAGGATCTTTTTCTCGATAAGATAAATAAGAAGAAATAAAATACAATAGGCAATCCCGGACATCGCTCGAAACCAGTAAACTAAACCTAACAACTTTATACGTTAAACTATCATCTAAGAGTATATTGTTAATTATGAGGTTATTAGATTATCAAGAAATGGTAATTAATTAGTTACTATGAGGTTTTTCAAATTTTCGGCATATAAGGGTAAATTAGGCATTATGAGTTCAAATTATCATCAAACCAGTAAAATTATCATTTAATGGTAAAATTATCCTCAAAGGTTAAATTGGTCATTATAGTACTTTAACAATTTTGGTTGAGTGGTGCCTGAAATATGATATGTTTTACATTGTTCAATATGCAATAAAGGATAGCCAGTTGTATCAATAGACGGTAGTTTGCAATAAAGTTCGATATTTAATTACATACATGTTAAGCAACACTTAATTACATATACGGTAGTTCAATCAAGTAATCTTAACAACGTTGCCAATTGTATCAAAACACAAATACACAAAATAGCTAGCACAACATTCTGCATCTAGCGTAGATTGAACGGGTTACATCCAAATATGTTTTCTAACACCAACCAGTCGGAAATCACTGATGTCACCTTTCCATACAACTTCACACACATCACGCGGGTTTAAATTATTATCTCCTACAAATTTGAGCCAACCACCGTACACGTAGCGATTTAGCTGATTCTTGGTTTTATCTTCTTTAACATACCAATAAAATAGGTCACCCTTGAGCATTTCTACAAATGACAGTACAACCGTCGTTTACTCCACGAAGACCAACAAATGCAGACTGGAATTCCTACGAAAAATGAAAGTACAATTGGAAAGTAAAATGCATTAAATCGAAAGTTGTGTTATATATTGTGAGCATATTATATTAAAATTTTATACCATAAAAGAGTGTACGAAGTGTACCAAGTAACGTCCATATAGCACCGGAAAAAAAACTGTTATGTCATCAGACTCGACATCAGGTTCTTGTTTCATTTCTTCATCAGTTTCAGTAATATCATAAACACTTGAGGTTGATTTGTTTGCAGCAGTATGTATCTCCACCACACGTTTTATGTCTGGAGTTATCCACTCACACCCATCATAACCGTACATGACCATATGAAAGTTGATATCATCAATTTTATACATAATTAAACAATCATCAGTTTCAAGCATAGTATCTTCCATAACTTGTTTCCACCCAGTTGTAAACACCATTTCATTAGATGGGCCTAACTGAACCTCTACCTTTACTCTATAGCATCCAAGTGAGTTTATGAAAACGTTGGTTGTTGGGGATTCAGGCAGAGAATAGCAACGGGCCCATTATTCGGGCAAGTACTGTAATCATGTAAAGCAATATCCTTCTATTTTAAACTAATATTATTTTAATAGCAATTAGAATTAAATATGAGGTATGTAGATCAAATGAGAATACCAGTTCTGTAAGCTCGAAATCAGTTATGGGTTTGATGAAAGAAGGGTATCGCCGGTATGGAGAAAGGGTGAACAGCTTAAGATGAAATCCAGTAGGGTTGTTGAGTAGTGCCTGATCAAAATAGTTGGTTTGGCACATATCAAGTCCATAAACTACCAAATCCCATTTAGTAACCACAATGGCAGTGAAGCATATTGTACGACCATAGCTTAAATTGAGTTGTTGCATAATCTTAGACCACCCGGTTGTTATGAATCCCCTTTTACCCGTGTTGACAATTTTTAATTTGATTAAATCTGTGTTACTGTAAATAGATATGTTCCTTGAAGACCAAGATTTAGGAAATAGCATATTGATAAAATCTGTTGGCAACATCTGTACAAAATATTTAACGATTATACATTTACCAAAAAGGAGAAATCTGCAATTCATATAATAAGTAATTACCTATATATCTGTTATTAGTGAATTAAAAATAATTACGAGTTGTTCAGTTTCTTGGGGATTGATGACGTAAACAAACGAAGGTAGCCCACCATAGTTTCTCATGTTTTTCGCTAATGTGTAATATCATCATATGACAATCAAATTAATATGTCAGTGTTGGGAATTAAGAAAAAAGAGTTACTTGTACTAAGTTCAACCATTAGATTAACATAATAACTAAAGGTATTTACATACAAGAAAATGTAGAAATCTAATAAACATTTCACAATTATACATTTACCTAATAAAAGTATTCCAGTATTGCTGAAAATACAAAGCGACATAATAAAATTACAGTTGTTGAACAACAGAAAACATAATGCTAAACAACTGATGGATAGATACCTTTGTGAAACCTGTATGATCTAGATGTGATACAATTTTACTTTAATACTAAAGTTTATGTTTAACCTAAACAATGGAACCTTTGGTACTAAAAACACAAAAAACCTTAATTTTAGAAAATACCATGCAGATAAATTTCATTGTTAAATAGAATATGTATTATTAAACTATATAAGATAGCATTTTCGTTATACACTCAAGTGTATCGCAATTTTAAGCAAACAGAACCAAAATAATCGTTTTTTGCACTTCGATTGCAAAGTATCAATTGCAGTTACTAAGGATGTAGATAACGATTACATAAACCATATAATGCAATTAAATAATGAAGTGTCGATGTTCTTTCACAAAGGAATGAATAGTTCCAATCGATAATTGTCTTTATTACATGATTTTTGTTCAAATTTACAGCATACATATTACATATATGATATATGACAAAAATATAAATCCAAGAACAACATCAAGAATACTCACCAGCGATTAAGAATTAATGAGGTCTGGAATTTTGAAGTATTAGGATCGTCTTCGTCTAGTAGATTAGGGTATAATTTTTGGAAGCCAGTGTTTTAATTAGAAAGATATTGATAATGTTGTAATTTATAATAATCTAATCTTATATATATATATATATATATATATATATATATATATATATATATATATATACATGCATATACATATAGATATACATATATACATATATAACAACAATTTGTTTGATATGTACACTAGAAGTTACTAAACTACCCTTAATGATGTGTTACACAATTTCTAGTGTTGAAATATATTTGAGGGTAAAACTGGAAAGTAATTAAAATTTTGGTTCATATATCAATATTTTTTTAACGTGATTTTTTTGACATCAGTAGATCATTTATTTCAACGACGACCCTCATCCCTTGCACGTAACACACACGTTAGGACGGAAACCTGAAACCGATCGGCGGTACCGGGGAACACATCCATTCGGGCAGCGGTTCGGGTAGAGGTCCGTGAACGAATCCGGTAAAACCTCCCTATAGGGTCAATATATACCAACATTATTGGTGTTCAATTGGTTTAAAGAAAATAATGTCATCCTTAAGGATCGAACCATGACCTCTCCCTATCTCATGACACAAAGTACACGGGGTGAACCGTTAGACTATGCCCACAAGTTCGGTTCATGTATCAATTTGATGACTTATTTTCGGTTTGCAATACTTGGATTAACAAGATTAGTGATCCATCAGAGTTTGAGTTGATCGAGTTCCCCATCGATTTTATTGTTATTACATCAGCATTATACTTGCGGACTGGACACCTTGTTCAAGGTCATCAATCGATAGTGCCTAATGCTTTGTTAGTTAAATACACTAAAAGTACAAAAAGCATATATTACACTTGTGACGTGGTCCAGGGGTTGGTGGCCGGCCTGCCTCCTTCGGGAGAGGTCAGGAGTTCGACCCCCGTTGGCTACATAGTAACCCACAATTTCATCCCTACCATGAAGTTCCACCCACGACACCTTTCCCACATCGCGTTTGGGAAAAAGGGGAGGGGGTTTTTACCGCCCATGCCCTGTATAGGATTGGTACATGTTTCCTCCTAGGCACGCAGTTAGGGGGCGCGGGTATAAATGTGTGGGAGATGAACATGTGGGGTGGTTAAGTCCCCCTAGGTGATCCGATCCTAATAGATGTCCAAAAAAAAGTTAACGGGGTTATTACATGGGCACAAGCAATTGAAGATAATTGTGCTTGAGATGAAGGTGATCATGGTGACGTAGTTGACGAGTTGGATATTTCAAAGGATGATGCAACGAGTGGTGATATGCTTATTGTAGCGACCCGACAAAATCGTCATTGACGGCGCCGTCTACTTAGGTCCTGTCACGTGGTCATAAGTCTTTAAAACAATGTTTGACCAAAATATGTCGCATTCATTTCAAATGTAGGGATATTTCAAGTTTACAAAAGTAGTTCAACGACTAGTTATATTACAACGTTTAAAGTACAAATGAAACCTATGCGACACAATTTAAAGTAAGTTAAAAGACGCTCCATGTTTGCATGTATACTCGACATCCAATCAATTATCAAAAAGTAGAGTGCGGAAGCATGTATCACTTAGCATTCAAGGACCTGAGAAAAATATATAGAAAACTGTCAACGAAAAACGTTGGTGAAATCATAGGTGTATTAGTAAACGTATGTATTTGAACTACAAGATTTAGTATAAGTTGATTATCCAAATCGTTTGCATTCCAAAGATGTTGTTTGTATCACGAGCACCCAATTATCAAGGCTTAACTGAATGTTACCTCTGAATCCATAGTGTTAGAGCATACACTATACCGATAAAATTATATTTCACTCGCTAACGGTAGCGAACCGTCCGAATGAGGGTTCGTCAAACCCGTATGGCCACACAAGATAATTACTCGCTTACACCCTACAAGTGTAACTAACAATAATTGAATTGAGGATTTTTGTTCTAACTCGTACGTGAAATGTTTGTTTTCGTACTTGTGTTCAATGTATAAAAGTATAAATCGTTTATGTTTTCTCATCCCAAGTATAAGTATAAAAGGGTAAAAGTGGGACTATGATCTCAACTAGATTATAAGAGTATAAAAGTACTTCAAAAGTAAACGTGTGCAAGAACGGATGCTAGTCTTGACCTAAACAAGTAGGTCGTATCAATAACGGTAAACACGATTGGTCAAAGTTGTTCAATTAGTCCTATGGTTCGTTACGACTCAATTATATATAGAATGTGAATCACGTTGTCAAGTTTCATGTATGATACAAATATAAAAGCATGTTAGAACGATTGCATAAGTATTCAGTTAAGTTTGAACAAAAGTCAACTTTGGTCAAGTCAAATTCAACGAAAAATTCAACACGTTCGGGTCGGGTCTCGGACAATTTTTCTGAGTTTTATAATCATATATGAACATGTTAGAACAAGTTACATGTTAATTGGAGGTGCGTATCATAGTTGGAATTAAACAAAAAATGACCAAGCAAAGCAGAATCTGGTAGTTCATTTGGACGGCGTCCAGATTTGCAGGACGGCGTCCAAATGTAAAGGGCTGGACAGTGTCCAAAGGGTTGGATGAAATGTCCCGTTCATATTGATTATAAACGTTTCATATTAATTGATTTCGTTGCGAGGTTTTGACCTCTATATGAGACGTTTTTCAAAGACTGCATTCATTTTTAAAACAACCATAACCTTTATTTTATCAATAAAAGTTTTAAAAACATTACGTAGATTATCAAATAATGATAATCTAAAATATACTGTTTACACACGATCATTATATAATGGTTTACAATAGAAATATATTGCATCGACATATGTTTCTTGAATGCAGTTTTTACACAATATTATACAAACATGGACTCCAAATCTTGTCCTTATTTTAGTATGCAACAGCGGAAGCTCTTAGTATTCACATGAGAATAAACATGTTTTAAACGTCAACAAAAATGTTGGTGAGTTATAGGTTTAACCTATATATATCAAATCGTAACAATAGACCACAAGATTTCATATTTCAATACACATCCCATACATAGAGATAAAAATCATTCATATGGTGAACACCTGGTAACCGACATTAACAAGATGCATATATAAGAATATCCCCATCATTCCGGGACACCCTTCGGATATGATATAAATTTCGAAGTACTAAAGCATCCAGTACTTTAGATGGGGTTTGTTAGGCCCAATAGATCTATCTTTAGGATTCGCGTCAATTATGGTGTCTGTTCCCTAATTCTTAGATTATCAGACTTAATAAAAAGGGGCATATTCGATTTCGATAATTCAACCATAGAATTTAGTTTCACGTACTTGTGTCTATTTTGTAAATTATTTATAAAACCTGCATGTATTCTCATCCCAAAAATATTAGATTTTAAAAGTGGGACTATAACTCACTTTCACAGATATTTCCTTCCTCGAAAATAAGACTTGGCCACAGATCGATTCAAGAACCTATATAAATATGTACATATATATCAAAGTATGATCAAAATACAATTACAACCATTTTTATTATGTTTTAAAGATTTGAGTGTATTAAGTCAGCTGTCCTCGTTAGTAACCTACAACTAGTTGTCCACAGTTAGATGTACAGAAATAAATCGATATATATATTATCTTGAATCAATCCACGACCCTGTGTATACACGTCTCAGGCTAGATCACAACTCAAAGTATATATATTTTTGGAATCAACCTCAACCCTGTATAGCTAACTCCAACATTACTGCATATAGAGTGTCTATGGTTGTTCCAAATAATATATATACATGGGTCGATATGATATGTCAAAACATTTGCATACGTGTCTATGGTATCCGAAGATTACATAATATATTAGAATACATGTATAATACAATATAAGTTAGCTAGGATATGATTTGTATAGATTTGTTAAACATTTCCCGTAGCTAAAAAGATCAAAAATATCCAATCTTGTTTTACCCATAACTTCTTCATTTTAAATCCGTATTGAGTGAATCAACTTGCTATGGTTTCATATTGAACTCTAATTTAAGAATCCAAACAGAAAAAGTATAGGTTTATAGTTTGAAATTTAAGTTACATGTCAATTACTAAAGAGGTAGTCATTTCCGTCGAAAGAACGACATCTTGATGACCATTTTGAAAAACATACTTTCACTTTGAGTTTAACCAAGATTTTTGGATATAGTTTCATGTTCATATGAAAAATCATTTTCCCAGAAGAACAACTTTTAAATCAAAGTTTATCATAGTTTTTAATTATCCAAACCAAAACAGCCCCCGGTTTCACTACGACGGCGTATATCCGATTTTATGGTGTTCATCGTGTTTCCAGGTTTTAAATCATTAAGTTAGCATATCATATAGATATAGAACATATGTTTAGTTGATTTTAAAAGTCAAGTTAGAAGGATTAACTTTTGTTTGCGAACAAGTTTAGAATTAACTAAACTATGTTCTAGTGATTACAAGTTTAAACCTTCGAATAAGATAGCTTTATATATATGAATCGAATGATGTTATGAACATCATTACTACCTCAAGCTTTCTGGATAAAACTACTGGAAATGAGAAAAATGGATCTAGCTTCAAAGGATCCTTGGATGGCTTGAAAGTTCTTGAAGCAGAATCATGACACGAAAACAGTTCAAGTAAGATTTTCACTCGAAATAAGATTGTTATAGTTGTAGAAATTGAAACAAAGTTTGAATATGAATATTACCTTGAATTAGAAAGATAACCTACTATAAATAACAAAAGTTCCTTGATCTTAGATGATTACTTGGAATGGATTAGAAAGCTTGGAAGTAGACTTGCAAACTTGGAAGTATTCTTGATTTTTATGAAACTATACTTATGGAATTTATGAAGAACACTTAGAACTTGAAGATGGAACTTGAGAGAGATTAATTAGATGAAGAAAATTGAAGAATGAAAGTGTTTGTAGGTGTTTTTGGTCGTTGGTATATGGTTTAGATATAAAGGATATGTAATTTTGTTTTCATGTAAATAAGTCATGAATGATTACTAATATTTTTGTAATTTTATGAGATATTTCATGCTAGTTGCCAAATGATGGTTCCTACATGTGTTAGGTGACTCACATGGGCTGCTAAGAGCTGATCATTGGAGTGTATATACCAATAGTACATACATCTAAAAGCTGTGTATTGTACGAGTACGAATACGGGTGCATACGAGTAGAATTGTTGATGAAACTGAACGAGGATGTAATTATAAACATTTTTGTTAAGTAGAAGTACTTTGATATGTGTCTTGAAGTCTTTCAAAAGTGTAATAATACATATCAAAACACAACATGTATATACATTCTAATGGAGTCGTTAAGTCTTCGTTAGTCGTTACATGTAAGTGTTGTTTTGAAACCTTTAAGTTAACGATCTCAATTAATGTTGTTAACCCAATGTTTATTATATCAAATGAGATGTTAAATTATTATATTATCATGATATTATGATATATGAATATCTATTAATATGATATATACATTAAAATATCGTTACAACGATAATCGTTACATATAAGTCTCGTTTCGTAATTCTTGAGTTAGTAGTCTTGTTTTTACATATGTAGTTCATTGTTAACACACTTAATGATATATTTAAATATCATTTTATCATGTTAAATATAGTGTATCAATATCTTAATATGATACATATGTATTTAGTAGACGTTATCATAACGATAATCGTTATATATATCATTTCGAGTTTCTGAACTTAGTAATCTCATTTCTTATGTATATCACACATTGTTAATATACTTAGTGAGATACTTACTCATCATAATCTTATGTCAACCATATATATATGTCTATATATACCACAACATGTAGTTTTTACAATTTTGTAACGTTCGTGAATCGCCGGTCAACATGGGTGATCAATTGTCTATATGAAACTTATTTCATTTAATCAAGTCTTAACAAGTTTGATTGCTTAACACGTTGGAAACATTTAGTCATGTAAATATAAATCTCAATTAATATATATAAACATGGAAAAGTTCGGGTCACTACATTGGACGGCGTCCAAACACCTAAACAGTTTGAAGTTGCTGAAATTTCACAAGTCTCGAACCAAAACTTAAACAAACACAATTTGTGATCCGCAAACAATCAAAACATGTATCTTATATTATTGAAAAGGTATTTTGACGAGGAAAACAACTAAGCACATTTCATCAGTCAATTCAACATTTATAACAACCAAATATGCATTAAATGTTCATCATTAATTACATTCAAGTTCATAAATGCACTTTGATGACTCGGAAACTTACTACCTACATTCAATACGCCGTTTCGTAGGTAATTACGCATACAATACAACTAAATACTTACAAACAACATTGTCAAGCATTTAATGCATCAAAATTTCATAATTAAGTCCATTAAACCCTAACCAAAATCACAAGATCAATAATCGTTGTTAGTGAAGCTTTCTTAATCAACCTACACATCAAAATGGAGCTAGTGATGCTAGTAACACATTTAATACATGAACTTTAACATAACAACAACATTTAATCATCCAAAACTCAAGATTAAACACACTCATATCAAGTTCATGCTAGTTGCACCAAAACAACAAGATCGAGCATACAAATCATATATTCATATTAGACTTGAGCCATAGATACTAACTAACACTTTTATAAGTCAAAAACATCAAGAACAAAAAATCTAGTGTTTTTAGAAAGTTACCCAAATGAGATGATATTGGTATGGATTCGAAGAGGAAGATGCAAGGATTCCAAAAATGTAATTTGTTTTGATGTTGGTTTGCTAGATCAAGAATGGATGATGAATCTTTGATTTTGGAGTTGAGAGCACAAAAGTGGAAGTGTTAAGAGTGAGGAGGTGATGAATGAGTGGAGGAGGAGGGATTGACTAGTTGACCTAGTCAACAAGTTTGATCCCTTGGCAAGTTTAGTCCCTCGAGTTTAAAAGTAGGTGCGTAAATTACCTAAACGAAATATTTTAAATCGCGTATTAACGAAAGATGTTATAATTATATAACGGACTTTAAAATAGATAGACGGAAAAGTAAACGGAAAAAGATGGGATGTTACATTACCTACTCCTTAAAAGAAATTTCGTCCCCGAAATTTAAGTAGGCGTAGTAGTCGTTGTTTCTTCCTCGAGATCTTGCGTTTCCAAGTCCACGAATAAATGAGGGTACGTCTTTTTCATTTGATCTTGTCTTTCCCAAGTAAACGCGGGTCCTCTTTTGACGTTCTAACGGACTTTGACAATCGGAATTCGGCTATGTTTTAGCGTTTTGATGGAGTGATCCACAATTTCAACCGGTTCTTCCACAAAATGAAGTTTGTCATCAATAGTAAGCTCTTCGAGAGGGATGACGAGTTCGGGTTCGGTGAGACACTTCTTAAAATTTGATACATGGAAAGTAGGATGAACGGAGCTCAGTTGAGGCGGAAGATCTAAATGATAAGCAACGGTTCGAACACGCTCCAAGATTTCGAAAGGACCAATATACCGCGGATTTAACTTCCTGTGTTTCCTGAAATGGATTACACCTTTCCAATGTGCGACTTTTAACATTACACGGTCACCGACTTGGAATTCGTGGTCGTTGCGTCTAATGTCGGTATAGCTCTTTTGACGACTACGGGCCGTCCTAAGCCTATCTCGGATTTGAACAATCTTCTCAGTTGTTTCATGAATGAGTTTGGGTTCGGTGATTTGTGTGTCGCCTAATTCGGCCCAACAAAGAGGTAAACGACATTTGCGATCATATAAAGCTTCGAATGGTGCGGCATTAATACTCGCGTTATAACTATTGTTGTAAGAGAACTCGACGAGAGGCAAGTGCTTGTCCCAAGCTTTTCTGAAATCGATAACGCAAGCTCGTAGCATGTCTTCCAAGGTTTGAATTGTGCGTTCACTTTGTCCGTCGGTTTGCGGATGGTATGCGGTGCTCATGTCTAATCGTGTTCCCAACGCTTCTTGTAAAGTACGCCAAAATCTAAAAATAAAACGGCCATCTCGGTCGGAAATAATCGATAATGGTACACTGTGACGGGCTACGATCTTTTTAATGTAAAGTTGTGCAAGTTTCTCCATTTTGTCGGTTTCCTTCATGGCTAGGAAGTGGGCGGATTTGGTAAGACGGTCTACAATAACCCAAATAGTATCATAACCGCTCACCGTTCTTGGTAGTTTTGTGATAAAATCCATCATTATTCTCTCCCACTTCCATTGTGGGATTTCGGGTTGTTAAAGTAGCCCGAACGGTCTTTGGTGTTCGGCTTTGACTTTGGAGCAAGTTAGGCACTTTCCAACATAAGTAGCAACGTCCCTTTTAATCTTCAGCCACCAATATTGTTCCTTTAGGTCGTGGTACATCTTATTGGCACGGGGGGGGGGGGGGGGGAATCGAATACCTTGACTTATGGGCTTCATCTAGAATAAGGCTTCGCAAGTCCCCATAACTAGGCACCCAAATTCTTCCGGCGAAATATCGGAGTCCGGTCTCCTTAACTTCGAATAGAGAGGTGAGGACGTTCAAGCGTTCGAGAGAGATGTTTTAATCCTTGAGTGCCTCGGCTTAGGCTACACGAATTTGATTATTGAGATTAGTGTGGATGGTGATGTTTAAAGCTCGGACACGAAGAGGCACCGCTCTTTCTTTTCAACTTAAGGCATCGGCTACTACATTTGCCTTCCCGGGATGGTAACGAAGCTCACAATCGTAATCGTTCAAAGTTTCAATCCACCGTCGTTGTCTCATGTTTAGTTGTTTTTGATCGAAGATGTGTTGAAGGCTTTTGTGATCGGTGAAGATAGTTCTCTTGGTTCCATAAAGATAGTGTCTCCACATTTTGAGTGCAAAGACAACGACTCCAAGTTCGAGATCATGTGTCATGTAGTTCCGTTCATGAATTTATAGTTGTCGAGAGGCATAAGAAATGACTTTCTTTCGTTGCATCAATACACACCCAAAACCATGTTTCGAGGCATCGCAATATACAACAAAATCATCATTGCCTTCTGGAAGTGACAAGATAGGAGCGGTGGATAGCTTTGTCTTCAAGATTTGAAACGCGGACTCTTGTTCGGTTGCCCAAATAAATTTCTTTCTCTTGTGAGTTAATGCGGTTAGAGGACGAGAAACCAAAGAGAAGTCCTTGATGAATCTACGATAGTATCCAACGAGACCCAAGAATTGACGAATGTGAGTAGGAGTAGTAGGGGTTTCCCATTTGCTAATGGCTTCGATTTTTGCGGGATCGACCTTAATGCCTTGGTCGCTTACGACATGACCGAGAAATTGAACTTTCTTCAACCAAAATTCACACTTGGAGAATTTGGCATAGAGTCGTTCTTGTCTCAAGAGTTCGAGCACAAGTCAAAGGTGTTGTTCGTGCTTTTCTTCGCTTTTAGAATAGACCAAGATATCATCGATGAATACAATAATGAACTTGTCAAGATACGGTTTGCACACGCGGTTCATAAGATCCATGAACACCATCGGTGCGTTATTTAGATCAAATGGTATTACAAGAAATTCGTAACTACCATAGCGAGTTCGGAAAGTGGTTTTGGAGACATCTTCCCCCAACCCTTAGTTGATGATAACCCAAGCAGAGATCGATTTTTGAATATACACAAGCCCTTGTAGTTGATCAAAGAGGTCATCGATGCGCGGAAGAGGATATCGGTTCTTAACCGTCAATTTGTTTAGTTCACAATAATCGATGCACATTCGTAGGGATCCGTCTTTCTTCTTAACGAATAAAATCGGAGCGCCCCATGGTGAATGGCTAGGTTGGATAAAACCACGGTTAAGTAGTTCTTGAATTTTACTTTGCAATTCTTGCATTTCGGATGAAGCGAGTCTATACGGTGCACATGCTACGGGTGCGACTCCGAGAATAAGATCGATTTGGAATTCTATCGGTCGATGAGGTGGAAGACCCGGCAATTCTTCGGGAAAAACATCGAAAAAGTCATTAACAATTGGCACATCATCGATATGCTTCTCGTAAGTCTCGACTTTCTTAACATAGGCTAGAATTGCGAAACAACCTTTATGAAGGTATTTTTCAACTTTAAGGCACGAGACGAGGTTGAATACGGTGCAACTCTTATCGCCATAGACAATCAAGGGTTCACCATTCTCGATAGGAATTTGAATTGATTTGAGATCACAAAGGATGTGAGATTTCGTTTTGGCTAACCAATCCATACCAATGATTACATCAAAGCTCCCTAGTTCTATAGGTATCAAGTCAATTTCAAACTCTTTACCCATTAAGTTTAACGTACAACCCCGATAAAATTTGTCGGCACTCAATAGTTTCCTGTTGGCCACTTCAATGGTATAAGTAGTATCTAGTGGAAGTGGTGGAGTGCAAAAAGAATGAGTCAAGGTCTTGGATACAAAACTCTTATCGGCACCCGAATCGAATAAGCAAGAGACATAAGAATTATTGAGAAGAAACGTACCCGTGACTAGTTCATTGTCATCTCTGGCATCCTCGGTGTTAATGTTGAAAGCTCGACCGTGTGCATTGGGGTTAGCTTTTTTCTTTGGGCATGCATTTCTAAAATGACCCGGTTGGCCACATTCGAAACAAACACCCGTTTTCGGTGCATTGGGCCCCTTTTGAGCGACGGGGGCGGTACTTCGACAATCGTTGGCCACATGACCACTTCTTCGACATTTGTGGCAAAATGGATTGCCACATTCAGCCAAATGATGTTTGTAGCACTTGTTACAATAAGGTAGATATCCGACATTACCCTTCTTGCCATCAGAGGTGAAAGGCTTTTTGGTGAAGTTGTTGTTGTTGTAGTTGCTTGATTGAGTGGCTTCCCATTTTCTTTTGTTGCCACCCGATTTATCCTCGACCTTAGGTGCTGGTACTACAATTTCATCCACCGTTTCTATCAATTGGCGGCCATCTTTAAAGCGTCTTGTGGGTTAGTGGGTTTGGATGACATAACCCCGTGTTTGATGCTCTTAGGAAGGCCATCCATGTAAAGTTCAACTCGTAGAGGCTCAGGATTTACAAGGTTTTGACACATTAGAGCTAGCTCGGCAAACCGTTGATTATAAGCGTTGAGGTCGTTTCCGACCGCTTTCAAACCTCTTAGCTCGCTTTCGAGCCTTCGAGTCTCTTCATGGGGAAAGTATTCGGTGATCATCTTGGTCCCGGCAACCGCTTATGCTAAAAACGGATTCCGTTTGCTTAAACCATCGAGTGAGAGCAACCGGTCTTCCGATCTCATCGAAAGTGTGAGGTTTGCATCCCATGAAGGCTCTGTAGGAGCATCCCTCATTTGAGTTACCAACTCCATTGTTGTTGTTGTTGTGGTTGTTGTTATTGTTATTGTTATTGGATCAGTGACCGGCCATGGCCGCATCTATGGCGGTGGCTATCATTCGTTGAAGAGCTTGTTCGGGAGTTTCATTGTGTGGGACTCGGCGATGAGGCATTGTTCCTTCAAGACACAAGAATATCGTTGATTAGTATTCTCAATAATACTAATCGTGATATGAAATAAAGATAGAAAATTTTCCATGACTCGCCCTAAATTCTTTATGTTATAATGTCGGAACGTCCATATGAGTCACTGTAATATAATCCCGGAAATTATATTACCCTAATTCATATGTGCATTCGACATTACCTCATAAAGTCAAGGTGGCGTTTCAATCAAATTAAACCACATGAGATTAAGATGGAATAAGAGTTAGATATGAATAGAAGAGTTCGAGTATAAATGCACAAGTAGTCAAGTAATTTCTACTTCAAGTCTATATGCCGGTTGTAGTCTAGACTCACTAATGTACCCTATGACTCGGGGTTGACACCAATGAACTCTAAATCCCTACAACCAATGCTCTGATACCATCTGTAGCGACCCGAAAAAATCGTCATTGATGGTGCCGTCTACTTAGATCCCGTCACGTGGTCATAAGTCTTTAAAACAACGTTTGACCAAAATATGTCGCATTCATTTCAAATGTATGGATGTTTCAAGTTTACAAAAGTAGTTCAATGACTAGTTATATTACAACGTTTAAAGTACAAATGAAACTATCCGACACAATTTAAAGTAAGTCAAAAGACGCTCCATGTATGCATGTATACTCGACATCCAATCAAGTATCAAAAAGTAGAGTGCGGAAGCATGTATCACTTAGCATTCAAGGACCTGAGAAAAACATATAGAAAACTGTCAACGAAAAACGTTGGTGAAATCATAGGTGTATTAGTAAACGTATGTATTTGAACCACAAGATTTAGTATAAGTTGATTATCCAAATCGTTTACATTCCAAAGATGTTGTTTGTATCACGAGCACCCAATTATCAAGGCTTAACTGAATGTTACCTTTGAATCCATAGTGTTAGAACATACACTATACCGATAAAATTATATTTCATTCGCTAACGGTAGCAAACCGTCCGAATGAGGGTTCGTCAAACCCGTATGGCCACACAACATAATTACTCGCTTACACCCTACAAGTGTAACTAATGATAATTGAATTGAGGATTTTTGTTCTAACTCGTACGTGGAATGTTTGTTTTAGTACTTGTGTTCAATGTATAAAAGTATAAATCGTTTATGTTTTCTCATACCAAGTATAAGTATAAAAGAGTAAAAGTGGGACTATGATCTCACCTAGTTTACAAGAGTATAAAAGTACTTCACAAATAAACGTGTGTAAGAACGAATGCTAGTCTTGACCTAAACAAGTAGGTCGTATCAATAACGGTAAACACGATTGGTCAAAGTTGTTCAATTAGTCCTATGGCTCGTTACGACTCGATTATATATAGCATGTGAATCACGTTGTCAAGTTTCATGCATGATACAAATATAAAAGCATGTTAGAACGATTGCATAAGTATTCTGTTAAGTTTGAACAAAATTCAACTTTGGTCAAGTCAAAGTCAACGAAAAAGTTAACACGTTCGGGTTGAAATGTCCCGTTCTTATTGATTAAAAACGTTCCATATTAATTGATTTCGTTGCGAGGTTTTGACCTCTATATGAGACATTTTTCAAAGATTGCATTCATTTTTAAAACAAACCATAACCTTTATTTCATAAATAAAGGTTTAAAAAGCTTTACGTAGATTATCAAATAATGATAATCTAAAATATCCTGTTTACACACGACCATTACATAATGGTTTACAATACAAATATGTTACATCGAAATCAGTTTCTTGAATGCAGTTTTTACACAATATCATACAAACATGGACTCCAAATCTTGTCCTTATTTTAGTATGCAACAACGGAAGCTCTTAGTATTCACCTGAGAATAAACATGCTTTAAACGTCAACAAAAATGTTGGTGAGTTATAGGTTTAACCTATATATATCAAATCGTAACAATAGACCACAAGATTTCATATTTCAATACACATCCCATACATAGAGATAAAAATCATTCATATGGTGAACACCTGGTAACCGACATTAATAAGATGCATATATAAGAATATCCCTATCATTCCGGGACACCCTTCGGATATGATATTAATTTCGAAGTACTAAAGCATCCGGTACTTTGGATGGGGTTTGTTAGGCCCAATAGATCTATCTTTAGGATTCGCATCAATTAGGGTGTCTGTTCCCTAATTCTTAGATTACCAGACTTAATAAAAAGGGGCATATTCGATTTCAATAATTTAACCATAGAATGTAGTTTCACGTACTTGTGTCTATTTTGTAAATCATTTATAAAACATGCATGTATTCTCATCCCAAAAATATTAGATTTTAAAAGTGGGACTATAACTCACTTTCACAGATTTTTACTTCGTCGGGAAGTAAGACTTGGCCACTGGTTGATTCACGAACCTATAATAATATATACATATATATCAAAGTATGTTCAAAATATATTTACAACACTTTTAATATATTTTGATGTTTTAAGTTTATTAAGTCAGCTGTCCTCGTTAGTAACCTACAACTAGTTGTCCACAGTTAGATGTACAGAAATAAATCGATAAATATTTTCTTGAATCAATCCATGAACCAGTGTATACGTATCTCAGTATTGATCACAACTCAAACTATATATATTTTGGAATCAATCTCAACCCTGTATAGCTAACTCCAACATTCACATATAGGGTGTCTATGGTTGTTCCGAAATATATATAGATGTGTCGACATGATAGGTCGAAACATTGTATACGTGTCTATGGTGTCTCAAGATTACATAATATACAATACAAGTTGATTAAGTTATGGTTGGAATAGATTTGTTACCAATTTTCACGTAGCTAAAATGAGAAAAATTATCCAATCTTGTTTTACCCATAACTTCTTCATTTTAAATCCGTTTTGAGTGAATCAAATTGCTATGGTTTCATATTGAACTATATTTTATGCATCTAAACATAAAAAGTATAGGTTTATAGTCAGAAAAATAAGTTACAAGGCATTTTTGTAAAGGTAGTCATTTCAGTCGAAAGAACGACGTCTAGATGACCATTTTAGAAAACATACTTCCACTTTGAGTTTAACCATAATTTTTGGATATAGTTTCATGTTCATAATAAAAATCATTTTTCCAGAATAACAACTTTTAAATCAAAGTTTATCATCATTTTTAATTAACTAACCCAAAACAGCCCGCGGTGTTACTACGACGGCGTAAATCCGGTTTTACGGTGTTTTTCGTGTTTCCAGGTTTTAAATCATTAAGTTAGCATATCATATAGATATAGAACATGTGTTTAGTTGATTTCAAAAGTCAAGTTAGAAGGATTAACTTTTATTTGCGAACAAGTTTAGAATTAACTAAACTATGTTCTAGTGATTACAAGTTTAAACCTTCGAATAAGATAGCTTTATATGTATGAATCGAATGATATTATGAACATAATTACTACCTCAAGTTCCTTGGATAAACCTACTGGAAATGAGAAAAATAGATCTAGCTTCAAAGGATCCTTGGATGACTTGAAAGTTCTTGAAGCAGAATCATGACACGAAAACAATTTCAAGTAAGATTTCCACTCGAAATAAGATTGTTATAGTTATAGAAATTGAATTAAAGTTTGAATATGATTATTACCTTGTATTAGAAAGATAACCTACTGTAAGTAACAAAGGTTTCTTGATCTTGGATGATTACTTGGAATGGATTTAGAAAACTTGGAAGTAAACTTGCAATCTTGGAAGTATTCTTGATTTTATGAAACTAGAACTTTTGGAATTTATGAAGAACACTTAGAACTTAAAGATAGAACTTGAGAGAGATCAATTAGATGAATAAAATTGAAGAATGAAAGTGTTTGTAGGTGTTTTTAGTCGTTGGTGTATGGATTAGATATAAAGGATATGTAATTTTGTTTTCATGTAAATAAGTCATGAATGATTACTCATATTTTTGTAATTTTATGAGATATTTCATGCTAGTTGCGAAATGATGGTTCCCACATGTGTTAGATGACTCACATGGGCTGCTAAGAGCTGATCATTGGAGTGTATATACCAATAGTACATACATCTAAAAGCTGTGTATTGTACGAGTACGAATACGGGTGCATACGAGTAGAATTGTTGATGAAACTGAACGAGGATGTAATTGTAAGCATTTTTGTTAAGTAGAAGTATTTTGATAAGTTTCTTGAAGTCTTTCAAAAGTGTATGAATACATATTAAAACACTACATGTATATACATTTTAACTGAGTCGTTAAGTCATCGTTAGTCGTTACATGTAAATGTTGTTTTGAAACCTTTAGGTTAACGATCTTGTTGAATGTTGTTAACCCATTGTTTATTATAACAAATGAGATGTTAAATTGTTATATTATCATGATATTATGATATATAATATATCTTAGTATGATATATATACAGTTAAATGTCGTTACAACGATAATCGTTACATATATGTCTCGTTTCGAAATCATTAAGTTAGTAGTCTTATTTTTACATATGTATTTCATTATTAATACACTTAATAATATATTTACTTATCATTTAACATAATTAACCAAGTGTATCAATATCTTAATATGATTCATATGTACCTAGTAAGACGTTGTTATAACGATAATCGTTATATATATCGTTTTCGAGTTTCTTAAATTAATAGTCTCATTTTTATGTATATAACTCATTGTTAAAATACCTAATGAGATACATACTTATAATAAAATCATGTTAACTATATATATAACCATATATATGTCATCGTATAGTTTTTACAAGTTTTAACGTTCGTGAATCACCGGTCAACTTGGGTGGTCAATTGTCTATATGAAACCTATTTCAATTAATCAAGTCTTAACAAGTTTGATTGCTTAAAATGTTGGAAACACTTAATCATGTAAATAATAATTTCATTTAATATATATATATAAACATGTAAAAGTTCGGGTCACTACAGTACCTACCCGTTAAATAAATTTCGTCCCGAAATTTTAAGCAGTTGAAGGTGTTGACGTATCTTCTGGAAATAAATACGGGTATTTCTTCTTCATCTGATCTTCACGCTCCCAGGTGAACTCGGGTCCTCTACGAGCATTCCATCTAACCTTAACAATCGGTATCTTGTTTTGTTTAAGTCTCTTAACCTCACGATGCATTATTTTGACGGGTTCGTCAATGAATTGAAGTTTTTCATTGATTTAGATTTCGTCCAACGGAATAGTGAGATCTTCTTTAGCAAAACATTTCTTTAAATTTGAGACGTGGAAAGTGTTATATACAGCCGCGAGTTGTTGAGGTAGCTCCAGTTGGTAAGCTACTGGTCTGACACGATCTATAATCTTGAATGGTCCAATGTACCTTGGATTTAGTTTCCCCCGTTTACCAAATCGAACAACGCCTTTCCAAGGTGAAACCTTAAGCATGACCATTTCTCCAATTTCAAACTCTATATCTTTTCTTTTACTGTTCGTTGTAGTAGACCTGATGGTTTCTGATGTTCAGCTTTGACCTTAGAACACGTCAAACATTCTCCTACATATTTAGCAATATCGACTTTCATACCTGGCCACAAAAAATGTTTCTTAAGATCCTTGTACATCTTCCCCGTTCCAGGATGTATTGAGTATCTGGTTTTATGAGCTTCTCTAAGTACCATTTCTCTCATATCTCCAAATTTTAGTACCCAAATTCTTTCAGCCCTATACCGGGTTCCGTCTTCCCGAATATTAAGATGCTTCTCCGATCCTTTGGGTATTTCATCCTTTAAATTTCCCTCTTTTAAAACTCCTTATTGCGCCTCCTTTATTTTAGTAGTAAGGTTAGTGTGAATCATTATATTCATAGATTTTACTCGAATGGGTTCTCTGTCCTTTCTGCTCAAGGCGTCGGCTACCACATTTGCCTTCCCCGGGTGGTAACGAATCTCAAAGTCGTAATCATTCAACAATTCAATCCACCTACGCTGCCTCATATTCAGTTGTTTCTGATTAAATATGTATTGAAGACTTTTGTGGTCGGTATATATAATACTTTTAACCCCATATAAGTAGTGCCTCCAAGTCTTTAATGCAAAAACAACCTCGCCTAATTCCAAATCATGCGTCGTATAATTTTGCTCGTGAATCTTCAATTTTCTAGACGCATAAGCAATCACCTTCGTCCGTTGCATTAATACACAACCGAGACCTTGCTTTGATGCGTCACAATAAATCACAAAATCATCATTCCCTTCAGACAATGACAATATAGGTGCTGTAGTTAGCTTTTTCTTCAATAATTGAAACGCCTTCTCTTGTTCATCCTTCCATTCAAATTTCTTCCCTTTATGCGTTAATGCAGTCAAGGGTTTTGCTATTTTGGAGAAATCTTGGATGAATCTTCTGTAGTAACCAGCCAATCCTAAAAATTGACGTATATGCTTCGAAGTTTTTGTGGTTTCCCACTTTTAAACGGTTTCGATCTTTGCCGGGTCCACCTGGATACCTTCTTTGTTCACTATGTGACCGAGGAATTGAACTTCTTCCAACCAAAATGCACACTTTGAAAACTTAGCGTACAGTTTTTCTTTTCTCAATACTTCTAGCACTTTTCTCAAATGTTCTTCATGCTCTTGATCATTCTTTGAGTAAATAAGTATGTCATCGATGAAAACAATGACAAACTTGTCAAGATATGGCCCACACACTCGGTTCATAAGGTCTATGAACACAGCTGGTGCATTAGTCAATCCAAACGGCATAACCATAAACTCGTAATGACCATAATGCGTCCTAAAAGCAGTTTTTGGAATATCATCCTCCTTTACTCGCATTTGATGATATCCAGAACGTAAATCGATCTTCGAATAAACTGACGAGCCTTGTAGTTGATCAAATAAGTCGTCAATTCTTGGCAGTGGATAACGGTTTTTGATGGTAAGTTTGTTCAACTCTCTGTAGTCAATACACAACCTAAATGTACCATCCTTCTTCTTGACAAACAAAACAGGAGCTCCCCATGGTGATGTGCTTGGTCAAATGAAACCACGTTCTAATAGTTCTTGCAGTTGGCTTTGCAGTTCTTTCATCTCGCTGGGTGCGAGTCTATAAGGAGCACGAGCTATTGGTGCAGCTCCTGGTACAAGATCTATTTGAAATTCAACAGATCGATGTGGAGGTAGTCCCGGTAATTCTTTCGGAAATACATCGGGAAATTCTTTTGCGACGGGAACATCATTGATGCTCTTTTCTTCGGTTTGTACTTTCTCGATGTGTGCTAGAATAGCATAGCAACCTTTTCTTATTAGTTTTTGTGCCTTCAAATTACTAATAAGATGTAGCTTCATGTTGCCCTTTTCTCCGTACACCATTAAGGGTTCTCCTTCTTCTCGTACAATGCGAATTGCATTTTTATAACATACGATCTCTGCTTTCACCTTCTTCAGCCAGTCCATGCCAACTATTACATCAAAACTCCCTAACTCTACTGGTATCAAATCAATCTTAAATATTTCGCTACCCAGTTTAATTTCTCGATTCTGACATATATTATCTGCTGAAATTAATTTACCGTTTGCTAATTCGAGTAAAAATTTACTATCCAACGGCGTCAATGGACAACTTAATTTAGCACAAAAATCTTTACTCATATAGCTTCTATCCACACCCGAATCAAATAAAACGTAAGCAGATTTATTTTCAATAAGAAACGTACCCATAACAAGCTCCGGGTCTTCATGTACCTCTGCCGCATTAATATTGAAAACTCTTCCGCGGCCTTGTCCATTCGTGTTCTCCTGGTTCGGGCAATTTCTAATAATGTGGCCCGGTTTTCCACATTTATAACAAACTACATTGGCATAACTTGCTCCGACACTACTTGCTTCGCCATTACTCGTTCCGACACCATTTGTTCCTTTCGTTCTGTTAACCCCTGGTCCGTAGACCTCACACTTCGCCGCGCTATGACCATTTCATTTACACTTGTTGCAAAATTTGGTGCAGAACCCCGAGTGATACTTTTCACGCCTTTAGCATAGCTGCTTCTGATTGTTGTTGTTGTTGTTGTTGTTGCGGTTGTTATTGTTGTTGGGATGATTGTTGTAGTTGCTGTTGTTGTTGTTGTTGTTGTTGTTGTTGTTGTTGGGCCGTTTGTTGTAGTTGCGATTGATGTTGCGATTGTTGGGATAATTGTGGCGATTATTATTGTAATTGCTGTTGTTGTTGTATTGGTGATTCTTATCACCGTTTTCCTCCCACTTTCTTTTGACTTGCTTCACATTGGCCACTTCAGGCGTCTGTTCTTTAATTCTTTCCTCAATCTGGTTCACTAGTTTGTGAGCCATTCTACATGCCTGTTGTTTGGAGGCGGGCTCATGTGAACTTATATCTTCTTGGATTCTTTCTGGTAATCCTTTCACAAACGCATCGATCTTCTCTTCCTCATCTTCGAACGATCCCGGACACAATAGGCACAATTCTGTGAATCGTCTTTCGTACATCGTAATATCTAATCCTTGGGTTCGTAACCCTCTAAGTTCTGTCTTGAGCTTATTGACCTCAGTTCTGGGACGGTACTTCTCGTTCATCAAGTGCTTGAATGCTAACCACGGTAGTGCGTACGCATCATCTTGTCCCACTTACTCTAGATAGGTATTCCACCATGTTAACGCAGAACCTATGAAGGTATGTGTAGCGTACTTCACTTTGTCCTCTTCAGTACACTTACTTATGGCAAACACCGATTCGACCTTCTCGGTCCACCGTTTCAATCCGATCGGTCCTTCGGTTCCATCAAATTCCAAAGGTTTGCAGGCAGTGAATTCTTTGTAGGTGCATCCTACACGATTTCCTGTACTGCTAGATCCAAGGTTATTGTTGGTATGTAGCGCAGCCTGTACTGCGGCTATGTTTGAAGCTAGAAAAGTACGGAATTCCTCTTCATTCATATTCACGGTGTGTCGAGTAGTCGGTGCCATTTCCTTCAAAATAGTCAAATGGAACAAGTTAATCATACAGAATATTAAGAGTAGTTAATAGTATTTCGTAGCATAATATGAACTCATTTATAAAAGCTTTTTCTTCATATTAGCGTTTTATAAGTTTAAATTCGGGTAGTACCTACCCGTTAAGTTCATACTTAGTAGCTAATATACAATTCAACTACTACAATTCTATATGAAAAACTGATTATAATAATATTTCGCGTTCAAACTTTAATACAATATTTTACAAACTTACAATACCGCTTATTTTACATAAAGCATGAAATATAGCACACAATAACTTTGATACAAGATAGTTGCGAAGATAATTCTAGCTAGTACACTAGTCGTTCAGCAAAGGCAATAAAGACACGTAATTCATACGTCCAGAAACAAGTCATGCATTCTGGTTTTACTAGGACTACTTCCCATCCTTGGTCTTGTGGAACATAACCGTTATGGCTGTTGATAAGACAGCGTATTGTAACGTCGTCAAAGGGACGAGGGTTACATAATGAACAACAGTCTCGTAATAACCTAAAAACCTCATTTCTTACCCCAATTACCGAATCCGTCACTTGTGGGAACGTTTTGTTTAATAGTTGTAGCCCGATGTTCTTTTTCTCACTTTGGTGAGAAGCGAACATTACTAACCCGTAAGCATAGCATGCTTCTTTATGTTGCATGTTAGCCGCTTTTTCTAAATCATGAAGTCCTATATTCGGATACATTGAGTCAAAATAATTTCTTAACCCGTTGCATAAAATAGCATTTGGGTTCCCCGCAATATATGCGTCAAAGTAAACACATCGTAACTTATGGGTTTCCCAATGTGATATCCCCCATCTTTCAAACGAAAGTCTCTTATAAACCAAGACATTCTTGGAACGTTCTTCAAATGTCTTACAAACTGATTTCGCCGTAAATAGTTGTGCCGAAGAATTCTGACCGACTCTAGACAAGATTTCATCAATCATGTCTCCGGGTAGGTCTCTTAAAATATTGGGTTGTCTATCCATTTTGTGTTTTTATACTGTAAAATAGACAAGAGTTAGATTCATAAAAAAAATACTTATTAATACAAGCAATTTTTACATATATCATAAAGCATAAGCACACTATATTACATATATTACACCACACGAATACAACTATCTTATTCCGACTCGCTCGTTTCTTCTTCTTCGGTTTTGGTTCATTTTGCCAAGTTTCTAGGGATATATGATATTCCCCTAATACGAGTTGTCGTTTTTCACAACGGTTTAGAAAAACCTGGTGGTTTAGAGGTTCCCGGGTCATTGTTACAACTTAAGGGCTTCGGGGGTTGACGATACATATAAAGTTCATCGGGGTTGGAATTAGATTTCTCTATTTTTATGCCCTTTCCCTTATTATTTTCTTTTGCCTTTTTAAATTCAGTTGGGGTAATTTCTATTACATCATCGGAATTCTCGTCGGAATCCGATTCATCGGAGAATTGGTAATCCTCCCAATATTTTGCTTCCTTGGCGGAAACACCATTGACCAAAATTAACCTTGGTCGGTTGGTTGAGGATTTTCTTTTACTTAACCGTTTTATTATTTCCCCCACCGGTTCTATTTCCTCCTCCGGTTCCTCCTCTTCTGGTTCTGATTCTTCTTCCGGTTCTGATTCTTCTTCCGGTTCTTCTTCGGGAACTTGTGAATCAGTCCAATATATATTCGACTCTTCGTTATTATTAGGTGAGTCAATGGGATTTGTGCTAGAGGTAGACATCTATCACACAATATCAAACATGTTAAGAGATTAATATATCACATAATATATACATGTTAATAATATATAGTTTCCAACAAAAATGTTAAGCAATCATTTTTAAAGAAAACACGGTCGAAGTCCAGACTCACTAATGCATCCTAACAAACTCGATAAGACACACTAATGCAAATTTTCTGGTTCTCTAAGACCAACGCTCTGATACCAACTGAAATATCCCGTTCTTATTGATTAAAATCATTCCATATTAATTGATTTCGTTGCGAGGTTTTGACCTCTATATGAGACATTTTTCAAAGACTGCATTCATTTTTTAAACAAACCATAACCTTTATTTCATAAATAAAGGTTTAAAAAGCTTTACGTAGATTATCAAATAATGATAATCAAAAATATCCTGTTTACACACGACCATTACATAATGGTTTACAATACAAATATGTTACATCGAAATCAGTTTCTTGAATGCAGTTTTTACACAATATCATACAAACATGGACTCCAAATCTTGTCCTTATTTTAGTATGCAACAGCGGAAGCTCTTAGTATTCACCTGAGAATAAACATACTTTAAACGTCAACAAAAATGTTGGTGAGTTATAGGTTTAACCTATATATATCAACTCGTAACAATAGACCACAAGATTTCATATTTCAATACACATCCCATACATAGAGATAAAAATCATTCATATGGTAAACACCTGGTAACCGACATTAACAAGATGCATATATAAGAATATCCCCATCATTCCGGGACACCCTTCGGATATGATATTAATTTCGAAGTACTAAAGCATCCGGTACTTTGGATGGGGTTTGTTAGGCCCAATAGATCTATCTTTAGGATTCGCGTCAATTAGGGTGTCTGTTCCCTAATTCTTAGATTACCAGACTTAATAAAAAGGGGCATATTCGATTTCGATAATTCAACCATAGAATGTAGTTTCACGCACTTGTGTCTATTTTGTAAATCATTTATAAAACCTGCATGTATTCTCATCCCAAAAATATTAGATTTTAAAAGTGGGACTATAACTCACTTTCACATATTTTTACTTCGTCGGGAAGTAAGACTTGGCCACTGGTTGATTCACGAACCTATAACAATATATACATATATATCAAAGTATGTTCAAAATATATTTACAACACTTTTAATATATTTTGATGTTTTAAGTTTATTAAGTCAGCTGTCCTCGTTAGTAACCTACAACTAGTTGTCCATAGTTAGATGTACAGAAATAAATTGATAAATATTTTCTTGAATCAATCCACGACCCAGTGTATACGTATCTCAGTATTGATCACAATTCAAACTATATATATTTTGGAATCAACCTCAACCCTGTATAGCTAACTCCAACATTCACATATAGAGTGTCTTTGGTTGTTCCGAAATATATATAGATGTGTCGATATGATAGGTCGAAACATTGTATACGTGTCTATGGTATTTCAAGATTACATAATATACAATACAAGTTGATTAAGTTATGGTTGGAATAGATTTGTTACCAATTTTCACGTAGCTAAAATGAGAAAAATTATCCAATCTTGTTTTACCAATTACTTCTTCATTTTAAATCCATTTTGAGTGAATCAAATTGCTATGGTTTCATATTGAACTCTATTTTATGAATCTAAACAGAAAAAGTATAGGTTTATAGTCGTAAAAATAAGTTACAAGTCGTTTTTGTAAAGGTAGTCATTTCAGTCGAAAGAACGACGTCTAGATGACCATTTTAGAAAACATACTTCCACTTTGAGTTTAACCATAATTTTTGGATATAGTTTCATGTTCATAATAAAAATCATTTTCCTAGAATAACAACTTTTAAATCAAAGTTTATCATAGTTTTTAATTAACTAACCCAAAACAGCCCGCGGTGTTACTACGACGGCGTAAATCCGGTTTTACGGTGTTTTTCGTGTTTCCAGGTTTTAAATCATTAAGTTAGCATATCATATAGATATATAACATGTGTTTAGTTGATTTTAAAAGTCAAGTTAGAAGGATTAACTTTTATTTGCGAACAAGTTTAGAATTAACTAAACTATGTTCTAGTGATTACAAGTTTAAACCTTCGAATAAGATAGCTTTATATGTATGAATCGAATGATGTTATGAACATCATTACTACCTCAAGTTCCTTGGATAAACCTACTGGAAATGAGAAAAATAGATCTAGCTTCAAAGGATCCTTGGATGGCTTGAAAGTTCTTGAAGCAGAATCATGACATGAAAACAATTTCAAGTAAGATTTCCACTCGAAATAAGATTGTTATAGTTATAGAAATTGAATTAAAGTTTGAATATGATTATTACCTTGTATTAGAAATATAGCCTACTGTAAGTAACAAAGGTTTCTTGATCTTGGATGATTACTTGGAATGGATTTAGAAAACTTGGAAGTAAACTTGCAATCTTGGAAGTATTCTTGATTTTATGAAACTAGAACTTTTGGAATTTATGAAGAACACTTAGAACTTGAAGATAGAACTTGAGAGAGAGATCAATTAGATGAAGAAAATTGAAGAATGAAAGTGTTTGTAGGTGTTTTTGGTCGTTGGTGTATGGATTAGATATAAAGGATATGTTATTTTGTTTTCATGTAAATAAGTCATGAATGATTACTCATATTTTTGTAATTTTATGAGATATTTCATGCTAGTTGCCAAATGATGGTTCCCACATGTGTTAGGTGACTCACATGGGCTGCTAAGAGCTAATCATTGGAGTGTATATACCAATAGTACATACATCTAAAAGCTGTGTATTGTACGAGTACGAATACGGGTGCATACGAGTAGAATTGTTGATGAAACTGAACGAGGATGTAATTGTAAGAATTTTTATTAAGTAGAAGTATTTTGATAAGTGTCTTTAAGTCTTTCAAAAGTGTATGAATACATATTAAAACACTACATGTATATACATTTTAACTGAGTCGTTAAGTCATCGTTAGTCGTTACATGTAAATGTTGTTTTGAAACCTTTAGGTTAACGATCTTGTTGAATGTTGTTAACCCATTGTTTATTATAACAAATGAGATGTTAAATTGTTATATTATCATGATATTATGATATATAATATATCTTAGTATGATATATATACAGTTAAATGTCATTACAACGATAATCGTTACATATATGTGTCGTTTCGAAATCATTAAGTTAGTAGTCTTATTTTTACATATGTATTTCATTGTTAATACACTTAATAATATATTTACTTATCATTTAACATAATTAACCAAGTGTATCAATATCTTAATATGATTCATATGTACCTAGTAAGACGTTGTTATAACGATAATCGTTATATATATCGTTTTCGAGTTTCTTAAATTAATAGTCTCATTTTTATGTATATAACTCATTGTTAAAATACCTAATGAGATACATACTTATAATAAAATCATGTTAACTATATATATAACCATATATATGTCATCGTATAGTTTTTACAAGTTTTAACGTTCGTGAATCACCGGTCAACTTGGGTGGTCAATTGTCTATATGAAACCTATTTCAATTAATCAAGTCTTAACAAGTTTGATTGCTTAACATGTTGGAAACACTTAATCATGTAAATAACAATTTCATTTAATATATATATAAACATGGAAAAGTTCGGGTCACTACACGGGTCGGATCTCGGACAATTTTTCTGAGTTTTATAATCATATATGAACATGTTAGAACAAGTTACATGTTAATCGGAGGTGCGTAGCATAGTTGGAATTAAACGAAAAATGACCAAGCAAAGCAGAATATGGTAGTTAATTTGGACGGCGTCCAGATTTGTTGGGCGGCGTCCAAATGTGAAGGGCTGGACAGCATCCATAGGGTTGAATAGCGTCCAAACACCTGGACAGTTTGAAGTTGCTGAAATTTCACAAGTCTCGAACCAAAACTCAAACAAACACAATTTGTGATCCACAAACAATCACAACATGTATCTTATATCATTGGAAAGGTATTTTGATGAGGAAAACAACAAAGCACATTTCATCACAAAACAAATCTGCATTAAATGTTCATCATTAATTACATTCAAGTTCATAAATGCACTTTGATGACTCGTAAACTTACTACCTACATTCAATACACCGTTTCGTAGGTAATTACGCATACAATACAACTAAACACTTACAAACAACATTGTCAAGCATTTAATGCATCAAAAGTTCATAATTAAGTCCATCAAACCCTAACAAAAATCACAAGATCAATAATCATTGTTAGTGAAGCTTTCTTAATCAACCTACACATCAAAATGGAGCTAGTGATGTTAGTAACCCATTTAATACATGAACTTTAACATAACAACAACATTTAATCATCCAAAACACAAGATTAAACACACTCATGTCAAGTTCATGCTAGTTTCACCAAAACAACAAGATGGAGCATACAAATCATAAATTCATGTTAGACTTGAGCCATAGACACTAACTAACACTTTTATAAGTCAAAAACATCAAGAACATAAAATCTAGTGTTTTTAGAAAGTTACCCAAATGAGATGATGTTGGTATGGATTCGAAGAGGAAGATGCAAGGATTCCAAAAATGTAATTTGTTTTGATGTTGGCTTGCTAGATCAAGAATGGATGATGAATCTTTGATTTTGGAGTTGAGAGCACAAAAGTGGAAGTGTTAAGAGTGAGGAGGTAATGAATGAGTGGAGGAGGAGGGATTGACTAGTTGACCTAGTCAACTAGTTTGATCCCTTGGCAAGTTTAGTCCCTCGAGTTTAAAAGCGAGTGCGTAAATTACCTAAACGAAATATTTTAAAACACGTATTAACGGAAGATGTTATAATTATATAACGGACTTTAAAATAGATAGACAGAAAAGAAAACAGAAAAAAACGGGATGTTACACTTATATTCGGCTCTCTGAATTGGTATATTGGTTGATACAGGTTTAGGTGATTAAGCGACTTCAACATGAGTGTGTAGAACGACCGAGAATTTTTAATGTAGAATTCGTCTACATCATCGGATGAAGATATAATCTTCTCGTTGATGATCATACTAGTAATCATCCTAGCTTGTGCTAATGTTCCCGGTTCAGTTTTACCATCTCCTGATAATAATGTTCCTGTTGGTGCCAACGTACCATTGACATCAAAGACAGTGTGAAGGTACCCAAGCATGCATGTTTCTTCGAAACAATACGACCAAGCAATCCACAATTTCTTCAGGTTATATATCTTCAAAAAGTATTTCTTTGGCTGATCAAGGAATTTTCCCCAACCTACAAGTAGTGACAAATCCTCAAGTGTTTTGATATATTCTTTTCCTAATCGGAATGGTAAAGGGGTTCACATATTTAGATAACATTGATGGGATCACGAATCGTCCAATCAAATTAAAGAAATCGAAAACGGGGATCCAAAACCGATTGAGTTGGAGTTTTCGGTGATTTTCGTTGGTATTTTGTATGTGCTTGGTTAGATTGCTTTATTGTTGCTATTTTCCTGTTTTATAGCTATTGTTCGTTTATATTTGGTCTTCTGTGGATCAAGTGATGTTCATAGTGGCTCGGTTAGAGTTTGCTAGGTTTATTCTTCAATCTGTTGAGGTATAACAAGTTTACTTTTTGCGAGTTGTTTTTGTAATGTTTTATTGTATTTGCTCATAGGTTCCATCATTTATCTATGAATGTTCAAAATTTTAATATTAATCGTTAATTTTACCAACAAACTAAAAAAATTAAATACAACAAATTGAAGACTTATACTTAATAATAATAATTTAATATATATGGCAAGAAAAAATAATGTTTAATAAACAATTAAACAATACGGAGTACTATATATTATACGTTTTTTTTAAAGTCATACTACTATATGTTTACTACTCCTATAAATGTGGGATTAACAAACATTCCTATATAATTAACTTATAAAACCGATCCATTCACCGAATCAACCGCTTTTAATTACCCCACGATCTAATAGAAAATTTTGAAACCAAAATTCTTTCCCACCAAACCCAAAATTGACGAATTTTTTGAATATGAAATTCATTCCCACCAAACCTACATTTAATATTATGTTGTGTTTCACCCTCATTTTACTCAGTTTTCAGATTGAGATCCGGAAGAAGACTCCAATTTCACTCTACGAGGTACTGTTATATTTTCAACATGTATAATCAATAATCGATAAACATCATTATTTTAAACATAATTGTAATTGATACTTTGATGTTCACATATTCGATTCGTAATCCTCTGTTTAATCATTCAATTTAAAACATAGTCTGTGCTTTGATTTATTATTTGTCTTAAAATTTTAACCATATTTGTAGTTGAAACTGTCATGTTTACAAACTCGAGTCGTAATCCTCTGTTATTTAATTATTCAAAGTAAATCATAGTTTGTGCATGGACTGATTAATTGGCTAAAATTAATTTTTATTTTTACCATATTTGTAGTTGATACTGTCATGTTCACATAATCGAGTCGTAATCCTCTGTTGTGTAATTATTCAATAAATCATAGTTTGAGCTTGGATTGATTAATTGGCTAAAATTAATTTTTATTTTTACCATATTTGTAGTTGATACTGTCATGTTTACATACTCGAGTCATAATCCTCTGTTGTTTTATCATTCAACTTAAAACATAGTTTGTGCTTAGATTGATTATTTAGCTTAAACTAATTTTTATTTTACCCATATTTATAGTTGATACTGTCATGTTCACATAACCGAGTCATAATCCACAGTTCCTTAATCATTAAAATTAAAACATAGTTTGTGCTTACATTGATTATTTGGATTAAACTAATTTATTTTTACCATATTTGTAGTTGATAATGTCATGTTCACATATACTCGAGTCATAATCCTCTGTTCCTTAATCATTAAAATTAAAACATATTTTATTCGTACTTAATCTATTTTTAGGGCTTGATTACAAAGAAATCCAGTAATGGAACAACCGAAAAAGTCATCTAAAGTGCCTGAGCAAAACTTTAGTTTGCATGAGTATGAACAAGTAAGAAAAAGGACTATGGAGGAAAACAAAAGAAAGTTTGAAGCTTTATGTTTGAAGCGCGTCGCTGAGTCTATGACGGGTAAGCTTGGTAAAAAGAAAAGTAATAAAAAATCAATCTTTCCATCTGATGAAGATGCAGAGTATAATCCTGCTGATGACTTTGACGGTGAAGGTGAGGAAACTGAAGAACAATCACAAGCTACCAAAGTTAAAAAGCCTAAAAAGGTAAACTTAATGAACTATGATTATATAATTTCATTCTTGGTATCTTAACTACATTTAACTTTGTCTACGGAAAATAGCTGCAACCAAATCTGCACCTGCAACCAAATCTGCAACCACAACAGCAACCAAACCTCTAACTATACCTGTAGCCACAGCCGCAAAAAAACCTTCAACCAAACCTCCAACCAAACCTGCAACCACATCTGTAACCAACCGTGCAACGTTCATTAAACCATTGACCATTAACCGAACGACTAATTTATCACAGAAACGCCAAACCACTTTTTCACCATCATCCCCTATTAGGAATACAAGATCTAAGTTGAATAGCTTGCCATTGACTGACAAAGATATTGCAGTCACGAGTAAGGAAAAAGAGTCTATTCAAAGGGCTGATCAAAATGAAGCACAACAGACCAAATCAACAACAAAAGTCATGACTGGTGGGTTAATTTTTAATTTGTTTTTTAGACAAAAATAAAGCCTTAGGTATATTATTTTTGATATTTAATGACTATTATGACTATGACTATTTACTTAGCATTTTCCTAACCGATTTTAATTGCAATTACAGAAACAAACAGGAATGAAGAACAAACTAAAACTGGCAATGACTTATTCAATGGAAATGAACGTGAAGTGCATGAAGAAAATGCAGAAACTGATTATGAAGACAGTTTATTTGCTATATTCACATGAATCTTTCATTTATTTTCTAATACTTATATTCTTACTTTCATTATGACTGTTCTAATACTTAAATCATTTTTTATATTTAATGACTAGTATGATTATGAATATATACTTATACAATTTCATATTATTAGTATTGCAATTACAGAAACACATAGGAATGAAGAACAAAATGAAACTGGCAACGGCGTCTTCAATGTAGATGAGAATGAACTGCATGAAGAAAATCAAGAAACTGAATATGCTGAAACGTCCCAACCCGTCGTATTTTCGGCCCATAAAATTTTTTCCTTTTTAACATAATAATATATGCAACATTAGTCCATTTATGTTTCCGAAAACATCATCATTACAATATTAAGTTTAGACATCTTTAAAACATACAATACATGAATTAAGTTTACAAAACGGGAATACAACCCGTAACCCATTTGACGTATCCAAAATATAGTTCATGACCCGACTAGTTCACTTTACAACCAAAACCGAGCATGGTGATCGGGAACGCTACCCAATCCTAATCAAAAGTGTAAAGCAATCCATAAAGCACTAGTCCCCAAGCAAACCCAAGCCGCCACTTGCAACCTATAAAAATATAAACAACGAGAGGGTAAGCTAACTGCTTAGTGAATGCAATACTTATAGATATACATATATAGTTTACCTACAAGCATCCACTTACAAAATACCATGCAAACAATGCATAAACGAGCTAGCATCACCAAACATACAACTAGCAACAACATTAGTATATAGATCACCACAATAATATACTTAAACATAACAATGCATAAACATATCAAACCATTCCCCGCTATGGCACTACCGAATTTTAGACGACTAATAACATCGAGTCTAACTCGTATGATGTCACCGACTTGTGAATCATCATAAGGTGTCACCGACTTGTGAATCACCAAAGGGTGTCACCGACTTATGAATCACCCACCAATACATATGGGTCACCGAATTGTGAAATCCATGTGGCGTCACCGACTTGTGAAGCACCACTAAGTGTCACCGACTTGTGAAACACTATAAAGTGTCACCGAATTTTGAATCACTTCCCGACATATGGTGTCACCGACTTGTGAATCACCATTATGTGTCACCGACTTGTGAATCACCTATCGAGACACTACCGACTTGTAGTTCTCATCCCATCATACCAACAAATAAGTCACCGACTTGTGACACATACCAACATAATACTCACGATGTGGCACCGAAGACCCACAACGCACACGAGTAAATAAACTACATACATACATGTATAAATATTCCACTTACCTTAACGCCTTCGGTGAATTAGAAATCAATCTTGCAACCTTCAATGTAATGCACCTATTACATTATGCATATAATTAACATACAATCTAGTTGGACTAAACACCAACTTTTAACACTTATGCATTTAATGACCCAATTGCATTAAATGACCCATTTATACCAAGACCGCCCATTCAAGACCAAGACTCATCATTAATCACTACAAGCTAGTGATTTAAAGTCCAATAACACCAACTAACACAAACTTAGGGTATTTCATACCCATCTTGCCCAACTAGGTCAACCATTACCCATTTGACCCATTTTAACATTTAGACTCACAATTTGGTCAAACTTGAACCCATTAACAACCTTTCACTAACACACAAGTGTACTAGTGTTTTAACAATAAAATTAACACTTACAACCACCAAACCCATGATCAAACCCTAGATTACAAGCCTTAGGGTTTCCATACACCAATAAAGTTCACCCATTTAACCCCCAAATGGGTCTTACAAGTCCCAATTGAACAAATCCTAGCCTTAAATCAAATTAAACTTAAAACACGGAGTTAAGACTTACCAACACTATCAAGACGTAGCTAGAGACGTGGGGAACAACTTTAAAACTTGGGCTCGGGCGAGATTTGGTCTCCTTCCTCAAAGTGAGCTTTCTCTCACTAACTCAATCTCTCTCTAAATTGATTGTGTGTAGGTGTAAAAGTGTTAAATGAGTTTAGGATAAGCTTTGATCGGTTTTTAAGCTCTCCAAACCGTCCAACATGTGAAAAGACCATTTAGCCCCTTAAAAACCCAAAATTTAAGGTTAAATTCGTAACATGTCAGCACCAATATTGCGACCGTAATCCAAAAAATTGCTCTCATATATATATATATATATATATATATATATATATATATATATATATATATATATATATATATATATATATATATATATATATATATATATATATATATATATAGCCGTAATCCCCAATATTACGGTCATAATCCCCAATATTACGGCCATAACTTTGCTATTTTCATAAACATGTCTCCCTGTTCAAAAGTTGCGGCCGTATGTGACGACCCAGAAATTTCTGACCAAATTTAAACTTGATCTTTATGTGTTTCTGACACGATAATCAAAGTCTGTAATAGTGAGTCTCGAAATTTTTTTGAACTATGTTCATATAACCAATTACCTTTGACTATGCTCGACGATTCACGAACAACTGTGTGTAAATAAATGTGTGTATATATATATATATATATATATATATATATATATATATATATATATAAACAAAAGAATATATATTATGATTTGAAACAATTAAATACAATTTAATCATTAGAATTAATAATATAAAATAAATCTACAAGATAACTAAGTGATTTATTAAATTAAAACTATATATATAATTTCTATAAATAATTATTATGTATAGTGGAATATACATAAAAGATACATATATATTACATATATATATTATATAAATATTAAATATTACATAAATATTAATATATTATCAATAAGTTAAAATATAGTAGTTATAGTAATATTATTATTACTTTCATTATCATTATTAATACTAAAATTAGTATTAATAATTAATATCAATATTAGTTATATTATTATAGATAATATATAAACATGAAATTTAATGCATTTGAATTGTTATCTTTACTAATATTATTATTAGTACCTTCATTATTATTGTTAGAATAGATATTTAATAGTAATATCAGTGTTGTTATTATTGTATAGAATACATAAATATGAAATTTGATATGTTCAACTACTAATGTCATTATTATCATTAGTGATATCTTAATAAATAGTAAAGTTATAATTTTAGTCATTATTATAGTTATTATTATTATTAAAAATTATTATTTAAAATTATTGTTTCATTATTACATTTATCATTATTACATTTATCATTATTAATGTTAGTATGAGTATTATTAAATATTTTACCATTAATAATATTAGTATTCCTATTATTATAATTATTAGTATTTCAATTATTATTAATCAGTATTATTATTATTAATAATTAGTATTAATATTACTAATATATTTATTTATTCATTAATATTAATTATATAGATTATAAAAAAAAATAAAGAGCAGGTACGAAATCCGTTTCATGTTACTTTCATACTGTGTCAATTTTCTTTTGTGTCTTTAAAACTGGTTACAAGATCAAATTCCATCACAATTAGAATCAATTTCAGTACAAATCAATATCTAGTTTTATTTTTTTTCTTTATTTTCTTCAGTAATTGATTTAACCTGTCGACCATTCTTCTCAATAAAATAATCGATTAATTCATAGTATTAAGACAGCTATTCGATTTTCCTCCATCATTATAAATTACAATTACTCTTAAACATCTATCTATCTGTATGATTTAAACAGAAGTTTTTTTTTTAAATGGGAAGCAGGTACTCTGTACGCTTATTGATTTAGCCAAAAGCTCGAATTTTAATCAATTGTCAAAAACTAAAAATGAGGTTTTGTTAGGAATCTTTTAAACGAACTTTCTACAAAATTTCAACCCTCAAATCTTCATATCGAGTTTTAATTGCTGAGTCAAAGTTTCAGTTATAAAAAGTCAAACTATTGTTCTTCATGAAAATTCATACCCGTTTTGATGATTCTGTTTCAATTGGCAATTCACAAAGTTTCTAAGAAGTAATTGGAATCTATTTCATGTTATAAATATCATCTAAAACGATCAAGATTTCGAAAAGTGATTATTAGTTATTAAAAGGGTAACAGCGACGGTTTTTAAATTTTCTTTTTCATTCCACTAATTGATTAATTCTGTTAAGTAGATACACATATACAATGGGTCTCTTTCATTTGGAAAGTCTTGAAGCTAGTTAGATCACTCGTTGATTGATTGTGTTTGGTTCCTGGTCGATTCAGTTTTGGATTGAGGAGGAAAGATAGAAACAGATGAATAAGAGATTAAATATATATAGATTACATATAAAAATAGGAAATCAAAGATGGTTGGATGGTTAGGGTGCTTAAGTATGATTGAGAGGTCTCGGGTTCGAGCCCGGTTCGGGGCATTCTTTTTAGAACAATCTTTGAGAGGTAGTTTTCATTTTTACATAATTATTATTATTATTATTATTATTATTATTATTATTATTATTATTATTATTATTATTATTATTATTATTATTATTATTATTATTATTATTATTATTATTATTATTATTATTATTATCATTATTATTATTATTATTATTATTATTATTATCATTATCATTATTATTATTATTATTATTATTATTATTATTATTATTATTTTTATTATTATTATTATTATTATTATTATTATTATTATTATTATTATTATTATTATTATTATTATTTCAATAATTATATCAGCCCAATATGTGATTGTCGTTTTGTTTAATAAATGATCCCAATATTTACCTCTAAAATTCTCGTTCCCTACTGTTCCTAACGACATGTGGTTTGGGATATACCCATCGTCTCTCTTCATTCTTTTCATCGGTTCATAATACAAAATTTCTTTCTCTCTCCCTGTTCCAGGCGATTGGAAAATGGTTTTATGCGAGTGCTTGAATGCTTCTAATAGAACTGCATCATCGCTATCAATTTCTTACTGGTAATATCTTTGTTTTTTTCCATTGTCCTTTATTTAAATTTAGGGTTTTCGTTGATGATTCCACGATTTGAAGGACGGATTTCGATTTAATTGCTCTATTTCATGTTTTTTGTTTTAGCGTCTCGATTAAAAAAGGTTCTTTTTCGTTTTGTGTCGCTACGATATCAGGCTAGGGTTTATGATTTGGTGGGTTTATGTCGGTAATTTTCATATTTGGAAGAAGAAATGATTACAAAAAGGGCTTTTTCGTTAGAATGGTTACAATGTACAACCACGATTATCAACTGTTTAGCTTTATCGATTGCAAAAACAAATATTAGGTTTTCTTCGGTTTGTGTTATCTTGGTAATTTTGATATTTATAAAACGAATTGATTACAAAAAATAAAAAGAAATAAGGGCCTTAAAGTGACAATACTCCATCTAGAATCAGCATTCTTCAATTAATCGTGTATAGAAACCCTATTTTGTTGATGGTTCAATTAGGGTTATTGATTTTTCGGTTGTTAACCTGTGATGTTGAAAGCTTTTAATATGTGTTGTTGCTACCGTTTATCAGTTTAGTTGTTCGTTTATGTTTTGTTGATGGTGAAGGTGACGGTACGTCGTCGTTGTATTGATGGTTGCAATGATGATCGGTACAAGTCTGAGCCTCATTTTCCTTTATTACGTATGCACGAATAACTCAGCTCTGGTGCTCTCTATCTTTGGGTCAGTAGATCTATGTAAAACTTAACTGCAAGGATTTACTGCTCATATAAAAAAGATACCATTCTTGCTATTAATAACGTGTATATTATGTGTATATGTAGTTGGGAATTCTGAATCTCGGGAAAAAATGAGCTTTTCAAGGTTTTTATATATTTTATAATTTGAAGTACTTGATTACATAACTGAAAAGGATTCCTTACCACTTTCAGTTAGTGTATACAAATAGAAAATTAGATACACTGAATAACACCGTCTTCTTCGAACACACTCTATTCCTTAAATGCAGTTACACACAAACTTTTGGCTTGTAGATGAATATGGTTATTTATTTTTGCCTACAGTTTATGGCTTTTAGGCACCAAGCATATATGAAGTTGTTCATTTAAAGCATCAATCTATAGATGTCTGCAATTTATAGTGTATACCTTTCAGGATCAACTAGCTATGTTAAATAGTATATTTAGACAGTTTATAGTTGCTTAAAAGCTACTCCCTCCGTACCACTACAAGTGTCCACTTACTTTTTGCACACAGTTTTAGGAAATCCCACTAACTTTATTCTCTACCAATCAGAAGCTTTCTCTCTCCAGAATAACCTTTTCTGATTGGTCAATAAACAAAGTGGACACTTCAAATGGGACGTCCCAAAATAGTAAGGTGGACACTTTAGATGGGACGGAGGGAGTATAATATTTCCTTACATATATACACTAGACTAACAGTCTTTAACTTTCCACGTACATGACAGCCGCTTCAGCTACCAAAAAAAAAAGACTATATGCATCTAATTTTTAGTTTTCGAAAAATCAGAGGTACTTCTCGAAAAAAAAGGTTTTGTGCTTTACCTTTGTCATTCACACACACACATATATCAAATATAGCAAAGGTATATGCAGCAGCTATGAAATCTACTACTGCTCACAAGTAACAGTTGCCATATTCGATCGTCACCAGGTTTGTTATATTGCGTGCTTTGAATGTTTAATGATGTGTGGTTAGTTGTCATCTATTTAGGTTGTTGAAATTGTATTGTCGATTTTTGAAGAATAACCTGATGCTCTTGCACAAGCGTTTGATCCCGCTGTTGTTCATCAACAATTGCACTCAGTTGATCCATCTGTTCATCTAGAATCTGAAGGTATACGTATGTGGTTATGTGTGTGCGGCCATTGTTCTTTCATTGTTATTGCGTCTGTTTATATGATTCATATTGTATAGTTTTGAATTACATGTGCATATGTATATATATGTATATGTATAAAGTATGTATGTTTTGTGAAATTCAACATGAGTATTAATTGGTATATACAGTTAGTAGAAGAAGTGAAAATTCAGAGACACTGATTGGGAATGTTGCATGTGCAGGGCTGGCGTTAATTTGAGATAAGCAGGTACAAGCTCAATAAGTTGACAACTGCACATACAAAAACCATATCTCACGCATCATATTTAACTAAATACGCAAGCTAAAAAGCCATATGTATCTTGCAGAAGACAGCAGCCCGGAACCTAAAGAAAGGAGGAGTTTGATCTTCCATGAATCTTTTGTATATAATCCCTCCATGAACCGTTTGTACAACCACATCTATATATTTTTTATGTATGTAATCACTGCAGCCTAACTACCAAAACTGTGAACAGTCTATCGGATGGAAATTAAAAGTCAGATTGCATCAACGCGCAATCCGGGCCTCTTGACGAAACATACGAAAAGTTGAAGAAAAAGAAAAGGCTGAGCACAGGATAAGGTACTTTAAAACTTTTGTTTTCGTTTCCAAATAATCTTTTCGATGGATGATGTTTATCACCCTGGACAAAGAGTTAAAGCGCAAGGACTGAAGAACCACAATCAATTAACAAAGCATGTATCTTTGTGTGAATATTAAGAACTATGCTAGAACATGCTTTGTAAAGCATGTAATTTTGTATAAATATTAGAAACCATGGTAAAACATACCTTTTTCTTAATTTTATTGTTTGTCTTCGCTTTACTTTCTATTCCGTTCAATCCAACCCGAAGCAGCAACGCGCTTCTGGGCCACCTACTAGTTATTATTATTATTATTATTATTATTATTATTGTTATTGTTATTATTATCATTATTATTGATTACTGTTATTATTATGATAATTATTATTAGTTCTTAAGAATTAGAAGTATAATTATTATTATCATGTATCAATTAATATTAAAATCATTATTGTTATTACTAATATTATCAATAAGTATTATTATTATTATTATTATTATTATTATTATTATTATTATTATTATTATTATTATTATTATTATTATTATTACTATTACCATAGTTACTATTATTATTACTAGTACTAGTATTATTATTATTATTATTAGCATTATTATTTTATTAATATGATTATCATCATTAATGTAGTTACGAATATATTAATGTTACGAAATTAATAATAAAAGTGATATGATAAAAATTATGAAAAATGATTATAATTATTTGAATACAGGTACAATTATGAACACGATTACGAATTTAAGTTATAGAAACTGTAGTCATAAGTTTAGAGATTATATACGAAACTTATGATAAATCTTATTTGTATTATTAACAATGTTATTATTATCATTATATTTTAATGTAAAATTATCATTTTTATAATTATTATCATTATCATTATCATTATTATTATTAATATTAACATTTTACTAAAAGTATCATTTTAATTAAAAAATATCATTTTATTTAGACTACCATTTATATTAAAATAAACATTATTACTACTATTATTATTACTATTATTACTATCATTATCATTCCTATCAATACTAGTATTATTACAAATAGATATTTTTATATAAAAATGCATTACAATAATATTGATATTACGTATCACTATATTGTTATTATTATAATGATAATCACTAAACTATATATATACAAAATGTATCAGTTAATACATAAATATATATTGTTATCATATATAAACTCTCATATTTTTTTTTTTTATTATTAACACATTATAAATAATGATAAATATTAGTTATATAACATATATAAATTAAATATATTAAATTGATCTAAATAACATATAGTATAACAAGCATATTATTAATAATAATATATATAAACTTGTTCGATTACGATTACAGGTTTTAATAAATATATAATTGATATAGGTTCGTGAATCCGAGGCTAACCCTGCATTGTTCAGGTATTCAATGTCGTCATATGTATTTTTACTACAAAATACATTATTGTGAGTTTCATTTAATTCCCTTTTACTCTTCACATTTTTGGGACTGAGAATACATGCGTTGTTTTTACAACTGCTTTATTAAATGCTTTTGAAATATATTTTGAACTGCGAATGCATGAAATGCTTTTATAAATCTTTGACGAGATAGACACAAGTACTTAAAAACATTCTACGAATGATTTATGAGTACACCGGATATCACCCCTTTTAGTCTGGTAATCTGAGAATTTGGAAACCGAGCTCCAAATTGACGCGAATCCTAAAGATAGATCTATGGGCACTAACAAGCCTCAGTCAGAGAATTTGAACTGCTTTAGTACTTCGAAATAGGTATACAACTGCCAGCTTTAAAAGATATGATCTATTTGTGAGGTGTACACAACCATCGTATTTAAAAGAGTGGCCTGATTGTATGCTTTTTGCATGACCGTGCTGAATGCATGGGGATATTCTAGATGCATTTTGTTAAGGTCGATTACCAGGTGTTTGTAGTTCGTATGAATGACTTTTATACACAGGTTATGTGTATTTGTTTTTGTGCACGAAATATGTGTACGGTTATTAAAAATCGCGAGGCAACCTACGAGGGAGAAAAGGATACGAACCTACTCTGCTAAGCATTATGAAATATGGTTTTGTACACGAGATAGGTGTACTGTATTTAAATCTTGTGGTCTATAAAAATGATGAATTTTATTGTTTTTTGATAAACTAATGAACTCACCAACCTTTTGGTTGACACTTGAAAGCATGTTTATTCTCAGGTTTGAAAGAAATCTTTCACTGTGCATTTGCTCATTCTAGAGATATTATTTGGAGTCATTCATGACATATTTTAAAAGATGTTTCATTCGAGTCATTGAGTTCATCAAGATTATTATTATGTCATTTATAGTTGGATATATTAAGAAGTGGTATGCATGCCGTCAATTTTCGATGTGATGAAAGTTTGTCTTTTTAAAAACGAATGCAATGTTTGTAAAATATATCATATAGAGGTCAAGTACCTCGTGATGTAACCAAATGTAATGTATTCGTCCAGATGGATTAGGATGGGTCCTTTCAGTTGGTATCAGAGTGATGGTCTTAGCGAACCAGGTCTTGCATTAGTGTCTAACTGATAGTTGTTAAGATGCATTAGTGAGTCTGGACTTCGACCGTGTCTGCATGTCAAAAGTTTTGCTTATCATTTATAGTCGGAAATCATCTACTTATCATCTGTAGAAAATTACCTGCTTATCATTCTTAGTCTAGACACATCTTACTGCATCGATTGCATGAATAATGTATAGACAAAGATTCATATCTTAGCGTACCTGCTAAATCATATCTTAGCGTATCTGTTACTATAAACTTTGCCTGACATATTCTATAAATTCCTCTGTAAACTACGAAATCTTTTTTTCTATATATATAGATATTCTATGAAATTAGAATACCATTCGATAGGCAAAAAATCATTTCATATCGAAAAACCCTTTACTCAATCGTACAAAATGGAACTTGCCACTAGTTCAAGTTCTTCGGAACCCAACAGCTATTCCGACATGGATGTTCACCTAAGCTCCGGAAACAGCGTCACCAGAATGAATCAACCAATCAGCCATCCCCAATTCATCTGATGGGTTCGTAGTCGACTTAACCGATGGAGACAAGAAGAAGACAATCCTTTATACCCATAAACCTGCACTCTTGACGAAGAACCTGAAGCACTTCCCTGGGAACCTGTCCAAAATACCATTTTCTCTCTCATTTCCAAAGTATCTTGTCATGACTATATACCATCCCAAATTCTAAACCTTATTCATCTGCTCGTTTTGACCGACAATCATCCCGGAATAATGGAAGAAGTCAACGAGCTTCGCGTTCGAGTAATCATTTTGGAGAATATGGTGCAAAACCTACCAGCTACAGAAACATCCGCATCCCACACCTCGACATCACAATCTGTACCTCGAGCATCAACGTCGTACGCACCATAGATACCAAGGAATACTAATAAGAATCAACGATGAAGTATTGATTCATAACTTCATTGGAGAACTATTAGGCGGTGATTATGTAATCTCTAAAGTCTTAGAGATTATTTATTCTAACTCAAAACGAAAAGCAAATGAGATTAATATCATATTAACTCATTAAATCCATGATTACATCTGAAGAAAATATATATGTATATATATTTTCATAAAAATTGTAATTAAAAATTCTTTCGTACAAACTGTTAATGGTGAAAATATTTTAATGGGTAGGTAATACCCGAGGAATATTTAGATTTCACATTAATAAGTTACACTGTACATTCTTCGAATCTGATTCAACAACCATTTACTATCCTACTTACATCCACAGATATATGTATCCGTTCACCGCAAAATAACCATTTTCATTCAATTTCATATTTGGATTTTGATCTATCAGAATCCAACAAGTGGCATAATGAAGAAAACATTGGACAAAATAAAATTTGTTAGAAACAAACGAATTAACTATGAGAAATTCTATTAAGAATCTACGCTAACAAAATCCTAGCTAACTGTTCCTAGCTAACAGTTAATTCCTTATTACATTTATTTATCGCAATTTATTTATCGTAATTTTAATTCTCGCAATTTAATTTATCGTCATTTAATTTATGTTATTTATTTTACGCACTTTAAATATCGGGACACGTGTACAATGTTTTGACATATCATATCGACGCATCTATATATATTATTTGGAATAACCATAGACACTCTATATGCGATAATGATCGAGTTAGCTATACAGGGTTCAGGTTGATTCTATAATAATATATATACTTTGAGTTGTGATCGAGTCTGAGACATGTATATAACGGGTCACGACACGTATTAATTAATTCGAATATTATATATTAAACTATATATGAATTGTTGAACTACAAATTGTGGACTGCTAACTATGGACTATCAACATTGGACAATTAAAATGAATTAAAATATTGATTATAACATATGAAATTAAATAATTCTTCAAGTTTGCCACTTGATTTCATCTTAAACTTCATTTGTATCTTGACGAATACAATCTACGTTCAAACCTTTCATGATTCTTGAAAACACCTCAATTGAGAGAATAAACCAACCGCACTTCATCTACGGAAGGAAAGATTTATGCATATAGTTATGCACCTGAAAAACTCTCGGAACCTGAGTAAACGTTCAACACATATCTGTGTTAACTCCTTTGGCATTGTTATTACCGAAAATAACATTGCAATTCTTTTTCAAATTAGCCAATTTTGTCACAGCTACAACAAATCAACTTTAATTTCTCATTCGAATAAACCTTATTATAAAGATTACCCCTTCATCATCGTTACCGAAGAACCGTTTATAGTCCACCACATTAGCAGTAAACTTACCAGCAACTTCATTACTCATTGGCTTGAGTTTCTCCGAAAAACCATTATATCTGTGATAGTGCTCCAAATGAACATATATTTAGGCACAATATCCTTCCAATATGTAAAGCTTTTAGTTGTAATTGTTCTATTTTTATGTAATATTCGTTTAAATAAATAAGTGCGAAGATAAAAGAAGAAAACGGCGATTTGAAGACGCAAATGACCAAAAAGCTCAAAAGTACAAAGTACAATCCAAGTGGTTCTATTTATTGATAAGAAACGTCTAAAAGTTACAAGAGTACGAGCCGCAAAACGCAAAGTACAAGATATTAAATAGTACGCAAGGACGTTTGAAAATCTGGAACCGGGACCAGAGTCAACTCCCAACGCGCGACGCAACGGAGCTAAAATTACAAGTCAACTATGCACATAAATATAATATAATATATAAATAATTCTTAAAATTATATATATATATATATATATATATATATATATATATATATATATATATATATATATATATATATATATATAATAAAACGTCGGCAAAACTAGAAAACAAAGTAATTGGGCTGGATCCAGCGATCGCATGGCCAGGATGCCTAAAATCCATGCGATCGCATGGAGGGAAAATCCTGGCCAAGTCTATAAATCGAGCAGTTTTTGGATGAATTTTATACACATCTTTTTCTCTTCATCTGTAACATAAATATATATATTTATAATTTTAATTTTAATTTAAGTTTAATAATAATTGAGTTATTGTAAGAAATGTTTTACGGGTTTTAAGTCGGAGCTCTGTCCGGGTAATGCTACGCGATAAATAATCATTGTAAGCTATGTTCTTCCTTTTTAAATTAATGTCTCGTAACTAAGTTATTATTATGCTTATTTAAGCCAAAGTAATCGGGATGTTGGACTAAAAATTAAGATTGGGTTATTAGATTTTGTACCATAATTAAGGTTTGGACAAAAGACCGACACTTGTGGACATTGGACTATTGACTATTAATAGATGGGGGGTATTGGTCAAATCGAATGACAACTCATTGGAATCTGTCGAACTTATCTTCAAATTAGTTAATCTAATAATTATTAAAATGATTATGTATGTTCTATTTAGTGACGTTTATACGACATCTTTTACGATCATTTAATTAATTATTCGGGTTGGGTAATTGATTATTCATTCTAATCAAGTGGGTAAATTAATATTCATATCTCATTAAAACAGGGGTGGATTACATACAAGGATTATTGGTGTAATTGTTAATAAAGTATTAAAACCTTGGATTACACGCAGTCGATAACCTGGTGTAATTATTAAACAAAGTATTAAAACCTTGTTACAGTTCGAATCCCTAATTAGTTGGAATATTTTACTTCGGGAATAAGGTTAATTTGACGAGCATTTTATAATTATGACCGATGGACTATTATGGACAAAAAACAAATAGGTATCAAATAATCCAGGACAAAGGACAATTAACCCGGGTAACAATTAATCAAAACGTCAAACATCATGATTACGGAAGTTTAAATAAGCATAATACTTTTATTTCATATTTCATCGTACCTTTATTTACTGTCATTTTAATTACTGCAATTTACTTTATCGCAATTTAAATTCTTTCATTTATATTATCGTCATTTATCTTTACGCTTTATTTAAAATCGACAAACCGGCCATTAAACGGTAAAAACCCCCTTTTATAATAATATTACTATATATAATTATATATATTTTTATATAAAAATAGTTAATAAAAATATAACGTTAAACATGGCTAGCTCCCTGTGGAATGAACCGGACTTACTAAAAACTACACTACTGTAGGATTAGGTATACTGCCTATAGTGTTGTAGCAAGGTTTAGGTATATCCATTCTATAAATAAATAAATAACTTGTGTAAAATTGTATCGTATTTCGTAACAAAAATATAGCTATTTCGTATACACCTCTGCATACATCAAGTATTTTTGGCGCCGCTGCTGGGGACCGCCGAAAGCGAAACGCTATAAAAAAAAGATTTTTATTAAGCTTTAATTCATTTTTATAAAAATACGTTTTATATAATACAATCAAAAATATAAAAGAAAAAGAAAAATATATATCTATATTTTTAAGTTTAGTTAAATTTAAAAAGTTTATATTTCTATTTATCGTGAAAAGTTATAAAAACTAATAAGTAAATTGTTCTTATTTATAAGTTTTATATAAATATTTTACAAAAAATATAAAACAGAAAAAAAAAGTAAAAATAATCGGGCCTGGTACTATAGCAGCCCAATTTGTGATCCGAAATTCAGGCCCATGCGATCGCATGAATCGGAAGCTTCAAATCCATGCGACCACATGGTGATGTCTGACACGTCTGAAACCTAGGACAGCCGAATTAGGGTTAAGTTAATTAATTATTATTATTATTAATTACCTAATTAGGGTTTATTTTAATAATAATTTAGTTTAGTTGTTATTTAATTTGTATTTTTAAGTTATAATTAGTTTTATTAATATATAAAGTAATACTTTTATAAAATAATAATATAAAAATAATATTTTTATAAAAATTGTATTTTTATAACTTTAAGCTTATTTTTACATTTTGTATATTTTAATCATTTATTCGTATATTTTTCGTTCGTAATTAGTTTTAAGACTAGTATTTTGCCGTAGTTAATTTTTATTTCTAGATTTTAAGACTTTGCCGTAAAATCCCTTAAGTGCTTTTTCTTTAGATTAAGATTTAGGCGCTTTATAATTTTGCGACGCCGTTTATATATTTTAGTGCCTTTTAAGTTATTGTTGTTTTGCATATAGATTTCCTTTTAAGCTTTAATACCTTTAGGCGCAACTTTTTAGATTTAGTTTTTAGACTTTTAAGTTTCAACGTTTTTCTTTCTTATTTTTATTTTTTGACCTTTTATTTTTCGACGTTTTACGACACACTCTTTTTCTTTCTTATTTCTCGACGCTCCAGTTTTTAGGACATAGATTTTATTTTCTTTAAACTTCGACGAAAAATTATTTTAAGCGGTTAAATTGATAGACATCCAAAATTTTCTGGTTCGTAGTAATAGTTGGATTTGTTAGTGGTGAGTTGTAGGCTTCCGATTTAAAGGGTCCTGGCTACCTGCTGCATCTATTGGCTATTCAAAACGTGGGCAAAATCAGAAAAGTCTATTAATTTGATAACTTATATAATTTTTATCTTTTATAATTCATAGGATATTCAGTGAATGCACCGAGCAAAACGTTCACCACCTTCATACGTTCACCACCTGTAACCAGATCAAGACATCTAGCCAATATTGTCGTTGATTTTTCTTTAGAATCATCATTTAGTCAAACAAGTACTCCAACTCAAAATCCCGATAATCCATTTTTTGAACCCGACTTCAAAATTGAAAACCCGAAGGATATTCAAGGACAATTCAAAAATCCTGAACCACTAATCATTCCTCCTGAACCATAAACTGTTAAATCAAAATCCTCTAGTGATTCGTATTCAACAAATTCAATTATGGAAGTAACGGAACCTCTAAGTATGGAAGACCGAATGAGAGCCACACGCACAGGCCAAGGTCACGCCATTATTAAGCAAGATATTAATGCACTAGATTATGAAATCAAGGGACAAATCCTACACATGGTAACTAATCAATGCCAATATAGTGGTACGCCGAAGGAAGATCCAAACGAACATCTTCGTACCTTTAATAGGATCTGTACTCTATTTAAAATCAGAGAAGTTGAGGATAAACAGATCTATCTCATGTTGTTTCCCTGGACTTTAAAGGGAGAAGCCAAAGATTGGTTAGAATCGTTACCTGAAGGGGCGATTGACACATGGGATGTCTTAGTTGAAAAATTTCTTAAACAATTCTTTCCGGCATCTAAAGCTGTGAGACTTCAAGGAGAAATTGTTACGTTCGCGCAAAAGCCAAATGAAACTCTATATGAGGCGTGGACAAGATTTGGAAAGTTGTTGAGAGGATGTCCACAACATGGTTTAGATACTTATCAAATAGTACAAATATTCTACCAAGGATGCGACGTTGCTACACGAAAAGACATCGACATAGCAGCTGGTGGTTCCACTATGAAGAAAACCGCAACTGAAGCTTACAAAATTATTGATAACACAACATCCCACTCACATGAGTGGCACCAGGAAAAAGATATTTTTCGTTCATCTAAAGTAGCTAGAGCCGATTCTAGCCATGACATTGATTCTGTTTTCGCAAAAATAGATGCTTTCGAGAGACGAATGGAAAAGATGAATAAAGATATTCACGCAATACGAATTAGTTGTGAGCAGTGTGGAGGACCACATTTGACAAAAGATTGTCTCAGTATTGAACAAACGATGGAACAATGAAAGAATGTTTCCTACATGAACCAAAGGCCGGGAAATAATTATCAAAATAATTATCAAACGCCAAGGCCAAACTTCAATCGAAATCAAAACATTCTTTACAATCCAAATGGACCTAACAATAACTCGTACAACTAACAAGGTCCGAATAACTAACCAACTCAAAACAACACTTTCAATCAACAAAGACATGGCTTGTATAAACCACCACAACAAACCGAAGAGAAAAAGCTAAATCTAGAAGAAATGATGGCAAAGCTAATGGAATCTCAAACACAATTTATTACATCTCAAACCCAAACAAATGAGAGGTTTGATCAGTCATTAAGAACTCAACAAGTTTCCATTTTGAATCTAGAAAAACACGTAGGTACTCTTGTTAGCATGATAAGTGAGAGGGAACAAGGAAAGCTACCGAGTAATACTGAAGTAAATCCTCGGAATGAGAATGTTAACATGGTTTCAACGAATTCTGAAAAACTAACACCAGAAGATGGGAAGGTTTTAGATGTAAGTAACAATGAAGAAGTTACAACGCCACCACCACTACCCGAGTATGTAAAGCCAGTGGTGGCACCATACAGACCACCCATCCCATTTCCAAGAAAAGGAGTTGAGTATGAGTAAGTAATAGGTAATAAAGTTTGTGATACCTCTGGAAAGAAGAAGAAGAATAAGAAAGTACAAGAAACAAAAACCGTAAAAGTAAACCCGGTAAAGACAGTTCCACCAAAACCTCCACCCACGGTGGGTGATCCGGGTGAATTTATTGTTCCTTGTCTACTTAGTGATTGTGTCATGTATGATGCACTAGCCGATTTAGGTGCGAGTGTGAGTGTTATGCCTCTTTCATTATATAAGAGACTAGGAGTATGTGAGTTAAGTCCAACAGAGATGAGTGTTCGACTCTTTGATTAAACTATTAAATACCCAGTTGGAATTGTTGACAACCTACCCGTTCAAGTAGGTAATTTAACCTTTCTAGTCGAATTTATTGTCATTGACATAGAAGAGGACTCAAACATTCCTCTAATTTTAGGACGACCATTCTTAGCATCCACCGGGGCTTTATTTGATGTAAGAGAGGGTAGAATGACAATTGGTAATGATGAAAAATCGATCACCTTTGTGAGTCGAAAGGCTAAATCTCTACCAACCAAAACTGTTGAACCAATAAAAACGATCGATGAGAAGCATGTTGTTTTACCAACTCCAACGGTTGTGCTTAACAATAATAAAACGTCTAAGTGTGGGGAAAATGAAGTAACACCTAATGATGACTTGATAACAAAGAACCCCGCTGTTGATACGAAATTAAATGACTCTGTTATTAACAGTTCAATGAAGAAACTTATTAAATGGATTTGCAATGCTAGAACCAAGGGGAAATTTAATTTGTGTAACCGGTTAGTATCCAATCTGTCGCCTAAAGAAAAGGAGAAACTAGTTGAATTTTGTGGAAACTACACAAGAATCTGACCAATGGCTTAAAGCAAAAGTCACAGATATGCAAGTTGATTATGGTCCAAGAGAAATTGACGATGAAGTTAATCACAATTTCGACACCACAGTTACCTAAGTGTAGGGAGATTCAAATGTTCTAAGAAAAAAACATTGTCTAGAGTTAGTTGTTCTGTTCTCGTGTAGTTCCGAGAATGGAATCCGGTTGGTCTTTTCCACTAGCAGACACTAAAGAACTAGTTTTCTCCCTCCATTCTAAATTTTATTTTGTTTTGTAGGTTTGTATGAAATTAATACGCTTTTTAAATTTAAGTTTTGTGTGAATTTAAAAACAAAAATTACTTTATTTCATTAAGTTTAAAAAATGATTTCTAAAATTCATCGTAAGTTGAAGACTAGGTCATAGAACCAAAATTGCTTTACCCGAGGGCGGGGCGAAAAATTTTGTTATCATTATTTTTAACACTTTTGATCTAAAGTATACCAAAAAAATTAAAAACCCCAAAAATCTTTGCTTTTAAAACAATCGCTTTAAAAACGACAAATTTTAAATTTTGTCGAGGGACGGACTAGATAAACATACTGTAACACCCTGTTTTCCCGTGCACGTCTAAAGGTACGTACTTAATCAATAGTACGCTTATAACTTACTCGTTATGTGATTAAATGAACTAAAGTGTTAGTTAGGTGTGAGTGCATATATGTATATGTGTGTGTGTGTGTGTGTATATATATATATATATATATATATATATATATATATATATATATGGGTATATTCGAATGCGTGCGTATACGTGTATATGAATGTGTCTTGATTGGCGTCAAGTCATGTGAGACTTGAGGTTGAGGTTTAGACGTGCATAGGAAGGGTGGAAGTTGTTGTGTTTGTGTTTAAAACCTTGTATTATGATTTGTTGTCGAAGTGACCAGGAACAGGCGAACGCCGCGCCGCGACAAACGGGTCCGCGCCGCGACAAACAAAGCAAATCCAGATCAGAACTTGAGTTAAGAGGGGTCTTTTTTCCTTCTTTATGTCGCGCCGCGACAAAGCTGCCGCGCCGCGGCAAGTCTGCAGTTCAGACTCCGAATTCAGCTCAAATTTAATAGGGTTTAGTGGAAAATTGGTTTTTTTACATGTAGATCTGGTTGGAGCTTTAATATCCACCACTTATCTTCATTTCTTATTTTCTTTTCCAATTTCTTTCACATTTTCCTCCCAAAACATAAAACCCACTAAGATTAATCTTGAGATTTGAAGGTGAACTTTTGTGAATCGATCCTAGAAGCGAGAATTAAAGTTGTTCATCGTATCTCTATCTACACGTTCATAGTCTTGGTAAGTCTTAACTCTATGTTTTGAGTTTTATTTAATTTATGCTAGGGTTTGGTTCATATGGAACTAGGGTGACCCATTTGAGGGTTAAATGGGTGGGTTTTGGGTTGGATTGTTGAAAGGAAACCCTAAAAAGCTATTATCTAGGGTTTGGTCTTGTGATTTGAGATTGTAAGTGCTAAATGATGATGTTAGTCATTAATGCACTTTTAAAGTGATGAAAGTGTTGTTATTGTGTAAGTTGACTTGATTTGTAAGTCAAAGAGTCAAAAGAGCACTAGTTGACCTAATCGGGTGAAATGGTTATGAAATACACCAAGTTTGTGTTAGTTGATGTTGTTAAACCCTAATCACTAGCTTTTAGTGATTTATGACGGGGAATGGCCATTAATGGGCGTTTTGGTGTAGTTGAGTCATTTAATGCAAACGAGTCATTAAATACTCAAGGGTTGTGGTTGGCATTTAATTCAACTAGTTTGTATGTTAATAAATGCATAATGTAATAGGTACATTACATTGAAGGTTTGCAAGCTCGGTTAGCTTTCACAAGAGACTTGAGGTGAGTGGAATGATTATACATGTGTGTATATAATGTATCTATTTGTAGGGCGGGGAAGGGGCCGGGGTATATGTTGTTTATACCACCAAGAGTTAGTGATATATTTCGTTGTACACTAACTATGGATATTTCGTTGTCCAAATGGCCCAAGAGTTAGTGATATATTTTGTTGTACACTAACGATTGCTTGAACGGATATTTCATTGTCCGTGTCGCCTAGGGGTTAGTGATATATTTTGTTGTACACTAACGGTTGTTATGAACACCGATGGGAAATTCGAAGTACCATTCCCTTGTGTGTTGGTTAACCTTAATTACGCGTTGTATTGTAGTATATTATATCATTCGGGTTATATATATGCTATTGTGATACTAGCTTGTGATCTTGAAGGGTTTAGTGTTATACTTGCGATGGTATGCCATGTAAATTGCTTGTGTGTATGAGGTATTTGTGTAAGTGCTTGCAAGTAGGTGTATTATATATGTATATGTATAATTATTGCATTCACTAAGCGTTAGCTTACCCTCTCGTTGTTTATATTTTTAGATGCAGGCGCAGTTAAGGGCAAGGGGGTTATCGGACATTAGGTGTCCCGTGATGATGCTTTGTTGGTGCTTTTGGAAGTTGGCCTAGTTTTGGGTAGTTTAGTCCCAAACCATGCTGGAACGTCGTTTGGTTTATAAACTATCAATTGTATACGGCAAACTTTTACTACACTTAATTCGTGGCCCTCGTGCCTTTTGTAAACAATTAACTGTCGTGCATTTTAAATAGAACTCGTGAAATGGGTTACATATTTAATTGGCGTGTAATTGTGTCGTATAAAAAAAAATTTATCGTATGGATTGCGGGTTGGGTTGTTACAAGTGGTATCAGAGCATGGTCTGAGAGATTTAGGTGACTTGAGATAGGCGCCTAGACTTAGACTTTAGTGTTGTAGAATTTTACGCGAGACTTGTAGGACTACGGGTCAGTGTGGGGTTTTATTAGTTGTTTGATGCATAGGTGGACTAACTATGCTATATTATGATGTTACTAATCATGTGATATTGTTTTGAATATCGAGCAAGATGGTTGTGATACGTTTGAGCATGGCATGGCATGTGAGCGTAATAGTGAGTCGCGACCACTATTACGGTTGCAAGTCAAGTCAAGCAAGGATGTGCGACAAGTATCGAACTAGATGTGGTGTGCGTGCTGTCATATGCATAGGTATATATATGTGTATGAAATTGTTGACGATGTCTAATCCATTTTTAACCTTTAAAATGAAGACGAGAAAGGGAACGAATACGAATGACAATGGTGGTCCCTCTGATGTAGAGGAAGATGAGATGACTACCAAGATCGAGACCGCTTTAGAAAACTATGTTTCGGTTTTCTCATGAAGGGTTAAACAAATATTCGAAGAGTCGGTTTCGGAACAAATTGTTGATATGATTCAAGAATGGATGACTAATGCCGTTAAAGAAGAAGTGGAAAGGAGGTTTCCTAGACCTCAAAATGTGGGAGAGTTGGAGTTTAGCTATAAGAACTTCTTGGTGACTAAGCCTCCTCACTTTCACGGGGATCCCGACCCCATGAAGAGTGCGGCTTGGATTTCCGATGTTGAAGGTTGTTTTCGCACGACCGAGTGCCCACCCGAGAAGAAGACTAGACTTGCTACTAGTTTGTTGAGGGGTCATGCTAAAGATTGGCTCGATGGTAAAATTGATATGGTGGGTGATGCGGCTTTTGTAGGGTTATCTTGGGTGGATTTCAAGAAAGAGTTTTTCCTTGAATATCGTACGCAAGCGAATCTTTCAAAATTGCGCAACGAGTTAAGGAACATGCGTCAAGGGTCTTTGGACCTAAACACTCTCAAAACCAACTTTCACGCTAAGGCGCATTTTTGCCCCGAGTATGTGGGGAATGATCAATTGTTAATGGAAGACTTTCATGCGACCCTTAGAGACGATTTGAAGGGTAAAATTAGTATTGGTCAAGTTGAGACTTTTGCTAAGCTTTTAGCGGTGGCGAAAGGGTTTGAAGCGCAAGCTCCGAGTCCGGTTAGTTATGCGCTGAGTAAACGAAAGTTTGAAGCTTCTAATTTTTCGAACAAGAAGAGTAGGGGAGCATCCGAAAGTGTTGGTAGTGTAAAGAAAGGTGCCTCTAGTGTTCACGTGACCACATGTTACAATTGTGGGCAAAAAGGTCACTACTCTCGTGATTGCCCAAAACTGCGTACTAATAGATCACATGTTTTAATTGTCAACAAGAAGGGCACCGAAAGTCGGAGTGTCCCGAACTCCGAAATGATCAAGTTAAAAGAATGGAGAAGGCGGCGGGGTCGGCTAGGGGACGTAATTATTTGATGACTAATGACGAAGCCAAGCAATCCAATGAAGTCGTTTCAGGTACTTTCATGGTTAACTCTAATCCGGCAAGGATTCTATTTGATAGCGGTGCAAATTTATCGTTTGTGTCTCCAAAATTTGTGCCTAAACTTAATAAACCGTTAGCTAAGTTAAGTTGTCCGGTAGAAGTCGAAATAGCGGATGGCAAGACGGTGCTAGTGGTTGATGTGTGTAAGAATTGTAATGTTGTGTTTGGTTCCGAGAACTTTAATATTGATCTCATTCCGATGACGTTGAGTGATTTTGATATCGTGGTTGGTATGGATTGGCTAGATAGTAATAGAGCCGATATTGCGTGCCATGAGAAATCTATTCGTGTGAAGACCCCTAGTGGGGGAGAGTTAATTATTCATGGTGATAAACGAAGGAAACCGGTGCCGATATGCACTTTTGCACGGGCACGTCGTTTCCTTGATAGTGGTGGCATGGATTTTCTTGCCCATGTTGTTGATACTCGTGATGAGCCACCACCCATTCGTGAAATTCCGGTGGCAAGTGAGTTTGAAGATGTTTTTCCGGATGAGTTGCCGGGTGTTCCGGCGGAAAGACAAGTCGAATTTCGCATTGAGTTGGTTCCGGGAGCTACTCCCATTGCTAAAACTCCGTATCGTTTAGCACCGACGGAAATGCAAGAATTGTTGAATCAAATTCAAGAGTTACTTGAGAAGGGTTTTATTCGACCGAGTACTTCGCCGTGGGGTACTCTGGTCTTGTTCGTGAAGAAGAAAGATGGTAGTATGTGTATGTGCATCGACTATCGGGAGTTAAATAAAGTGACGATCAAAAATCGTTATCCGTTGCCTAGGATTGACGATTTATTCGACCAACTTCAGGGCGCTACGTACTTCTCTAAAATTGACCTACGGTCCGGCTATCACCAAATGCGGGTCCGTGAGGAAGATATCGAGAAAACGGCCTTTCGTACACGTTATGGGCATTTTGAATTTGTGGTTATGCCTTTTGGTCTTACGAATGCACCGGCGGCATTCATGGATCTTATGAACCGAGTGTGCCAACCTATGTTGGACAAGTCGGTAATCATGTTCATTGACGATATTCTTGTCTATTCTAAGAGCATGACGTAGCATGAACACCACTTGCGTGAAGTATTGAAGACGTTGAGAAGAGAGAAATTGTATGCTAAATTCTCAAAATGTGAATTTTGGCTAAGGGAGGTTCAATTCCTTGACCATATTGTGAACAAGAATGGTATTCAAGTGGATCCGGGGAAGATAGAGACGGTAAAGGATTGGGGACGACCGACTACGCCTACGGAAATCCGAAGTTTTCTCGGATTGGCCGGTTATTATCGTCGGTTTATCCAAGACTTTTCTAAGATTGCTTCTCCATTGATGAAATTGACGAGGAAGAACACGAGTTTTAATTGGGGGAACGAGCAAGAAATCGCTTTCCAATTGTTGAAAGAGAAATTGTGTCAAGCTCCGGTCTTAGTATTGCCGGAAGGTGTAGATGATATGACGGTCTATTGTGATGCTTCTTTGAATGGGCTCGGGTGTGTTCTAATGCAACGAGGTAAAGTCATTGCTTACGCCTCTCACCAATTAAAGGAACATGAAAAGAGATACCCGACTCATGATCTCGAATTAGCGGCGGTGGTCCATGCTTTGAAAATTTGGCGCCATTACTTGTATGGTGTCAAGTGTACGATTTATTCGGACCACAAGAGTTTGAAACATCTTTTTGATCAACGGGATTTGAATTATCGTCAACGTAGATGGATGGATGTGGTGAAGGACTATGATTGTGAGATACTCTATCATCCGGGCAAAGCGAATGTGGTCGCGGATGCGTTAAGCCGAAAGAGTCACCACCCGGTGTTACGATTGGGATTGTTACGTATGATTATTACTAACGATTTTCTTGAAAAACTTGGTGAAGTTCAAATAGAGGCTTACGTTCACAACAAGCATGCGGAACGAATCGTGGGGCAATCGGAATTCAGTACGATGGGTTCGCGCGGGTTGTTGTCTTTTCAAGGAAGAGTATGGGTGCCAAAGATGGGTGACTTCCGAAAGGTGCTTCTTGATGAAGCGCATAAGTCTAAATATTCTATTCATCAGGGTGCGATGAAAATGTATCTTGATTTAAAGAAGGATTATTGGTGGCTGGGCATGAAACGCAACGTTGTTAAGTATGTGGAGCAATGCGTCACGTGTTTGCAAGTTAAAGCGTTGCAACTTACCATACGGCTATTGGTGGCCGGGCATGAAACGCAACGTTGTTAAGTATGTGGAGCAATGCGTCACGTGTTTGCAAGTTAAAGCCGAGCACCAAAAGCCGTATGGTAAGTTGCAACTGCTAGAAATTCCGATGTGGAAGTGGGAGCATATTACCATGGATTTTATTACCAAGTTGCCGAAAACAGCAAGAACCCAATTTGATACTATTTAGGTGATTGTCGATAGATTGACAAAGAGTGCGTTGTTTCTTCCTATTAAAGAAGCAATATCGTCGGAGGCACTCGCGAAGATGTTCATTAAAGAAGTGATATCGAGACATGGCATTCCCGCGTCTATTGTTTCGGATCGGGACACGCGTTTTACTTCTCGATTTTGGAAGAAGTTTCATGAAGACATGGGTACGAGGGTGAATATGAGTACGGCGTATCATCCTCAAACGGATGGTCAAACCGAACGTACGAATCAAACATTGGAGGATATGTTACGTGCGTGTATCATTGACTTCGGTGGTAGTTGGGATGAACATTTACCTTTGGTGGAATTCTCGTACAATAATTGTTTTCACTCTAGTATTGGAATGCCACCGTATGAGATGTTGTATGGAAGGAGGTGTCGAACCCCGATTTGTTGGGGTGAAGTGGGTCAAAGGGAAGTCGGGAGTACCGACTTGGTATTGGAGACAAATAGCAAAATCGATATGATTCGGGCTCCTTTAAAGGCGGCGCAAGATAGACAAAAGTCTTACGTCGATAAACGTAGGCGACCGATCGAATTTGAAGAAGGCGATATGGTGATGCTTAAGGTTTCACCATGGAATGGTATTATTCGGTTTCGAAAACGGGGAAAGTTAGCTCCTCGGTTTATTGGGCCGTTTAAGATTTTAGCTCGTGTTGGTGAAGTTGCTTATCGGTTGGAATTACCCGAAGAGCTTGCGGGGATCCATAATACATTTCATGTTTCCCATCTCCGCAAGTGTCTTGCGGATGATTCTTCATGGATGCCACTAGATGAGATTGAGTTAAACAACAAGTTGGAGTATGTCGAAGAGCCAATTGCTATACTTGATGAAAAATTGAAAATGTTGCGTAACAAAGAGGTGAGGACTTTTAAAGTCCAATGGCGTCGTAGTAAAGGTTCCGAGTTTACTTGGGAGCCCGAAGAATTTGTGTTGGTTTATCTTCCCTCGTGTCATGCGGCTTGGATCGCGAGGACGCGCTCCGATTTAAGTGGGGGAGAGTTGTAACACCCTGTTTTCCCGTGCACGTCTAAAGGTACGTACTTAATCAATAGTACGCTTATAACTTACTCGTTATGTGATTAAATGAACTAAAGTGTTAGTTAGGTGTGAGTGCATATATGTATATGTGTATATATATATATATGGGTATATTCGAATGCATGCGTATACGTGTATATGAATGTGTCGTGATTGGCGTCAAGTCGTGTGAGACTTAAGGTTGAGGTTTAGACGTGCATAGGAAGGGTGGAAGTTGTTGTGTTTGTGTTTGAAACCTTGTATTATGATTTGTTGTCGAAGTGACCAGGAACAGGCGAACGCCGCGCCGCGATAAACGGGTCCGCGCCGCGACAAACAAAGCAAATCCAGATCAGAACTTGAGTTAAGAGGGGTCTTTTTTCCTTCTTTATGTCGCGCCGCGACAAAGCTGCCGTGCCACGGCAAGTCTGCAGTTCAGACTCCGAATTCAGCTCAAATTTAATAGGGTTTAGGGGCAAATTGGTCTTTTTACATGTAGATCTGGTTGGAGCTTTAATATCCACCACTTATCTTCATTTCTTATTTTCTTTTCCAATTTCTTTCACATTTTCCTCCCAAAACATAAAACCCACTAAGATTAATCTTGAGATTTGAAGGTGAAGTTTTGTGAATCGATCCTAGAAGCGAGAATTAAAGTTGTTCATCATATCTCTAGCTACACGTTCATAGTCTTGGTAAGTCTTAACTCTATGTTTTGAGTTTTATCTAATTTAAGCTAGGGTTTGGTTCATATGGAACTAGTGTGACCCATTTGAGGGTTAAATGGGTGGGTTTTGGGTTGGATTGTTGAAAGGAAACCCTAAAAAGCTATTATCTAGGGTTTGGTCTTGTGATTTGAGATTGTAAGTGCAAAATGATGATGTTAGTCATTAATGCACTTTTAAAGTGATGAAAGTGTTGTTATTGTGTAAGTTGACTTGATTTGTAAGTCAAAGAGTCAAAAGAGCACTAGTTGACCTAATCGGGTGAAATGGTTATGAAATACACCAAGTTTGTGTTAGTTGATGTTGTTAAACCCTAATCACTAGCTTTTAGTGATTTATGACGGGGAATGGCCATTAATGGGCGTTTTGGTGTAGTTGAGTCATTTAATGTAAACGGGTCATTAAATGCTCAAGGGTTGTGGTTGGCATTTAATTCAACTAGTTTGTATGTTAATAAATGCATAATGTAATAGGTACATTACATTGAAGGTTTGCAAGCTCGGTTAGCTTTCACAAGAGACTTGAGGTGAGTGGAATGATTATACATGTGTGTATATAATGTATCTATTTGTAGGGCGGGGAAGGGGCCGGGGAATATGTTGTTTGTACCACCAAGAGTTAGTGATATATTTCGTTGTACACTAACTATGGATATTTCGTTGTCCAAATCGCCCAAGAGTTAGTGATATATTTCGTTGTACACTAACGATTGCTTGAACGGATATTTCGTTTTCCGTGTCGCCTAGGGGTTAGTGATATATTTCGTTGTACACAAACGGTTGTTATGAACACCGATGGGAAATTCGAAGTACCATTCCCTTGTGTGTTGGTTAACCTTAATTACGCATTGTATTGTAGTATATTATATCATTCGAGTTATATATATGCTATTGTGATGCTAGCTTGTGATCTTGAAGGGTTTAGTGTTATACTTGCGATGGTATGCCATGTAAATTGCTTGTGTGTATGAGGTATTTGTGTAAGTGCTTGCAAGTAGGTGTATTATATATGTATATGTATAATTATTGCATTCACTAAGCGTTAGCTTACCCTCTCGTTGTTTATCTTTTTAGATGCAGGTGCAGTTAAGGGCAAGGGGGTTATCGGACATTAGGTGTCCCGTGATGATGCTTTGTTGGTGCTTTTGGATGTTGGCCTAGTTTTGGGTAGTTTAGTCCTAAACCATGCTCGGAACGTCGTTTGGTTTATAAACTATCAATTGTAGACGGTCAAACTTGTACTACACTTTATTCGTGGCCCTCGTGCCTTTTGTAAACAATTAACTGTCGTGCATTTTAAATAGAACTCGTGAAATGGGTTACATATTTAATTGGCGTGTAATTGTGTTGTATAAAAAAAAATTATCGTATAGATTGCGGGTTGGGTTGTTACACATACCGAAACTACCTAAAGTAAAAGGAAACAAAATTTAAAAAAAAAAATTATTCAAATTGTTTTAATAAATAAAGGTTTTTATAAATATATATATATATATATATATATATATATATATGTATATATATATATATATATATATATATATGTATGTATGTATGTATATATATATGTATATGTATGTATGTATGTATGTATATATATATATGTATGTATGTATGTATATATATATATATATATATATATATATATATATATATATATATATATTATAAGTTTGTAGTTTATCTTATCTACAAAACAGGGTAAAACAGCGCATTTTCAAAGACTGACATTAAAGTTCAGCAAAAGCTACTAATTTTGACGACAAGACGTAAAATATCAAATGTGATATAAAACAATATGTTTGCAAACTCGGTATTTTTAATCACTTTTCTACACTAATCACCCTCATGAATTTATAATTATAGTCTGATTTCATGCAAATAAGGGCATTGCATGATCTCAAGTGTGGGGAAGGGTTATAAATTCTCTCGGGTTTACACTTAGTTTAATTGCCAAATTTTGTGAAAATTTGAAAAATTTTCAACTAAATGAATTCAAAATTATGTTTATACATATTTATGAACGATAAAACTAGGTGTTAATACCGAAATTATTGTTACCTCGGAGAGAACATAAATGGAGAAACAACCTAAAACGTTAGAATTCATTTAAAATGGAATAGAGGAGAATAAAAAGGCAAAGAAAAAAATAAATAAAAGCTAAGTGTGGGAAGAATTTACCAAGTTATTTAAAACACATATCACATATGTTTGTACAAGATTATTACAGGTATTTTTGTTTTGGACGATTTTAATCAGTTTTACCTAATTTACTGTAATATATTTGAAAGAAAGATGGATCTGCACGATGAATCAATTTCATCATTAAAAGGAAGTAAAGTCTTCTGAAAAAGACACGCGCTTCTTGATTTAGGTCAGGAAGTTGTCGTCCAGACCAGCTGTAGGTTGACGAAAAATCTAGAAAAGTCATCTCTAAAATCAGCAGGAAATCCACGAACCTCAACATCAAACAGGGTCGCCAAGTGGTCAGACTTATCCTAACCATGAGAGGATATGTCTCGTAAAATGGGGAGGGCGCCGTGCAAATTAGCTTGATAAGACTAATGAATCAGACCCCCAGAAAGGATAATCTCCTTAAAGATTAAAAATCAGCTTTTAAGCATGATATTACTCAATCCTTGAGATTGACTTTAAAGTTTGAGAATTACAAACTCATGGAATTCGATAATATCTAAACTCGAGCTTGAACGAGAAAATATTTTGATCAAATTAAAACCGATTTGTTTTCTGAAAACCTATTTTCAATGCGTTCATTACCATTGAACGTAAAATCCTAAGAATTCACCTGAAATTCATTAGGTCACCTGAACCAAATCGGTGTCAACCGTAAGAACGGTGGTTGCATAGCATGTCGAAGACAGGACCTTGTGCCAGACCGAAAAACTAAAGGGTGATCTTTACTATTGCTTCTACAAAGGATAGTAATTGCATCCGACACGTTATAGACCATAATTAAAAGCATGTCACGGGACATTGCCTTAACAGTTGCTTGTTCAACGCTTTCCTTTACAACCGGACGGTAGTTTATCGAAAGGTAATATACGGAACAACTATATTGGACGTGTTGCTTTCCCAATACAAGGTTAGCAAGTGGGTGACACAAAACCATAAGTTTTGATCTAAAATTTTCAATTCTGAAACCCACCAAACCCATAAAAACATTTTGCAAACACCGGTGAAGGGTTATTACGGAAAACTTATCTAGGGTAAAAGCTAGAATGAATTTTCAAAAGATCAAATGTTTTCTTAAAGATCCAATTTCCTTAAGGAACTAAATTTTTATAGTCATGTGGGACTGTAAACCACATCGTTACTACCATTGTTCATACCGCCGTATTAAAATCACTGATGTATAAAGTGTGAGAATAAAAAAAAGTGATTCGAGTGAAGTGTGATTTTTATGTATTGCTTGAGGACAAGCAACGCTCAAGTGTAGAGATATTTGATAGTGCTCTAAATGAACATATATTTAGGCACAATATCCTTCCAATATGTAAAGCTTTTAGTTGTAATTTTTCTATTTTTATGTAATATTCGTTTAAATAAATAAGTGCGAAGATAAAAGAAGAAAATGACGATTTGAAGACGCAAATGACCAAAAAGATCAAAAGTACAAAGTACAATCCAAGTGGTTCTATTTATTGATAAGAAACGTCTAAAAGTTACAAGAGTACGAGCCGCAAAACGCAAAGTACAAGATATTAAATCGTACGCAAGGATGTTTGAAAATCCAGAACCGGGACCAGAGACAACTCCCAACGAGCGACGCAACGGAGCTAAAATTACAAGTCAACTATGCACATAAATATAATATAATATATAAATAATTCTTAAAATTATATATATATATTATATTATATAATAAAACGTCGGCAAAACTAGAAAACAAAGTAATTGGTCTGGATCCAGCTGGCCATGCGATCGCATGGCCAGGATGCCTAAAATCCATGCGATCGCATGGAGGAAAAATCCTGGCCAAGTCTATAAATCGAGCAGTTTTTGGACGAATTTTATACACATCTTTTTCTCTTCATCTGTAACATAAATATATATATTTATAATTTTAATTTTAATTTAAGTTTAATAATAATTGGGTTAATGTAAGAAATATTTTACGGGTTTTAAGTAAGAACTCTGTCCGGGTAACGCTAAGCGATAAATAATCACTGTAAGATATGTTCTTCCTTTTTAAATTAATGTCTCGTAACTAAGTTATTATTATGCTTATTTAAGCCAAATTAATCGTGATGTTGGACTAAAAATTAAGATTGGGTTATTAGATTTTGTACCATAATTAAGGTTTGGACAAAAGACCGACACTTGTGGACATTGGACTATTGACTATTAATAGATGGGGGTATTGGTCTAATCGAATGACAACTCATTGGAATCTGTCGAACTTATCTTCAAATTAGTTAATCTAATAATTATTAAAATGATTATGTATGTTCTATTTAGTAACGTTTATACGACATCTTTTACGATCATTTAATTAATTATTCGGGTTGGGTAATTGATTATTCATTCTGATCAAGTGGGTAAATTAATATTCATATCTCATTAAAACAGGGGTGGATTACATACAAGGATAATTGGTGTAATTGTTAACAAAGTATTAAATCCTTGGATTACACGCAGTCGATAACCTAGTGTAATTATTAAACAAAGTATTAAAACCTTGTTACAGTTCGAATCCCTAATTAGTTGGAATATTTGACTTCGGGAATAAGGTTAATTTGACGAGCATTTTATAACTATGACCGATGGACTATTATGGACAAAAACCAAATAGGTATCAAATAATCCAGGACAAAGGACAATTAACCCGGGTAACAATTAATCAAAACATCAAAAATCATGATTACGGAAGTTTAAATAAGCATAATACTTTTAATTCATATTTCATCGTACCTTTATTTACTGTCATTTTAATTACTGCAATTTACTTTATCGCAATTTAAATTCTGTCATTTATATTATCGTCATTTATCTTTACGCTTTATTTAAAATCGACAAACCGATCATTAAACGATAAAACCCCCCTTTTATAATAATATTACTATATATAATTATATATATATATTTATATAAAAATAGTTAATAAAAATATAGCGTTAAACTTGGCTAGCTCCCTATGGAACGAATCGGACTTACTAAAAACTACAATACTGTACGATTAGGTACACTGCCTATAGTGTTGTAGCAAGGTTTAGGTATATCCATTCTATAAATAAATAAATAACTTGTGTAAAATTGTATCGTATTTCGTAACAAAAATATAGCTATTTCGTATACACCTCTGCATACATCAATCTGTCCATTAAAACCCTATCATATACTTATCTGCATCTTGTAACGATAATTGCCATATCAATTACTGAGAATCAGCAATCAGTATATCGAATCTCGCAGCGTTTCTACATCAACAATTATATGTATACATTTAACATTTTTCTCCTAGAATTATGATCTTCAATTATGAAATTCTGAAAAGCACCCAGTCTACGATTCAGTACCTGGCGAAATCTCTAGCGAATATCTTGCTCTTTAATTATTCTAAATCCTTGCGGAAGAATTTTCTTCAGTAACCTTCGATCTTAGAAATTCCAAAATATCATCATAAATATCCTCGATATTTCTGAAGATATTTTCATAACTATTCTTATCTGAAATCATTTATCTCTTCACGCTATCTGTATTGTGTCATATAAGAAACTGTTTAGTTTCTATATCCTGTAAACCTTCGAGTTTAAATTATGAATGTTTTTGAAGTAGTGTTGGGAATTGAAGCATGAGTTAGTATAATATAATGACACTTGATCAACGTGATTATATTACAGTAAGTCATGCTGAGTTTCTAATGAAACATGATGATTCACAGACTATAACGTCATCATGTGCCATGTTACATGACTCTTACATTCTATCCAAACTATAAACATATCAAGAACATATTTTCTTGATAGTCCTATCTTTTCCCTTGAATTCTGGTAATTTGACAAGATAGACTGTGCTATTACCATTTATTTCTTAGAACATTAGTCATGTTCATTCGAAACTTTATACTTACGAATTCTAGACCATTATTCGCTTGACTTAAAATCGGGAAGAGAAAACAAAAGTATGAAACTCCAAAATATAAAGGAAATGAAGGGAGTGGATTTATAGTGAAATATCCGATAGAGCAATCGAAACAGATTATTGCATTTAATCAAAGAAGATTCTAATTTCCTTAATTACCGGAGAACCAAATCTTAATACGAAGATTTCCTCTAATTTCCTTAAATTCCGAAAATCAACCGTGACTACGTCACCGGTTAAGACGAACCTGCATTTACTCATTTCATTCTTTTGTGATAGCTTCATTCGTACTCTTCGAAAAATTGAATTGTTTTATCCATATTACTCATTGATGATAAAACTCTAAATTCTAACTCATATGAGTCATGAAAACATATTAATTGTCAGCCATGACGATCCCAATCAAATTTCGGGACGAAATTTCTTTAACGGGTAGTTACTGTGATGACCCGGAAATTTCTGACCAAATTTAAACTTGATCTTTATGTGTTTCTGACACGATAAGCAAAGTCTATAATAGTGAGTCTCGAAAATTTTTTGAACTATGTTCATATAACCAATTACCCTTTGACTATGCTCTACGATTCACGAACAACTATGTGTAAATAAATGTGTATTTATACATTCATATATATATATATATATATATATATATATATATATATATATATATATATATATATATATATATATATATATATATATATATATATATATATATATATATATATATATATGTATATATATGTATGTATAAATATATGTATGTATGTATATAAAAATATAAACAAAAGAATATATATTATGATTTGAAACAATTAAATACAATTTAATCATTAGAATTAATAATATAAAATAAATATACAAGATAACTAAGTGATTTATTAAATTAAAAATATATATATATATATAATTTCTATAAATAATCATTATGTATAGTGGAATATACATAAAAGATACGTATATATTACATATATATATTATATAAATATTAAATATTACATAAATATTAATATATTATCAATAAGTTAAAATATAGTAGTTATAGTAATATTATTATTACTTTCATTATCATTATTAATACTTAAATTAGTATTAATAATTAATATCAATATTAGTTATATTATTATAGATAATATATAAACATGAAATTTAATGCATTTGAATTGTTATCTTTACTAATATTATTATTAGTACCTTCATTATTATTGTTAGAATAGATATTTAATATTAATTTCATTGTTATTATTATTGTATAGAATACATAAATATGAAATTTGATATGTTCAACTACTAATGTCATTATTATCATTAGTGATATCTTAATTAATAGTAAAGTTATAATTTTAGTCATTATTATAGTTATTATTATTATTAAAAATTATTATTTAAAATTATTGTTTCATTATTACATTTATCATTATTAATGTTAATATGAGTATTATTAAATATTTTACCATTAATAATATTAGTATTCCTATTATTATAGTTATTAGTATTTCAATTATTATTAATCAGTATTATTATTAATAATTAGTAATAATATTACTAATATATTTATTTATTCATTAATATTAATTATATAGATTATATAAAAAAAAAAATAAAGAGCAGGTACGAAATCCGTTTCATGTTACTTTCATACTGTGTCAATTGTGTTTTGTGTCTTTAAAACTGGTTACAAGATCAAATTCCATCACAATTAGAATCAATTTCAGTACAAATCAATATCTAGTTTTATTATTTTTTTCTTTATTTTCTTCTGTAATTGATTTAACCTGTCGACCATTCTTCTCAATAAAACAATTGATTAATTCATAGTATTAAGATAGTTATTCGATTTTCCTCCATCATTATAAATTACAATTACTCTTAAACATCTATCTATCTGTATGATTTAAACAGAAGTGTTTTTTTTAAGGGGAAGTAGGTACTCTGTACGCTTATTGATTTAGCCAAAAGCTCGAATTTTAATCAATTGTCAAAAACTAAAAATGAGGTTTTGTTAGGAATCTTTTAAACGAACTTTCTGCAAAATTTCAACCCTCAAATCTTCATATCGAGTTTTAATTGCTGAGTCAAAGTTTCGATTATAAAAAGTCAAACTATTATTCTTCATGAAAATTCATACTCGTTTTGATGATTCTGTTTCAATTGGCAATTCACAAAGTTTCTAAGAAGTAATTGGAATCTATTTAATGTTATAAATATCATCTAAAACGATCTAGATTTTGAAAAGTGATTATGAGTTATTAAAAGGGTAACAGCGACGGTTTTTAAATTTTCTTTTTCATTCTACTGATTGATTAATTCTGTTAAGTAGATACACATATACAATGGGTCTGTTTCATTTGGAAAGTCTTAAAGCTAGTTAGATCACTCGTTGATTGATTGTGTTTGGTTCCTGGTCGATTCAGTTTTGGATTGAGGAGGAAAGATAGAAACAGATGAATAAGAGATTAAATATATATATATTACATATAAAAACAGGAAATCAAAGATGGCTGGATGGTTAAGGTGTTTAAGTATGATCGAGAGGTCTCGGGTTCGAGCCCGGTTCGGGGAATTCTTTTTAGAAACAATCTTTGAGAGGTAGTTTTCATTTTTACATTATTATTATTATTATTATTATTATTATTATTATTATTATTATTATTATTATTATTATTATTATTATTATTGTTATGATTATTATTATGATTATTATTATTATTATTATTATTATTATTATTATTATTATTATTATTATTATTATTATTATTATTATTATTATTATTATTATTGTTATTATTATTATCATTATTATTGATTACTGTTATTATTATGATAATTATTATTAGTTCTTAAGAATTAGAAGTATAATTATTATTATCATGTATCTAATTAATAGTAAAATCATTATTGTTATTACTAATATTATCATTAAGTATTATTATTATTATTATTACTGTTACCATAGTTACTATTATTATTACTAGTACTAATATTATTATTATTATTATTATTATTAGCATTATTATTGTATTAATATGATTATCATCATTAATGTGGTTACGAATATATTAATGTTACGAAATTAATAATAAAAGTGATATGATAAAAATTATGAAAAATGATTATAATTATTTGAATACAGGTACAATTATGAATATGATTACGAATTTAAGTTATAGAAACTGTAGTCATAAGTTTAGAGATTATATACGAAACATATGATAAATCTGATTTGTATTATTAACAATGTTATTATTATCATTATATTTTAATGTAAAATTACCATTTTTATTATTATTATCATTATCATTATTATTATTATTATTATTATTATTAATATTAACATTTTACTAAAAGTATCATTTTAATTAAAAATTATCATTTTATTTAGACTACCATTTATATTAAAATAAACATTATTACTACTATTATTATTACTATTATTACTATCATTATCATTCCTATCAATACTAGTATTATTACAAATAGATATTTTAATATAAAAATACATTACAAAAATATTGATATTACGTATCACTATATTGTTATTATTATAATGATAATCACTAAACTATATATATACAAAATGTATCAGTTAATACATAAATATATATTGTTATCATATATAAACTCTCATATATATTTTTTTATTATTAACACATTATAAATAATGATAAATATTAGTTATATAACATATATAAATTAAATATATTAAATTGATCTAAATAACATATAGTATAACAAGCATATTATTAATAATAATATATATAAACTTGTTTGATTACGATTACAGGTTTTAATAAATATACAATTGATATAGGTTCTTGAATCCGAGGCCAACCCTGCATTGTTCAGTTATTCAATGTCGTCATATGTATTTTACTACAAAATACATTATTGTGAGTTTCATTTGATTCCCTTTTACTCTTTACATTTTTGAGACTGAGAATACATGCGCTGTTTTTACAACTGCTTTGTTAAATGCTTTTGAAATATATTTTGAACTGCGAATGCATGAAATGCTTTTATAAATGTTTGACGAGATAGACACAAGTACTTAAAAATATTCTACGAATGAGTTATGAGTACACCGGATATCACCCCTTTTAGTCTGGTAATCTGAGAATTTGGAAATCGAGCTCCAAATTGTCGTGAATCCTAAAGATAGATCTATGGGCACTAACAAGCCCCAGTCAGAGAATTTGAACTGCTTTAGTACTTTAAAATACGTATACAACCGCCAGCTTTAAAAGATATGATCTGTTTGTGAGGTGTACACAACCATCATATTTAAAAGAGTGGCCTGATTGTATGCTTTTTGCATGACCGTGCGGAATGCCGGTATGCGGGGGATATTCTAGATGCATTTTGTTAAGGTCGATTGCCAGGTGTTTGTAGTTCGTATGAATGACTTTTATACACAGGTTATGTGTATTAGTTTTTATGCACGAAATATGTGTACGATTATTAAAAATCGCGAGGCAACCTACGGGGGAGAAAAGGATACGAACCTACTCTGCTAAGCTTTATGAAATATGGTTTCGTACACGAGATAGGTGTACTGTATTTAAATCTTGTGGTCTATCAAAATGATGAATTTTATTGTTTTATGATAAACTAATGAACTCACCAACCTTTTGGTTGACACTTGAAAGCATGTTTATTCACAGGTATGAAAGAAATCTTCCGCTGTGGATTTGCTCATTTTAGAGATATTATTTGGAGTCATTCATGACATATTTCAAAAGACGTTGCATTCGAGTCATTGAGTTCATCAAGATTATTATCAAGTCATTTATAGTTGGATATATTAAGAAGTGGTATGCATGCCGTCAATTTTCGATGTGACGAAAGTTTATCTTTTTAAAAACGAATGCAATGTTTGTAAAATGTATCATATAGAGGTCAAGTATCTCGCGATGTAACCAAATGTAATGTATTCTTCCAGATGGATTAGGACGGGTCCTTTCACCGTAAGGCCATAAATTGCGGCCGTAATTTTTGGTTTTCCAGGCCCTTTTTCGTTTTATGACTAGATTAAACAAACATGGCTAAAGTCAAACACAATAAAGATCGAATACGCACCTTTGGACTCTGTACGTCGATCAAAGCAACATGCCAAAGGAAAAACGGGGTGTTACAACTCTCCCCCACTTATACTAGATCGCGTCCTCGCGATCTAAACCTCATCGCGAACAAAGGAAGTACGCTTTCCTCAACTTTTCGAGTTCTCATACAACCCTGAACCCTTCGTTATTTCATTATATCCAATCGGTCTCACCTTCTCGCCACACAACTCACCATCCTCGGAACAATCCTCCATGTTTCCTTGGCGCACTTCAACTCACGACTCAGAGTTCTACCGCCAATCGAAAAATCCAACCGGGTGATCCGCACCATGCACGCAGTGATGGAATTTCCCGCAAGCTCTTCGGTAACACTAATTGACACGCAACCTTACGCAACTCACAACTCATCCACTTTTACCTCATGAACATCGTTTTGAACGTCCATTAAGGATGATCTTATCGCTTCCCGCACGTACAAGCTCTCAATACTCTAGAGAACTCGCCCGACAACCACATATCTATTCAGGAGATAGTCAAAATCAGCACCCTACATCCCTAGTTTGCTCGCTAAATGGGACGACTTTTGGTAAAATTTGCTCAAACATGCCTACCAAACCGAGGCAACACCGTACCCTCCGGGTACGTACTCCCCTACTTAGGGTTCCATCCCCATACTATCGCCGCCAAGATGATAACATCCCGTGAAATTTCAACATTCCACAATACACATTGTGACGACCCGGGAATTTCCGACTAAATTTAAACTTAATCTTGATATGATTTCGATACGATAAGCAAAGTATGTAATGTTGAGTCTAGAAAATTTTGAAACAATGTTCATATATTCAATTGACTTTCGACTGTTTCCGATGATTCACGAACCATTGCTTGTAAATATGTGGATATATATAAATATGTGTATATATAAATATATGTATAATATATATAATAACATGAACATTAATAAACTATTATATACATTTATTGTTATAAATAAATATGTACAATAAAATACATTGTAATAAAAACTATTATTTTATATGTATATATATTTTAATCATTTAATATATATTTATGTGAATAGTAAATTTTGTTATTTAAAACTGTTTATATATATACATAGTGTATATTAAATATATTTAATTTTGAGCTTAAATGGTAAATGTCTGTAACTTTTGGTTAACGTTTAATTATTTTAAAATAGATCTAATATATATATATATATATATATATATATATATATATATATATATATATATATATATATATATATATATATATATATATATATATATATATATATATATATATATATATATATAAGAAGTTCTAAAATAAATGTTGTTTCAAAATTTGATTAAAAAGACAATAGTTTTGATAAATATTTTTTTTACCATTTCAATCTAAGTTTTTATACTCCGTACATATAAATTGGAACAGAAAATAAATATTTTTCGAACCTTTTTGATCAGGTTTCAAACAGGTAATGAGTGAAATAATTAAATGTGTTTAATCAAAAAATTGGGATTTTTAGGAACACTTTTATATGTTAACTGTTTAGCAATGGACACAATATAATACTCCGTGAATTAGATATTATTATTAAAGAAACCATTATTTTTTTTTATCATTAATAATATTATTATCATTTTTTATGATTTTTGTATCATTATTACTTATTATTATTATGGATATAATGATTATTATTATTATTATTATTATTATTATTATTATTATTATTATTATTATTATTATTATTAATATATTTATTAATTATTAATATTAATCTAAAAAAAAAAAGTCAAGAACTAGTACCATTCCGTTACCCATTTCAATCCAACTTTTTCAAATTTTGTTTTCTATCTGTAATCTGTTAGATGTCCATTTCACAACTCAATTAGGATCAATGCAATCACTCTATAAAAGAATTATTCTGCAATTCATTAAGTAAAACATAAAAAATTACAAAATAAGCTCGACACTCTGTACATTCATCTTTTTCACCATATTTTGATTTCGAATGAATTTCCAAAATGTAATAATGCAGTCTTGTTAGGAATCGTCTATCTAAACTATCTGTAAGTTTTCAATCTTCAATTCTTTCTATCAATTTCTAATTTGAGAGTCAAAGTTTTGGTTTTCAAAGTCAACTAAGTGTTCTTGAATCAAATTCGACTTTGTTTTGATATCTCCAGTTAATTTGATGAACCATAAAGTTTATAGGAATGATTTGCAACACAATTCATGTTGTAATCATAACCTATAAAACTCTTAATCTAAAAATCAATTTTTGAGTTCTTGAGTTCTTCACAGTAATATACACTAACGTAAATTCGAAACAAATTTCAAAAACTAAAAATTCAGAGTTGTTAGGAATCATTTACTTAAACTTCCTGCAAAATCTCAAGTTCCAATTCTTAATAACGAATTCGAATTTGCGAGTCAAAGTTAAATTGTCAAAAGTCAATTGTTTTGTTCTTAGAGAAATTAGAGCTTGTTTTGATGTTTTAAGTTCAATTAACGATTTCAATAGTTTTTAGGAATGATTTGAAACATGTTTAATGTTGTAAAGATTGTCCAAAACGAACTCAAAATTGAAAACAGTAGGATTTTTTTTTCTCATTTTTTTTATATCATGAACACATTTTTATTTTTTGTTTCATGTTTGTTTAGAAGTCCTAAAACCATTTTGATGATTGACTATTAAGAATGAAGTTGTTTGATTGTTTAGATTTTGGTGAAGAAGATGAAGTGGGTTGAAACATGTAATAGATAAGTATTTGAGTTTGTACTATAAATCAGAAAAACTGAAATGGAAGAATGGTTAAGGGTGTTGATGAGTGAGCGAGAGGTCTCGGGTTCGAGCCCGGCTTGGTGCAATCTTTTTAAAACTGACTCCTAAGGTAGTTTTATACTTTTAAAAATTATTATTATTATTATTATTATTATTATTATTATTATTATTATTATTATTATTATTATTATTATTATTATTATTATTATCCTTAGTCAGGTATTTCTACAATTATTAATTTTGCAAAACAAAAGATATATATGTAAATATATTATTACATAAAATATACTAATATTATATAAAATTATGTTTCAACTAATATTATTGATATAACATTAATTAAATATCAAATAAGTATCATAATATATTATAAGAATAATTAATACATAACAAATATATAAACTTAATTGATTTATACTATAATGTGTTAATACTTGATATAGGTTCGTGAATCCGAGGCCAACCATGCATTGTTCAATGTCGTCATATGTATTTTTACTACAAAATACAGTATTGTGAGTTTCATTTACCTTTTTACCCTTTATATTTTTGGGCTGAGAATACATGCGCAACTTCTATAACTGTTTTACGAAATAGACACAAGTAATCGAAATTACGTTCTATGGTTGAATGATCGAAACTGAATATGCTCCTTTTTATTAAGTCTGGTAATTTAAGAATTAGGGAACAGACACCCTAATTGACGCGAACTCTAAAGATAGATCTATCGGGCCCAACAAGCCCCATCCAAAGTACCGGATGCTTTAGTACTTCTAAATTTATATCATGTCCGAAGGAGGATCCCGGAATGATGGGGATATTCTAATATGTATATTGTGAATGTCAGTTACCAGGTGTTCAATCCATATGAATGATATTTTTGTCTCTATGCATGGGACGTATGTTTATGAGAAATGGAAATATGAAATCTTGTGGTCTATTAAAATTATGGAATGATTATTTATGTTAAACTAATGAACTCACCAACCTTTTGGTTGACACTTTAAAGCATGTTTATTCTCAGGTACGAAAGAAATCTTCCGCTGTGTATTTGCTCATTTTATAGATATTACTTGGAGTCATTCATGGCATATTTCAAAAGATGTTGCATTCGAGTCGTCGAGTTCATCAAGATTATTATCAAGTCAATTATAGTTGGATATATTATGAAATGGTATGCAAGCCTGTCAACTTTTGATGAAATGAAAGTTTGTCTTTTCAAAAACGAATGCAATGTTTGTAAAATGTATCATATATAGGTCAAGTACCTCGCGATGTAATCAACTGTTGTGAATCATTTATAATCGATATGGACTTCGTCCGAATGGATTAGGACGGGTTGTTAAAGTTGGTATCAGAGCGGTGGTCTTAGCGAACCAGGTCTGCATTAGTGTGTCTAACTGATAAGTCATTAGGATGCATTAGTGAGTCTGGACTTCGACCGTGTCTGCATGTCAAAAGTTTTGCTTATCATTTAGTTTCGAAAATTATTTGCTTATCATCCTTAAAGTCTAGACACGTCTTACTGCCTCTATTGCATAGACAGTGTATAGATAAGTTCATATCTTGACGTATATGTTATTGTTACCTTTGCCTGACAGTTTCGTAGATTCCTCCATAATTTATGGGATTTTAGTATTATATATGCATATGTAAATTATGTATTGCAGGGTACTAATCTACATCCTATAATCTATTTCTTATCGAAAATCCTTCATCTGATCGTACGAGATGAATTCCTCAAGCAGTTCGAACTCCTCGGATTCCGATGGATATTCCGATATGGAGTTTCACCTATCAGCGTCACCGGAATGAATCAATCAATCAGTCATCCCCAATTCATCTGATGGGTTCGTAGTCGACTTAATCAATGGAGACACGAAGAAGGCGATCCCTTCCATCAAACGAATTCACCTATTGACAATGAACCTGAAACGTTTACCGGCGAACCTGTTCGAGACACCATTTTCTCTCTCACTTCCAGAGTGTCTCGTCACGATCATATACTATCTCAGATTCTAAACCTCATTCATTCGCTCGTTCGAACCGACAATCATCTTAGTATAATAGAAGAAGTCAACGAGCTTCACGCCCGAGTTGTAGCCTTGGAAAAGATAGTGCAAAATTTACCAGCTTCAGCAACATCACCGGCATCAACAGTACCATCAATAACAGTACCAGTACCATCAACAATCCATGCCTCAACATCTCACTCTATACCTCAAGTATAATCATCGTTCTACGTATCGTTCTACATCATTTATCTTCGTTCGACATGGCGATTATGTAATCTCTAATGTTTTAGAGATTATATATTCTTGTTCCAACGGTAAATCAAATGAGTTTAATATCATATTGACTCATTAAATCCATGATTACATCTGAAGAAAATATATATGTATGTATATTTTCATAAAGATTGTAATTAAAAATTCTTGTGTACAAACTGTTAATGGTGAAAATATTTTAACGGGTAGGTAATACCCGAGGAGTATTTAGATTTCACATTAATAAGTTACACTGTACATTCTTCGAATATAATTCAACAGTCGTTTACTATCCTACTTACGTCCACCGATATACAAATCCGTTCACCACAGAATAACCATATTCATCCAATTTCATATTTGGATTTTGATTTATCAAAAATCAAGTGGCATAATGAAGGAAACATTTGACAAAATAAAATTTTTAGAAACAAACAAATTAACTATGAGAAATTTTGTTAAGAATCCACGCTAACTGTTCCTAACTAATTGTTCCCAGCTAACTGATTACACTTTATTTATCGCAATTTAATTATCGCAATTTACATTCTAGAAATTTTATTTATCGTCATTTAATTTCTGTTATTTACTTTACGCACTTTATTTATCGTCATTTAATTTCTGTTATTTATTTTTACGCACTTTAAATATCGGGACACGTATACAAGGTTTTGACATATCATATCGACCCATCTATATATATTATTTGGAATAACCATAGACACTCTATATGCAGTAATGCGGGAGTTAGCTATACAGGGTTGAGGTTGATTCTATAATAATATATATACTTTGAGTTGTGATCGAGTCTGAGACGTATACGGGTCACGACACGTATTAATTAATTCGAATATTATATAGTAAACTATATATGAATTATTATTGTACACTGCTAACTGTGGACTATCAACATTGGACAATTAAAATGAATTAAAATATTGATTATAACATATGAAACTAAACATTTCTTCAAGTTTGCCACTTAGTCTCATCTTAAACCTCATTTGTATCTTGACGATTACAGTCTGCGTTCAAACCTTTCATGATTCTTGAAAACACCTCAATCGAGAGGATGAACCAACCACACTTCATCTACGGAAGAAAAGATTTATGCATATAGTTATGCACCTAAGAAACTCTCGGCAATTGAGTAAAAGTTTAACACGTAGCCGCGTCAGATCCTTTGGCATTTATTAGCAAAAATAACTTTGCGATCCCTTTTCAAAGTAGCCAATTTTGTCACAGCTCCAGCAGGTCAACTTCGACTTTTCATTCGAAGTAACCTTACTATAAATCCTGATATATACAATTACCCTTTTGATACTGGAGAATTCTTTTATATTCCACCATATTACCAGCAGACGTACCAGCAACCTTGTTGCTTCTTGGCTTAAATCTCTCTGACAAATCATTATATTTATTCATTGAAACCCTATCATATACTCATCCGCATCTTGTAACGAGAACTGCCATACCCATTACCGGGAATCAGCCATCAGTACTTTGAAAACTCACAGCATATCTACATCAACAGTTATATGTATGACATTTATCTCTTAGAATTATGATCTCTCATTCTGAAATTCTGAAAAGCACTCAGTCACAAATCAATACTCTGAATGTTGAAAAAAAGCTGAATGAAGCAGCAGAAACTATAGACAACCATAAACGCCCTTAATCATCGGAAGTTTGATGATAAAGAATAGTATGTTGGAAAAGCTCAGAAAAGTTAGAACTGGAAAACTGATTGAGCAAACTACGAAGGAGTCTTTGAACAAATCACAAGAACTAAGCTTGTACATTAAGAATCCTGATGATTCTATTTCTGATGAAATCTTTAGCGAATACCTTGCTTCTGACTCCAAACTCTTGCAGATAAATTTTCTTCACCACCCTTCGATATTAGAAATTCCAAGATATCATCGTATCTTTCATTATAAATATCCTCTATATTTCTGAAGATATTTTCATAACTATTCTAATCTGAAATCATTAATCTCTTCGTGCTATCAGTGTTACATCATATAGAAACTGTTAGTTTCTATATTCTGTAAACTTTTGAGCTTAAAATATGAATGTTATTGAAGTAATGTTCGGAACCGAAGCATGAGTTAGTATAATATAATAACACTTGATCAACGTGATTATATTACAATAAGTCATGCTGAGTTTCTAAATGGAACATGATGATTCACAGATCATAACGTCATCATGTGCCATGTTACACGACTCTTACGTTCTGTCTAATCTATAAACATATTAAGAACATATTTTTCTTGATAGTCCTATCTTTCCTTGAATTCTGGTAATTTAACAAATCAAATTGTGCTATTACCGTTTCTTTCTTAGGACACTAACAATGTTCATTCTGAAACTTATATCTGCGAATTCTGGACCATTACCAGAGATGCACAATCGCAAGAAGAAGAAGAAACGAAGGGACAAAGCTCCGAAATATAAATTGGAGTATAAATCGCAGCAAATAAGGGGGGAAGTATTAACTGTGGATGACAGGGATTATAGGAGACAGGAATAGGGACATTGAAATATAAGGAAGAATATAAAGCCCAACAACAACACCGAAATTACAAACTGTGGATATCAGTGCGCATAGCAATATAAAGACACGGGAGGATTATAAATACAATAATCCCTAGAGCATAGTAGAAATAAACAGATTCATTCTGTGGAAGTTGGAAAAGGAGAATGATTGTTACGACAGTCAGGATAAGGACAAGGATTAGAATTGGATTAAGCATTTTCACAATCTTCTGGATTTGGAAATTGAGTATAGAAGTGGTGAAAACTAATGGAACGGAAAAGGTAAATTTATAATGGAAATATCAGATGTAGTAATCAGGACAAATCGTTGCATTTAATTATAGAGATCTTAATTTCCTTATTCGTCAAATAATCAAATCTTTTAGATTTCGAAGATTTTCTTTATATCCCTTGAATTCCGGAATTTAATCAAGACGACGTCAAAAGTTAAGACAAACTTTATTTTCTAAATTCAACCCTGACTCTGTTAAAAGTTAAGATGAATCTTTACTTTCCTATTTCACTCTTTGGTGATAGCTTCATTCGTGCTCTTCGAATAATCGAATTATTTTATCTGTATTATGCAATAATGATAAAACTCTATTTATCAGCTGATATTCGTCAGGAAAACATATTTATCGTTAACCATGACGACCTCACTCAAATTTCGGGACGATATTTCTTTAACGGGTAGGTACTGTGACGACTCGGGAATTTCCGACTAAATTTAAACTTAATCTTGATATGATTTCGATACGATAAGCAAAGTATGTAATGTTGAGTCTAGAAAATTTTGAAACAATGTTCATATATTCAATTGACTTTCGACTGTTTCCGATGATTCACGAACCATTGCTTGTAAATATGTGGATATATATAAATATGTGTATATATAAATATATGTATAATATATATAATAACATGAACATTAATAAACTATTATATACATTTATTGTTATAAATAAATATGTACAATAAAATACATTGTAATAAAAACTATTATTTTATATGTATATATATTTTAATCATTTAATATATATTTATGTGAATAGTAAATTTTGTTATTTAAAACTGTTTATATATATACATAGTGTATATTAAATATATTTAATTTTGAGCTTAAATGGTAAATGTCTGTAACTTTCGATTGACGTTTAATTATTTTAAAATAGATCTAATATATATATAAGAAGTTCTAAAATAAATGTTGTTTCAAAATTTGATTAAAAAGACAATAGTTTTGATAAATATTTTTTTTACCATTTCAATCTAAGTTTTTGTACTCCGTACATATAAATTGGAACAGAAAATAAATATTTTTCGAACCTTTTTGATCAGGTTTCAAACAGGTAATGAGTGAAATAATTAAATATGTTTAATCAAAAAAATTGGGATTTTTAGGAACACTTTTATATGTTAACTGTTTAGCAATGGACACAATATAATACTCCGTGAATTAGATATTATTATTAAAGAAATCATTATTTTTTTATCATTAATAATATTATTATCATTTTTTATGATTTTTGTATCATTATTACTTATTATTATTATGGATATAATGATGATGATGATGATGATGATGATTATTATTATTATTATTATTATTATTATTATTATTATTATTATTATTATTATTATTATTATTATTATTATTATTATATTTATTAATTATTAATATTAATCTAAAAAAAAAAGTAAAGAACTAGTACCATTCCGTTACCCATTTCAATCCAACTTTTTCAAATTTTGTTTTCTGTCTGTAATCTGTTAGATGTCCATTTCACAACTCAATTAGGATCAATGCAATCACTCAATAAAAGAATTATTCTGCAATTCATTAAGTAAAACATAAAAAATCACGAAATAAGCTCGACACTCTGTACATTCATCTTTTTCACCATATTTTGATTTCGAATGAATTTCCAAAATGTAATAATGCAGTCTTGTTAGGAATCGTCTATCTAAACTATCTGTAAGTTTTCAATCTTCAATTCTTTCTATCAATTTCTAATTTGAGAGTCAAAGTTTTGGTTTTCAAAGTCAACTAAGTGTTCTTGAATCAAATTCGAGTTTTTTTTGATATCTCCAGTTAATTTGATGATCCATAAAGTTTATAGGAATGATTTGCAACACAATTCATGTTGTAATCATAACCTATAACACTCTTAATCTAAAAATCAATTTTTGAGTTCTTGAGTTCTTCACAGTAATATACACTAACGTAAATTCGAAACAATTTTCAAAAACTAAAAATTCAGAGTTGTTAGGAATCATTTACTTAAACTTCCTGCAAAATCTCAAGTTCCAATTCTTAATAACGAATTCGAATTTGCGAGTCAAAGTTAAATTGTCAAAAGTCAACTGTTTTGTTCTTGGAGAAATTAGAGCTTGTTTTGATGTTTTAAGTTCAATTGACGATTTCAATAGTTTTTAGGAATGATTTGAAACATGTTTCATGTTGTAAAGATTGTCCAAAATGAACTCAAAATTGAAAACAAAATTTTTTTTTTTCTAGCTACAAGCAAGTAGTAGGATTTTTTTTTTGTTTTTTTTCTCATTTTTTTTATGTCATGAACACATTTTTATTTTTTGTTTCATGTTTGTTTAGAAGTCCTAAAACCATTTTGATGATTGACTATTAAGAATGAAGTTGTTTGATTGTTTATATTTTGGTGAAGAAGATGAAGTGGGTTGAAACATGTAATAGATAAGTATTTGGGTTTGTATTATAAATCAGAAAAACTGAAATGGAGGAATGGTTAAGGGTGTTGATGAGTGAGCGAGAGGTCTCGGGTTCGAGCCCGGCTTGGTGCAATCTTTTTAAAACTGACTCCTAAGGTAGTTTTATACTTTTAAAAATTATTATTATTATTATTATTATTAATATTATTATTATTATCCTTAGTCAGGTATTTCTACAATTATTAATTTTGCAAAACAAAAGATATATATGTAAATATATTATTACATAAAATATACTAATATTATATAAAATTATGTTTCAACTAATATTATTGATATAACATTAATTAAATATCAAGTAAGTATCATAATATATTATAAGAATAATTAATACATAACAAATATATAAACTTAATTGATTTATACTATAATGTGTTAATACTTGATATAGGTTCGTGAATCCGAGGCCACCCATACATTGTTCAATGTCGTCATATGTATTTTTACTACAAAATACAGTATTGTGAGTTTCATTTACCTTTTTACCCTTTATATTTTTGGGCTGAGAATACATGCACAACTTTTATAACTATTTTACGAAATAGACACAAGTAATCGAAATTACGTTCTATGGTTGAATGACCCCTTTTTATTAAGTCTGGTATTCTAAGAATTAGGGAACAGACACCCTAATTGACGCGAACTCTAAAGATAGATCTATCGGGCCCAACAAGCCCCATCCAAAGTACCGATGCTTTAGTACTTTGAAATTTATATCATGTCCGAAGGAGGATCCCGGAATGATGGGGATATTCAAATATGTATATTGTGAATGTCGGTTACCAGGTGTTCAATCCATATGAATGATATTTTTGTCTCTATGCATGGGACGTATGTTTATGAGAAATGGAAATATGAAATCTTGTGGTCTATTAAAATTATGGAATGATTATTTATGTTAAACTAATGAACTCACCAATCTTTTGGTTGACACTTTAAAGCATGTTTATTCTCAGGTACGAAAGAAATCTTCCGCTGTGTATTTGCTCATTTTATAGATATTACTTGGAGTCATTCATGGCATATTTCAAAAGATGTTGCATTCGAGTCATCGAGTTCATCAAGATTATTATCAAGTCAATTATAGTTGGATATATTATGAAATGGTATGCAAGCCTGTCAACTTTCGATGAAATGAAAGTTTGTCTTTTCAAAAACGAATGCAATGTTTGTAAAATGTATCATATAGAGGTCAAGTACCTCGCGATGTAATCAACTGTTGTGAATCGTTTATAATCGATATGGACTTCGTCCGGATGGATTAGGACGGGGCGTTAAACACATGACCGACCTCAACGTTAGTCATACATATCAATTGTCTGCGGACTTGCTACAAGGTACTCGAACCTCGACATTCCAATTTAATCGAATCATTAACGCCCTCTAAACACCACGATAAACCACAGTTGTACCTTTGGGTTTCTCATCGGTACCCAAGTACAAGGTTACCACACCATCGGAGTGAAACATTCCACTAGCAGGTATACGGAGGCACCTGACGCAGTGTTATGCAACTCCCATTACTACCACCGAGTCTCAAGAGTTAGGCCCTTACAGGGTCTATCCTCGGTGTCACACGTCACCCGACTACTCGAAGTCACACTAACCCAACGAACCTTACGGCTCAACGCCCATAACTTTTTAGCGACACCCGCTAGTCACTATCCACCTAGGCCGCATAGCTAGCCTATTTACCTTTCAACTCAACAATAAGGAGACGCTTGGAACACCAAGACTTACACCCTAACTCGCACCTTCTCAACCGTTAACACGGTTACTTACACACACTCAAAGCTAGTCAACAACCGTGACCCTACTCGCACACGTACATGGTCAACGTAAATGCCTCTCGAACGGCATACCATTTCTGTGGCAACACTTAATGGAGAGCAATACAAGTAACCATCTAATCACATCACGGTTACACCCGACTGGGTTAAGTCCCCAACACCAAATGATTAACCCGACTTGGTTAGTCTAACACACTTGGTCAACCCGACATAGCCAACCCTTAACATCTAAAGGCTAATCCGACTCGGTCAAGTCAAGCACACACGGTCAACCCGCCTCGGTCATCACCTAACAACAATTGATTAACCCAACTTGGTTAGTCAAACTCTCTTGGTCAACCCGACTCGGTCAACACCTATCGTCTAATTGATTAACCCGACCCGGTTAGTCAGCTTCATTCGGTCAACCCGACTCGGTCAAACCCCTAACAACAATTGATTAACCAGACCCGGTTAGTCAAACGACCCTAACAACAATTGATAAACCCGACTTGGTTAAGTCAAACTCTCTTGGTCAACCCAACTCGATCAACACCTATCGTCTAATTGATTAACCCGACCCGGTTAGTCAACTTCATTCGATCAACCCGACTCGGTCAAACCCCTAACAACAATTGATTAACCCGACCCGGTTAGTCAAACGACCCTAAAAACAATTGATTAACCCGACTTGGTTAAGTCTAACTCACTTAGTCAACCCGACCTGATCAACGCCTAACATCTAATTGATTAACCCGACATGGCTAATCAAACCGCAATGGACTAACTTGACCTAGCTAGTCACTACATCACATGGATAAACTCAATTATTACCCAAAAGTCACCCACAAAAGATAGTACTAAAATCGAATAGTACCTGAATCAAGCATCGTTAGACCTTCGCGCTCCGTCACTATTCCACTCGGGACATTCCGACTTTCGGTATCCCTCCTTCCGGCACTTAAAATATGTAACCTTACCCGACGGACAATCACGAGACTTATGTCCCGTTTGTCCACAATTATAACACGTGAATTTAGAACCACCCGTGTCACTCATCTTCACGCTTCCGACACCTTCGGTAGCACTTTTACTTTTCTTGTTCGAAAACATCATCGTTTCGAACTTCCGCTTGCTAACATCGGAAACACTTGTCTTCGGGGCCTCCGGTTCGAAACCCCGAGCCAACTCAAATAATTCTTCAAAAGACTTAGTCATTCCCCAACTAATCTTACCTTTCAACTCATCGCTTAAAGTACGATAGAAATCTTGCATCAACATTCGGTCATCACCGACATACTCCGGACAAAAACGAGTTTTTGACAAGAAAGTAGACTTGAGAGTAACCAAGTCCATCGAACCTTGTAACAAATCACGCAACTCGTCCTGGATTTTATTAAGTTCGGATTGAGTTCTATATTCATCAAAGAACTCCTTTTTAAACTCTTCCCACGACAAGCTCATACATTTTTCTTCACCATACAATTGAATCTTGTCAGCCCACCACATCTTGGCTTCTTCACGTAGCATACTAGAACCGTATCTCATTTTCTTCTCGAGAGGACATTCACTAGTACGAAAAGTCCCCTCGATGTCAGAAACCCAACATGTACTCTTCAACGGATCCCTCACCCCATTAAACATAGGAGGTTGAGCATCCTTGAAGTTCTTGTAATGGAAGTATCGCCTTCTGAAATGTCCCGTTCATATTGATTATAAACGTTCCATATTAATTGATTTCGTCGCGAGGTTTTGACCTCTATATGAGACGTTTTTCAAAGACTGCATTTATTTTTTATTTTTTTGAAACAAGCATAACCTTTATTTTATCGATAAAGGTTTAAAAAGCATTACGTAGATTATCAAATAATGATAATCTAAAATATACTGTTTACACACGACCATTACATAATGGTTTACAATAAGAATATATTACATCAAAAATAAGTTTCTTGAATGCAATTTTTACACAATATCATACAAGCATGGACTCCAAATCTTGTCCTTATTTTAGTATGCAACAGCGGAAGCTCTTAATAGTCACATGAGAATAAACATGCTTAAAACGTCAACAAAAATGTTGGTGAGTTATAGGTTTAACCTATATATTTATCAAATCGCAATAATAGACCACAAGATTTCATATTTCAATATACATCCCATACATAGAGATAAAAATCATTCATATGGTGAACACCTGGTAACCGACATTAACAAGATGCATATAAGAATATCCCCTATCATTCCGGGAAATCCTTCGGACATGATATAAACGAATACGAAGTACTAAAGCATCCGGTACTTTGGATGGGGTTCGTTAGGCCCAATAGATCTATCTTTAGGATTCACGTCAATTAGTAGATCGGTTTACTAATTCTTAGGTTACCAAGCAAAAGGGGCATATTCGGCTTCGATCATTCAACCATATAATGTAGTTTCATTTACTTGTGTCTATTTCGTAAAACATTTATAAAACTGCATGTATTCTCATCCCAAAATATTAGATTTTAAAAGTGGGACTATAACTCACTTTCACAGATTTTTACTTCGACGGGAAGTAAGACTTGGCCACTGGTCGATTCACGAACCTATACAAATATGTACATATATATCAAAGTATGCTCAAAATATATTTACAACATTTTTTAATACGTTATAATGTTTTAAGCTTATTAAGTCAGCTGTCCTCGTTAATAACCTAAAACTAGTTGTCCATAGTTAGATGTACAGAAATAAATATAAATTATCTTGGATCAATCCACGACCCAGTGTATACAAGCCTCAGGCTGATCACAACTCAAACTATATATATTATTTTGGAATCAACCTCAACCCTGTATAGCTAACTCCAACATTACTGCATATAGAGTGTCTATGGTTGTTCCAAAATATATTATATAGATGGGTCGATATGATATGTCAAAACATTGCATACGTGTCTATGGTATCCTAAGATTACATAATATATATTAGAATACATGAATAATACAATATAAGTTTGTTAAGTTATGATTTGTATAGAATTGTTACAATATTTCCCGTAGCTACAACAATCAAAAAATATCCAATCTTGTTTTACCCATAACTTCTTCGTTTTAAATCCATTTTGAGTGAATCAAATTGTTATGGTTTCATATTGAACTATATTTTATGAATATATACAGAAAATGTATAGGTTTATAGTCATAAATATAAGTTATAAGTCATTTTTGTAAGAGGTAGTCATTTCAGTCGAAAGAACGACGTCTTGATGACCATTTTGAAAAACATACTTCCACTTTGAGTTTAACCATGATTTTTGGATATAGTTTCATGTTCATAAGAAAAATCATTTTCCCATAAGAACAACTTTTAAATCAAAGTTGATCATAGTTTTTAATTATCAAACCCAAAACAGCCCGCGGTTTTACTACGACGGCGTATGTCCGGTTTTACGGTGTTTTTCGTGTTTCCAGGTTTTAAATCATTAAGTTAGCATATCATATAGATATAGAACATGTGTTTAGTTGATTTTAAAAGTTAAGTTAGAAGGATTAACTTTATTTGCGAACAAGTTTAGAATTAACTAAGCTATGTTCTAGTGATTACAAGTTTAAATCTTCGAATAAGATAGTTTTATATGTATGAATCGAATGATGTTATGAACATCATTACTACCTTAAGTTTAGTAGGTAAACCTACTGGAAGTGACAAGTAATGATCTAGCTTCAAAGGATCTTGGATGGCTTGAAAGTTCTTGAAGTAGGATCATGACACAAAAACAAGTTCAAGTAAGATTTTTACTCGAATTAAGATAGTTTATAGTTATAGAAATTGAATCAAAGTTTGAATATGATTATTACCTTGAATAAGAAATATAACCTACTGTAAATAACAAAGGTTTCTTGATCTTAGATGATTACTTGGAATGGATTAGAAAGCTTGGATGTAAACTAGTAAACTTGAAAGGATTTTTGAAGTGTTCTTGAAGTGTTCTTCCTATGATGATTATAGCTTGATTCTTGAAGTAATTTTTGATGAAGATGATGATTAGATACTGGAAAAATTCGTTCATAAGTGTGTGTGTGTGTGTGTGTGTGTGTGTGTGTGTTGAGAGAATTAGAAAGAGAATTGGAAGTGAAATGGAGTGAATGATGAGTGGTAAGTGGTGAGTGGTGAGTGGGGTTAAAAGGAGTTCTAGTTAGTTGACTAGTTCATAGTAGAAGTTAAAATTGATTAGTCATACATAACATAATCAAGAGTGGAATCCCATGCTAGTTCCTATTGGTATATACCCACAGCAAGTACGTCTAGAAGCTGTGTATAATACGGGTATGAATACGACTAGAATTCTTGATGAAAAAAGAATGGGAATGTAACTGTACCCATTTTCGTTAAGTATTAGTGTTTTGATATATGTCTTGAAGTCTTCCAAAAGTATATTAATACATCTAAATACACTACATGTATATACATTTTAACTGAGTCGTTAAGTCATCGTTAGTCGTTACATATAAGTGTTATTTTGAAACCTTTAAGTTAACAATCTCATTTAATGTTGTTAACCCGTTGTTTATTATATCTAATGAGATGTTAAATTATTATCTTATCATGATATTATGATATATTAATATATCTTAATATGATATATATACATTTAAATGTCGTTACAACGATAATCGTTACATATATGTCTCGTTTCGAAATCCTTAAGTTAGTAGTCTTATTTTTCTATATATAACTCATTGTTAATATACTTATGGAGATACTCACTTATCATAATCTCATGTTAACTATATGTATATCCATATATATATCGTCATGTCATTTTTACAAGTTTTAACGTTCGAGAATCGCCGGTCAACTTGGGTGGTCAATTGTCTACATGAAACTCATTTCAAATAATCAAGTCTTAACAAGTTTGATTGCTTAACATGTTGGAAACATTTAATCATGTAAAAATAAATTTCATTTAATATATATATAAACATGGAAAAGTTCGGGTCACTACAGTACCTACCCGTTAAATAAATTTCGTCCCGAAATTTTATGAAGTTGGAGGTGTTGTCGTATCTTCTGGAAATAAGTGCGGGTATTTATTCTTCATCTGATCTTCTCGTTCCCAGGTGAACTCGAGTCCTCTACGAGCATTCCATCGAACCTTAATAATTGGTATCTTGTTTTGCTTAAGTCTTTTAACCTTACGATCCATTATATCGACGGGTTCCTCGATGAATTGAAGTTTTTCGTTGATTTGAATTTCGTCTAACGGAATAGTGAGATCTTCTTTAGCAAAACATTTCTTCAAATTCGAGACGTGGAAAGTGTTATGTACAGCCGCGAGTTGTTGAGGTAACTCAAGTCGGTAAGCTACTGGTCCGACACGATCAATAATCTTGAATGGTCCAATATACCTTGGATTTAATTTCCCTCGTTTACCAAATCGAACAACGCCTTTCCAAGGTGCAACCTTAAGCATGACCATCTCTCCAATTTCAAATTCTATATCTTTTCTTTTAATGTCGGCGTAGCTCTTTTGTCGGCTTTGGGCGGTTTTCAACCGTTGTTGAATTTGGATAATCTTCTCGGTAGTTTCTTGCATTATCTCTGAACTCGTAATCTGTCTGTCCCCCACTTCACTCCAACAAATCGGAGACCTGCACTTTCTACCATAAAGTGCTTCAAACGGTGCCATCTCAATGCTTGAATGGTAGCTGTTGTTGTAGGAAATTCTGCTAACGGTAGATGTCGATCCCAACTGTTTTCGAAATCAATAACACATGCTCGTAGCATGTCTTCAAGCGTTTGTATCGTCCTTTTGTTCTGCCCATCAGTTTGTGGATGATAGGCAGTACTCATGTCTAGACGAGTTCCTAATGCTTGCTGTAATGTCTTCCAGAATCTTGAAATAAACCTACCATCCCTATTAGAGATAATAGAGATTGGTATTCCATGTATGGAGACGACTTCCTTCAAATACAGTCGTGCTAACTTCTCCATCTTGTCATCTTCTCTTATTGGCAGGAAGTGTGCTGATTTGGTGAGACGATCAACTATTACCCAAATAGTATCAAAACCACTTGCAGTCCATGGCAATATAGTGATGAAATCCATGGTAATGTTTTCCCATTTCCATTCTGGGATTTCGGGTTGTTGAAGTAGACCTGATGGTTTCTGATGCTCAGCTTTGACCGTAGAACACGTCAAACATTCTCCTATGTATTTAGCAATGTTGGCTTTCATACCTGGCCACCAAAAATGTTTCTTGAGATCCTTGTACATCGTCCCCGTTCCAGGATGTATTGAGTATCTGGTTTTATGAGCTTCTCTAAGTACCATTTCTCTCATATCTCCAAATTTTGGTACCGAAATTCTTTCAGCCCTATACCGGGTTCCGTCTTCCCGAATATCAAGATGTTTCTCCGATCTTTTGTGTATTTCATCCTTTAAGTTTCCCTCTTTTAAAACTCCTTGTTGCGCCTCCTTTATTTGAGTAGTAAGGTTAGTGTAAATCATTATATTCATAGATTTTTCACGAATGGGTTCTCTGTCCTTTCTGCTCAAGGCCTCGGCTACCACATTTGCCTTCCCTGGGTGGTAACGAATCTCAAAGTCATAATCATTCAACAATTCAATCCACCTGCGCTGCCTCATGTTCAGTTGTTTCTGATTAAATATGTGTTTAAGACTTTTGTGGTCGGTATATATAATACTTTTGACCCCATATAAGTAGTGCCTCCAAGTCTTTAATGCAAAAACAACCGCACCAAATTCCAAATCATGCGTCGTATAATTCTGTTCGTGAATCTTCAATTGTCTAGACGCATAAGCAATTACTTTCGTTCGTTTCATTAATACACAACCGAGACCTTGCTTTGAGGTGTCACAATCCCTTCAGGTAATGACAATATAGGTGCCGTAGTTAACTTTTTCTTCAATAATTGAAACGCTTTTTCTTGTTCATCCTTCCATTCAAATTTCCTCCCTTTATGCGTTAATGCAGTTAAGGGTTTTGCTATTCTAGAAAAGTCTTGGATGAACCTTCTGTAGTAACCAGCTAGTCCTAAAAACTGGCGTATGTGTTTTGGAGTTTTCGGGGTTTCCCACTTTTCAACGGTTTCAATCTTTGCTGGATCCACCTGAATACCTTCTTTGTTCACTATGTGACCGAGGAATTAAACTTCTTCCAACCAAAATATACACTTTGAAAACTTAGCGTACAGTTTTTCCTTTCTTAACAACTCTAGCACCTTTCTCAAATGTTCTTCGTGCTCTTGGTCATTCTTTGAGTAAATAAGTATGTCATCGATGAAAACAATGATAATCTTGTCAAGGTATGGCCCACACACTCGGTTCATGAGGTCCATGAACACAGCTGGTGCGTTAGTTAAACCAAACGGCATAACCATAAACTCATAATGACTGTAACGCGTCCTAAAAGCAGTCTTCAGAATATCATCCTCCTTCACCCGCATTTGATGATACCCGGAACGTAAATCGATCTTCGAATAAACCGACTAGCCTTGTAGTTGATCAAATAAGTCATCGATTCTCGGTAGTGGGTAGCAGTTCTTAATAGTAAGTTTGTTCAACTCTCGATAGTCGATACACAACCTAAATGTACCATCCTTCTTCTTGACAAACAAAACAGGAGCTCCCCACGGTGATGTGCTTAGTTGAATGAAACCACACTCTAAAAGTTCTTGTAATTGGCTTTGGAGTTCCTTCATCTCATTGGGTGCAAGTCTGTATGGAGCACGAGCTATTGGTGCAGCTCCTGGTACAAGATCTATCTGAAATTCAACAGATCGGTGCGGAGGTAGTCCCAGTAATTCTTTCGGAAATACATCGGAAAATTCTTTTGCGACGGGAACATCATTGATGTTCTTTTCTTCAGGTTAACTTCCTCGATGTGTGCTAGAATGACGTAACAACCTTTTCTTATTAGTTTTTGCGCCTTCAAACTACTAATAAGATTTAACTTCGCGTTGCTCTTTTCTCCGTACACCATTAAAGGTTTTCCTTTTCCACGCATAATACGAATCGCATTTTTGTAACAAACGATCTCTGCTCTCACCTTTTTCAACCAGTCCATGCCAATTATTACATCAAAACTCCCTAACTCGACTGGTATTAAATCAATTTTAAACGTTTCATCCCCCAGTTTAATTTCTCTCTCCCGACATATATTATCTGCTGAAATTAATTTACCGTTTGCTAATTTGAGTAAAAATTTACTATCCAAAGGCGTCAATGGGCAACTTAATTTAGCACAAAATTCTCTACTCATATAGCTTTTATCCGCACCCGAATCAAATAAAACATAAGCAGATTTATCGTCAATAAGAAACGTACCCGTAACAAGCTCCGGGTCTTCCTGTGCTTCTGCCGCATTAATATTGAAAACTCTTCCACGGCCCTGCCTATTAGTATTCCCCTGATTCGGGCAATTTCTAATAATGTGGCCCGGTTTTCCACATTTATAACAAATAGCGTTGGTATTACTTGCTCCGACACTATTCGTTTCGGCATTACTTGTTCTGACATTATTTGTTCCTTTAGTTCTGTTAAACTTTGGTCCGTAGACCTCACCCTTTTTCGCGCTATGACCATTTCTTTTACACCTGTTGTAAAATGTCGTGCAAAATCCCTGATGATTTTCTTCACACCTATGACATGGCTGTTTTTGGTTTTTGTTGTCGTTGTTGTTATTGAGGTTGTTGTTGGGATTGTTATTGTTGTTGAAACGGTTGTTGTAGTTATTGTTGTTGTTGGGATGTTTGTTGTAGTTATTGTTAGGATTGTGGTTATTGTTGCGATTGTTGTTGCGGTTGTTGGGATAGTTGTTGCGATTGTTGTTGTAATTGTTGTTGTTGTACTGGTGACTCTTGTCACCGTTTTCCTCCCACTTCCTCTTGAGTTGTTTCGTGTTGGCTTCTTCGACTTGCCTCAATCTGATTTATGAGTTTATGAGCCATTCGACTTGCCTTCTGTATAGAAGCGGGCTCGTGTGAACTTACATCTTCTTGAATCCTTACTGGTATCCCTTTTACAAACGCGTCGATCTTCTCTTCTTCATCTTCGAATGCTCCCGGACACAATAGGCACAACTCTGTGAATCATCGTTCATATGTAGTAACGTCGAACCCTTGTGTTCGTAACTCTCTAAGTTCTGAATTGAGTTTATTGACTTCGTTTCTAGGATGGTACTGCTCGTTCATCAATTGCTTGAATGCCGACCACGGTAGTGCGTAAGCAGCATTTTGTCCTACCTGTTCAAGATAGGTGTTCCACCACGTTAATGCAGTACCTGTGAAGGTATGCGTATCGTACTTAACTTTGTCCTCTTCAGTACACTTACTTATGGCAAACACCGATTCGACTTTTTCGGTCCACCGTTTCAATCCAATTGGTCCTTCGGTTCCATCAAATTCCAAAGGTTTGCAGGCAGTGAATTCTTTGTAAATGCATCCTACACGATTTCTTGCGCCGTTAGCTGCATTGCTAGATTCAGAGTTATTATTGGTATGTAGCGCAGCTTGTACTGCAGCTATGTTTGCAGCAAGAAAAGTACGAAATTCCTCTTCGCTCATATTCATGGTTTGTCGAGTAGTCGGTGCCATTTCCTTCAAAATAGCCAACTGAATCGAGTTAATCATACAGAATATTAAGAGTAGTCAATAGTATTTCGTAGCATAATATGAACTTATTTATAAAAGCTTTTTCTTCATATTAGCGTTTTATAAGTTTAAATTCGGGTGCTACCTACCCGTTAAGTTCATACTTAGTAGCTAATATACAATTCAACTACTACAATTCCATATGAAAAACTGATTATAATAATATATCACATACAAATATTCTTCAAACTTACAACTTCACTATATTACATATAACATGAAATATATTACACTTTGATACATGACAATTTTGAAGATAAATCTAGTTAATACGCAAGTTGTTCAGCAAAGGAAATAAAGACACGTAATTCATAAGTCCAGAAACAAGTCATGCATTCTGGTTTTACTAAGACGACTTCCCATCCTTGGTCTTGTGGAAAATAACCGTTATGACCATTGGCTAGGCAGCATGTTGTAATGTCATCAAAAGGACGAGGGTTTCGTAATGTCCAACAACCCCGTAATAATCTAAAAACCTTGTTTCTCACCCCAACTACTGAATCCGTCACTTGTGGAAAGGTTTTATTTAAAAGTTGTAACCCGATGTTCTTTTTCTCACTTTGGTAAGAAGCGAACATCAATAACCCGTAAGTATAACATGCTTCTTTATGTTGCATGTTAGAAGCTCTTTCTAACTCGCGAAATTCTATGTTGGGATATGTTGAGTCAAAAAAGGTTCTTAACCCGTAGCGTAAAATTGCATTTGGGTTCCCCGCATTTAATGCTTTAAAGAAAACACGGCGTAACTTACGGTCTTCCCAATGTGATATACCCCACCTATCAAAGGAAAGCCTTTTATAAACTAAGGCATTTCTGGAAAGTCTTTCAAATGTTTGACAAGTTAATTTCGCCATAACTAAATGTGCTGATGAACTCTGACCGACTCTAGACAAGATTTCCTCAATCATATCCTCTGGTAGGTCTTCTAAAATATTCGGTTGTCTACCCTTAACGTCCATTTTGTTTTTATACTGTAAAATAGACAAGGATTAGATTCATAAAAGATAATTAACAAACAATACAAGCAATTTTTACATAGAACATAAAAGTACAAGCACACTATAATACATATAATACACAACATGATTACAACTCCCTAATCTGAATCACTGGTTTCTTCTTCTTCGGACTTGGTTCGCTTTCCTAATTTTCCAGGGATATATGGTGTTCCTCTAATACGAGGTGTCGTTTTCCACAATGGTTTAGAAAAACCTGGTGGTTTAGAGGTTCCCGGGTTATTGTTACACTTTAGGAAATACGGATGTTGCCGATACATATAAAGCTCATCGGGGTTGGAATCGGGTTTCTATATTTTTATACCTTTTCCCTTATTATTTTCTTTTGCTATATTAAATTGGGTCGAGATGATTTCTATAACATCATCAGAATCCTCATCGGGATCCGATTCATCGAAAAATTGGTAATCTTCCCAATATTTTGCTTCCTCGGCAGAAACACCATTGACCATTTTTAACTTTGGTCTGTTGGTTGAGGATTTTCTTTTATTTAAACAATTTACTGTAGGTATCACTATTTCTTCCTCCGGAACCTCTTCTTCTTCTGGTTCCTCCTCTTCCGATTCATCCTCTTCTGGTTCCTCTTCTTCCGGTTCCTCCTCTTCCGGTTCCTCTTCGGGAATTTGTGAATCTTCCCAAAATATATTCGACCCTTCATTATTATTAGGTGAATCAATGGGATTTGTACTAGAGGTAGACATCTATCACACAATATCAAACACATTAAGAGGTTAATATATCACATAATATTTACATGTTAATAATATATAGTTTCCAACAAAAGTGTTAAGCAATCGTTTTTTTTAAAGAAAACACGGTCGAAGTCCAGACTCACTAATGTATCCTAACAAAATCGATAAGACACACTAATGCAAATTTCTAGTTCTCTAAGACCAACGCTCGGATACCAACTGAAATTTCCCGTTCATATTGATTATAAACGTTCCATATTAATTGATTTCGTCGCAAGGTTTTGACCGCTATATGAGACGTTTTTCAAAGACTGCATTCATTTTTTTAAAACAAGCATAACCTTTATTTTATCGATAAAGGTTTAAAAAGCATTACGTAGATTATCAAATAATGATAATCTAAAATATACTGTTTACACACGACCATTACATAATGGTTTACAATAAGAATATATTACATCAAAAATAAGTTTCTTGAATGCATTTTTTACACAATATCATACAAGCATGGACTCCAAATCTTGTCCTTATTTTAGTATGTAACAGCGGAAGCTCTTAATTATCACCTGAGAATAAACATGCTTAAAACGTCAACAAAAATGTTGGTGAGTTATAGGTTTAACCTATATATTTATAAAATCGCAATAATAGACCACAAGATTTCATATTTCAATATACATCCCATACATAGAGATAAAAATCATTCATATGGTGAACACCTGGTAACTGACATTAACAAGATGCATATAAGAATATCCCCTATCATTCCGGAAAATCCTTCAGACATGATATAAGCGAATTCGAAGTACTAAAGCATCCGGTACTTTGGATGAGGTTCGTTAGGCCCAATAGATCTATCTTTAGGATTCGCGTCAATTAGTAGATCGGTTTACTAATTCTTAGGTTACCAAGCAAAAGGGGCATATTCGGTGTTGATCATTCAACCATATAATGTAGTTTCATTTACTTGTGTCTATTTCGTAAAACATTTATAAAACTGCATGTATTCTCATCCCAAAATATTAGATTTTAAAAGTGGGACTATAACTCACTTTCACAGATTTTTACTTCGTCGGGAAGTAAGACTTGGCCACTGGTCGATTCACGAACCTATACAAATATGTACATATATATCAAAGTATGCTCAAAATATATTTACAACATTTTTTAATACGTTATAATGTTTTAAGCTTATTAAGTCAGCTGTCCTCGTTAATAACCTATAAATAGTTGTCCATATTTAGATGTACAGAAATAAATATAAATTATCTTGGATCAATCCACGACCCAGTGTATACAAGCCTCAGGCTAGATCACAACTCAAACTATATATATTATTTTGGAATCAACCTCAAACCTGTATAGCTAACTCCAACATTACTGCATATAGAGTGTCTATGGTTGTTCCAAAATATATTATATAGATGGGTCGATATGATATGTCAAAACATTGTATACGTGTCTATGGTATCCCAAGATTACATAATATATATTAGAATACATGAATAATACAATATAAGTTTGTTAAGTTATGATTTGTATAGAATTGTTACAATATTTCCCGTAGCTACAACAATCAAAAAATATCCAATCATGTTTTACCCATAACTTCTTCGTTTTAAATCCGTTTTGAGTGAATCAAATTGCAATGGTTTCATATTGAACTGTATTTTATGAATCTATACAGAAAAAGTATAGGTTTATAGTCGGAAATATAAGTTACAAGTCGTTATTGTAAGAGGTAGTCATTTCAGTCGAAAGAACGACGTCTTGATGACCATTTTGAAAAACATACTTCCACTTTGATTTTAACCATGATTTTTGGATATAGTTTCATGTTCATAAGAAAAATCATTTTCCCAGAAGAACAACTTTTGAATTAAAGTTTATCATAGTTTTTAATTATCAAACCCAAAACAGCCCGCGGTGTTACTACGACGGCGTATGTCCGGTTTTACGGTGTTTTTTGTGTTTCCAGGTTTTAAATCATTAAGTTAGCATATCATATAGATAAAGAACATGTGTTTAGTTTATTTTAAAAGTCTAGTTAGAAGGATTAACTTTATTTGCGAACAAGTTTAGAATTAACTAAACTATGTTCTAGTGATTACAAGTTTAAATCTTCGAATAAGATAGTTTTATATGTATGAATCGAATGATGTTATGAACATCATTACTACCTTAAGTTTAGTAGGTAAACCTACTGTAAGTAACAAGAAATGATCTAGCTTCAAAGGATCTTGGATGGCTTGAAAGTTCTTGAAGTAGGATCATGACACAAAAACAAGTTCAAGTAAGATTTTTACTCGAATTAAGATAGTTTATAGTTATAGAAATTGAATCAAAGTTTGAATATGATTATTACCTTGAATAAGAAAGATAACCTACTGTAAATAACAAAGGTTTCTTGATCTTAGATGATTACTTGGAATGGATTAGAAAGCTTGGATGTAAACTAGTAAACTTGAAAGGATTTTTGAAGTGTTCTTGAAGTGTTCTTCCTAAGATGATTATAGCTTGATTCTTGAAATAATTTTTGATGAATATGATGATTAGCTACTGGAAAAATTCAGTCATAAGTGTGTGTATGTGTGTTGAGAGAGAATTAGAAAGAGAATTGGAAGTGAAATGGAGTGAATGATGAGTGGTAAGTGGTGAGTGGTGAGTGGGGTTATAAGGAGTTCTAGTTAGTTGGCTAGTTCATGGTAGAAGTTTAAATTGATTAGTCATACATGACATAATCAAGAGTGGAATTCCATGCTAGTTCCTATTGGTATATACCCACAGTAAGTACGTCTAGAAGCTGTGTATAATACGGGTATGAATACGACTAGAATTCTTGATGAAAAAAGAATGGGTATGTAACTGTACCCATTTTCGTTAAGTATTAGTGTTTTGATATATGTCTTGAAGTCTTCCAAAAGTATATTAATACATCTAAAAACACTACATGTATATACATTTTAACTGAGTCGTTAAGTCATCGTTAGTCGTTACATATAAGTGTTGTTTTGAAACCTTTAAGTTAACAATCTCATTTAATGTTGTTAACCCATTGTTTATTATATCTAATGAGATGTTAAATTATTATCTTATCATGATATTATGATATATTAATATATCTTAATATGATATATATACATATAAATGTCGTTACAACGATAATCGTTACATATATGTCTCGTTTCGAAATCCTTAAGTTAGTAGTCTTGTTTTTATGTATATAACTCATTGTTAATATACTTATGGAGATACTCACTTATCATAATCTCATGTTAACTATATGTATATCCATATATATATCATCATGTCATTTTTACAAGTTTTAACGTTCGAGAATCGCCGGTCAACTTGGGTGGTCAATTGTCTACATGAAACTCATTTCAAATAATCAAGTCTTAACAAGTTTGATTGCTTAACATGTTGGAAACATTTAATCATGTAAAAATCAATTTCATTTAATATATATATAAACATGGAAAAGTTCAGGTCACTACACCTTCCATGTCCACCGTTACCATCACCCCCTTCACCACGAGGATAAATGTTTCTAGCTTCGAATGCCTTTTCGATCGCGGCATCCATCTGCTCGTTGATTAACTCGGTTACTTGCCCATCAACTGATTCCTGTAAAAACTTTCTAACATCCTCGAGAAACTCCGCTTTTTGATGTTTAAAGATGGCCTCAACCTTAGCCGTGAACTCGGAGTCTTCGCCTTGATCTTCGTTAACTTGTTTGTTCCTTGTCGTCATTCTAAGAAATGAACTTGGTTAGGAACGCAACACGAATAAATTACATACAACGTCACGATCAATATTCACAATCATATAAATATGCCACCGTTCGTACATCCCATCTAGTTCAATACTTGTTGTACATCACTTGCTTGACTTGGGTTGCAACCGTAATAATGGTCGCGAAGCATTATTACGCTCACATGCCATGTCGAGCTTATAAATACAACAACCATCTCGCTAGATGTTCAACACAAAATGACATGATTAGTAACAACATAATCAACACATAGCTAATGCACCTATTCTCTAAGGCACTAACTAGATCTCGAACCGACCCATAATCCTACAAGTCCCGCAACAAAATAGGCACACAAAAAAATCTAAGTCTAGGCGCCTGTCTCAAGTCACCTAAATCCCTTAGACCATGCTCGGATACCACTTGAAACGTCCCAACCCGTCGTATTTCCGGCACATAAATTTTTTTCCTTTTTAACATAATAATATATGTAACATTAGTCCATTTATGTTTCCGAAAATATCATCATTACAATATTAATTTTAGACATCTTTAAAACATACAATACATGAATTAAGTTTACAAAACAGGAATACAACCCGTAACCCATTTGACGTATCCAAAATATAGTTCATGACCCAACTAGTTCACTTTACAACCAAAACCGAGCATGGTGATCGGGAACGCTACCCAATCCTAATCAAAAGTGTAAAGCAATCCATAAAGCACTAGTCCTCAAGCAAACCCAAGCCGCCACTTGCAACCTATAAATATATAAACAACGAGAGGGTAAGCTATTTGCTTAGTAAATGCAATACTTATACATATACATATATAGTTTACCTACACGCATCCACTTACAAAATACCATGCAAACAATGCATAAGCGAGCTAGCATCACCAAACATAAAACTAGCAACAACATTAGTATATAGATCATCACAATAATATACTTAAACATAATAATGCATAAACATATCAAACCAATAGCATCGAGTCTCACTCGTATGATGTCATCGACTTGTGAATCATCATAAGGTGTCACCGACTTGTGAATCACCAAAGGGTGTCACCGACTTGTGAATCACCCACCAATACATATGGGTCACCGACTTGTGAATGCCATGTGGCATCACCAACTTGTGAAGCACCGCTAAGTGTCACCGACTTGTGAAAAACTATGAAGTGTCACCAACTTGTGAATCACTTCTCGACATATGGTGTCACCGACTTGTGAATCACCATTAGGTGTCACCGACTTGTGAATCACCTATCGAGACACTACCGATGTAGTGACCCGAACTTTTCCATGTTTATATATATATTAATTGAGATTGTAATTTACATGACTAAATGTTTCCAACGTGTTAAGCAATCAAACTTGTTAAGACTTGATTAAATGAAATAAGTTTCATATAGACAATTGATCACCCATGTTGACCGGCGATTCACGAACGTTACAAAATTGTAAAAACTACATGTTGTGGTATATATAGACATATATATATGGTTGACATAAGATTATGATGAGTAAGTATCGCACTAAGTATATTAACAATGTGTGATATACATAAGAAATGAGATTACTAAGCTAAGAAACTCGAAATGATATATATAACGATTATCGTTATGATAACATCTACTAAATATATATGTATCATATTAAGATATTGATACAGTATATCTAACATGATAAAATGATATTTAAATATATCATTAAGTGTGTTAACAATGAACTACATATGTAAAAACAAGACTACTAACTCAAGAATTACGAAACGAGACTTATATGTAACGATTATCATTGTAACGATATTTTAATGTATATATCATATTAAGAGATATTCATACATCATAATATCATGATAATATAATAATTTAACATCTCATTTTATATAATAAACATTGGGTTAACAACATTAATTGAGATCGTTAACTTAAAGGTTTCAAAACAACACTTACATGTAACGACTAACGAAGACTTAACGACTCCATTAGAATGTATATACATGTTGTGTTTTGATATGTATTCTTACACTTTTGAAAGACTTCAAGACACATATCAAAGTACTTCTACTGAACAAAAATGCTTACAATTACATCCTCGTTCAGTTTCATCAACAATTTTACTCGTATGCACCTGTATTCGTACTCGTACAATACACAGCTTTTAGATGTATGTACTATTAGTATATACACTCCAATGATCAGCTCTTAGCAGCCCATGTGAGTCACCTAACACATGTGAGAACCATCATTTGGCAACTAGCATGAAATATCTCATAAAATTACAAAAATATTAGTAATCATTCATGACTTATTTACATGAAAACAAAATTACATATCCTTTATATCTAATCCGTATACCAACGACCAAAAACACCTACAAACACTTTAATTATTCAATTTTCTTCATCTAATTGATCTCTCTCAAGTTCCATCTTCAAGTTCTAAGTGTTCTTCATAAATTCCATAAGTATAGTTTCATAAAAATCAAGAATACTTCCAAGTTTGCAAGTCTACTTCCAAGCTTTCTAATCCATTCCAAGTAATCATCTAAGATCAAGAAACCTTTGTTATTTATAGTAGGTTATCTTTCTAATTCAAGGTGATATTCATATTCAAACTTTGATTCAATTTCTACAACTATAACAATCTTATTTCGAGTGAAAATCTTACTTGAACTGTTTTCGTGTCATGATTCTGCTTCAAGAACTTTCAAGCCATCCAAGGATCCTTTGAAGCTAGATCCATTTTTCTCATTTCCAGTAGTTTTATCCAGAAAACTTGAGGTAGTAATGATGTTCATAACATCATTCGATTCATACATATAAAGCTATCTTATTCGAAGGTTTAAACTTGTAATCACTAAAACATAGTTTAGTTAATTCTAAACTTGTTCGCAAACAAAAGTTAATCCTTCTAACTTGACTTTTAAAATCAACTAAACACATGTTCTATATCTATATAATATGCTAACTTAATGATTTAAAACCTGGAAACACGATGAACACCATAAAATCGGATATACGCCGTCGTAGTGAAACCGTGGGCTGTTTTGGTTTGGATAATTAAAAACTATGATAAACTTTGATTTAAAAGTTGTTCTTCTGGTAAAATGATTTTTCATATGAACATGAAACTATATCCAAAAATCTTGGTTAAACTCAAAGTGAAAGTATGTTTTTCAAAATGGTCATCAAGATGTCGTTCTTTCGACGGAAATGACTACCTCTTTAGTAATTGACATGTAACTTAAATTTCTAACTATAAACCTATAATTTTTATGTTTTGATTCTTAAATTAGAGTTCAATATGAAACCATAGCAATTTGATTCACTCAAAATGGATTTAAGATGAAGAAGTTATGGGTAAAACAAGATTGGATATTTTTGATCTTTTTAGCTACGGGAAATGTTTAACAAATCTATACAAATCATATCCTAGCTAACTTATATTGTATTATACATGTATTCTAATATATTATGTAATCTTAGAATACCATATACACGTATGTAAATGTTTTGACATATCATATCGACCCATGTATATATATTATTTGGAACAACCATAGACACTCTATATGCAGTAATGTTGGAGTTAGCTATACAGGGTTGAGGTTGATTCCAAAAATATATATACTTTGAGTTGTGATTTAGCCTGAGACGTGTATACACTGGGTCGTGAATTAATTCAATATAATATATATCGATTTATTTCTGTACATCTAACTGTGGACAACTAGTTGTAGGTTACTAATGAGGACAGCTGACTTAATACACTCAAATCTTTAAAACATAATAAAAATGATTGTAATTATACTTTGATCATACTTTGATATATATGTACATATTTGTATAGGTTCGTGAATCGATCCGTGGCCTAGTCTTATTTCCGAGGAAGGAAATATCTGTGAAAGTGAGTTATAGTCCCACTTTTAAAATCTAATATTTTTGGGATGAGAATACATACAGGTTTTATAAATGATTTACAAAATAGACACAAGTAAGTGAAACTACATTCTATGGTTGAATTATCAAAATCGAATATGCCTCTTTTTATTAAGTCTGGTAATCTAAGAATTAGGAAACAGACACCCTAATTGACGCGAATCCTAAAGATAGATCTATTGGGCCTAACAAACCCCATCCAAAGTACCGGATGCTTTAGTACTTCGAAATTTATATCATATCCGAAGGGTGTCCCAGAATGATGGGGATATTCTTATATATGCATCTTGTTAATGTCGGTTACCAGGTGTTTACCATATGAATGATTTTTATCTCTATGTATGGGATGTGTATTGAAATATGAAATCTTGTGGTCTATTGTTACGATTTGATATATATAGGTTAAACCTATAACTCACCAACATTTTTGTTGACGTTTAAAGCATGTTTATTCTCAGGTGAATACTAAGAGCTTCCGCTGTTGTATACTAAAATAAGGACAAGATTTGGAGTCCATGTTTGTATGATATTGTGTAAAAACTACATTCAAGAAACATATGTCGATGTAATATATTTCTATTGTAAACCATTATGTAATGGTCGTGTGTAAACAGTATATTTTAGATTATCATTATTTGATAATCTACGTAATGTTTTTAAAACCTTTATTGATAAAATAAAGGTTATGGTTGTTTTAAAAATGAATGCAGTCTTTGAAAAACGTCTCATATAGAGGTCAAAACCTCGCAACGAAATCAATTAATATGGAACGTTTATAATCAATATGAACGGGACATTTCAGTTGCTATCCGAGCGTTGGTCTTAGAGAACCAGAAATTTGCATTAGTGTGTCTTATCGAGTTTGTTAGGATACATTAGTGAGTCTGGACTTCGACCGTGTTTTCTTTAAAAATGATTGCTTAACATTTTTGTTGGAAACTATATATTATTAACATGTAAATATTATGTGATATATTAATCTCTTAACATGTTTGATATTGTGTGATAGATGTCTAGCTCTTGCACAAATCCCATTGACTCACCTAATAATAACGAAGAGTCAAATATATATTGGCAAGATTCACAAGTTCCCGAAGAACCGAAAGAAGAGGAAACGGAACCGGAAGAAGAGGAACCGGAAGAAGAGGAACCAGAAGAAGAGGAACCGGAAGAAGAAGAGGTTTCGGATGGGGGAATAGTAGGAACCATATAAAACCGGTGAAATAAAAGAAAATCTTCAACCAATGGACTAAAGTTAATAATGGTCAATGGTGTTTCCGCTAAGGAAGCAAAATATCGGGAAAATTACCAATTTTCCGATGAATCGGATCCTGATGAGGATTCCGATGATGTTATAGAAATTACCCCGACCCAATTTAATGAGGCAAAAGAAAATAATAAGGAAAAAGGCATCAAAATAAAGAAATCTTATTCCGACCCCGATGAACTTTATATGTACCGTCAACACCCGTATTTTCAATATCGTGAAAATAACCCGGGAACCTCTAAACCACCAGGTTTTTCTAAACCAATGTGGAAAACGACGACTCGTATTAGAGGAAAATCATATATCTCTAGAAGATTAGGAAAAAGAACCAAGTCCGAAGAAGAAGAAACCAGTGATTCAGATTAGAGGGGTGTGAGCATGTTGTGTAATAAATGTATTGTAGTGTGCTTATACTTTTATGTTCTATGTAAAAATTGCTTGTATTATTTGTTATTACGAATCTAATCCTTGTCTATTTTACAGTATCAAAATAAAATGGACGTTAAGGGTAGACAACCGAATATTTTAGAAGACCTACCAGAGGATATGATTGAGGAAATCTTGTCTAGAGTCGGTCAGAATTCATCAGCACATTTAGTTATGGCGAAATTAACTTGTCAAACATTTGAAAGACTTTCCAGAAATGCCTTAGTTTATAAAAGGCTTTCCTTTGATAGGTGGGGTATATCACATTGGGGAGACTTTAAGTTACGCCGTGTTTTCTTTAAAGCGTTAAATGCGGGGAACCCAAATGCAATTTTACCCTACGGGTTAAGAACCTATTTTGACTCAACATATCCCAACATAGGATTTCATGAATTAGAAAGAGCTTCTAACATGCAACATAAAGAAGCATGTTATGCTTACGGGTTAGTGATGTTCGCTTCTTACCAAAGTGAGAAAAAGAACATCGGATTGCAGCTTTTAAATAAAACTTTCCCACACGTGACGGATTCAGTAGTTGGGAGAGAAACAAGGTTTTTAGATTATTACGGGGCTGTTGGACATTACGAAACCCTCGTCCTTTTGACGACATTACAACATGCTGCCTAGCCAATGGTCATAACGGTTATTTTCCACAAGACCAAGGATGGGAAGTCGTCTTAGTAAAACCAGAATGCATGACTTGTTTCTGGACTTATGAATTACGTGTCTTTATTTCCTTTGCTGAACAACTTGCGTATTAACTAGATTAGTATCATAGTGTACTATATTTCATGTTATATGTAATATAGCGAAGTTGTAAGTTTGAAGAATATTTGTATGTGATATATTATTATAATCAATTTTTCATATGGAATTGTAGTAGTTGAATTGTATATTAGCTACTAAGTATGAACTTAACGGGTAGGTAGTACCCGAATTTAAACTTATAAAACGCTAATATGAAGAAAAAGCTTTTATAAATGAGTTCATATTATGCTACGAGATACTATTGACTACTCTTAATATTCTGTATGATTAACTTGTTTCATTTGACTATTTTGAAGGAAATGGCACCGACTACTCGACACACCTTGAATATGAGCGAAGAGGAATTTCGTGCCTTTCTTGCTTCAAACATAGCCGTAGTACAGGCCGCGCTACATACCAACAATAACTCTGAATCTAGCAATACAGCTAACGGCGCAAGAAATCTTGTAGGATGCTCCTACAAGGAATTCACTGCCTGCAAACCTTTAGAATTTGATGGGACCGAAGGACCAATCGAATTGAAACGGTAGACTGAGAAAGTGGAATCGGTGTTTTCCATAAGTAAGTGTGCTGAAGGAGACAAAGTGAAGTACACTACGCATAGCTTCACAGGTATTGCATTAACATGGTGGAATACCTATCTAGAGCAAGTGGGACAAGATGCTGCTTACGCGCTACCGTGGTCAGCATTCAAGCACTTGATGAACGAGAAGTACCGTCCCAGAACCGAGGTCAATAAGCTCAAGTCAGAACTTAGAGGGTTACGAACATAGGGATTCGATATTACTTCATACGAAAGACGATTCACAGAATTGTGCCTATTATGTCCGAGAGCGTTCGAAGATGAGGAAGAGAAGATCGACGCGTTTGTGAAAGGGTTACCGGAGAGAATCCAAGAAGATATAAGTTCACATGAGCCTGCCTCCATACAAAAGGCATGTAGAATGGCTCACAAACTAGTGAACCAGATTGAGGGAAGAATTAAAGAACAGGCGGCCGAAGAGGCCAACGTAAAGTTAGTCAAAAGAAAGTGGGAGGAAAACGGTGATAAGAGTCACCAAAACAACAACAACTATCCCAACAATCGCAACATCAATCGCAACTACAACAAACGGCACAACAACAACAACAACAACAACAACAACAACAACAACAACAACAACAACTACAACAATCATCCCAACAACAATAACAACCGCAACAACAACAACAATCAGAAGCAGCTATGCCAAAGGTGTGAAAACTATCACTCGGGGTTTTGCACCAAATTTTGCAACAAGTGTAAAAGAAATGGTCATAGCGCGGCGAAGTGTGAGGTCTACGGACCATGGCTTAACAGAACGACATGAACAAATGGTGTCGGAACGAGTAATGGCAGAGCAAGTAGTGTTGGAGCAAGTTATGCCAAAGTAGTTTGATATAAATGTGGAAAACCGGGCCACATTATTAGAAATTTCCCGAACCAGGAGAACACGAATGGACAAGGCCGCGGAAGAGTTTTCAATATTAATGCGGCAGAGGCACAGGAAGACCCGGAGCTTGTTACGGGTACGTTTCTTATTGACAATAAATCTGCTTACGTTTTATTTGATTCGGGTGCGGATAGAAGCTATATGAGTAGAGATTTTTGTGCTAAATTAAGTTGTCCATTGACGTCGTTGAATAGTAAATTTTTACTCGAATTAGCAAACGGTAAATTAATTTCAGTAGATTATATATGCCGGAATCGAGAAATTAAACTGGGTAGCGAAATATTTAAGATTGATTTGATACTAGTAGAGTTAGGGAGTTTTGATGTAATAGTTGGCATGGACTGGCTGAAGGAGATGAAAGCAGAGATCGTATGTTACAAAAATGCAATTCGCATTGTACGAGAAGAAGGAGAACCCTTAATGGTGTACGGAGAAAAGGGCAACACGAAGCTACATCTTATTAGTAATTTAAAGGCACAAAAACTAATAAGAAAAGGTTGCTATACTATTCTAGCACACGTCGAGAAAGTACAAACTGAAGAAAAGAGCATCAATGATGTTTCCGTCGCAAAAGAATTTCCCAATGTATTTCCGAAAGAATTACCGGGACTACCTCCACATCGATCTGTCGAATTTCAAATAGATCTTGTACCAGGAGCTGCACCAATAGCTCGTGCTCCTTACAGACTCACACCCAGCGAGATGAAAGAACTGCAAAGCCAACTGCAAGAACTATTAGAACGTGGTTTCATTTGACCAAGCACATCACCATGGGGAGCTCCTGTTTTGTTTGTCAAGAAGAAGGATGGTACATTTAGGTTGTGTATTGATTACAGAGAGTTGAATAAACTTACCATCAAAAACCGTTATCCACTGCCGAGAATTGACGACTTATTTGATCAACTACAAGGCTCGTCGGTTTATTTGAAAATCGATTTACGTTCTGGATATCATCAAATGCGAGTAAAGGAGGATGATATTCCAAAAACTGCTTTTAGGACGCGTTATAGTCATTACGAGTTTATGGTTATGCCGTTTGGATTGACTAACGCACCAGCTGTGTTCATGGACCTTATGAACCGAGTGTGTGGGCCATATCTTTACAAGTTTGTCATTGTTTTCATCGATGACATACTTATTTACTCAAAGAATGATCAAGAGCACGAAGAACATTTGAGAAAAGTGCTAGAAGTATTGAGGAAAGAAAAACTGTACGCTAAGTTTTCAAAGTGTGCATTTTGGTTGGAAGAAGTTCAATTCCTCGGTCACATAGTAAACAAAGAAGGTATCCAGGTAGACCCGGCAAAGATCTAAATCGTTGAAAAGTGGGAAACCCCAAAAACTCCGAAGAATATACGTCAATTTTTAGGATTGGCTGGTTACTATAGAAGATTCATCCAAGATTTCTCCAAAATAGCAAAACCCTTGACTGCATTAACGCATAAAGGGAAGAAATTTGAATGGAAGGATGAACAAGAGAAGGCGTTTCAGTTATTGAAGAAAAAGCTAACTACGGCACCTATATTGTCATTGCCTGAAGGGAATGATGATTTTGTGATTTATTGTGACGCATCAAAGCAAGGTCTCGGTTGTGTATTAATGCAACGAACGAAGGTGATTGCTTATGCGTCTAGACAATTGAAGATTCACGAGCAAAATTATACAACTCAGGATTTGGAATTGGGTGCTGTTGTTTTTGCATTAAAGACTTAGAGGCATTGTTTATATGGGGTCATAAGTATTATATATACCGACCACAAAAGTCTCCAACATATATTTAATCAGAAGCAACTGAATATAAGACAACGCAGGTGGATTGAACTGTTGAATGATTATGATTTTGAGATTCGATACCACCCGGGGAAGGCGAATGTGGTAGCCGACGCTTTGAGTAGAAAGGACAGAGAACCTATACGGGTAAAAGCTATGAATATCATTATTCGTACTAACCTTACTACTCAAATAAAAGAGGCGCAACAGGGGGTTGTAAAAGAAGGAAAGTTGAAGAATGAGATACCCAAAGGATCAGAGAAACATCTTAATATTCAGGAAGACGGAACCCGATATAGGGCTGATAGAATTTGGGTACCAAGGTTTGGAGATGTGAGAGAAATGGTACTTAAAGAAGCACATAAAACCAGATATTCAATACATCCCGGAGCGGGGAAGATGTATAAAGATATCAAGAAACACTTTTGGTGGCCGGGTATGAAAGCCGATATTGCTAAATATGTAGGAGAATGTTTGACGTGTTCTATGGTCAAAGCTGAACATCAGAAACCATCAGGTCTACTACAACAACCTGAAATCCCGGAATGGAAATGGGAAAACATTACCATGGATTTCATTACTAAATTGCCAAGGACTGCAAGTGGTTATGATACTATTTGGGTAATAGTTGATCGTCTCACCAAGTCAGCACACTTCCTACCAATGAGAGAAGATGATAAAATGGAGAAGTTGGCGCGATTGTATTTGAAGGAGGTTGTCTCCAGACATGGAATACCCGTCTCTATTATCTCTGATAGGGATGGTAGATTTGTTTCAAGGTTCTGGCAGACGTTGCAACAAGCATTGGGGACTCGTCTAGACATGAGTACTACCTATCATCCACAAACTGATGGGCAGAGCGAAAGGACGATACAAACTCTTGAAGACATGCTACGAGCATGTGTTATTGATTTCGGAAACAGTTGGGATCGACACCTACCGTTAGCAGAATTTTCCTACAACAATAGTTATCATTCTAGTATTGAGATGGCGCCGTTTGAGGCACTTTATGGTAGAAAGTGCAGGTCTCCGATTTGTTAGAATGAAGTGGGAGATAGACAGATTACGGGTCCGGAGACAATACAAGAAACTACCGAGAAAATCATCCAAATTCAACAACGATTGAAAACTGCCCAGAGTCGACAAAAGAGCTATGCGGACAGTAAAAGAAAAGATATAGAGTTTGAAATTGGAGAAATGGTCATGCTTAAGGTTTCACCTTGGAAAGGCATTGTTCGATTTGGTAAATGGGGGAAACTAAATCCAAGGTACATTGGACCATTCAAGATTATAGATCGTGTCAGACCAGTAGCTTACCAACTGGAGCTACCTCAACAACTCGCGGCTGTACATAACACTTTCCACGTCTCGAATTTGAAGAAATGTTTTGCTAAAGAAGATCTCACTATTCCGTTGGACGAAATCCAAATCAATGAAAAACTTCAATTCATTGAAGAACCCGTCGAAATAATGGATCGTGAGGTTAAGAGACTTAAGCAAAACAAGATACCGATTGTTAAGGTTTGATGGAGTGCTTGTAGAGGACCCGAGTTCACCTGGGAGCATGAAGATCAGATGAATAAGAAATACCCGCATCTATTTTCAGAAGATTCGTCAACACCTTCAACAGCTTAAAATTTCGAGACGAAATTTATTTAACGGGTAGGTACTGTAGTGACCCGAACTTTTCCATGTTTATATATATTAATTGAGATTGATATTTACATGACTAAATATTTCCAACGTGTTAAGTAATCAAACTTGTTAAGACTTGATTAAATGAAATAAGTTTCATATAGACAATTGATCACCCATGTTGACCGGCGATTCACGAACGTTACAAAATTGTAAAAACTACATGTTGTGGTATATATAGACATATATATGTGGTTGACATAAGATTATTATGAGTAAGTATCGCACTAAGTATATTAACAATGTGTGATATACATAAGAAATGAGATTACTAAGTTAAGAAACTCTAAATGATATATATAACGATTATCGTTATGATAACGTCTACTAAATATATATGTATCATATTAAGATATTGATACACTATATCTAACATGATAAAATGATATTTAAATATATCATTAAGTGTGTTAACAATGAACTACATATGTAAAAACAAGACTACTAACTCAAGAATTACGAAACGAGACTTATATGTAACGATTATCGTTGTAACGATATTTTAATGTATATATCATATTAAGAGATATTCATACATCATAATATCATGATAATATAATAATTTAACATCTCATTTGATATAATAAACATTGGGTTAACAACATTAATTGAGATCGTTAACTTAAAGGTTTCAAAACAACACTTACATGTAACGACTAACGAAGACTTAACGACTACATTAGAATGTATATACATGTTGTGTTTTGATATGTATTCTTACACTTTTAAAAGACTTCAAGAAACATATCAAAGTACTTCTACTTAACAAAAATGCTTACAATTACATCCTCGTTCAGTTTCATCAATAATTCTACTCGTATGCACCCATATTCGTACTAGTACAATACACAGCTTTTAGATGTATGTACTATTGGTATATACACTCCAATGATTAGCTCTTAGTAGCCCATGTGAGTCACCTAACACATGTGAGAACCATCATTTGGCAACTAGCATGAAATATCTCATAAAATTACAAAAATATTAGTAATCATTCATGACTTATTTACATGAAAACAAAATTACATATCCTTTATATCTAATCCATATACCAACGACCAAAAACACCTACAAACACTTTCATTCTTCAATTTTATTCATCTAATTGATCTCTCTCAAGTTCCATCTTCAAGTTCTAAGTGTTCTTCATAAATTCCATAAGTATAGTTTCATAAAAATCAAGAATACTTCCAAGTTTGCAAGTCTACTTCCAAGCTTTCTAATCCATTCCAAGTAATCATCTAAGATCAAGGAACCTTTGTTATTTACAGTAGGTTATATTTCTAATTCAAGGTAATATTCATATTCAAACTTTGATTCAATTTCTACAACTATAATAATCTTATTTCGAGTGAAAATCTTACTTGAACTGTTTTCGTGTCATGATTCTGCTTCAAGAACTTTCAAGCCATCCAAGGATCCTTTGAAGCTAGATCCATTTTTCTAATTTTCAGTAGTTTTATCCAGAAAACTTGACGTAGTAATGATGTCCATAACATCATTCAATTCATACATATAAAGCTATCTTATTCGAAGGTTTAAACTTGTAATCACTAGAACATAGTTTAGTTAATTCTAAACTTGTTCGCAAACAAAAGTTAATCCTTCTAACTTGACTTTTAAAATCAACTAAACACATGTTATATATATATATATGATATGCTAACTTAAGATTTAAAACCTGGAAACACGATGAACACCATAAAATCGGATATACGCCGTCGTAGTGAAACCGGGGGCTGTTTTGGTTTGGATAATTAAAAGCTATGATAAACTTTGATTTAAAAGTTGTTCTTCTGGGAAAATGATTTTTCATATGAACATGAAACTATATCCAAAAATCTTGGTTAAACTCAAAGTGAAAGTATGTTTTTCAAAATGGTCATCAAGATGTCGTTCTTTCGACGGAAATGACTACCTCTTTAGTAATTGACATGTAACTTAAATTTACGACTATAAACCTATACTTTTTTGTTTGTATTCTTAAATTAGAGTTCAATATGAAACCATAGCAATTTGATTAACTCAAAACGGATTTAAAATGAAGAAGTTATGGGTAAAACAAGATTGGATATTTTTGATCTTTTTAGCTACGGGAAATGTTTAACAAATCTATACAAATCATATCCTAGCTAACTTATATTGTATTATACATGTATTCTAATATATTATGTAATCTTGGGATACCATAGACACGTATGCAAATGTTTTGACATATCATATAGACCCATGTATATATATATATTATTTGGAACAACCATAGACACTCTATATGCAGTAATGTTGGAGTTAGCTATACAGGGTTGAGGTTGATTCCAAATATATATATACTTTGAGTTGTGATTTAGCCTGAGACGTGTATACACTGGGTCGTGGATTGATTTAAGATAATATATATCGATTTATTTCTGTACATCTAACTATGGACAACTAGTTGTAGGCTACTAACGAGGACAGCTGACTTAATACACTCAAATCTTTAAAACATAATAAAAATGGTTGAAATTATACTTTGATCATACTTTGATATATATTTACATATTTGTATAGGTTCGTGAATCGATCTGTGGCCAAGTCTTATTTCCGAGGAAGGAAATATCTGTGAAAGTGAGTTATAGTCCCACTTTTAAAATCTAATATTTTTGGGATGAGAATACATGCAGGTTTTATAAATGATTTACAAAATAGACACAAGTAAGTGAAACTACATTCTATGGTTGAATTATCAAAATCGAATATGCCCCTTTTTATTAAGTCTGGTAATCTAAGAATTAGGGAACAGACACCCTAATTGACGCGAATCCTAAAGATAGATCTATTGGGCCTAACAAACCCCATCCAAAGTACCAGATGCTTTAGTACTTTGAAATTTATATCATATCCGAAGGGTGTCCCGGAATGATGGGGATATTCTTATATATGCATCTTGTTAATGTCGGTTACCAGGTGTTCACCATATGAATGATTTTTATCTCTATGTATGGGATGTGTATTGAAATATGAAATCTTGTGGTCTATTGTTACGATTTGATATATATAGGTTAAACCAATAACTCACTAACATTTTTGTTGACGTTTAAAGCATGTTTATTCTTAGGTGAATACTAAGAGCTTCCGCTGTTGCATACTAAAATAAGGACAAGATTTAGAGTCCATGTTTGTATGATATTGTGTAAAAACTGCATTCAAGAAACATATGTCGATGTAATATATTTCTATTGTAAACCATTATGTAATGGTCGTGTGTAAACAGTATATTTTAGATTATCATTATTTAATAATCTACGTAATGTTTTTAAAACCTTTATTGATAAAATAAAGGTTATGGTTGTTTTAAAAATGAATGCAGTCTTTGAAAAACGTCTCATATAGAGGTCAAAACCTCGCAACGAAATCAATTAATATGGAACGTTTATAATTAATATGAACGGGACATTTCAACCGACTTGTAGTTCTCATCCCATCATACCAACAAATAATTCACCGACTTGTGACACATACCAACATAATACTCACGATGTGGCACCGAAGACCCACATCGCACACGAGTAAATAAACTACACACATACATGTATAAATATTCCACTCACCTTAACGCCTTCGGTGAATTAGAAATCAAGCTTGCAACCTTCAATGTAATGCACCTATTACATTATGCATATAATTAACATACAATCTAGTTGGACTAAACACCAACTTTTAACACTTATGCATTTAATGACCCAATTGCATTAAATGACTCATTTATACCAAGACCGCCCATTCAGGACCAAGACTCATCATTAATCACTACAAGCTAGTGATTTAAAGTCCAATAACACCAACTAACACAAACTTAGGGTATTTCATACCCATCTTGCCCAACTAGGTCAACCATTACCCATTTGACCCATTTTAAGATATAGACTCACAATTTGATCAAACTTGAACCCTTAACAACCTTTCACTAACACATTAACTGTACTAGTGTTTTAACAATAAAATTAACACTTACAAACACCAAACCCATGACCAAACCCTAGATTACAAGCCTTAGGGTTTCCATACACCAATTTAACCCAAGTTCGGCCATTTAACTCCCAAATGGGTCTTACAAGTCCCAATTGAACAAACCCTTGCCTTAAATCAAATTAAACTTAAAACACAGAGTTAAGACTTACCAACACTATCAAGACGTAGCTAGAGACATAGGGAACAACTTTAAAACTTGGGCTCGGGCGAGATTTGGTCTCCTTCTTCCTCAAACTGAGCTTTCTCTCACTAAAACTCAATCTCTCTCTCTAAATTGAATGTGTGTAGGTGTAAAAGTGTTAAATGAGTTTAGGATAAGCTTTGATCAGTTTTCAAGCTCTCCAAACCGTTCAACATATGAAAAGACCATTTAGCCCCTTAAAAACCCCAAATTTAAGGTTAAATTCGTAACCTGTCAGCACCAATATTGCGGTCGTAATCCACAAAATTGCGACCGTAATCCCCAATATTGTGGCCATAATCCCCAATATTGCGGTAATAACTTTGGCTATTTTAAGAAACATGTCTCCCTGTTCAAAAGTTGCAGCCGTAAGGCCATAAATTGCGGCCGTAATTTTTGGTTTTTCAGGCACTTTTTCATTTTATGACTAGAATAAACAAACATGGCTAAAGTCAAACACAATAATGATTGAATACGCACCTTTGGACTTCGTACGTCGATCAAAGCAACATGTCAAAGGAAAAACGGGGTGTTACATATGCAGACGATTTATTTGCTATATTCACATGAATCTTTCATTTGTTTACTAATACTTAAGTATATTATAACTTTCATTATGACTGTTGTGATACACTAACAAATATGTATGACGATAATGAAGATTACCACGGACAAAATGACAGGGAAATTGAATACGGTAAATTTTCTCAACTAAGACGAATCTTTCTTTGAATTTATAATTTTGACATTATAACTTATATTTTGACATTTGTGATGAAATACCAGAAGATGATGATGAGCTTCAACTTATGGACGAAGATGACACAGTTGACATCACAGAAATTACAAGAGGTTATTTTTGTCTATCTGATTGCTTATATGCACTGTTTGATTCATTTAATTGATTGGGATTGTTGGCTGTTTATTTATTTTATTATGCAGAAAAGAGCGAAAAGATCAGACCAAAAAGAGGCCCAACAAAAATGCTAACAACTTGGGGAAAAGAATAAGGAATTCAAACCACTGTTTTGTTTAATAATTTTGGGGAACCAGTTAGTAAAACTACTAGTGAACTCACCCATTTCTTGGGAACCATGGCCAGGAGTAGCGTATATTGCCCAGTCTACAGGAGATGGAGTAAACTAAGTTCTGATAAAAAGAAACATGTTGCTAAAAGGAAATCGTTGCTTAACGTAGTAAAGGTACATATTCAGAATTCTGTATTTGTACTACTAGTGCACTTAATTGATCAAGTTACATGTTATTATTGTAGTCAAAATTCGATGTTCCTGATATTGCTGAAGGGTGGATCTTGAGATCATTAGGGAGGAAGGTAAAGAATTGGAGGGCAAGATTAAAAAAGCAATACTATGATCCAACTTTATCACTCCAAGAACAGTATAATTCTAGGTGTTCACAAGTCCAAGAAGATCGTTGGCAAAAACTTGTAAGGTACTGGAATAGAAGACACAACAAGGCATGCAATTGTCATCCTGCCACATCTTATATATTACTTATATCAATGTATTGTCATTTATGAGACATCACTTTCCTACCTCAGCAAGTTTGTGAAAAAAAAAACAAATCGAACCGGGCGAAGAAGAAGCTGATGCAACTCACTGGAAAAAAGAGTTACGCACGTGTTCGAGAAGAGATGAAGGTAATTAATTAAAGGGAACAAAGTTATTTTAGGATAATATGTGGATAATCATTTATTGCTAAACCAATTTTAATTTAATTAAAATAGGCAAATAATAATGGTCAAGAACCAAGTCGTTTTGAAATGTTTGAAAAGTGTTTCTCTAATAACGGCAATACAAATTGCTTGGAAGCTAAACATGCCATTGTAAGTAATATTGTTACTAGTGCAATTTTTTGACTGAATGATTTTGCTCATGTGTAATATTTCTGTTACGCTGATCAAACTGTTTTAACATGTGGATTCTGACTTACAATGTTTATTATGCTTGATACAGCGTGAAATGTGAAAGGACTCGTTCTAATCCATCTGGATGAATACATTACATTTGGTTACATCGCGAGGTACTTGACCTCTATATGATACATTTTACAAACATTGCATTCGTTTTTAAAAGACAAACTTTCATTACATCGACAGTTGAAAGCATGCATACCATTTCATAATATATCCAACTATAATTGACTTAGTAATAATCTTGATGAACTAGAAGACTCGAATGCAACGTCTTTTGAAATATGTCATGAATGACTCCAAGTAATATTTCTAATATGAGCAAATGCACAGCGGAAGATTTCTTTCGTACCTGAGAATAAACATGCTTTAAAGTATCAACCAAAAGGTTGGTGAGTTCATTAGTTTATCATAATCGATCATTTTCATCATTTTAATAGACCACAAGAATTTCATTTCCATTTCTCATAAATATACGTCCCATGCATAGAGACAAAATCATTCATATGGATTGAACACCTGGTAACCGACATTAACAAGATGCATATAAGAATATCCCCTATCATTCCAGGACATCCATCGGACATGATAAAAACGAATTCGAAGTACTAAAGCATCCGGTACTTTAGATGGGGTTTGTTAGGCCCAATAGATCTATCTTTAGGATTCGCGTCAATTAGTAGATCGGTTTACTAATTCTTAGGCTACCAAGCAAAAGGGGCATATTTGGCTTCGATCATTCAACCATAGAATGTAGTTTCAATTACTTATGTCTATTTCGTCAAACATTTATAAAAAATAGCGCATGTATTCTCAGTCCCAAAAATATATATGGCAAAAGCATTTAAAAAGGGAGCAAATGAAACTCACAATACTGTATTTTGTAGTAAAAATACATATGACGACATTGAACAAGTGTACGGTTGGCCTTGGATTCACGAACCTATATCATTTGTATATTCATTAATACATATAACCGTACTCGAACAATTTCATATACTATATATTTATATGTTATTTATTTAATTTGTATATATATATTTGAAGATGATTATTACTTATATAGTTATATATATTTATGTTGTATATATATTTAAAATGATTAATATCTATATATTTAATTATATTAATATATATATATATATATATATATATATATATATATATATATATATATATATATATATATATATATATATATATATATATGGTTAATATTATATCTAAAATTCATTGGTTTGTTATATATAAGTATTTATGTGAATAATGTTAATATGTTTTATATATAGGTATATAAACTATTAATACAATTATAATATATATGTTAGGTCAAAATATTTATCTGTAACAAAAATGATAGTTTTGAAAATAATGATTTACTAATAATAATAAATTTCTTGATAATGATAATAATAATAATAATAATAATAATAATAATAATAATAATAATAATAATAATAATAATTTGAATAATAAGTATACTACCTTAAAGAATAGCTTCCTAAAAAGATGTCGCAGCTCGGGCTCGAACCCGAGACCTCTCGCAAACCCAAAACGCCCCTAACCATTATGATGCTCGTTCATTTGTGCTTTATTTCACAACTTAATTCTTTTTAACCATTTTATCATTATCTATATCTATATCTAGTCATCATCGATTTACACATGCACCTGCTCATCATCATCAATATCGTTTCCATACTTCACCATCATCACGATCATAATATCATTTTAATATCATCATCATGTATCATCGTTGCTACCATCATAATCATAATCATGATCATAATACGATTACTATCATCATCATATAACATCATTATCTATCATCTAACATCTTCATCTTAAAATCATCATCATCTATATCTTGATGCATACGTATCCTCACCATCAAAATTACATAACACCATCATCATTTTAATCTAGCTTTCATAGTAATTATAATAGTACACTACAACAATGAAACTGACGGCTAGTATGGCTGGAAATCGAATGTGGACCAGACTGCTACAGTACCGAACCTTATAAGCCCATATACTCTGCCCAACAGTTATTTATGGCCCAAAGTTTGATTTATAGGATTCGGTTTATGACCAAAAAGTAGTTTATTTCCAATCCTAATCGACTAGATATATACCCCGTATTAACACAGCTTCCTCATAAAAATCACGATAGACTTTTATGTAGTGGTAGGGTTCGTTTGAAAACAACAACCACATGCTACAAAAATTTAATTGTTTAAACCCATGGACCCCTTATCTTAGATCCCCTTTACATCTCGTTCATTAACAAAGGCAGCCCATCTGACTCGTAATAGTAACATTTGCAGCATCATAAGTCAACTGGAACAGGAAACAAGAGTGCAACAACTTTGAACACAATTACTATTCATCATCTTCAACATTGAGTATTCACTATTCATCATCATCGTTTAAAATAGAAGGACGGAGTATTTGCAGTAGCATGTAAGTATTGTTGAGGTTTAGTTTGTGGTTAAATAGAAATAGGATAACAGCGAGGGTAAGGCGGGTTTCGGCTGTGATCAAAATAGAAAACAGAAACATATGGTGGGTGTTAGTGAGGTTCTCCATTAGAGGTTTGATTTACGGTGATCGATCAACAAACATATGGGTTTTGTCGAAGTGGTGATCGATGAAGTGAGGTTCTTGGGTGATTTTTGAATAGGTCAGCGAAAATAAAAATAAAAGAAAAACCTGAGTTTACAGAAGTGGTTGTTTGGGTTTGGTGGTGGTGCATGGCTATTCATAGTAGCCGAAGTAAACAGAAACAACGAATGGATGGGTGGTTTAGGTGATTCTTGGTGGTGTTTTTCTGTAAACAAGAACAAGTAATAGCAGAAAAACAGGATCATAAGAGTAGTGGTTTGGGTTCAGTTTGCATATGAAATATAACAGATAGTACAGCAGTAATTAGTAACAAGGGTGGTGTTCGAAAGGGGTTACCGAAACAGTAGGTGGCGATGGATTATCAAGGTGGTGGCGATAACGGTTGAGGGTGGTCTGCGAATAGTTGCAACCTCAAATGGGTCCTTGGTTGTATGGTAGGAGCATTAAACAATGATAGTGTTGTGGTTCTCGATCGGTTAACAAACTTAATTTAATGTAACCCAGGACACAAGCTACAGCGATGAATGGGACTAAACATTTAATGAATGAAATAAGCTTAAGAGATAGGAGACAAGCATAACACACCTAGCTGTAATATGGTCATACGAGTAATTTGAAGAAGATGACAACGGTCTTGATTGTTTTCGAAGAATCATTAACACGAGAGTGTGGTGATGGTTGTGAGTTGTGTGGTGGTTCGATGGCTCGATGGTAGTGGTGACGGCGACAGAGGTGGTGGCTAGTGATAAGGGTGATTGCTAGTTTTGTTACCCTTAACTATCTATCTCTGTATATATAAGAAGAGAGATATATAGACAGTTACATGTAAGGAGTAATATATTTAATATTATATTATAATATATTATATTTCATATTCATAAAGAAAGTTGAATAAGGAACGTGCAACTACATTGATTTTTAAGAACACTAAATTTCAATCAAGCACAGTTTGTTTATGTATATAAATCCAAGTGACAAGATTGAGATTGATAACATATATTTTATATTTAGGATATAATATAATAATAATTATAATATAATTTAAATATAAAACGTGTGAATTCTTAGCCGTCGTATACTATTCCTTTTACGGACTGAAATTCATGTTCCGTTGATCATCAGTGGCGGATAAAAAGTCCTCTGAAAAATCCCATATTTTTAAATTAAATGTCTTTATTTATTTCAGTCATTATGGTATAAAATTCGATCATTAATTTATTAAATAAAAAATTACCTCAACTGTCCCGCTCGATTCTGCGTAAAATATAAAAAGTTCTAAAATTTAACAAATAGTTCCTAAATACATTTTTAATAAGTCTATACTTCATAGAACTCAGTTTTGGACCACCGTTTATTTTGAAATCATATAAGTTCGAATTTAACTTGTTTAATATCAATCGGAACATCAAACGAGTATTACAATCACCTAATATTTATTTTTAATATACTATATATATATATATATATACATATATATATATATATATATATATATATATATATATAAATACATTTTAATATCAAGTTTTATTATATAACTAAATATATTTAATATATTTAATATTTAATCTTATATATTTACAATTAATATTCATGTACATATACATATATATATGTATCTATTTACAAATAGTTGTTCGTGAATCGTCAGGTTTGGTCGAAGGTCAATTGAATAAATGAAACAGTTCAAAATTTTTGAGACTCAACCTAGCACACTTTGCTTATCGTGTCAAAAATACAATATCGTATCGAGATTTTGGTTTAAAATTAGTCGAAATTTTCCAGGTCGTCACAGTACCTACCCGTTAAAGAAATTTCGTCCCGAAATTTGAGTGAAGACGTCATGGCTAACAATAAAAATGTTTTCATGACTAATATGAGTTGATAAATAGAGTTTTATCATCATTGAGTAATATGGATAAAACAATTCGATTATTTGAAAAGTACGAATGAAGCTATCACAAAAGAGTGAAATTAGGAAGTAAAGATTCGTCTTAACTATTGATGTAGTCATGGTTGATTTAGGAAAATAAGGTTCGTCTTTAACTTTTGACGTTGCCTCAATTGAATTCCGGAATTCAAGGGATTTTAAAAGAAAATCTTCGAAATCTATAAGATTTGATTCTTCGGTGACTTAGAAAATTAGGATCTCTATAATTAAATACGGTGATCTGCTTCGATTACTCTGTCTGATATTTTCATTATAAATTAAACTCTTCCGTTCCATTATTCTCACCATTCTTATACTTTCTTTCTTAGTTCATACATCCAAAAGATTGTGAAAATGCTTAATCCAGTTCTAATCCTTGATATTTTCCTAATTATTATTTCTCGCATCCTTCTTTTCAATCTTCCATCGGAAAAATCTGTTTACTTCTACTAGTACCTTGACTCTATTCTTAATTCTACCGTGCCTTTATATTGCTATTCGCATTAATATCCACGGGTTGTAACCTCCGTGTTGTTATTGGGCTTTATATTTTCTCTTATATTTCGATGTCCCTGCTTCTGTCTCCTATAATTATTATCATCCACAGTTAATGCTCTCTCCTATTTGCTGCGATTTATACCCCCATTTACATTTCGAAGCTTTATGCTCCGTTTTCTCTTCTATCCATTAAGCACATTAAGTAATGGTCCAGAATTCGTGGGTATGGAGTTTTGAATGAACATGGCTAATGTTCTAAGAAGAAATGGTAATAGCACAATCTGAATTGTCAAATTACCAGAATTCAAGGAAAAGATAGCACTATCAAGAAATTATGTTCTTGATATGTTTATATATTAGATAGAATGTAAGAGTCGTGTAACATGGTACATGATAACGTTATGATCTGTGAATCATCACGTTCCATTAGAAACTCAGCATGACTTACTGTAATATAATCACGTTGATCAAGTGTCATTATATTATACTAACTCATGCATCAATTTCCAACGCTACTTCAAAAACATTCATAATTTAAACTCGAAAGTTTACAGAATATAGAAACTAAAACAGTTTTCTTTTATGATATAACACAGCTAGCGCGAAGAGATAATTAATATCGGACAAGAATATTTATGAAGATATCTTCAAAAATATTGTGGATATTTACAATGAAAGATACGATGATATCTTAGGGGGCGCTTGGTTCGAATTAGGGAATGGGAATGGGAAAGGTAAAAGGAATGCTAATGGAATGGAATCAATATATCAAAGTATACCCTTTATCTTTGATGTTGCTTGGTATGTTAAGGTAGAAATTAGAATGTCATAATATCATTCATGTATATTAAAAAAATCTTAATAATAATAATAATAATAATAATAATAATAATAATAATAATAATAATAATAATAATAATAATAATAATAATAATAATAATAATAATAATAATAATAATAATAATAATAATAATAATAATAATAATAAATAATATACTATTACATATCTATGTAAAGAAGCATTTGAATTTTTCTTTATCATTAAGGTTAAATAGAGCATATAATTTTACACAACTATTTCCTGCAAAAATATGAGTATAAAAAAAGAATCGTAAAGATGAGCATTTTTTATATAAAATATCACAGCAAAATGTAGATGGAAAGTGGGAGAGAGGAAAAAAAAAAGAGAGAAAATGAAATACGTGATTTTTTGCTAGAAATTAGGGGGTAATGGGCATTCCCCTCATTTTAGTGGTTAATGATCCATTAACTAGTTTAAGGTAATGGCCATTCCCATTACTAATAACCAAGCAACCTTAATGATTATTAAACCCATTCCTTAATGTCTAATACCTCCAACCAAGCATGCCCTTAGAATTTCTAATATCGATGAATGATGAAGAAGATTTGTCCGTAAAGGTTTAGAGTCGGGAGCAAGGTATTCGTTAATGACTTCAGCAGATACTGAATCATTTAGATTCTTTGAAGGCAGGTTTAGTCTTTGTGATTTGTTTACAGCCTCTTTCATGGTTTGCTCAATCCGTTTTCCAGTTCCAACTTTTCCGAGCTTTGCCAACATACTATTCTTTATCATCAAACTTTTTGTTGTTAAGGTCGTTTACAGTTTTTGTTGCTTTATTCAGCTTTTTCAATATTTCGAGTATTGATTCCTAGACTGGATGCTTTCCAGAATTTCAGAATGGAAGACCATAATTCTAAGAGATAAATGTTATATGTATACATATAACTGTTGATGTAGAAACGCTGTGAGATTCAAAATACTGATTTGCTGATTCTCGGTAATTGGTATGGCTATTCTTGTTACAAGGTGCAGATGAGTATATGATAGAGTTTCGATAATGATAACGATTTTTCGGAAAATATCAACAAAATTGTTGGTAAGTTCACTGCTAATGTGGTGGAATATAAACGGTTCCCTGATAATGATGACGAAAAACAAACTTATATATCAAGGTTATAATAAATCTATTTCGAATGAAAGTCGAAGTTTGATTTGCTGGAGCTGTGATAAAATTGGCTAATTTAGGGAGAGATTGTAAAGTTATTTTCGGTAATAACAACGCCAAAAGAGCTAGCACATATACGTGTTAAACGTGTACTCAGATTTCGAGAGTTTTTCAGGTGCATAATTATATGCATAAATCTTTCCTTTCGTAGATGTAGTGCGGTTGGTTCATCCTCTCGATTGAGGTGTTTCCAAGAATCATGAAAGGTTTGAATGCAGATTGTAATCGTCAAGATACAATGAGGTTTAAGATGAAATCAAGTGGCAAACTTGAAGAATTGTTTAGTTTCATATGTTATAATCAGTATTTGAATTCATTTTAATTGTCCAATGTTAGTAGTCCACAGTTGATAGTCCACAGTTAACAGTCCAATAATTCATATATAGCTTAATATATAATATTTGAATTAATTAATACGTATCGTGACCCGTGTACATGTCTCAGACTCGATCACAACTCAAAGTATATATATTATTATAGAATCAACCTCAACTCTGTATAGCTAACTCCAGCATTACCGTATATAGAGTGTCTATGGTTATTCCAAATAATATATATAGATACGTCGATATGATATGTCAAAACCTTGTATACATGTCCCGATATTTAAATGCGTAACTAACAGTATTTAAATGACGATAAATAAATTGCGTAAAATAAATAACAGAAATTAAATGACGATAAATAAAATTGCGAGAATTAAAATTGCGATAAAATAAATTGCGATAATTAAAATGTAATAAGGAATTAACAGTTAGCTAGGAACAGTTAGCTAGGATTTTGTTAGCGTGGATTCTTAACAAAAAAAAAATTCATAGTTAATTGGTTTGTTTCTAACAGATTTTATTTTTTCAATGTTTTCTTCATTATGCCACTTGTTGGACTCTGATAGGTCAAAATCCAAATATGAAATTGAATGAAAATGGTTATTCTGTGGTGAACGGATACATATATCTGTGGATGTAAGTAGGATAGTAAATGACTGTTGAATCAGATTCGAAGAATGTACAGTGTAACTTATTAATGTGAAATCTAAATATTCCTCGGGTATTACCTACCCGTTAAAATATTTTCACCATTAACAGTTTGTACGAAAGAATTTTTAATTACAATCTTTATGAAAATATATATACATATATATTTTCTTCAGATATAATCATGGATTTAATGAGTTAATGTGATATTAATCTCATTTGATTTATCGTTAGAACAAGAATATATAATCTCTAAAACATTAGAGATTACATAATCGCCATACCGAACGAAGATAATTGATGTAGAACGATACGTAGAACGATGATTATACTTGAGGTACAGAATGAGATGTTGAGGCATAGATTATTGATGGCACTGGTGCTGTTATTGATGGTACTGTTGGTGCCAGTAATGTTGTTGAAGCTGGTAAATTTTGCACCATATTCTCCAGATTGATTACTCGAGCGCGAAGTTCGTTGACTTCTTCTATTATTCCGGGATGATTGTCGGTCAGAACGAGCAGATGAATAAGGTTTAGAATTGTAGATAGAATATATAATCATGTTGAGCTACTCTGGAAACGAGGCTGAAAATGGTGTTTCGGATAGGTTCACCGGTAAGTGCTTCAGGTTCTTCACCAAGAGGTGAATTCGGTTGGTGGAAAGGATCGCCTTCTTCGCGTCTCCATTGATTAAGTCGACTACGAACCCATCAGATGAATTGGGGATAGCTGATTGGCTGATTCATTCTGGTGACGTTGCTTCTGGAGCTTAGGTGAACATCCATGTCGGAATAACTGTCGGGTTCCGAAGAACTTGAACTAGTGACGAGCACCATTTCGTACGATTGAGTAAAGGATTTTTCGATATGAAATAATTTTCGGCTATTGGATGGTATTCTAATTACATAGAATATCTATATATATAGAACAAAAGATTTCGTAGATTACGGAGAAGTTTATGGAATATGTCAGGCAAAGTTACAGTAACAGATACGCTAAGATATGGAGTAGCAGATACGCTAAGATATGAATTTGTCTATACACTATTCATGCAATCAATGCAGTAAGATGTGTCTAGACTAAGAATGATAAGCATGTAATTTCCTAAGGATGATAAGCAGATAATTTCCGACTAGAAATGATAAGTAAAACTTTTGACATGCAGACACGGTCGAAGTCCAGACTCACTAATGTATCTAAACAACTATCAGTTAGACACACTAATGCAAGACCTGGTTCGCTAAGACCACCGCTCTGATACCAACTGAAAGGACCCATCCTATTCCATCTCGACGAATACATTACATTTGGTTACATCGCGAGATACTTGGCCTCTATATGATACATTTTACAAACATTGCATTCGTTTTTAAAAGACAAACTTTCATTACATCGACAGTTGAAAGCATGCATACCATTTCATAATATATTCAACTATAATTGACTTAGTAATAATCTTGATGAACTCGACGACTCGAATGCAACGTCTTTTGAAATATGTCATGAATGACTCAAGTAATATTTCTAATATGAGCAAATGCACAGCGGAAGATTTCTTTCGTACCTGAGAATAAACATGCTTTAAAGTGTCAACCAAAAGGTTGATGAGTTCATTAGTTTATCATAATCGATCATTTTCATCATTTTAATAGACCACAAGAATTTCATTTCCATTTCTCATAAATATACGTCACATGCATAGAGACAAAAATCATTCATATGGATTGAACACCTGGTAACCGACATTAACAAGATGCATATAAGAATATCCCCTATCATTTCGGGACATCCATCGGACATGATAAAAACGAATTCGAAGTAATAAAGCATCCGGTACTTTGGATGGGGTTTGTTAGGCCCAATAGATCTATCTTTAGGATTCGCGTCAATTAGTAGATCGGTTTACTAATTCTTAGGCTACCAAGCAAAAGGGGCATATTCGGCTTCGATCATTCAACCATAGAATGTAGTTTCAATTACTTGTGTCTATTTCGTCAAACATTTATAAAAAACAGCGCATGTATTCTCAGTCCCAAAAATATATGTTGCAAAAGTATTTAAAAAAGGAGCAAATGAAACTCACAATACTGTATTTTGTAGTAAAAATACATATGACAACATTGAACAAGTGTACTGTTGGCCTTGGATTCACGAACCTATATCATTTGTATATTCATTAATACATATAACCGTACTCGAACAATTTCATATACTATATCTTTATATATTATTTATTTAATTTGTATATATATATTTGAAAATGATTATTACTTATATAGTTATATATATTTATGTTGTATATATATTTAAAATGATTAATATCTATATATTTAATTATATATATATATATATATATATATATATATATATATATATATATATATATATATATATATATGGTTAATATTATATCTAAAATTCATTGGTTTGTTATATATAAGTATCTATGTAAATAATGTTAATATGTTTTATATATCGGTATATAAACTATTAATACAATTATAATATATATGTTAGGTCAAAATATTTATCTGTAACAAAAATGATAGTTTTGAAAATAATGATTTACTAATAATAATAACTTTCTTGATAATGATAATAATAATAATAATAATAATAATAATAATAATAATAATAATAATAATAATAATAATAATAATAATAATAATAATAATAATATAATAATAATAATAATAATAATAATAATAATAATAATAATAATAATAATAATAATAATAATAATAATAATAATAATAATAATAATAATAATAATAATTTGAATAATAAGTATACTACCTTAAAGAATAGCTTCCTAAAAAGATGTCGCAGCCCAGGCTCGAACCCGAGACCTCTCGCTAACCCAAAACGCCCCTAACCATTATGCTGCTCGTTCATTTGTGCTTTATTTCACAACTTAATTCTTTTTAACCATTTTATCATTATCTATATCTATATCTAGTCATCATCGATTTACACATACACCTGCTCATCATCATCAATATCGTTTCCATACTTCACCATCATCACGATCATAATATCATTTTAAGATCATCATCATGTATCATCGTTGCTACCATCATAATCATAATCATGATCATAATACGATTACTATCATCATCATATAACATCATTATCTATCATCTAACATCATCATCTTAAAATCATCATCATCTATATCTTGATGCATACGTATCCTCACCATCAAAATTACATAACACCATCATCATTTTAATCTAGCTTTCATAGTAATTATAATAGTACACTACAACAATGAAACCGACGGCTTATATGGCTGGAAATCAAATGTGGACCAGACTGCTACAGTATCGAACCTTATAAGCCCATATACTCTTCGGCCCAACAGTTATTTATGGCCCAAAGTTTGATTTATAGGATTCGGTTTATGACCAAAAAGTAGTTTGTTTCCAATCCTAATCGACTAGATATATACCCCATATTAACACAGCTTCCTCATAAAAATCACGATAGACTTTTGTGTAGTGGTGGGGTTCATTTAAAAACAACAACCACATGCTACAAAAATATAATTGTTTAAACCCATGGACCCCTTATCTTGGATCCCCTTTACATCTCGTTCATTAACAAAGGCAGCCCATCTGACTCGTAATAGTAACATTTGCAGCATCATAAGTCAACTGGAATAGGAAACAAGAGTGCAGCAACTTTGAACACAATTACTATTCATCATCTTCAACATTGAGTATTCACTATTCATCATCATCGTTTAAAATAGAAGGACGAAGTATTTGTAGTAGCATGTAAGTATTGTTGAGGTTTAGTTTGTGGTTAAATAGAAACAGGATAACAGCGAGGGTGAGGTGGGTTTCGGCTGTGATCAAAATAGAAAACAGAAACATATGGTGGGTGTTAGTGAGGTTCTCCATTGGAGGTTTCATTTACGGTGATCGATCAACAAACATATGGGTTTTGTCGAAGTGGTGATCGATGAAGTGAGGCTCTTGGGTGATTTTCGAATAGGATCAGCGAAAATAAAAATAAAAGAAAAACCTGAGTTTACAGAGGTGGTTGTTTGGGTTTGGTGGTGGTGCACGGCTGTTCATAGTAGCCGAAGTAAACAGAAACAACGAGCAATTGATGGGTGGTTTAGGTGATTCTTGGTGGTGTTTTTCTGTAAACAAGAACAAGTAATAGCAGAAAAACAGGATCATAAGAGTAGTGGTTTGGGTTCGGTTTGCATATAAAATATAACAGATAGTACAGCAGTAATTAGTAACAAGGGTGGTGTTCGAAAGGGGTTACCGAAACAGTAGGTGGCGATGGATTATCAAGGTGGTGGCGATAACGGTTGAGGGTGGTCTGTGAATAGTTGCAACCTCCAATGGGTCCTTGGTTGTATGGTAGGAGCATAAAACAATGATAGTGTTATGGTTCTCGATCGGTTAACAAACTTAATTTAATGTAACCCAGGTGATGTGCGAGCGGAGGTGTACGAAATACTATTATTTTTTACTACGAAATACGACGAAATATTACACAAGTTTTATATAATTTATTTATAGATGGGATATACCTAAACCTTGCTACAACACAATAGGCAGTGTACCTAATCGTACAGTAGTATAGTTTTTAGTAAGTCCGGTTCGTTCCACAGGGAGACGGCTTATTTTACACTATATTTTTATATAACTATATTTGTACAAAATATATATAATTATATATAATAATATAAAAAGGTGGGATTTACAGTTTAATGACCGGTTTATCGATTTTATATTTTAAGTCACAATTAAAACCTTATGCAAAAATATTAAATATAAATAGAACTTAAAGCGTAAAATAAATAACGATATTTAATTGACAAAATATAAAATTGCGATAAGAAATGAAATAAAATAATTATGCTTATTTAAACTTCCGTAATCATAATGTTTGACGTTTTGATTTTAATTTATTACCCTGGGTTAATTGTTCTTTGTCCTGGATTATTTGATAAGTCCATCTGGTTTTGTCCATAATAGTCCATCGGTCATAATTATAAAGTGCGAGGGTCTTCGCCAAATTAACCTTATACCCGAAATCAAATATTCCAACTAATTGGGGACTTAAACTGTAATAAGGTTTTAATACATTGTTAATGATTACACCAGGTTATCGACTGCGTGTAATCCAAGGTTTTAATACTTTATTAACAATTACACCAATTTCCCTTGAATGTAATCCACCCCTGTTTTAATGAGTCCATTGACTATTAATCCATCCCCGTGTCTGGTCAAATGAATAATTATTAGTATTTATAAATATCCCGCTCACCGTACCCAGTCAAGCATATGTGGTTATATATAGATACATCAAATTATAAATCTCTATATTAAATTAACAAGATATCATTTAGTTAATCAAATATAAAGCCCATTAATAGCCCATAGTCCAATTTCCACAAGTGTCGGTCTTTTGTCCAAACCCCAATTATGGTCCAAAGCCCAATAACCCTGTCTTAATATTAAGCCCAATATCACGATTACTTCGGATCAAATAAGCATAATAATAACTTAAGTACGATACATAATTAAAAAGGGAGAATTTAGCTTACAGTGATTATTAATCGCGTAGTGTTACACGGACAGAGTTCAGACTTCAAAACCCGTAAAATAACCTTTACATTACCCAAACTAAACTACTATAAAACTAAACTATATTTTATATATATATATATATATATATATATATATATATATATATATATATATATATATATATATATATATATATATATATATATATATATATATATATATATATATATATATAATATTATACAGAGAGAAGAGAGATTGATTATTGTGTTGGTGTAGTTTTTTCGTCGAGCAGAAGCCTGGTATTTATAGGCATATTTCCTTATTTTGATGCCCATGCGAGTGCATGGGTTTCAGTGCAAATCTCATGCACTCACATTGGCTCATGCACTCGCATGGGTTTTATGCCTATTTCCCATAAAATCGCATGGCCATCAGATCCAGCTCACATATTTTTTGTTTTCTTGCTTGTTAACATATTATTATATATATATAATATATATATATATATAATTTATATTAATTATATATATATTATATTATATTCTTGTACATAGTTGACTTATAATTTTTGCTCCGTTGTCTTGTACATTTACGCCCGGTTTATGTCTCGGTTCCGGTTTCTCGAACGTCTTTTCGTATGCTTTAATATCTTGTACTTTACGTTCTGCAACTTGTACTCTTGTAATTTTTAGACGTTTCTTATTAATAAATGGAACCACTTGGATTGTATCTTGTACATTTGAGCTTTTTGGTCATTTGCGTCTTCAAATAGTCGTTTTCTTCTTTTGTCTTCACACTTATTTATTTAAAACGATTACAACATGAAAATAGAACAATAGTAACTAAAAACTTTACATATTGCAAGGATATTGATACTAAATATATGTTCATTTGGAGCACTATCAAATATCTCCACACTTGAATGTTGCTTGTCCTCAAGCAATACAAAACTTAAAATAAAATCACACTTCACTCGAATCACTTTTTTTATTCTCACACTTTATACTTCAGTGATTTTAATACGGCGGTATACACAATGATAGTAACGATGTGGTTTACAGTCTCACATGACTATGAAAATGTAGATCCTTTTAAGGAAATTGGATCTTTATGAAAACATTTGATCTTTTGAAAATTCATTCTATCTTTTACCCTAGATAAGTTTTTCGGAATAACCCTTCACCGGTGTTTGCAAAATGTTTTTATGGGTTTTGTGGGTTTCAGATTTTAAAATTTTAGCTCAAAACTTATGGTTTTGCGTTACCCACTTGCTAACCTTGTATTAGGAAAGCACACGTCCAGTTTACTTGCTCCGTATATTACCTTTCGGTAAACTACCATCCGGTTGTAAAGGAAAGCGTTGAACAAGCAACTGTTAAGGCGATGTCTAATGACATGCAGATGTTCATGGTCCGCAACGTGTCAAATGCAATTACTATCCTTTGTAGGAGAAATAGTAAAGATCACCCTGTAATTTTTCGGTCTGGCACAAGGTCCTGTTTTCGACCATGCTATGCAACCACCGTTCTTACGGTTGACACCCGATTTGGTTCAGGTGACCTAATGAATTCCGGATGAATTTCTAGGATTTTACGTTCAATGGTAATGAACTCATTGAAAATAGGTTTTCAGAAAAACAAATCGGTTTTAATTTGATCAAAATATTTTCTCGTTCAAGCTCGAGTTTAGATATCATTGAATTCCATGAGTTTGTAATTCTCAATCTTTAAGGTCAATCTCAAGGGTTGAGTAATATCAGGCTTAAATGCTGATTTTTGATCTTTAAGGAGATTATCCTTTCTGGTGGTCTGATTCATTAGTCTTATCAAGCTAATTTGCACGGCGCACTTCCCATTTTACGAGACAGATCCTCTTATGGTTAGGATAAGTTTGATCACATGGCGACCCTGTTTGATGCTGAGGTCCGTGGATTTCCAGCTGATTTTCGAGAAAACTTTTTAAGGTTTTTCGTAGACTCTACAACTGGTCTGGATGACAACTTCTTGACCTAAATCAAGAAGCGCATTTCTTTTTCGGAAGACTTTACTTCCTTTTAATGATGGAATTAATTCATCATGTAGATCCATCTTTCTTTCAAATATATTATTGTAAATTGGGTAAAACTGATTAGTTTAGTCCAAAGCAAAAGTACCTGCAATAATATTGTACAAAATATGTGATATATGTTTTAAAGAACTTGGTAAATTCTTTCCACACTTAGCTTTTATTTATTTTTTTCTTTGCCTTTTTATTCTCCTTTATTCCATTTTAAATGAATTTAAACGTTTTGGGTTGTTTCTCAATTTATGTTCTCTCCGAGGTAATAATAATTTCGGTATTATTACCTAGTTTTATCGTTCATAAATATTTATAAACATAATTTTGAATTCATTTAGTTGAAAATTTTTCAAATTTTCACAAAATTTGACAATTAAACCAAGTGTAAACCCGAGAGAATTTATAACCCTTCCCCACACTTGAGATCATGCAATGCCCTCATTTGCATGAAATCAGACTATAATTATAAATTCATGAGGGTGATTAGTGTAGAAAAGTGATTAAAAATACCCAGTTTGTAATTACAAAGCTCGTCGAATGATAGATGACGTCTCATCGTTCATTACTTTTGTTATTTTATCACACATGTTTTTCTTCAAAAACGGTTTTTTTTCTAAACTGTTTGCTAATTTTTGAAAATGCGTCTTTTACCCTTACTCATTGTGCATTTTTATTAACGAGTTGTGCACTAACCTGAACCCCTAATTTAACGTTAAGTGGGGTTAAACTTCCCCACACTTAGCTGACGACATGTGAAGTCGGTAGAATAAGTTCCACGAATTAGAATAGTGAGCCAGTTATTTACATCTCGGGTGGTGTATAATATATCAGTGGGTTTAAAGTTTAGACTCACCCGATCGTTACTACTTAATTCTTTTTTAAGTGTAGCTTTTAGTAAATGGATATGTCTCTTTTCTGGTTCTTGGTCAAATGGATCGATATACACCGACATACATATTTCTATAGGGTGGACAATTCCTAACATTTCTTTCCGTTCATTCTCGTGATCAGAGTTTTCACCTCTATTACCCAATTGGGTGAAATCCGAGGTGTCATTATTTATTACAGCTCGTAGTTCATCTTCGATAGATGACTCGTCTATTGAGAATATTGGGTTGGAAAGTTGTGGAATGGTGAATTTCGGGATCGAAGCAAATTCTTCTTCTTTATCGGTTTTTATCGGTTCCACTATTTTGGTCTCGGGGGTAAAATTTTCAACGTTATCGTTTTCCCAAGAATACCAATTTATCACCCTTACTTCTTCTTCATTCATTGATGGATCGATGATTTCGTCGGTAGAGGTTAATGTGTCGGTATGTTGTGAAATTGGTAAAACTGAATAAAAAGTATCATCGGGATAATTGGTGATTTTGGAGCTCTCGAATTCATCAAAGTTCGATGATCTGAGATTTTCTTGCACACGACTCCTCAGATCAACAGGTGTGTAGTCTGATAGAGTTTCAGCTTGCCAATTTGCAAACTCTCTCATTTGTTCATTTTGAGCGTCAAATTCTTCGAGTTTGATTTTCATATAATCTAATAAATTTTCAGACACATAATTTTTCTCGTCCTCTGGTTGTTGAGTTTGGATATATTCTTGGGAATAATCCGAATTTGAATTGTATTCCTCATAATCATTCCATTCAGGTTTCATGGGTGCATAATTTTCCATAAGAACGTAATAATAACATTCCCATGTTGAGTGATAATCTCCACAGATTTCACAACCAGTTATTATTTCATCATTCGTGATCCAAGATTGACCGAACGAATTGTCATCAACATCCGTTTGAGAGTATTGATGAAATTGATTTCGTATGTCAGAGAATGTTTCCAAAATATTTTCAAAATTTTCCATGATGCGCTTATTATCAAATTTTAGCTACAATGTGGTGCATTTACTAATTATTTTTATTAGTTTCAAAACAAAAAATTATATAAGTTATCAAATTAATAGACTTTTCTGCTTTTGCCCACGTTTCGAATAACCAATAGATGCAGCAGGTAGCCAGGACCCTTTAAATCGGAAGCCCACAACTCGCCACTAACAAATCCAACTATTACTACGAACCAGAAAATTTGGATGTCTATCAATTTAATTGCTTAAAATAATTTTTCGTCGAAATTTAAAGAAAATAAAGAAAATTCTATGTCCTAAAAACTAGAGTGTAGAAATGAAAAAGAAAAAGCGCGTCGAAAACGTCGAAAAATAAAAATAAGAAAGAAAAATGTCAAAACTTAAAAGTCTAAAAATTAAATCTAAAAATTTGCGTTTAAAGGTATTAAAGCTTAAATGAATTCTATATCCAAAACGGCAATAACTTAATTAGTACTAAAATTTATAAACTACGTCGCAAAATTCTAAAGCGCCAAAATCTTAATCTAAAGAAAAAGCACTTAAGGGATTTTACGGCAAAGCCTAAAAATCTAGAAATATAAAATAACTACGGCAAAAATAAATTTAAAACTAATTACGAACGATGAATATACAAAATAAACAATAAAAATACAAATTATAACTAAAATGATAAAAATACAAATTTTATAAAAAATATTATTTTTATATTATATTTTATAAAAGTATTAAACTATAAATATAAAAACTTAATTAAAATTTTATTAAAACTAATACATATTATTATTAAATTAAAACACTAATTAATAATAAATAATAATAATAAACCCTACTCCGTAATTAATGCTAGGGTATCAGCCTGTCAGACTACACCATGCGATCGCATGGTTTTAAGACATCCGGCTCATGCGATCGCATGGGCCTGGATTCCAGAAATGATTTTGGGCTTCGACGGGTTCAGCCCAATTTTTAATTTTAATTATTTTTTTTCTGATTTATATAAAATATTTATATAATATAAAAAAAACTTATATTTTAAAAACTAAAATAGAAATAGAAATACTTTATAATTTTATATATTTTAAACGAACTCTTAAAAATATATTTTTTTTTCTTTTTAATGTTTTATATTTTTTTCTTTTTTTTATAATTATATTTTTACAAATATAAATTAAAAATATAGCGTTTCGCCGATTCCCCGGCAGTGGCGCCAAAAACTTGATGTGCGAGCGGAGGTGTACGAAATACTATTATTTTTTACTATAAAATACGAAGAAATATTACACAAGTTTTATATAATTTATTTACAGATGAGATATACCTAAACCTTGCTACAACACAATAGGCAGTGTACCTAATCGTAGAGTAGTATAGTTTTTAGTAAGTCCGGTTCGTTCCACAGGGAGACAGCTTATTTTACACTATATTTTTATATAACTATATTTGTACAAAATATATATAATTATATATAATAATATAAAAATGGGGATTTACCGTTTAATGACCGGTTTATCGATTTTATATTTTAAGTCACAATTAAAACCTAATGCAAAAATATTAAATATAAATAGAACTTAAAGCGTAAAATAAATAACGATATTTAAATGACGAAGTATAAAATTGCGATAAGAAATGAAATGAAATAATTATGCTTATTTAAACTTCCGTAATCATAATGTTTGACGTTTTGATTTTAATTTATTACCATGGGTTAATTGTTCTTTGTCCTGGATTATTTGATAAGTCCATCTGGTTTTGTCCATAATAGTCCATCGATCATAATTATAAAGTGCGAGGGTCTTCGCCAAATTAACCTTATACCCGAAGTCAAATATTCCAACTAATTGGGGACTTAAACTGTAACAAGGTTTTAATACATTGTTAATGATTACACCAGGTTATCGACTGCGTGTAATCCAAGGTTTTAATACTTTATTAACAATTACACCAATTTCCCTTGAATGTAATCCACTCCTGTTTTAATGAGTCCATTGACTATTAATCCATCCCCGTGTCCGGTCAAATGAATAATTATTAGTATTTATAAATATCCCGCTCACCGTACCCAGTCAAGCGTATGTGGTTATATATAGATACGTCAAATTATAAATCTCTATATTAAATTAACAAGATATCATTTAGTTAATCAAATATAAAGCCCATTAATAGCCCATAGTCCAATTTCCACAAGTGTCGGTCTTTTGTCCAAACCCCAATTATGGTCCAAAGCCCAATAACCTCGTCTTAATATTTAGCCCAACATCACGATTACTTCGGCTCAAATAAGCATAATAATGATACATAATTAAAAAGGGAGAATTTAGCTAACAGTGATTATTAATCGCGTAGTGTTACAGGGACAGAGTTCCGACTTTAAAACCCGTAAAATAACCTTTACATTACCCAAACTAAACTACTATAAAACTAAACTATATATATATATATATATATATATATATATATATATATATATATATATATATATATATATATACATATATATATATATATATATTATACAGAGAGAAGAGAGATTGATTATTGTGTTGGTGTAGTTTTTTCGTCGAGCAGAAGCCTGGTATTTATAGGCATATTTCCTGATTCTGATGCCCAAGCGAGTGCATGGGGTTTCAGTGAAAATCTCATGCACTCGCATGGGCTCATGCACTCGCATGGGCTCATGCACTCGCATGGGTTTTATGCCTATTTCCCATGCGATCGCATGGCCGTCAGATCCAGCTCACATATTTTTTGTTTTCTTGCTTGTCGACATATTATTATATATATATAATATATATATATAATTTATATTAATTATATATATATTATATTATATTCTTGTGCATAGTTGACTTGTAATTTTTGCTCCGTTGTCTTGTACATTTACGCCCGGTTTATGTCTCGGTTCCGGTTTCTCGAACGTCTTTTCATATGCTTTAATATCTTGTTATTTACGTTCCACAACTTGTACTCTTGTAATTTTTAGACGTTTCTTATCAATAAATGGAACTACTTGGATTGTATCTTGTACATTTGAGCTTTTTGGTCATTTGCGTCTTCAAATAGTCGTTTTCTTCTTTTGTCTTCGCACTTATTTATTTAAATGATTACAACATAAAAATAGAACAATAGTAACTAAAAACTTTACATATTGGAAGGATATTGATACTAAATATATATTCATTTGGAGCATTATCACCAGGACACAAGCTACAGCGATGAATGGGACTAAACAATTAATGAATGAAATAAGCTTAAGAGGGAGGAGACAAGCGTAACACACCTAGCTGTAATATGGTCATCCGAGTGAATTGAAGAAGATGACAACGGTCTTGATTATTTTCGAAGAATCATTAACACGAGAGTGTGGTGATGGTTGTGAGTTGTGTGGTGGTTCGATGGCTCGATGGTAGTAGTGACGGCGACAGAGGTGGTGGCTAGTGATAAGGGTGATGGCTAGTTTTGTTACCCTTAACTATCTATCTCGTATATATAAGTAGAGAGATATATAGATAGTTACATGTACGGAGTAATATATTTAATATTATATTATAATATATTATATTTCATATTCATAAAGAAAGTTGAATAAGGAACGTGCAACTACATTGATTTTTAAGAACACTAAATTTCAATCAAGCACAGTTTGTTTATGTATATAAATCCAAGTGACAAGATTGAGATTGATAACATATATTTAGGATATAATATAATAATAATTATAATATAATTTAAATATAAAACGTGTGAATTCTTAGCCGTCGTCTACTATTCCTTTTATGGACTGAAATTAATGTTCCGTTGATCATCAGTGGCGGATAAAAAGTCCTCTGAAAAAATCCCGTATTTTTAAATTAAATGTGTAACAACCCAACCCGTAATACAAACGATCACGCGGAAATATCAAATAATTTTTTTTTTTTGCTGGAACAGCATATGGCACGGCGCGCCATATGGCCGCGCGGCGCGCCAAACTGGCCTGTCCAAAAAGTCATGAAATGCGAAAATGTTTGACCACTTCCCGACGTATTTAGACAAAACGCTTTTCACAACCTATTCATATATGAAAAACTAACACGTTCCATTCATAAAATAAGTTTTACGAGGCCGGGCCCACATCAGCCGTTTTACGACTTTCATACGAAAATACAAGTTTTCAATCACATGATTTGTAACACAAAATAAAGCCAAGCATGGCTATTGGGGATATGCTACCCAATCCTAATCAATTCAAAAGCAAGCCTTCTAAAGCAACTACGCGAGTCCACTAGTCCCACGCTTACCCGAGCCACCGCATCCATGCAAATCTATAAAAAGGTAAACAACGAGAGTGTAAGCTAACAGTTAGTGAGTGAGAATATACTACATACATATATATGCATAAAATGGACACACCTCACAAAACCAAATACCGCATACCGGAGCATCCAAGCATAAAGGCAAGCTAGTCTAAGCATACCGTAAGATCACTAAGCAACGAGCTAAAGATACATCAACAAAATATATATATATCTCGAATTACATAATTTGCTTACGCTTACAACACAATAACCATGGTTAACCAATCGTACAAGGGAATGGCTCTCGCGAAAACGCCATCGGTGTTCATAACATCCGTTAGGGTACTTAACACCTCGTATCACTAATCCTTAGGGTGGCACCTTAACACCTCGGCACTTCACCCCGAGTGGCATCTTAACACCTCGATGCTTCACTCATTATTTTACGGAGTGGTGTCTTAACACCTCGACACTACACCCCTAGGTGGCATCTTAACACCTCGATGCTTCACCCCGAGTAGCATCTTAACACCTCGATGCTTCACTCATCACGTGAAACGTGGTGTCTTAGCACCTAGACACTACACATTTCCCGCTACAACAAATAGATACATTATATACCTACACATATAATTATTCCACTCACTATATTAACCCTTCGTCATTGGGGTTATATAAGTCCACATCACACGCCCATGTGATAACGTACACACAAAGTGTGCACCTCGCCAAAGTGGTCAACCAAAACGTACAACCGTGCCAATTGGACTTATACACAAGTCCAACAATTCCACCTATACGAGAAGCGAGCTCTACAAGCGAGAACCCCTTCACCCGACCCGCACCCATCCTACACATACATATGCATATAGGATATTAACACTCACCTTGTCGCCTTGAAGAATGCTACCGAATAATCCGCAATCGCCGATGGAATGTACCTAATCCATTTATCACATAACAAGTAACACAATTAGGGTGGATATACAAATCAACCCAAATTGACAACTAGTGCAATTTTGACCCAAATGCACTTCCAAGCACAAACCGCGCCCAAACTAACCAATAATCACTAACACCAGTGAGAATGGTCCTAATATTCCAATCAAACCCAATCATAGGTGTTAAACACCTATCTTGCCCAAAATGACACTTAAACCCTAATTTGACCCATAAGAAGTCAATATCACGCCATTAGCAAGTTTTGACACCAAAACATATTTAATTCGGTTCTATGCTTCAACTTAATCCATTTTAAGTTTATAAACCTTATTAAATCGGCAATTGAGTCATAATCATCAACAAACCCTAATTTTGACTCTAGTCAAAATTAGTCAACCATAAGAACCCTAATGGTTTCCAAAACACCAATAATCACTAACACTGGTGATTATACACCATTTACAAGTCTTAAACATGGTTAAATCATTAACCAACCCAAAACCCGCCAAATATCAAAATAGCAAGTTTCCATAAACCCTCTTCATCAACCAAATGGGTTTTACAACTAACAATCTCAAACCCTAACTTGAATATCAAATCTAACAAATGAAATTCGGAGTTAGAACTTACCAATACTACCAAAACATAGATAGGAGCGAGATGAACAACTTAAAAACCCGAGCTTTGGCGAGAATTCGACTCCTTCTTCTCCAAATCAATCTCTCTCACTCTAAAACTCTTCCTCTCTCTCTAGATGTGGATGAGAGTGTTTGTGTGGGTGAGAAATTAGCTCCAATGGAGTTCTAGATCAGTTTTGGTGACCCTAAATCGACCCTAAATGAAAAGACCAAAGTACCCCTCATTTAAACCTTTTAAAAAGGCTGAAAATTGCATCAGATGGGATCGGCGCGCCGCGTCAAAAGGTGGAGCGCCGCTCCAACCTACAGGTCAGTTTTCAGAAACTTGTTTTGGCCATAACGTTTTGACCGTAGCTCCGTTTTCGATGAATCAAATATCGTTGGAAACGTAATAAGATTTTCTTTCCAATGGTAAGGCTTTGAAACATCAACTCAAACTTTATTTGGGGTTAGAAAGATACGTACACACCTTGTCACTTCAGGCAACGTCCAGTTTCCTTCGACGTTCGAGCAAACAACACGTACATGCTTCGTACACTTCATACACGTATCGTACACCATAAATACATTATGTACAATAAATATTTGGGTCTTATAACTCTCCCCCACTTAAACTCGATCACGTCCTCGTGATCTTCTCCACTTAACCAATCCGGACCTACTCAACGGTCCTCAATCATAAGTCCCAATTCGAACTTTCCTAGACAATTCTTCCTAATGAATCACCTTTAACAACTAAATCGTCACCCGCGATTTATCAAATCCACCAACCGAGCACTAAAACCTTACTCAATCCCTCACATCGGGAAAAACTCGACCAATCTCGAACCGAGATATCAATTCCTTAGCGTACCTTTACCAAGGACCACGCTAAAATCGACCAAGTCTCAACCTAAAGTCAACAATCCGAACGTTGAAGATCGAACCACAAGAATCCTTACGGATTACACTTACCACTAAACATCCTTTGTAGTGCGCAATACAACCAATACGCGACTATCCTAACATCATATGAGTGAAACACGGCTATCGCAATCACTAATCACACAACATGGTCCTCACGATCCCACCATCGGTGTATAAAACGACCGATAGATCACACTACACGGTCCTTACGAACCCACCATCGGTGTATAAAACAACCGATAGATCACTCAACACCGGATGAAGTCAGCGGACCCCGTTAACGGTCATGCTTCACCGATATAACACTACAACCATGATGAAGTCAGTGGACCCCGAAGGTCATGCTTCACCAACCAACGATCTCATGATGAAGTCAGCGGACCCCGAAGGTCATGCTCCACCAATCAATGATCCCATGATGAAGTCAGCGGACCCTGAAGGTCATGCTTCATCAATCACCAATACCATGATGAAGTCAGCGGACCCCGAAGGTCATGCTTCATCAATCAACGCCCTTTTAGCCTCGAACGACGAGTAGCGTAACATCGCGCTCTGCTACGCCATAGTGAATCCTAAAAGATACCACTAACCATTCACACAATCGAGCAAGAACCACCTATATCAAACATAGGCACAAAACATTAATTCTCTAAATGAGGATCCAATACGCACATCCCTTAACCGATGGATTTCACCTTGCTCGCCATACCCGTCCATTATCTCTCAACGAGATTTACTACATTACCACCTTGGTGATAATTCAAATCCAAAATCATAGGTACAATTTAACCAAAATTGTACTCTACCACAAATCGACCAAATCTAGGTCCCGACACAAATTTCGGTTCTACCAAAAGCATTGTCTGAAATCTCACACTAAACCTCCGCGTGCGGGAGTGTAACTCCCCCACTTGGAACTACGTTCCATAACCGCATCTCGTACACCCGCACAATGCTACCAAAGGTAGACTTTACTAATAATTGGGTTCACACGGCCCATCACCATGTCTTGCTTCAACTTTGAGCATACCAAGGATCCTAACCTATCCTTAAACACTTCGAACGAAAAGTGTACCACAAATTACACGAACTATACACTCGCAATCATCCAATTGCTTTAGTTTGTCGAATTTCACCCGATCACTCATGTACCTAAGGGTTTCACTTCGGTACCCTAAGTACAATGTAACCGCAACACAATCGGAGTCGAACACCACGCTAGTAGGTATAAAAAGGCACCTAATGTCGCGTCACGTAGACTCCTTTACCAACATACATCCAGATCAACACTCGATTTCAAGAGTTTCAATCCACCCGATGAACCTCATGGTTCATCAACTTCAACACGAAAGCGAACACGCGCTTAACGACCGAACACCAAAACCCATTTCCATGATTTGGTAGAAACATTTCCCAAATACTAAGGAATGCTTGGTTGCAGCAAGTCTTACGCCCTTCGTTCGACAATCAAACGTCACCATAGGGTACTTCCATTAGGAACGTCACCCATATCAATAACATGCACAACACCATTGAGACTTTAAGGGTCTCACTCAACCGAGCTTAACGACCCGATACCAACCAAAATGCTTAAGCACCCAAGGATTCGCACCATAGGATCAAGGCACAACACACCACTTATACACTCTGCTGAGAGCAAACCGGAACCATAAACGTAAACCGCCCGCTTGCTACAAATTATCTCCAACGGGGAATAAAGTTTAACTAAGACTTACGCACATACCGCATGTTATTACAAACGAACAACATATAATTTCGTACTAAAAGTACCTGATGTAGAACTATTGGGCTTTCGTGCTCCACTTCCCATCATGTATTCGCGCTCTAACCTCCTATCCCGATCGTCATTCGATTCGGAACACTCTGACTTCTGGTGTCCCTCCATCCGGCAAATGAAACACCTGATTAAGCCTAAAGGCACCACCGTACAATCTTGTGCCAAATGACCCCGTTCCCCACACTTAAAGCACGTGAGCTTGTAACCCTTCTTACTCTTCTTCTTCACATTCCCGACGCCTTCAGGCGTACTTCGTGCCCTCTTACCATGAGCACCATGTAATCCTAACCTTGCAAGTACATCTTCATTATCACTACCTCGAGGTTTGGGAAACCTCTTTTCAAACTCTTCCGTTACAACTTTAGTCACTTAGTCTCGGACCATTTCCGTCATTTGTCCTTCGACCAACTCCTTGGTTACTTCCCTAACTTTGTCGTTGAAAATCGAGACATATTATTCAAACACGGCCTCAATCTTTAACGTTAACTCATCCTTCCCTTCGTGAATAGGCTCACTCGTTCCGCATCCATCTTCCGTTTTCATTCTAAGGAATGCAAACGATTAGATCACGAACGTATAAACCACACGCACAACACCGCCCCATCTTGCTAAACACTCATCGTACATCACTTGTTAGACACGATTTGCACCCATAATAAGGTTTGCAAGTCCTTATTACGCATACACGCCGTATCAACTTGTTAGTACAACGATCGTCTCGCTCGATGATATAAGCAAACACAAACAAAATTCTACGCGATAAAAACACACGCGAGAATTATTACCACAACACAATAATATATTAATAATATCCGCATTACTAATATAAACGTTAGTCCACTTACAAACAAGGCACTAACTATAACCCATTCCGACCCGTAATCCTACAAGTCCCGTAACAATTTAAGCACATACAGAAGTCTAAGTCTAGGCACCTATCTCAAGTCACCTAAATCCCTTAGACCATGCTCTGATACCACTTGTAACAACCCAACCCGTAATACAAACGATCACGCGGAAATATCAAATACTTTTTTTTTTGCTGGAACAGCATATGGCGCGGCGCGCCATATGGCCGCGCGGCGTGCCAAACTGGCCTGTCCAAAAAGTCATGAAATGCGAAAATGTTTGACCACTTCCCGACGTATTTAGACAAAACGCTTTTCACAACCTATTCATATATGAAAAACTAACACGTTCCATTCATAAAATAAGTTTTACGAGGCCGGGCCCACATCGGCCGTTTTACGACTTTCATACGAAAATACAAGTTTTCAATCACATGATTTGTAACACAAAATAAAGCCGAGCATGGCGATTGGGGATACGCTACCCAATCCTAATCAATCCAAAAGCAAGCCTTCTAAAGCAACTACGCGAGTCCACTAGTCCCACGCTTACCCGAGCCACCGCATCCATGCAAATCTATAAAAAGGTAAACAACGAGAGGGTAAGCTAACGCTTAGTGAGTGAGAATATACTACATACATATATATGCATAAAATGGACACACCCCACAAAACCAAATACCGCATACCGGAGCATCCAAGCATAAAGGCAAGCTAGTCTAAGCATACCGTAAGATCACTAAGCAACGAGCTAAAGATACATTAACAAAATATAAGTTCACCAACAACGATGTGAACAGTGCCAATAAGCTACACCCGGAGGGTTAGCTACATCACGACAATACAACATTATATGTATACAATATATATATATATATATATATATATATATATATATATATATATATATATATATATATATATATATATATATATATATATATATATATATATCTCGAATAACATAATTTGCTTACGCTTACAACACAATAACCATGGTTAACCAATCGTACAAGGGAATGGCGCTCGCGAAAACGCCATCGGTGTTCATAACATCCGTTAGGGTACTTAACACCTCGTATCACTAACCCCTAGGGTGGCACCTTAACACCTCGGCACTTCACCCCGAGTGGCATCTTAACACCTCGATGCTTCACTCATTATTTTACGGAGTGGTGTCTTAACACCTCGACACTACACCCCTAGGTGGCATCTTAACACCTCGATGCTTCACCCCGAGTGGCATCTTAACACCTCGATGCTTCACTCATCATGTGAAACGTGGTGTCTTAGTACCTAGACACTACACATTTCCCGCTACAACAAATAGATACATTATATACCTACACATATAATTATTCCACTCACTATATTAACCCTTCGTCATTGGGGTTATATAAGTCCACATCACACGCCCATGTGATAACGTACACACAAAGTGTGCTCCTCGCCAAAGTGGTCAACCAAAACGCACAACCATGCCAATTGGACCTATACACAAGTCCAACAATTCCACCTATACGAGAAGCGAGCTCTACAAGCGAGAACCCCTTCACCAGACCCGCACCCATCCTACACATACATATGCATATAGGATATTATCACTCACCTTGTCGCCTTGAGGAATGCTACCGAATAATCCGCAATCGCTGATGGAATATACCTAATTCATTTATCACATAACAAGTAACACAATTAGGGTGGATATACAAATTAACCCAAATTGACAACTAGTGCAATTTCGACCCAAATGCACTTCCAAGCACAAACCGCGCCCCAACTAACCAATAATCACTAACACCAGTGAGAATGGTCCTAATATGCCAATCAAACCCAATCATAGGTGTTAAACACCTATCTTGCCCAAAATGACACTTAAACCCTAATTTGACCCATAAGAAGTCAATATCACGCCATTAGCAAGTTTTGACACCAAAACATATTTAACTCGGTTCTATGCTTCAACTTAATCCATTTTAAGTTTATAAACCTTATTAAATCGGCAATTGAGTCATAATCATCAACAAACACTAATTTTGACTCTAGTCAAAATTAGTCAACCATAAGAACTCTAATGGTTTCCAAAACACCAATAATCACTAACACTGGTGATTATACACCATTTACAAGTCTTAAACATGGTTAAATCATTAACCAACCCAAAACCCGCCAAATATCAAAATAGCAAGTTTCCATAAACCCTCTTCATCAACCAAATGGGTTTTACAACTAACAATCTCTAACCCTAACTTGAATATCAAATCTAACAAATGAAATTCGGAGTTAGAACTTACCAATACTACCAAAACATAGCTAGGAGCGAGTTGAACAACTTAAAAACCCGAGATTTAGCGAGAATTCGACTCCTTCTTCTCCAAATCAAGCTCTCTCACTCTAGAACTCTTCCTCTCTCTCTAGATGTGAATGAGAGTGTTTGTGTGGGTGAGAAATGAGCTCTAATGGAGTTCTAGATCAGTTTTAGTGACCCTAAACCGACCCTAAATGAAAAGACCAAAGTACCCCTCATTTAAACCTTTTAAAAAGGCTCAAAATTGCATCAGACGGGATCGGCGCGCCGCGCCAAAAGGTGGAGCGCCGCTCCAACCTACATGTCAGTTTTCAGAAACTTGTTTTGGCCATAACTTTTTGACCGTAGCTCCGTTTTTGATGAATCAAATATCGTTGGAAACGTAATAAGATTTTATTTCCAATGGTAAGGCTTTGAAACATCAACTCAAACTTTATTTGGGATTGAAAAGTTACGTACACACCTTGTCACTTCAGACAACGTCCAGTTTCCTTCGACGTTCTAGCAAACAAAACGTACATGCTTCGTACACTTCATACACGTATCGTACACCATAAATACATTATGTACAATAAATATTTGGGTCTTACAAAATGTCTTTATTTATTTCAGTCATTATGGTATAAAATTCGATCATTAATTTATTAAATAAAAAATTACCTCAACTGTCCCGCTCGATTCTGCATAAAATATAAAAAGTTCTAAAATTTAATAAATAGTTCCTAAATACATTTTTAATAAGTCTATACTTCATAGAACTCAGTTTCGTACCACCATTTATTTTGAAACCATAAAAGTTCGAATTTAACTTGTTTAATATCAATCGAAACATCAAACGAGTATTACAATCACCTAATATTTATTTTTAATATACTATATATATATATATATAAATACATTTTAATATCATGTTTTATTATATAACTAAATATATTTAATATATTTAATATTTAATCTTATATATTTACAATTAATATTCATGTACAGATACATATATATATGTATCTATTTACAAATAGTTGTTCGTGAATCGTCGGGTTTGGTCGAAGGTCAATTGAATAAATGAAACAGTTTAAAATTTTTGAGACTCAACCTAGCACACTTTGCTTATCGTGTCAAAAATACAATATCGTATCGAGAGTTTGGTTTTAAATTAGTCGAAATTTTCCGGGTCATCACAAAATGAATGAACTTAAAAAGAACATTCCACGTGGTACAAGCGATGAGCCTGTGCCAGATGACATTTTCTCGAAGGTGAAGGAAAACGATAAATATGGAAATGCTGACCTATACGTCTTAGGTGTCCGGGCTACTGATCTATGGGGTGTAACACCATCTCGTATTGCTTACACACGAGAGAATCAAATGTTGAAATCAAGGATCGTGTAATTAGAGGCGGAAAAAGCACAACTGAATCAGGAAAAGAATCGTTCCAACAGTTATTCAACTATTTCTCCAGTCACCTCACCAGTCGTTGAACCTCCACCTTTACGGGTATGTTTATGTTATAAAAAAAAATTTCTTCTCAATGTTAACAAATACTCCGTATAGTTTAACTCTTATTTGCTGTAAAATGATATTCAGGTTCAGTCTGAAGTATATCTGAGGAGCATTCACAAGCCGTTTGACATAGTAGCAAGAGGATGGGTTTTGAGTTTAGATCCAAAAGAGGTGGTGGGAGGGAAAGAGATTGGTACAAGATACTGTTCGGTTAATCCTCAGGTGGCAATTCAAAAGGACGAAGAGCTGGTTAGGCCGTATGGACAGATGGACACAATTATTGAAGCTATAGGCACCCCTATTGCATGGCCAAGAAATTTTGTCGAGGTATGACCTTCTTAAAGTGTACTTTTGTAATTATAAGTTATATTAACGCGAAGGTTTAAAACTAACCTATGAAATATATATATATATATATATATATATATATATATATATATATATATATATATATATATATATATATATATATATATTGTAGGTAGTACCTCTTGATTAAGAAGATTGCTTCATGATCGATCTACTTGTTCTTAGTATTCATGTGTTTAATTCTTTATTATTATCGCCAAATGTTACTAGACTTTTATATTTGATTTTTTGTAACTATGTTTACTTCCAGATGAAACATATCTGAGATTCTGAGTTTGCTATTAAATAAAAATCAGTCGTTGGATGTCTATTTCATTTATAGAATTTGTTTGTTTTAATTATAATTTTAATATCATGCCCATGATTATTTTATATTTATCTTGACCATTATAGCTGAATTTCGCGACCCCAAAAATCGGTTTCATAATTTTACTTTGAGATTTAAGGACCCTTTTAAAAGGTCCTAATATATGTTTTTAGGACCTTTTTAATGGATCCTAATATATGTTTTAGGACCCATTTATAATGTAAATAATTATTATATTATAGGACCCTAAAAAGGGTATCATCATCTTAGTTAGGATATTAGGACCTTCATTAACAGTCCTAACATGTGCTTTTTAGGACCTTTTTGTGTGTTTTAGGACTCTATCGTGTGGTCCTTAATTATTTCATAAGACCCTATTTATGGGTTTCAAAAAACTTATTTTAGGACCCTATTTGTGTAGTTCTTAATGATATTATAGGACCCTTATTAATGGGTTTCATAAACTTATTAGAACCTTTTTTAAGAATCCTATTATGTTTTTTAAGACCCTTAAATAAAGTCCTTATATGTTTTAAAATATTAGAAGTCCCATTATATGACCCTATAATAAGGTCCTAATATGTTCATGGGACCCTTCTTAAGCGTCCTTAATGATATTATAGAACCCTTATTCATGGGTTTCATAAACTTTTTTCAGCTATTAAGACTCTTTTTAAAGATCCTGATATGTTTTTTAGGACCCTTAAATAAAGTCCTTATATGCTTTAAAATATTAGAAGTCACATTATATGACCCTATAATAAGGTCCTAACATGTTCATGAGACCCTTCCTAATGGTCCTTAATTATATTATAGAACCCTTATTCATGGGTTTCATAAACTTTTTTCAGCTATTAGGACCCTTTTTAAAGATCCTCATATGTTTTTAGGACCCTTAAATAAAGTACTTATATGTTTTAATATATTAGATGTCGCATTATATGACCATAGAATAAGGTCCTAATATGTTCATGGGACCTTTCGTAAGGGTTCTTATACATTTTTTAAAACCCTTTTCTAATAAGGTCCTAATATGTTGTTAGGACCCTTATTAGTCTATTGGGACGCCACTGTGGGAGGACTAATTCATTAGTGGTCCTATCAGCTCAAAGGTCCTATTAGAGTACATAATAGGACCTTTGTGGTGGTCCTATAAGGCCGTTTTTCTTGTAGTGGTAGTTGTAATATTGTGTAGTAGTTGATTTCTTGACAGTAAGTGGATACGTTGGTGAAATCATCAGGTTTGATGTTTGTGAATTGATGTTGTAAATATAAGGCACATGTGTTATTATCGTCCTGAAACACACTCTGAATTCGAACCCAGGCTTGAGCAACAGTTTGATCATCTACCAAAATTGTGCTCATCAAATCCTTTGATATGGTACCATAGATCCATTGAAGGACTATGGCATCCAATCGGGCCCATAATGCATCAGTATTGGTGGTATTCGTGTTAGTTGAGGACGAATAAGAAGAGGTAATAGTGGGAGAAGGAAGGATGTGATCAATCACGTTATAAGCACGATAATGGATCTTAAACAATTGTGCTCAGGAGTTATATTGTGTGTTGTTAATTTATAGAGTGATAAGAATTATGGATTTGATGTTGGAGACATAAAGTGCAGGGTTTTGTTTGATGTTGTCAGACATGATTGAAGAAAAGAAGAAACGTTGTGTTTAAGAAGAGAAGAAAATGAAGTAGGTTACGGCCAAAAATTAGAGAAAAAGGATTGAAAAGGCCTGATACCATGCTATTCAATAATGATCAATCCTTTACATTGATAATTGCCTCGGTATATATACACAGTATTCATATCTTGCATCCTAACAAACATAGTTACAGATACGGTAACAATATGTAAGACCCTGAATTTTATGCATCAGAAGGTATCAGTAAATGTATGCATCAGAAACCGCCACTAAAAGTCTACTATATACTTATGCATTTTCAGAATTTATATCAGAATCAGAATCAGTCAACCTTAGCCCCTGAACTTCTAAATAAAAGTAATAATTTTGTCAGATAGCAAAGCCGCGTCGCGCCTCCTTGTACTTCAGATATTTCGATAGTTTGAAAAATGGTTGTTTCGTTTTTGAGCTTCCAGCCGCGCCGCGCCTCGTGCCTGGCCAAACTTCTAATTTTTCTATTTTAAAGAAGTTTAATGAGGGGAAAGGTGGTAATTTCACTTGTGGACACTTTTGAGGCCACAAATCTAACCAAACATCATCCACATCTTCATTTCATCTCATTCTTATCCTCTCTAAATCTCTAAACCCTAGAAAGAGAAACAAAGTTCTAGAGAAAGAAAACTTGTTTTGGGGAAGAAGGAGTTGATTCTCGTCAAGGGTGCAAGAGTTAAAGTTGTTCATCTCGTTCACGGCTACGTTTTGGTGGTAGTGGTATGTCTCGAATCCGAATTTCGTTTGTTTATGTTGATGTTCATGTTAGGGTTTGAACTTGTAAGTTCTTGAGAAACCGCACTAGCTCACAAATGGGTGATTTAAGTTAGTGGAGGGTGTTGTCGACCCACGTTGGTGTATTTTGGGTTGGTTGATGATTTAGCCATGTTTAGGACTTGTAATTCGGGTTTAATCACTAAGTTTAGTGATTATGGAAGTATGGAACCTAAATGGAAGTATGTAAGGGTTTGATTTTGAAACGGGTCAAAATTAGGGTTTCTAGTTTGACTTTGGAGAAGATAAGTATTTAACACTTTTATTTGGGTCCAACTGGCATTATAGGACCATTTTCACTAGTGTTAGTGATTATTGGTTAGTTTAGGTACGGGTTGTGCTTAGAAGTGCAATTGGGTCAAAATTGCATTATGTGTCATTTTGGGTTGGTTTGTAAATCCACCCTAATTGTGTTGTTTGTTATTATGTTAATGGAATAGATATATTACATTGGCGGATTGCGGAATTGGTGTGCATTCATCAAGGCGACAAAAGTGAGTGTAAATATATCATATGCGTATGTATGCATAGGATGGGTGCGGGTGGGGTAGAGTGATCATTGTGCGTTCTGGTTCACTTTACATGTGTGTGAGATGATGGACCTTGTGAGTTATGGTCCACTTGGCATGTTTGTGCGTTTTGGGTTACCACCCGTGGGGTAGTGAATCCTGTGAGCTTCGGATTCACATTGACAAGTAGGTCAACCCTGTTTGATGTTGTTGAGGTGAATTGGGTAGTGATTCTCGTGTAGTTCAGCTTCACTAGTGAATCTAGTGTAGTTCGCCTTCACTAGTGAATCTCGTGTAGTTCGGATTCACAATGTCGCGTGTAGTTCGGACGTTCCCATTGTTGTTGCGGCTTAGGGTAGTGATTCTCGTGTAGGTCGGCTTCACTAGTGAATCTCGTGTAGTTCGAATTCACAATGTCTTGTGTAGTTCGGACATCCCTATTGTCGCGTGGTTTGAGGTAGTGTATCGCGTGAGTTTTCGGATACACTAGGGCGCGTGAGTTTCGGCCAAATCGCATGCATTTAACGTTAAGGGGTTAACCTTGTGGTTTTTTGGGTATTGTGTATATCTATATATATTGTTGTGTTGTAGCTAATCTTTCGGATTGACCCGGTGTACATTATGTATAGCTTTACTTAGTTATACAAGGATGCAGTATGTGTTTATTACTTGTGTTGGTGATACGTATTCGTTTTATGCATATGTATGTATATAGTATGTTTACCCTCACTAAGCTTTATAACTTACCCTCTCGTTGTTTATATTTTTTTAGATTCGCAAGGAAGAGGTGGCAAGGGTAAGCGCAGGGATTAGTGGATTATTGCGGGTTTCTTTAGAAGACTTTGCTTTTGGATTCGATTTAGAATTGGATAGTGTTATCCCAATCACCATGCTCGGTCTTATGTTGGAGTTAAACGTTTGGGGTTGAAAGTGTCTTTTGGTGGTGTCAAACGAGCCTTGGGTTGTTATGCCCATTTTGACACCGAAACTTGTGCAATGTATAATGTAAAGTTGTTTAAGCTTGTCGAGTATTGAAAATGTTTTGTAAACATAATTATGGCGTCGTTGTTAACAATATTAGTGTGTTATATAAAAGAAAAAAAATTCGGCCGATATAATAACGGGTTGGGTCGTTACACAATATCAATCCTAATCTCTTTTCAAAATACAATATATTCATTCCATAACTACTATAGTTAACTATGTCTAATATTGACTATGGTTGTTTGGTCTTGATTTTGTCGCCTACTTTTTTCCCTTTTCCGAGATCGCTTACCATGTCTTCATCTTGTCCAACAATGGTTGGCGGCCTTCCACCTTATTGATAGTGGCCACCGGTTCTTTGTAGTTCCAAGAGTTTTATTTGCAATGTGTATCTCCATGCATCCACATAGTTCGGTGATATTTAGCGAGCCACCTCCTAGTTGGAGGTGCTCATCGGAACTGGAGATGGTCGGATCCTGTATGAAGTCGTCTGATAGATACGGTTGTCCACCACCCATTTAGTTGTGGTCACCATTGATGGTGACCATGGTTGGAAGTCGGATTATGGTGGATGGGTGGTTTGTTTGTTATGTTGGCGTATTGTGGCCTTCGATGTTGGTGGTGCGTGGGAGTGGTGGCCGGAGCTTGTATGTAACCGGGCACTGGATGCGATTATTTAGCATCTTGGTGGTGGTGGTGGTCACTGTTGGTAGTCGGTCGATGATGGATGGGTGGCCACTGAGGGCCTATTACGACGACTGGAGATGGTGGGTGAAGGAGGAGCATGGGGTGGTAGTGGTTGTAGGGCTACTGGTGGTTTTGGGTTTACTGCTTGGGTTTATTTTGCGGTCTTTCCTTTCCGAGGGCGTATTTCTGTAGTTGGAGATCTTGCCCCGTGTTCGAAAGAAGATTTTGTTTTTTTTTTTGTGGTTTAGGCTCCATCTTGAGACGATTGTTTGTGGTTCAATTCAGTTATTTGTGATTTGGGCTTATATTCAGACCGCTCAGGATGAATATCGTCATGCTTGTTATTGTATCTATTATTACATGTTTTTTTACATTAGCACGTCGCTTGCTATATCTATTACTGAGTATGTTTTTTTTTTCTTCTTTTTAACACTAGTTGTTACATATAATATTTCTGTTTAGGCGTATTTTCTTTTTTATCATTTTGATTCGACTCTATTAGATGAAAATTTGATTTAAGTTTAGTGGTGAACTGGTTCATTGCAACTTTTATACATAGGTTTGAAGCCATAAATAGGCAATATACTTTCCGTTTTGTCTCAATGTAGGTTATATACCCCAATAAATATCAGTGTAAGTTATATACTCTGAAAAGTTGTATCGATGTATACAAATTTAACAAGTTACCGGCTGAAGCGGTAAAATTAATTATTTAACATTTTTTTTGCATTTTATATAGCTACAAATAGGTCATATATTTTCAGTTTTGTTCCGATATAGGCTATATACTTTCAGTTTTGTTTCGATGTAGGCTATATACTTTCAGTTTTGTTCCGATCTATCACCAATATCATTCTCCACGTAGGATGCCACACCATCGTTTAGTTGTTTTTTCGGTTAATAAATTTTGTTTGTTCATATTAATACACTTTATGAAAGTATATAGCGTACATGGTATTTTTCAATAATGAAACCATAATAAGAGAGTGGTACTTTAATATCTCACTACATTAGCAAACCTTACGTTTTCATGAGTTGTACCATTACTTACCATCAGCATTACAATCCTCTTTCATCTTAAAAAAAAAAAAAAAAAAAAAAAAAAAAAAAAAGAAGTTTAAATCTCGTTACACAAATCTACTGATTCAATCAAATATCGAATAGATCTAATACATTTAAAGCTCAGTACACGACTTTTTTTAACAAGCTATTAGGTAAACGTCTAAACAATTTTTTTTCAAGAAGTTATGTTAACATCTGCAAAAGAAGACGACAAAATTATGGTGCAATTTGAAAACCAAATCATCCCACCCACCAGATCTGAACAGATCCAACTTTCAAAATACGGACGTCACTAACTGATTTTGTTTAATTTTCTTAATTGGATTATCATTTACCTTTTTCCAACGTTTTCAAAATTTAAGTGATTGTAATTAGATTGAAGTTAGGGTTTATAAATATCAGTTGTTATAAATTTATAAAAGGTGTGAAACTGTAGTTCAATTATATGGATCTGTAATTTGACGGATTAATATGAACAGAATATTAGATCTGTAGATGATAAAAGAAAAAACAAACATCATTTACACACCGATGTAAAACAAACATCGTAATTCTCAAAATATAATAAGATCAAAATTCAAAATTATACATATATATTCATAGATTAGATTGTAGTTATAAAATGCTCAGACAAAAAGATCGTTTTGCAAGTGAGAGCGGTTCTAAAACACAAAAACACATCTTGTCATACAGATCAGAAACGTAACAGATCCATTTAGTTAAGATGTGTTTCTGAGCTTTAAGAGCCGCCGACATCGCATCTTAATTCACAAATACTCCGTAATACTCTGTAATAGACAACCGTATGCGGTTGTTTATATAGTGAAAGAAGATTTATAAACCCTAATATCTAGAACATTCTTTGCCGTTTTTGAGCCTACACAAATAACCCCTCAAGTATTGACCTTTTGACTAATTTCGTAATTATAAATCCATGGCCTTCTTTTCATTTTGTTTAATTTGCACAAATAATCCTTGAGTGTTGACCTTTTGACTAATTTCGTCATTCTAGTTCTAGTTCTAGATTCAGTCTTATTTTTCTTTTTCTTTTTTTTGTAATTTACACAAACAAACCCTCAAGTATGAACCTTTTGCCTGATTTCATATACGTTGTCATGCACATTGAAGATGCGTTACAAAGATGAAAATTCGAATTTCACATATCAAAATCTGCTATTGGATCGGCATTTTCGTGACCATGTTATTGTATCTACTATTATTATATGTTTTTTGACTTTAGTGCTATCTGATACATGGATATCTATATTTAGACTTAGTATTTTCTTTTTTATTATTTTTATTTCACCTTGTTAAATGAAATTTGATTTAAGTTTTCGCTTTTTGTGGCTTTGTTTGGACTTTTCTTTCTATGAACTGTGCTTGTTAGTAGTATTTAAATCCGTTATATGTTATTTTTCTAAAAAAAAAAAAAAAGTGTGATACATGTGACACTGAAGTGGTTCAATGCAACTTTTTAGTTACGTTGTGTATTCAATATATATATATATATATTTTTTTTTTTTTTTTGTTCAGAAGAATGAGATGAAAAGAATAATAGTAAAAAGAGATGGAAATGAATGTAATAAATATCTAAGGACGGTGAATGAATGTAATAAATATCTAAGCATTAAAAAAAGGGATGAAATATAAGGGAAGACTAGATAAAACCGTCTTGACAAGTGTTACACGACCATTAAAATATACCAATCGAACTTTCCAATCCGATAGTTTAATCTTGAAATTATTGTTTACCAGCTTCCAATCTTCCATCTTATTCATTTTAGTTCTGATGGAGAGGCCAAGGTAAGTAAAAGGGAAACTACCAACAATACAACCAATGCTTGTGGCAAGGCATTCAACATCTTCTTTACATATCTCAACCCCAAAAAGACGACTTTTATTAATGTTCACTTTCAAGCCTGAAGCTAGCTCGAAACACTTTGCTTCAAAAGATTCTTCGGATTATGTTGGTCCCAAACACCAAAATATATAGTAGCATCCACATATATGAAAACAATTAAAAAGATCACAATGCAAGCATTACTATAAAGACGACAAACGACTAATACGTTGTAATCTATGGTTAATATTAAAATTCTATAATGATGATGTCATTATTATGTTAATTCCTTGTTAAGAAAAAAATTAAAAAGAAAAAGAAAAAAATCTAAGCATGGTGGGTGATGTCATTAATCTAAATAATTTTGAATTAAAATTAAATTTTATTAATAAATTATTATTATTAAATCTTATTAATAATTATTTTAATTATTAAAATTAAATAATTTTGAATTATTTTAATTAATTATTTTGAATTGAGTATAAGAAGATATAAAAACTAAGCAGAAGGAAACCAATTTTAAATTTATATTTTAATTTATACTTTTAAAATAAAATACAACCAATATTATCTCTTATGATTGGATGTTGATTGCTTAATATGCATTTTAGATGTTTGATGAAATGTTCAGCTGACGAGTTTCTTAGTCGGACTCTGTGGTTTTATGTGTCATTAAACTAAATAACTTTAGCATTTACGTTCACTTAATACCTAAACATATCATTAAACTGTTTCGCTTAAAAAAACTCGTGGTTCCACGGGTCATTTTACTAGTTTTTAAACAATAACAATAATTTAATATATATTGAATCCAAGAGAAAGATACGTCGTCGGAGCAAGAAATGAGGTGGTGTAAGTTTTTAATATGTACATTGTGGAGTAACAGAGTTTGACCGTCCATATAAAAATATCCGTAATTAGACAAATATATAGAATTGTTTCCTAACTAATAGAGGGAAACTTGATGTAAATTGGAACGAGTGGCTCATGAAGTCGGTGTAATTGTTAGGTTTGCCTCTCTCTAGCTGCTTGCTAGAGGGTTGGTTTTATTAATAAAATTTTATCCATTTAAAAAATATATATATAGAATTGTTTCCTTCCTAAACCGTCCATATAAAAATATCTTTCCTAATTCATTCCTTTGTCTTTCTATTATTTTTCTCAGTTTCTTTTCTTTACACAAAAAAACCTTACCTTAATACCTTATTAATTCATGTCTACATTATGATGGAACCCATCAATCAATATAATCAATCCAAAAAAAATCGCTCACTAAAAGTAACTTGAGGATTTTGTTAATCTTTTTAATCGATTGATGAAAAGGCTTCGTTTAATGTTAGCGTTATTTTTGCCAAAAAAAAAAAAAAAAAAAAAAAAAAAAAAAAAAAAAAAAGTAACTCGAGGAATCACAATCAGAGGCCGTAGGTTATGAAGGCCAAACAGAGCCCAAGCAACCCCACTTTTTTGGGCTACTAGCGTAAATTTTATAATTTTTTATGGACAAAAAAGTTTTATATTTTAATAGGCCTTTCTAAATTATTAGCCTTTTATTTTAGCCCTCCTACTCAAATGTTTGACCTTCCGCCCCTGATCACAAAACTTTAATCAAACCGCAAAGACAACAACTACACCAGGACAACTCTGAAGGAGAAAATTCCAAATTTTTTTATGCTAAAGCAAAAGTGTAAAATTCGGTGGACGGTCGATGGAGATGAAAATTCAAAATTTTTCCATGCGTCTCTAAAAAAGAGACACGGAATTTTGGGGATCCCTGGAATTAATTTTGGGGATAGATGGTTAACAAATCCAGAAGATAACACCTTCGAATTTTTTGCCAATAAATTTCATGAATCTGATGTGTGTTCGTCAAGCTTTTCAAGCAATCTGTTTCGGAAGCTAGAAGACTCGGATAATCAATTACTTGAAAACATATTTTCGGTTGACGAAATTAAAACGGTTGTGTGGTCTTGTGCAGGCTCGAAGTCACCTGGGCCTGACGGGTTCAGTTTCATGTTTCTTCAAATATTTTGGGAGATGTTTCAGCATGACAACGTCAGGTGCGTCAACGAATTTGGTGAGTATGGAAATTTTTCAAGAGGTTGTAATAGTTCGTTTATTACACTCATTTCTAAAGTTTCTGATCCAAATAAATTCAAAGATTTTCGTCTCATAAGTCTAACCGGATGTTTATATAAGATCATCGCCAAAGTTTTGGCCAATAGATTGAGGCGTTTAATCCACAAGGTCATCAATCCGACTCAAACTGCTTTTTTAAAGGGTAGACAATTGTTAGATGGTGTATTGATCGCTAATGAGGTGGTTCATTGGGCAAACAAATCGGGTTGCAAATCTTTTCTATTTAAGGTCGATTTCGATAAAGCGCTTGATAGTGTCAAATGGAGATTCCTTGAAGACGTGATGTGTCAAATGAACTTCAGGATTAAATGGCGAAAATGGATTCGAGGGTGCTTGTCTTCCTGCAGGACCTCGGTGTTAATAAATGGGTGCCCGACCCCAGAATTCTCACTTGAAAAAGGTTTACGACAAGGTGATCCATTGTCGCCTTTTCTTTTTATTATTGTTGCGGAGGCACTAAATGTGGCAATGATGGATGATGTTCGAAACAAGTTGTACAATGGCATTGTTGTTGGCTCGGGCGGTCTGAATATTTCTCACCTCCAATACGCAGATGACGCTCTTTTCCTCGGTGAATGGTCACTTAATAATGCAGCCAACCTAATAAGCATTCTCACTTGTTTTGGTGGTCTCCATATTAATTTAGCTAAAAGCAAACTCTTTGGTATTAATGTCTCTAAACAAGAACTTACTGATATGTCGAAGATTTTGGCGTGCTCGTCGGGTGCTTTTCCATTTATGTACCTTGGATTACCGATAGGTTGCCGTATGTCAAGTGCTAATGCATGGGGAGAAGTGACAGATAGATTCATGGCAAGACTTACCTCTTGGAAAGCTAGACTTCTTTCCATGGGTGGTAGGTTAACATTAACTAAATATGTTTTGGGAAGCCTTCCCATATTTTATTTATCTCTATTTAAAGCCACCGGTGCTGTGTTACTATCATTAGGATCATTGAGGAGGAGGTTCATATGGAATTCTTTCGACAATAAATCAATTTCATGGATAAGTTGGAAGAAATGCCTAGCCGCTAAATGCCAAGGGGGCTAGGGATTGGTAGTCTTAATGCAAAAAAACATTAGCCTCTTATGTAAATGGTGGTGGAGATTTAAGATCGAAAAAGACGCATTATGGAGAGCTGTAATTCAAGCAAAATATGGCGAAGATGGAGCTTTGACAATCAATGCAAGTTATCTACATATATCTCCGATTTGGAAAAACATCAGAAAATGTGGTCTGCTATGCGAAAAATATAGTGTTTAGTTTACCAATTCTTTCAAACGCGAAGTAGGGAAAGGAGACTCAACATTATTTTGGAATGAGGTATGGATTCCTAACTCAACATAGTGCCTGAGCTCTAGATTTCCTAGATTATTTGCACTTGAATCAAATAAAAATGCTTTCGTGGGAGATCGTGTGCAAAATGATGGAGAGGGTTTAAAAGGTACTTGGAGTTGGAATAACACTGTTAGAGGGAGATCCCTAACAGAGAAAAATGAACAGTCGATCCTAGCATCCACTACTAAGTTGTCCTCGGAAGCAGACACTTGGTGTTGGAAATTACATTCATCAGGCACTTTTAAAGTGAATAAACTTGCAAAAGTGATTGATAACCGTCTGCTTGATACAGAGGGGGGGGGGGGGGGGGGGGGGGGGGGGGGGGGTGGCTTCGTTAGTTGGTGGAGTATTAAAGAGGCGATCCACATTGGTGTAGCAAACGCAATTAGCTCCGCAAATATGAATGTGGGCACAAAGGAATTGAATAAGCTTTGTTTAGCATCCCGCTACATTCTTCTTTGACTAATATGGAAATGGCGTAACAGTTCGATTCATGCGCCCCAAGAGAAGAGGAGACAAATCTTAAACGAAGACGTATTATCCAATTTAAGGATACTATCTCGTCTTTGGTTATCAAAGAAGTGTTCGAAAGTGAAGGTTACATTCGAAGAATGGAAATCAAATCCAATGAGCGCATGGGATCCAGGCTGAAGTTTCAGGAAATGTCCAAAAGAGGTGTTTAAATCTATCTATTTAAGTGTAATGTTGGAGTTAAAATTATGGATGTACTGTTATTGTAATAACTTATGTAACTAGAGGTGTGATGTAACTAACACTCACAGCTAGTGAGTTTGATATATTTGAATAAAGTTTAACCTTTAACAGAAGAAAAAGAAAAAAAAAAAACTCTGAAGGAGAAACAAACTAGAAATAAAACATGAAAATTAAACCAATATTATTAACAAAAAAAACATAAATTTAAATTAAACAAAATAATCACCATTACAATCCCTTTTCATCTTAATAAAACAATCAAAATTAAAATTCGTCAAATAAATCTATTGATTCAATCAAATAGATGTAATACATTTAAAGCTCAATACAGAACTTTTTTCACAAGAGTAAACAGCCAAACAAATAATTTTCAGAAGTTATTAACATCCAAAACCAAACAGGAAGACTACAAAATAATGGTGCAATTCGATAACGAAATCACGCCACCCACCACATCTAACCGTGTGAACAGATCTAACCTTCGGAGTCTTTCTAACCTCAAAACCGACAACAGGAAACAAGAAAAAGTAGACCGATCATAAAGGTAATAAATTTTGTCTAAAAGTAGCAGAGCTAAACGACAAAACAAAAGACAATATTGGTCGTAAAGACAAAGGGTCCTTTAGACCGATTCTGATGACCACTGGTTCTAAACTCGTACAGATTCAGTAACTAATTTTATATCAGCGACGAATCAAACAGACGGTATCTAGATTTTAAATCAAAAGGTGTAAGTTATTTACAAGAGTGGCGAATCAAAATACGGATATCACTAACTGATTTTGTTTCAAATTTTTTAATTGAATTATCATTCATCTTTTTTCTACGCTTTCAAATTTTAGTTATTGTTGTTTGATTTTAAAGTTACGGTTTGTAATAATAAGTTAAGATAAATGAAAATAAACAGAATATGAATTCTGTTAATGCAAAAAAGAAGATACAAACAGGCAAAATCATTAACACATGGATATGAAAAACAAAACATCGTTTCTTCAAAATATAACACGATCAAAATGCAAAATTTTATTTTATACAAATATTAATAGATTGTACCTCTAACGCTCTAAGATACACATATCGTTTGCGAGTGAGAGCGGCTTTAAAACACAACAACACGTCGTGTCAACTTACAGAACCGTCGTGTCAACTTACAGAACAGATATGTATCCGATCAGTGTCGTTACGACGTGTTCCTGAGCTTTAAAAGCCGCCAACATCGCATTAAAATTCACATCGACAAAAATATCACGAATAAGATGAACGTATGTGGTGGTTTATATAGTGAAGAAGATTTATAAACCCTAGGTCTAGAACATTCTTTGCATTTTCTAAAATCTATACAAATAACCCCTTTAAGTATTTACCTTTACTATTTCGTAATTTTACAGTCCGTGGCCTTCTTTTGATTTTGTTTAATCTACACAAATAGACCCGAGTATTGACTTTTGATTGATTGATATCATAACTTTAGACTTTAGATGCAAAGCCTTTTTTAGTTTTGTGTAAGTTACCCAAACAATCCCTCAAGTATGGAGATTTTTCCTAGCTTCGTATATGTTGTCATGAGGAAGAAACCTGCGTTACAAAGGGAGGTGTTCAAAGATGGATATTCGAAATTACTTATTAGTGTATTACTTACTCAATCTGTTCCATATTAATAGTCCACAGACGAAAAACACACAGTTTAAGAAAATATTATAAAAGTACTGTATTTTCTATTTATTTTTCAGTTTTACCCCTTACTTTTTCTTTCTTTTTTAATCCTATCCACATATATATCTAGAGTATAATAGGTATAATAGAACTTTACGTTATTATCTTAATCTATATATGGAGGTGGATTATTAATTTGAAACAGTTCAAAATAGAATACTGGACTATTAATATGAGACGGAGGGAGTATATTTATTATATTAAAAGGGTGATGATATTCCCAATAATATTTTTGATAAATTTGTAGAAAATAGTACCCGAAAATATATATTATATATATTCATTATAAATAAGAAACTATATATATGATGAAATATACATACCTTGAATATGATGTAGTCAAAATGATATGTAAAAGAATACATGAATCATCTCACCAAAAGAAGCCGAGGCCCGTGTTTAACACAGTTCCCTTAAAACAGTTCCGCCGTCTACATGTCGTCTGTTTCCCAGGATACAACGGCTGAAACAGTAGTACTGCAGGACTTGAACACTTGCCCGAAAATATTGTTAACTAGTCCTTCATAATCTAACCCAAATACTTTGTTTCTCACTTGACCAAACTTATCAATGAATTAGAACAAAACTCACAAGCTTATGACGACTAATCCTTTCATATATGTGTGTGTTTCATGGTGACATACATGTCTACCATCAAATAAGAACCATGAGTCTCTTACTTACATGAGAGAAATATCTCCTTATATTACATGGAGAATGGGTAGTTGTTATGAAACTTAGACTAAAATTAAATGACAATAAAATGTCATAAAATTCATATGTTATGGAATATTGAAGAGTCACCTTTAATAAAAATAAATATTACATTAACTAGTAAATTTTAAATTCCTTTTAATCAATTTTATTCAAATTTTTTCAACAATCCCTCACATGAATGAAATTGATAACCAATAGTATCAATAACACGATTCTCATTCATCTTGGCTCAAAACATCTCTTTAACCATCGATATCTCATTCACTTAAAATCTACTTGGATATATAACATTTTGTTATGAAGCCTTGGCCACCGACTACATAACCATATATTCCAAAGTTGATGTGAACCTCGTTTCACATAGATTTTCCAATGTGAATATAAATCGATCTCAAAACACACATGTCCAAACAATATTTTCAGCAGTTGAGTCTTGCATACGATAGGTAGGTGTTACCCTTTGAACCTTCGCTCATGAAACGCACTTAGTCTACTGGCTCTGAGTAGACGGCGATGTCTTTGAACTCGTCTGCCGTTTGTGTAGCGACAATACGCTTCACACAAGACTCTCCTTGACAAAGTCAAGTCCTCATAGTCGTGTTCGTTATGGTCCTGAAACACTAGTCTGGTTCTGCGAGAGCCATTAAGTATTGTGCCCCAACAATACCCTTCGAAGCGACCCCACTTCTCTCTCACATAGGTGATTCACCACGAATGGCTACTGATTTAGCATGTATGGCTACTTCAGTCGAATCATTAAAAGCCATAGGCTTAGCCTCGTACTTGTCACTTTTAGGAATGGACTAGGAAGTCTACTAATCGTTGTATAAACTCCCTTAAAAGATGCAGGGGCTTTTATCAAATCCCCCACAGTGACCTCACCAATTCATACAATTAGGTTGTCCTATTGAACTCAGATCTTAAGATCTCCAGTCAACTAAGTTAGGTTTTCCTTCATATAAACTTATTTAAGGGCTTCAGTCCCATTCCACAACATAATCTCTTCTCAACCCTATGGTTGTCGGATCTGAAATGTTATCATTTAACTTTACAAAGTTAACTATGATAACCAACAAAGAGATTAGTTGTTCTAGCGTAATTATATTGACCATGTCAAAATTAATTACCATTCTTGGCTCAAATGATATTGAAATTTTAGCATTAACTAAATCCATATCTTTGGCCTTTTATGAATCATATTATCACTAATCATCATGAACATCTTTAGCTAAAATGAGATAGAATCTTATCATCAGCTATATATTCTTATCCGTTATCTTTAGCCTTATTATGAATCATCATTAATTGCGAATTGCGCACTTGATATCAAAATGCAAGACACCCCCACATTTGCATGTTATTGTGTAAAATGTACACAACTAACTAAGGTTACCGCTTATCCTTTCAAAGCTTCCCCCACATGTCTTGCAACTTGATATAAGTTACAATCATAATCATATATATCAAATATGATTCTAATCAATGAAGTGGTCAAATGCCCCCGCACAAGATTTGCATCTTTCGTGCTTCAGATTCTACGCACATTTTGAGCAATTCTCAGTCATATTCTAGGTTTGACCTAGAGACGTCAAATTTTAGAAAACTAAATAAGGTTTTCGCACTCAAATTTATTTGTAAATCTGAATTCTTATTAGGCAATTCAAAAATCGAACTATCAAGAATGTAATAAAGATAGACATATGTATCTTTAAAATATCTTTCACTTCATATCTTAATCTCATTCCATATACAATGGAAATAATTCACATCGTTGTCGTCATGTAACGATCCAACTTCGTTTTACCAAAAACACGCCTTAAAAAAATTTTGAACCTGTACATCTGGACGGCGTCCAGTACTGAAACCTTGGACGGCATCCAACACTTTAGGACGATGTCCAAATGAACTAACGGGGACTGATCAGTTTTTAATAACACGCGAGGGGAAAACCCGCTTCCCGACACTTTTAAACGAAACGACTTTCACAACACATCATATTAAGTAAAACTAAGAGATTTCCACAATAAAAATAAGTTTTACAACACCGAGCCCACAATGACCCGTTTTACAAATAAAATAGTGATTTCGACCCATTTATCTTTTAAGACGGATTAGGACTCTACAACCCAACCCGATACCAAGAGCATAATCCCGGGGACTACCAATCCCCAATCCGCGTTCAATATCCAAAAGCTACCCCATCGAGCCCAAGCGCTCCTATGCATCTAGCTTAACAAACTAGCTAGCTTCAAACCACAATACCTGTAAAAAGGTAAACAACGAGAGGGGTAAGCCTAGGCTTAGTGAATGCAATAATTATACATATACATATATAATATACCTACTTGCAAACACTTACACAAATACCTCATACACGCTAGTAAGTTATAAGCATACCATCGCAAGTATAATGCTAAATTCTTCAAGACCACACGCTTGCACAACAATAGCATATATAACTCGAATAATATAATATGCTACGCTACAACACTTAACCATGGTTAACCAATAATACAAGGAATGGTACTTCGAATTTCCCACCGGTGTTCATAACAACCGTTAATGTACAACGAAATATATCACTAACCCCTAGGCGATTCGGACAACGAAATATCCGTTCAAAGCAATCGTTAGTGTACAACGAAATATATCACTAACTCTTGGTCGGTTTGGACAACGAAATATCCATCATTAGTATACAACAAAATATATCACTAACTCTTGGGCGATTTGGACAACGAAATATCCATCGTTAGTGTACAACGAAATATATCACTAACTCTTGGTGGTATAGACAACGCATACCCGGCCCTTCCCCCGCCCTGCAAATAGATACATTATATACACACATGTATAATCATTCCACTCACCTCAAAATGCCCGCACAAGCTATATATGTAAATCGCCTCCAAACGCGAGCAAGCTTTTACCTATAATACGCATATAGATATACACACAATCAACATACATTCTCTACAAGAGAATTCGACGCTGACACCCTTAACTCCGTGTTTCTATCTAATACAACGACCCGCCCATTTAGACACCTAAAATGGACTTCACCAATTACCACTACGGGTGGTAATTTCGACCCATCCAACAAGAACAATTTAATCAAAATTATACTTGACACCATTTAAGCCAATATAGGTCTTAACAAAATTGCTTATCAACCAATTAATCCAAATTAAAGTCATTACCAAATTTGACCCATCTCATTTCACCCGTTTTGACATAAGTCCCGAAAACGCCCAAAATCACTAACGACTAGCGATTATAATTTCAAAACACCAATTAACACCTAAATGAAACATTTATATACTTGGTTCATCAAATCTTGACCTCATATCTTAGTTTGACTCCAAATCAAGGTTAACACCCATTTTAACCAACTAACATGTTCTTATGAACATCTAAGTCACCAATACATATACAATCTAGTGATTAACACCCAAACCAATGACAAATACTTCCAAATTTGTCATCTAACCCTAAACCCACAATAATCGGGTTCACTTACACTAGCAATACAACAAAACCCCCAATTTCATGAGAAATGGGGTTTAGATTCCTAACAAGCTCAAACCCTACATGAACAAGAATCATAACAATTAAATTCGGGGTTAGAGCTTACCAACACTACCAAAATGTAGCCGTGAACGAAAGGAACAACTTTGACTCTCGAGCTTTGGCGAGAACCGGGCTTCTTCCTCCTAGATCGGAGCTTTCTCACACTAAAATCATCCTCTCTCACTAGAATATGTTGGGAGTGTTTTGTGTGGGTCAGAATGAGCTCCAATGGAGTTCTAGATCAGTTTTGATGATCTCAAACCGACCCCAAGTGAAAAGACCCAAATACCCCTTTTAATTTGAGTAAAATACAGCTGCTGGCCCGTCAGGCCTTTTGGACGGCGTCCAAAAAGGTTGGACGGCATCCCAATGAACTGCGTCTTAAACTGAAACTTGTTTTGGTCATAACTTTCAAACCGTAACTCCGTTTTCGACGAATCAAATATCGTTGGAAACGTAATGAGATTTACTATCCAATGGTAAGGTTTTAGAACATCAAATCCAACTTTATTTGGGATCCAAATATATGCTTACATGCCTCGTATTTCGAATGACGTTCAAAATAACGCGTAACTGAAAAACGGGTGTTAAAACTCTCCCCCACTTACATTGGATCACGACCTCATGATCCGCACCAACACTAGTAGTAAGCACCTCTCCCTCGAACATTTCTGCTTCTAACGCAGAGTCACACACGTATTAATCACGCCTCCGAATTCTCACTTCGTGCTCTAATGCATCATATTACAACGATATCGGGCAATCAACCCTCGAGTCAAACAACTGCAACCGTTTGCTCCTACGCCGAGTATCCAAACTCGCACCACTCAACGATCGCACCTCCGCTTATGTGAACAATTGTTTTTCCACCCCAGAAAACCCAAGATTCGCAATTTTACAAGTCGATGCCAACGGGGAAATCGACACGCTCCTCCGACTAGTGCTTCTTACAGTCACCACAACCGGGTTATTCCTTCAACGAAGAAATTACGGTACCGCCAAATAATTTCTTAGGAGCACCACTTTCCCATCAATCGAACCGCACACGACCATCCGTCACTGGATTAATCCAGGACGATAATAATACACCACGAGTTAGACGAAACATCAACACTTCGTCACAGGGTTTCTCTCCTAAACCCTGTAACACATTCATACAATACGGCTTCCTAGTACTAGCATGAAGACTATTCGTATACTCGAATCCCGTCAATGGCGAATTATCATCCAAAATTTCCTCAATTCGCCACGCGACCCACAAATTATTCACCAACGCCGGGTGAACCTTCCTACCTAGTCCTTCCGCTACGGATGGCCTCGACATTTCAATGCAACCTACGCGTCACACCACTAGGGTACACACTCTGGCAAACGAACAATATCCGCGTATCTCTACGTGAGACAATCAGAATCGACACTCTTCGCCTCACAATCGTCTTTAAAGTGGAATAATCCACTTGACAATTTTCACGATCACATTTCCCGACAAGGAAAAATACAACAAACACCACAATAACTAACTTGTACCTACTCAATAGTACTATCCGAGTTTCATAGCAACCCGAGTTTACCTTATGAGAGCACCCACAATGACAACTTCATTCTCTAACCCCGAGATCTCAAGATTCACATTTGGTCTCGTACCGCACTTTGGTACTACACGACCACCTTGCTTAAGAAGACTTACACTTCATTCGATCCCATCGTCACATTCTTCAAGCTTAACATTCCGGAATTGTAACTCACAATCATAATGAACGATCTCGCATCGACATCAATAACCCGTCACTCTTCCTCGTTAGAAACTCCGAATACCTATTAAGGCTTAGCACGGTACACTCCGACACTTCGCTATATATAACACCACCGGAGCTTCTTCGGGCGGCAGTAAAAACTCCCCCACTTAGAATTTAGCTCCCCATTCTCACTGCCAAGATGATAACATCCTGCGGAATTAGCATTCCACGAAACACATGACCATTCTCATCACTGGTTATACACTCCAAATCACCACGAATTCACTTAGGGCTCTCAGAGCCGACATACACATTTGCTTGAAGTGACGTACACGCGATAACATCGCACCTTCATACCATAATTACAATTAACAGTCCTTCATCATTCGCAAAGCGAACTCCACCAAAGTGTCACATACGCCTCTATGACTAGGCATATGCCACTCCACTTAATCAGTCGTGCATCTCAGTCGAGATCACCCGACCTTCCACACAACAAACCATTATCAACAATTGCCCACTCTCATGGAGAAGAGTGACCAATCTGATACAGTAATTGCGTTGACCGCAATATCAACACTTCATCATAACCTTAGGCCTAACCGACCATTAAGTTCATCACCGGTTCACCGGTCATCTTTACCCATCTATCACTTAAGAGCAACAAGATTCGCTCATCCCTCACTTCATAAGAAGTGTTTACCGCAATGCTCTTAGACTTCGACTCTCGCGACCGTCGAATTACTATCACCCGTCGATCACTATTGTAATCTCCACTATTTTCAAGGGTATCTCACGAGCACCCTAAGCACAAAGTGATCACACCACTACCGGAGTTGAACATTACACTAGCAGGTATAAAAAGGCAACTGACGCAGTGTCATGCAGACTCCCACCACAATCAATTGAATTTTAGAAAATCGATCTTTAGGTTCCATACACCCATTTCTCTATAATAATGACCCGAAGTCATACTTACCCGACAACCTTACGGTTTATTGTCTTATCGAAAGTCCCAAGCGATCACACGCTACCCGCAATTTCCACAAGGCCAAACGATATGGCCTAATGAGGCCCTTCATCTAACACTAAGGAGATGCTCGGGAACACCAAGTCTTACACCCTTCTACATCTCGATAAAACCACTACTACAAGGGATATTCCATTATGAATGTTACCTCATAAGCCACAACACACTAAAACAATCATCGTTATACGGGTCCCACTCCCATGAGTTTAACGACCCGAAGACTCCTCGATTCGCCAATTCCAAGGAGACTCACAACTAAAATCCTAACACGATTCTCTAACCACACACTCTACCGAGTGTAAATCAAACTATAATCATTAGACTTGTCGCATTCCATTATGGAATTCAAGTCCTCGTCGCACACACGCAAGTGTAAATCGGTCATCCTAGTTACGATGGGTAACTAAAACCAATAACAATCTCAACAGTGCACCCACTACTTAGGGTGACTAAGCACGCACCAAACTCGTGAGTTGGCTCGCTCACTTAACTAACCGAATCCATCGTACACTTCCCGACTCACAAGAACCTGATGTGATCACAAGCACATCACTCGAGACTACTATATCCTAGGAACCAATAAAAGATTCCTAATTCGTCCCGTTCTACTCCAACCATGCCACGTTTCCTCCGTTCGGTACTTGTCATGTCATGCTTAGTGTCAAGATACACTTTCATAATAATGGTGATCAGTCACTATTACAAATGCGTACCTTACCATTTCCACATGGTCACACAAAGTACTTTACCCGGACTGACGCAACATTCACACAAAATAACACTCGATAACTCCTAGTACCAAAATGACCAAAGTCCTTACCGTGAACTTGATCACTCAAAACCGCCATACATACGAATCTCCCCAATAGATTCATCCTTAGGATACCGCACAAAAGATACCTGTATATATACACCAATATACAATATAGTAATAAACGTACACAAGTACACCACAACAACAAGTCAACCTACAACCTAGGTGACTATCACTGAAACAACGTCCAAGTTCGCCTACTTACATTAGGCACTAGCTATCTAAGGCACTAACTTACACACGAAATAAGGCCCCACATAATCACACTTTAGACAAACAGAAGTCCTAGTTAGTCACCTCCTCTAAGGCACTAACAAATCTCAATCCGACCCGTATTCCTACAAGTCCCGTAAATAATACGTAACTGTCAATAAGTCTAAGATAGGCACCTATTCCAAGGTCACCTAATTCCCTTAGACTATGCTCTGATACCACTTGTAACGACCCAACTTCGTTTTACCAAAAACACTCCTTAAAAAATTTTTTGAACCTGTACATCTGGACGGCGTCCAGATTCCTGTATGGCGTCCAGTACTGAAACCTTGGACGGCGTCCAACACTTTAGGACGGTGTCCAAATGAACTAACGGGGACTGATCTGTTTTTAATAACACGCAAGCGGAAAACCCGCTTCCTGACACTTTTAAACGAAACGACTTTCACAACACATCATATTAAGTAAAACTAAGAGATTTCCACAATAAAAATAAGTTTTACAACACCGGGCCCACAATGACCCGTTTTACAAATAAAATAGCGATTTTGACCCATTTATCTTTTTAGACGGATTAGGACTCTACAACCCAACCCGATACCAAGAGCATAATCCCGGGGACTACCAATCCCCAATCCGCGTTCAATATCCAAAAGCTACCCCATCGAGCCCAAGCGCACCTATGCATCTAGCTTAACAAACTAGCTAGCTTCAAACCACAATACCTGCAAAAAGGTAAACAACGAGAGGGGTAAGCCTAGGCTTAGTGAATGCAATAATTATACATATACATATATAATATACCTACTTGCAAACACTTACACAAATACCTCATACACGCTAGCAAGTTATAAGCATACCATCGCAAGTATAACGCTAAATTCTTCAAGACCACACGCTTGCACAACAATAGCATATATAACTAGAATAATATAATATGCTACGCTACAACACTTAACCATGGTTAACCAATAATACAAGGAATGGTACTTCGAATTTCCCACCGGTGTTCATAACAACCGTTAGTGTACAACGAAATATATCACTAAACCCTAGGCGATTCGGACAACGAAATATCCTTTCAAAGCAATCGTTAGTGTACAATGAAATATATCACTAACTCTTGGTCGGTTTGGACAACGAAATATCCATCATTAGTGTACAACGAAATATATCACTAACTCTTGGGCGATTTGGACAACGAAATATCCATCGTTAGTGTACAACGAAATATATCACTAACTCTTGGTGGTATAGACAAGGCATACCCGGCCCCTCCCCCGCCCTGCAAATAGATACATTATATACACACATGTATAATCAATCCACTCACCTCAAAACGCCCGCACAAGCTATATATGTAAATCGCCTCCAAACACAACCGAGCAAGCTTTTACCTATAATACGCATATAAATATACACACAATCAACATACATTCTCTACAAGAGAATTCGATGCTGACACCCTTAACTCCGTGTTTCTATCTAATACAACGACCCGCCCAATTAGACACCTAAAATGGACTTCACCAATTACCACTACGGGTGGTAATTTCGACCCATCCAACAAGTACAATTTAACCAAAATTATACTTGACACCATTTAAGCCAATATAGGTCTTAACAAAATTGCTTATCAACCAAACAATTAAAGTCATTACCAAATTTGACCCATCTCATTTCACCCGTTTTGACATAAGTCCCGAAAACGCCCAAAATCACTAACGACTAGCGATTATAATTTCAAAACACCAATTAACACCTAAATGAAACATTTATATACTTGGTTCATCAAATCTTGACCTCATATCTTAGTTTGACTCCAAATCAAGGTTAACACCCATTTTAACCAACTAACATGTTCTTATGAACATCTAAGTCACCAATACATATACAATCTAGTAATTAACACCCAAACCAATGATAAATACTTCCAAATTTGTCATCTAACCCTAAACCCACAATAATCGGGTTCACTTACACTAGCAATACAACAAAACCCCCAATTTCATGAGAAATGGGGTTTAGATTCCTAACAAGCCAAACCCTACATGAACCAGAATCATAACAATTAAATTCGGGGTTAGAGCTTACCAACACTACCAAAATGTAGCCGTGAACGAAAGGAACAACTTTGACTCTCGAGCTTTGGCGAGAACCGGCTTCTTCCTCCTAGATCGGAGCTTTCTCACACTAAAATCATCCTCTCTCACTAGAATATGTTGGGAGTGTTTTGTGTGGGTGAGAATGAGCTCCAATGGAGTTCTAGATCAGTTTTGATGATCCCAAACCGACCCCAAGTGAAAAGACCCAAATACCCCTTTTAATTTGAGTAAAATACAGCTGCTGGCCCGTCAGGCCTTTTGGACAGCGTCCAAAAAGGTTGGACGGCATCCCAATGAACTGCGCTTGAAACTGAAACTTGTTTTGGTCATAACTTTCAAACCGTAACTCCGTTTTCGACGAATCAAATATCGTTGGAAACGTAATGAGATTTACTATCCAATGGTAAGGTTTTAGAACGTCAACTCCAACTTTATTTGGTATCCAAATATACTTTTACATGCCTCGTATTTCGAATGAGGTTCAAAATAACGCGTAACTGAAAAACGGGTGTTACAACTCTCCCCCACTTACATTGGATCACGTCCTCATGATCCGCACCAACACTAGTAGTAAGCACCTCTCCCTCGAACATTTCTGCTTCCAACGCAGAGTCACACACGTATTAATCACGCCTTCGAATTCTCACTTCGTGCTCTAATGCATCATATTACAACGATATCGGGCAATCAACCCTCGAGTCAAACAACTGCAACCATTTGCTCCTACGCCGAGTATCCAAACTCGTACCACTCAACGATCGCACCTCCGCTTATGTGAACAATTGTTTTCCCACCCCAGAAAACCCAAGATTCTCAATTTTACAAGTCGATGCCAACGGGGCAATCGACACGCTCCTCCGACTAGTGCTTCTTACAGTCACCACAACCGGGTTATTCCTTCAACGAAGAAATTACGGAACCGCCAAATAATTTCTTAGGAGCACCACTTTCCCATCAATCGATCCGCACACGACCATCCGTCACTGGATTAATCTAGGACGATAATAATACACCACGAGTTAGACGAAACATAAACACTTCATCACAGGGTTTCTCTCCTAAACCCTGTAACACATTCATACAATACGGCTTCCTAGTACTAGCATGAAGACTATTCGTATACTAGAATCCCATCAATGGCGAATTATCATCCAAAATTTCCGCAATTCGAAACGCGACCCACAAATTATTCACCAACGCCGGGTGAACCTTCCTACCTAGTCCTTCCGCTACGGATGGCCTCGACATTTCAATGCAACCTACGTGTCACACCACTAGGGTACACACTCTGGCAAACGAACAACATCCGCGTGTCTCTACGTGAGACAATCAGAATCGACACTCTTCGCCTCACAATCGTCTTTAAAGTGGAATAATCCACTTGACAATTTCCACGATCACATTTTCCGACAAGGAAAAATACAACAAACACCACAATAACTAACTTGTACCTACTCAATAGTACTATCTGAGTTTCATAGCAACCCGAATTTACATTATGAGAGCACCCACAATGACAACTTCATTCTCTAACCCCGAGATCTCAAGATTCACATTTGGTCTCGTACCGCACTTTGGTACTACACGACCACCTTGCTTAAGAAGACTTACACTTCATTCGATCCCATCGTCACATTCTTCAAGCTTAACATTCCGGAATTGTAACTCACAATCTTAATGAACGATCTCGCATCGACATCAACAACCCGTCACTCTTCCTCGTTAGAAACTCCGATTACCTATTAAGGCTTAGCACGGTACACTCCGACAGTTTGCTATATATAACACCACCGGATCTTCCTCGGGCGACAGTAAAAACTCCCCCACTTAGAATTTAGCTCCCCATTCTCACTGCCAAGATGATAACATCCTGCAAAATTAGCATTCCACGAAACACATGACCATTCACATCACTGGTCATACACTCCAAATCACCACGAATTCACTTCGAGCTATCAGAGCTGACATACACATTTGCTTGAAGTGACGTACACGCGATAACATCGCACCTTCATACCATAATTACAATTAACAGTCCTTCATCATTCGCAAAGCGAACTCCACCAAAGTGTCACATACGCCTCTACGACTAGGCATATGCCACTCCACTTAATCAGTCGTGCATCTCAGTCGAGATCACCTGACCTTCCACGCAACAAACCATTATCAACAATTGCCCACTCTCATGAAGAAGAGTGACCAATATGATACAGTAATTGCTTTGACCGCAATATCAACACTTCATCATAACCTTAGGCCTAACCGACCATTAAGTTCATCACCGGTTCACCGGTCATCTTTACCCATCTATTACTTAAGAGCAACAAGATTCGCTCATCCCTCACTTCATAAGAAGTGTTTACCGCAATGCTCTTAGACTTCGACTCTCGCGACCGTCGAATTACTATCACCCATCGATCACTATTGTAATCTCCACTATTTTCAAGGGTATCTCACGGGCACCTTAAGCACAAAGTGATCACACCACTACCGGAGTTGAACATTACACTAGCAGGTATAAAAAGGCACCTGACGCAGTGTCATGCAGACTCCCACCACAATCAATCGAATTTTAGAAAATCGATCTTTAGGTTCCATACACCCATCTCTCTATAATAATGACCTGAAGTCATACTTACCCGATAACCTGACGGTTTATTATCTTATCGAAAGTCCCAAGCGATCACACGCTACCCGCAATTTCCACAAGGACAAACGATGTGGCCTAATGAGGCCCTTCATCTAACACTAAGGAGATGCTCGGGAACACCAAGTCTTACACCCTTCTACATCTCGATAAAACCACTACTACAAGGGATATTCCATTATGAATGTTAACTCATAAGCCACAACACACTAACATAATCATCGTTATATGGATCCCACTCCCATGAGTTTAACGACCCGAAGACTCCTCGATTCGCCAATTCCAAGGCGACTCACCATTAGAATCCTAACACGATTCTCTAACCACACACTCTACCGAGTGTAAATCAAACTATAATCATTAGACTTGTCGCATTCCATTACGGAATTCAAGTCCTCGTCGCACACACGCAAGTGTAAATCGGTCATCCTAGTTACGATGGGTAACTAAAACCAATAACAATCTCAACAGTGCACCCACTACTTAGGGTGACTAAGCACGCACCAAACTCGTGAGTTGGCTCGCTCACTTAACTAACCGAATCCATCGTACACTTCCCGACTCACAAGAACCTGATGTGATAACAAGCACATCACTCGAGACTACTATATCCTAGGAACCAATAAAAAATTCCTAATTCATCCCGTTCTACCCCAACCATGCCACATTTCCTCCGTTCGGTACTTGCCATGTAATGCTTAGTGTCAAGATACACTTTCGTAATAATGGTGATCAGTCACTATTACAAATGCATACCTTACCATTTCCACATGGTCACGCAAAGTACTTTAGCCGGACTGACGCAACATTCACACAAAATTACACTCGATAACTCCTAGTACCAAAATGACCAAAGTCCTTACCGTGAACTTGATCACTCAAAACCGCAATACATACGAATCTCCCCGATAGATTCATCCCTAGGATACCGCACAAAAGATACCTGTATATATACACCAATATACAATATAGTAATAAACGTACACAAGTACACCACAACAACAAGTCAACCTACAACCTAGGTGACTATCACTGAAACAACGTCCAAGTTCGCCAACATACATTAGGCACTAGCTATCTAAGGCACTAATTAACACACTAAATAAGGCCCCACATAATAACACTTTGGAAAAACAGAAGTCCTAGTTAGTCACCTCCTCTAAGGCACTAACAAATCTCAATCCGACCCGTATTCCTACAAGTCCCGCAAATAATACGTAACTGTCAATAAGTCTAAGACTAGGCACCTATTTCAAGGTCACCTAATTCCCTTAGACTATGCTCTGATACCACTTGTAACGACCCAACTTCGTTTTACCAAAAACACGCCTTAAAAAAAATTTTGTACCTGTACATCTGGACGGCGTCCAGATTCCTGGACGGCGTCCAGTACTGAAACCTTGGACGGCGTCCAACACTTTAGGACGGTGTCCAAATGAACTAACGGGGACTGATCAGTTTTTAATAACACGCGAGCGGAAAACCCGCTTCCCTACACTTTTAAACGAAACGATTTTCACAACACATCATATTAAGTAAAACTAAGAGATTTCCACAATAAAAAAAAGTTTTACAACACCGGGCCCACAATGACCCGTTTTACAAATAAAATAGCGATTTCGACCCATTTATCTTTTTAGACGGATTAGGACTCTACAACCCAACCCGATACCAAGAGCATAATCCCGGGGACTACCAATCCCCAATCTGCGTTCAATATCCAAAAGCTCCCCCATCGAGACCAAGCGCTCCTATGCATCTAGCTTAACAAACTAGCTAGCTTCAAACCACAATACCTGTAAAAAGGTAAACAACGAGAGGGGTAAGCCTAGGCTTAGTGAATGCAATAATTATACATATACATATATAATATACCTACTTGCAAACACTTACACAAATACCTCATACACGCTAGCAAGTTATAAGCATACCATCGCAAGTATAACGCTAGATTCTTCAAGACCACACGCTTGCACAACAATAGCATATATAACTCGAATAATATAATATGCTACGCTACAACACTTAACCATGGTTAACCAATAATACAAGGAATGGTACTTCGAATTTCCCACCGGTGTTCATAACAACCGTTAGTGTACAACGAAATATATCACTAACCCCTAGGCGATTCGGACAACGAAATATCCGTTCAAAGCAATCGTTAGTGTACAACGAAATATATCACTAACTCTTGGTCGGTTTGGACAACGAAATATCCATCATTAGTGTACAACGAAATATATCACTAACTCTTGGGCGATTTGGACAACGAAATATCCATCGTTAGTGTACAACGAAATATATCACTAACTCTTGGTGGTATAGACAAGGCATACCCGGTCCCTCCCCCGCCCTGCAAATAGATACATTATATACACACACATGTATAATCAATCCACTCACCTCAAAACGCCCGCACAAGCTATATATGTAAATCGCCTCCAAACGCAACCGAGCAAGCTTTTAGCTATAATACGCATATAGATATACACACAATCAACATACATTCTCTACAAGAGAATTCGACGCTGACACCCTTAACTCCATGTTTCTATCTAATACAACGACCCGCCCATTTAGACACCTAAAATGGACTTCACCAATTACAACTACGGGTGGTAATTTCGACCCATCCAACAAGTACAATTTTACCAAAATTATACTTGACACCATTTAAGCCAATATAGGTCTTAACAAAATTGCTTATCAACCAATTAATCCAAAATTAAAGTCATTACCAAATTTGACCCATCTTATTTCACCCGAAAATGCCCAAAATCACTAACGACTAGCGATTATAATTTCAAAACACCAATTAACACCTAAATCAAACATTTATATACTTGGTTCATCAAATCTTGACCTCATATCTTAGTTTGACTCCAAATCAAGGTTAACACCCATTTTAACCAACTAACATGTTCTTATGAACATCTAAGTTACCAATACATATACAATCTAGTGATTAACACCCAAACCAATGACAAATACTTCCAAATTTGTCATCTAACCCTAAACCACAATAATCGGGTTCACTTACACTAGCAATACAACAAAACCCCCAATTTCATGAGAAATGGGGTTTAGATTCCTAACAAGCTCAAACCCTACATGAACAAGAATCATAACAATTAAATTCGGGGTTAGAGCTTACCAACACTACCAAAATATAGCCGTGAACGAAAGGAACAACTTTGACTCTCGAGCTTTGGCGAGAACCGGGCTTCTTCCTCCTAGATCGGAGCTTTCTCACACTAAAATCATCCTCTCTCACTAGAATATGTTGGGAGTATTTTGTGTGGGTGAGAATGAGCTCCAATGGAGTTCTAGATCAGTTTTGATGATCCCAAACCGACCTCAAGTGAAAAGACCCAAATACCCCTTTTAATTTGAGTAAAATAAAGCTGCTGGCCCGTCAGGCCTTTTGGACGGCGTCCAAAAAGGTTGGACGGCATCCCAATGAACTGCGTCTGAAACTGAAACTTGTTTTGGTCATAACTTTCAAACCGTAACTCCGTTTTCGACGAATCAAATATCGTTGGAAACGTAATGAGATTTACTATCCAATGGTAAGGTTTTAGAACATCAACTCCAAATTTATTTGGGATCCAAATATACGCTTACATGCCTCGTATTTCGAATGACGTTCAAAATAACGCGTAATTGAAAAACGGGTGTTACACGTCATCAAATTCATCTGTAAGTGAATGAAACTCTGATTTTGTCTTTACATGATTTCCACACACCGGGATATTCGTTGTTAATAGATCTCTGCAGGTGATCATCATTAACATGTCTAAGTCTAGCATGCCATAGACTTTAAGATCAAAGTTTGAGAATAGAAGATGCATCATTCTAATTCTCTATACTTTTCCTTACAAGGAATCTCATACCATGTCTCGTGTATCATGACAAAATCTTTTCGAGACTAAGACATCATCTTGAGTGTCTTATTAACATTGTCTCTTATCAATCGTTCAGTCTTACTTCCTTCTTAAGCATAATGCTTATTCCATTTCTCTAGGAAGTTCCTTTAATTCTCCATAAAGAGAATTTGGACTTTTTCAGGGTCCATATCACATAATTCAATTTATCATCGCAAGATAATTTGAATTAATTCCAACATCATAATATTATGACATTTACGCTCAAAGAATACATATCATTTCTTTATTATTAGCTTGACCCCTTAATGTCAAGTCATTTATAATGTACCCCGAATCTTAATCGGACCTCAAGGGTAGAAATATCTACCAACCGATATATGGATTCGCAAGACTCAACATTATAGTGTCATATCTTAAATTCACACATGGAATTTTCTCATATGATGACATATCCTCAAGCATTATGTTCGTATTAACATGCATCTTGGAATCACATCTTACTAAATGTATTCAAATATAACTTATGTCACTTAATGACATAGCTAACTTCTTTCCGAGTATTGTCATGACCCATTTTAAAGGCAGTACAATTCAAATCCTTTCTTCTACCACTTCATTAAAAATATAATTATAAAGAGAGAACACTATTTAATTGATTAAAACTCTTATTTGAAATGTAGAAGGTTTTTATCTCAAATGAACCAACCAAAACTATTTCACATAAAATTTAGCGGTACAAAATAATTTCATGACAAGCTATAAAAAGAAGCTTCAAACATCGGCATTGTCCTTTTCAATTTAATGATGGGATATGTCAATTCCATCCATGATTATCATCGTCTCATTTAAATGATAACTTATACAATCAGAAATGACCACCAAGTCATTCTCACTCGTGATCATCGACTGAACTAAAACAACTGTCCCATTAATCACAATTAGGTTAAACCAAATAAGATTTCAACCACTAGAAAAGACCAGTCATTCTCATTCGTGACCATCATATGAACTAATACGAAAGTTCCAATGATCACAACTACGTGAAACCAAGTAGGCTTCAAGATAAACTGTAAAGATAACATGTTTCAACCCAAACAGTTAAATCAAACAGATTTCAACCAAACATGGTAAATCAAACAGATTTCAACGAAACATGTTAACCAAATAGGATTCAACCCCAACAGGTATACCAAACATGTTACCTAAATAGGTAAATAAAACATGTTTCAACCCAAACAGTTAAACCAAAATTGTTTTAACCAAACATGTAAAACCAAAACATGTTATACCAAACATGTTTTTGTCACATGTGAAATATGTAATATATTTACTAGTTTCCATCATAGTCACTTGTGGAATCTACTTTGGTCCTCCCAAGATGAAGTTCTCGATATCCACTAATATTTTAGTTTCATACACAGAAACTAAAATTTGAACATTCAACAAGTTCTAAAGTTTTATCGATCAAACCACATTATCATTGTAGTATGATGTTTACTTTCTCGTTAACTATTATGGTAAAAGGTATTCAACCTTATGTTTTGAATACAATAATATACGTGGTACCAAGAAGGTAATAAACCTCAAAAACCAAATAAGTCACTAGAACTTATGTTTTGCATTATTCAAAACCAATATGTTTGAATTCTCTTTTCCAAACTACATCATGTTGTTAAATCTATCATTCAAGTTATTTTAACAACTTAGATAATGTCAATAATCTTTACCACATGTAAAGAAATATCTTGTGTAAAACACACTCCACACATTCTTATATCCTTAATTAAGGATTTAAAACATTATCCCAAAAACATTGAACATTAAAGGTATGTTCTAAACCATTCCAACAAAACACATATGTCTTGTTTCCGATAGAGCCAATACTTGGTACACTAAAACAAATATAACATTTTCGTTTCTTTCAGTGATTTATGTTTGAAACAAATTACAAACATAAACCATTTTGTCAAACCATATAAACTCATAACATACAGTATAATACTAGTAAATATCATATTTCAAAAAAAAAAAATGGTCACTTGTTACAGAATTTAAAAATACAGGATCGCAACATACATTATCATGGGTTCATGAAAATAAATTCTAAACATATACATTTTGAAAGCACTTGTAAACATTTGACATGTAATATGGTTTCGCATAACGTAAATAAAATTAAACTTCGATTGCATTTCCAACCAATAATTCTTAACATAATTACAAAAGTTAATACTCCGTACAAATAACGGTTTACATATAGGGATGGCAAAATGACCCGAACCCGATGGGGAAACCCGAAACCCGTTATAATTGGGCCGGGTCTAACCCGAGTCCGTCGGGTCATGGGCCGGGTATGTGGATGGTTACAAAAAAAATTCCGGGTTCGGGTTCGGGTATGGTTTTGGATACAAACCCGTATACCCGACCCACATACCCGTATACCCGGCCCGGAGAATTTTAATAATAATTTTTATGTAAAATTTTGGTATTAGTATTATATTGTTAATGTATGAAGGATGTCTCTTATTTTTTTTTTTTTTTGAAAACGAGTATAATTTTATTCAATATAATCATATACAACAAGTTTTCGAGATGTGATATTTTTATATACTTTGTGTATTTGAGTATTTTATAAACTTTTCAATCAACTTTTTGTATGTGATACTTTATAATACTTTAAACATTAAGTAATTAAGTTATTTTTTGATATTTTGATTTGTTAACTTATTGAAAAATAAATACGGAATGACTAATCGGGTATACCCGTTTATCCGTGGAGAAACCCGAAACCCGATAGTATGTAAGTAAATGGGGACCCGACGGGTTTCGGGCCGGGTTTAGGGCGGGGTTTCTTAATCGGGTTCGGGTTACCTAAACCCGACCCAAACTTCATTTAATTCATACTTTTACTTATATCACATATCACATTGACTCATATATAATGCACATGAAATGAATATGTATACCTACAATCTGCACATCACGAATATTTAACATCATTTTAATATTCTAATGGAGATAAATTTATAACTAATAATCTCGTGTGGTATATCTCATTTTTTGTAAGCACTTCTACAAGGGAACAAATACAAACACCAAAAGAGACTTCATACAATAATTCACGTATGCATGTATGACAGAACACGTGGACTACTAGGATTCCAATAAGTTTTGAAAATCGTCCAACCACACACATTTATCAAATACAAACCGTTCTCCCTTATAATTCTTAGTACCATTTCAATATGCTAGTGCAAATACAATTAGACAGAAATTTTCCAAATAAGATTCATTTCATTTCATTTCATTTCATTTCATTTATACTAATAACAACACGGAAGACTCCATTTATATATGAAAACGCTCAATGCAATTGAGTGTTTCCAACTAATTATATTTCAACCGTTATACACACCATTCATTTATCAAAACCAAATAAAACAATTTATGTATCAAACTACATAGAAATAAATTCTACATAATTTTGTTCAACATATTTCATTTATCGAAACTAACTATTCAATTTTTCTATATCGAGTACATTTATATAAAAGAACTGTTTTAAGTTTGTAGGAAATAGTACCCGAAAATATATATTATATATATTCATTATAAATAAGAAACTATATATATGATGAAACATACATACCTTGAATATGATGTAGTCAAAATGATATGTAAAAGAATACATGAATCATCTCACCAAAAGAAGCCGAGGCCCGTGTTTAACACAGTTCCCTTAGAACAGTTCCGCCGTCTACACATCGTCTGTTTCCCAGGGTACAACGGCCGAAGCAGTAATACTGTCGAACTTGAACACTTGCCCGAAAATATTGTTAACTAGTCCTTCATAAGCTAACCCAAATACTTTGTTTCTCACTTGACCAAACTTGTCAATGAATTAGAACAAAACTCACAAGCTTATGACGACTAATCCTTTCATATATGTGTGTGTTTCATGGTGACATACATGTCTACCATCAAATAAGAACCATGAGTCTCTTACTTACATGAGAGAAATCTCTCCTTATATTACATGGAGAATGGGTAGTTATTATGAAACTTAAACTAAAATTAAATGACAATAAAATGTCATAAAATTCATATGTTATGGAATATTGAAGAGTCACCTTTAATAAAAATAAATATTACATTAACTAGTAAATTTTAAATTTCTTTTAATCAATTTTATTCAAATTTTTTCAACAAAATTCACCCATTTTGTGCATTGACAGATTGTAATATACAAACACACAATGCATAAAATGAGTGAATTTATCAAAAATATTGTTTGAATATATCACTACTCATATTAAAAAGAACCTGAATTATGTTTCTTCAGTATCATGAAAACGACATTTTACACTATAATGACCACTTAATATTAATATTGGGGTGTCAAGTTTAGGGTGTCATTGTGATTTGACTTTTATTATACATTCATCCTACATCTATTGCACTAAACTAGTACTATGGAATATTTTATTTACTTATTTGTTATAATTTTGTTACGAAATGTTTTCCTTAATATCCCTATCGTCTGCTTTTCAAAAAAAAAAATATCCCTATCGTCTACATGCTATATGCTAAATGTTTAGGTGAATTGTTTGATACATCTAAACTATATAATTTTTTATAGAAAGGCAGTATTATTAATAACCAAAAGAGATACACGACTGAGGGCATACAAACAAACCGAGCAGTAGCTCCTCAGAAACACGAATTAGCTGTTACTCGAATTTATACTAATCACTATAGGGTGCTAAGGTAGTAACCTATTTAGACTAGCATTTTATACATTTACACAGTTACAAATTCTTTTGGAGAATGAAGCCATCGATGCCAATCCAAAGTTTTTGTCTTGAACATTTTCGCAATCCAATCATAACGCGTAACTTGTATTTCGTTTACGGCGACCGGAATGTTCCAACACTTGTTCTTGAACACCTTTTGATTACAATTTCTCCAAATAAGATAACCACTCACCCATTTAACCGCTTGCCAAATCTTCGCACCCGATTCCGACATTGTAATTGAAGAGTCCTTACTAAATATTTCACTAACACTTAGGTTTGACGAAACATTTAACCCCCAACACTCGAATACTTTACTCCTAATATCTAAGGCTTGCTTACAAAAGAGAAGCGCATGATCTACCGTCTCGACATCGTCATCGCAAATGGGGCATCGAATGGAGTGAAGGTTGACACCCCGTTTGTCCAGGTCAGTCAAAACGGCTAATCTTTTCTTCCTAGCTCTACATATAAATATCTCTACCTTCTTTGGAATAAGGTTATTTTTCAAGGTTTCAAGACGGTTTGGACCCGCAACGAGGATCTTTGAGTTTATAGCGTCGGACATGACATTAGTTTCGTACACGCCTTTGCCACTTAAGGACCATCGCCACGAGTCACAACAATCTGGGGAAAGCTGAATCAACCTAATTAGTTCGCATAGTTCCACGAATTCATCAAGTGATCTGCCCGATAGTGACCTCAACCAGCCCCACGATCCTGTACAAACAGCCCCATTCCATCCCACCCTTTCACTGACCGAGACTTGTGGATTGGTCTCTAAATGGAATAGCCTGGAGTATCAGTTTTTCAAACACCCACCAGGTAACAATCGAGCCAGAAAGATGTTTCTGTCACGGATCCAAGCGAACGACAGAAGGAACTAATGAAAGATATGTCAAGCTCTTTGATACTGTTTCCTGCTTTAATAACATTATACCAACAAGTATTGTTAGAGGACACATGAGAAACCCCACCCAAAATAAGACCACCCGAAGCCCCATAAATACTTTGAATCATCCTTACCTACAAGGAAGTGGTTTCAGTTTTGAACCTCCACCACCATTGATAAGAGCCAAATTTTTACTTTTAAGTGCACCGAGATTTAGCCCACCCTCCTCGAAAGGAAGAAGGACTTCATCCCATTTAACCCAAGTAAGTTTCCTATCGTTTCCCGACCCACCCCAAAAGAAAGATCGCCGCACATTCTCAAGTTTTTTTTATCACACATTGCGGGGCACGAAAGAGCGAGAAAAAGTACAACGGTAAACTATAAGCACTGATTTCACAAGAGTCAACCGACCACCAAATGACATCGAACACGCCCTCCAATCCGCGAGTCTTTTTTCGAATTTTTCTATTACGGATTTCCAACTCACAATTTTATTCATTTTCGCAACAATTGGTAACCCAAGGTTAGTAAACGGGAAGGAACCAATATTACACCCGAACACGCTTGCCATAGATTCAACTTCACTTGCATCTACATTAACCCCGAAGATGTTGCTTTTTGCGTAGTTGACTTTTAAACCCGAAGACAATTCAAACCACTTAAGTAATTTCATGCGATTATCAAAGTTACTCCCACTCCAAGATCCGAAAAAATAGTATCGTCCGCGTATTGAAGATGCGAGATCTGAATTTTATCGTGTCCAATCTCGACACCTTTGAAGAGGTTCCTCCTTACCGCTGATTCGGTCAATAAGTTCAACCCCTCCGCCGCTAGAATGAAAAGAAATGGTGACATAGGATCACCTTGTCTCACTCCTCTTTCGAGTTTAAACTCGCTCGTAGGTGATCCATTAACCAATACGGAAATAGAAGTCAGACTTTAAACAAGATAAGATCCATTTCCTCCACTTTAAACCGAACCCCATAATCTCCATAATTTCCAAAAGATAGTCCCAACTCAAACAATCGAAGGCCTTTTCAACATTCACTTTGAACACAAAACTTTTCAATTTTTTTACTTTGAGAAAATCAAGGGTCTCGTTTGCGATTAATGCACCATCCATATTGTTTCTACCCTTGATAAATGTGCTATGTTCAAGACCGACAAGTGTTGGGATTACTTTTCTTAGGCCGTTTGAAAGGAGCTTCACCATAATTTTATAATAACTTCCAATTAAACTAATTGGGCGGAAGTCATTTTGTAGTGACCCGAACTTTTCCATGTTTATATATATTAAATGAAATTGATATTTACATGATTAAGTGTTTCCAACATGTTAAGCAATCAAACTTGTTAAGACTTGATTAATTGAAATATGTTTTATATAGACAATTGACCACCCAAGTTGACCGGCGATTCACGAACGTTAAAACTTGTAAAAACTATATGATGACATATATATGGTTATATATATAGTTAACATGATATTATGATAAGTAAGTATCTCATTAGGTATTTTAACAATGAGTTATATACATAAAAATGAGACTATTGAGTTAAGAAACTATTATAACAACGTCTTACTAAATACATATGAATCATATTAAGATATTGATACACTATGTTTATCATAATAAATGATAAGTAAACATGTCATTAAGTGTATTAACAATGAACTACATATGTAAAAACAAGACTACTAACTTAATGATTTCGAAACGAGACATATATGTAACGATTATCGTTGTAACAATATTTAACTGTATATATATCATACTAAGATATACTAATATATCATAATATCATTATAATGTAATATTTAACATCTCTTTAGATATAATAAGCAATGGGTTAACAGCATTTAACAAGATCGTTAACCTAAAGGTTTCAAAACAACACTTACATGTAACGACTAACAATGACTTAATGACTCAGTTAAAATGTATATACATGTAGTGTTTTAATATATATTCATACACTTTTGAAAGACTTCAAGATACTTATCAAAGTACTTCTACTTAACAAAAATGCTTACAATTACATCCTCATTCATTTTCATCAACAATTCTACTCGTAGTCATTCAGTATTCGTATACGTATTATACATAGCTTCTAGACGTACTTACTATGAGTATATACTAATAGGAACTAGCATGGGATTCCACTCTTGATTATGTCATGCATGACTAATCAAATTTAACTTCTACCATGAACTAGTCAACTAACTAGAACTTCTTTTAACCCCACTCACCACTCATCATTCACCACTCACCAATCAATCCATTTCACTTCTAATTCTCTTTCTAACTCTCTCTCAACACCTACACACACTTATGAACGAATTTTTTTAGTAAACTAATCATCATCTTCATCAAAAATTACTTCAAGAATCAAGCTATAATCATCATAGGAAGAACACTTCAAGAACACTTCAAAAATCCTTTCAAGTTTAATAGTTTACTTCCAAGCTTTCTAATCCATTCCAAGTAATCATCTAAAATCAAGAAACCTTTGTTATTTACAGTAGGTTATCTTTCTTATTCAAGGTAATATTCATATTCAAACTTTGATTCGATTTCTATAACTATAAACTATCTTAATTCGAGTAAAAATCTTACTTGAACTTGTTTTTGTGTCATGATCCTACTTCAAGAACTTTCAAGCCATCCAAGATCCTTTGAAGCTAGATCATTTCTTGTCACTTCCAGTAGGTTTACCTACTAAACTTGAGGTAGTAATGATGCTCATAACATCATTCGATTCATATATATATAACTATCTTATTCGAAGATTTAAACTTGTAATCACTAGAACATAGTTAGTATATTCTAAACTTATTCGCAAACAAAGTTAATCTTTCTAACTTAACTTTTAAAATTAACTAGACACATGTTCTATAACTATATGATATGCTAACTTAATGATTTAAAACTTGAAAACACGAAGAACACCGTAAAACTGGATATACGCCGTCGTAGTAAAACCGGGGGCTGTTTTGGTTTGGATAATTAAAAACTATGATAAACTTTGATTTAAAAGCTATTATTCTGGGAAAATAATTTTTCTTATGAACATGAAACTATATCCAAAAATCATGGTTAAACTCAAAGTGGAAGTATGTTTTCAAAAATGGTCATCTAGACGTCGTTCTTTCGACTGAAATGACTACCTTTACAAAAATGACTTGTAACCTATATTTCTGACTATAAACTTATACTTTTTCTGTTTAGGTTCATAAACTTAATTTCAATATGAAACCATAGCAACTTTAATCACTCAAAACGGATTTAAAACGAAGAAATTATGGGTAAAACAAGATTGGATAATTTTTCTTGTTGTAGCTACGTGAAAATTGGTAACAAATTTATATTAATCATATCCTAGCTAACTTATATTATATTATACATGCATTCTAATATATTATGTAATCTTGGGATACCATAGACACGAATACAATGTTTTGACATATCATGTCGACCCATATATATATATATATATATATATATATATATATATATATATATATATATATATATATATATATATATATATATATATATATATATTTCGAAATAACTATAGACACTCTAAATGCAGTAATGTTGGAGTTAGCTATACAGGGTTGAGGTTGATTCCAAAATATTATATATACTTTGAGTTGTGATCTAGCCTGAGGCTTGTATACACGAGGTCCTGGATTGATTCGAGATAATATATATTGCTTTATTTTCTATACTTCTAACTGTGGACAAATAGTTATAGGTTACTAACTAGGACAGTTGACTTAATAAACTTAAAAAGCAAAATGTATTAAAAATGTTGTAAATATATTTTGAACATACTTTGATATATATGTACATATTTGTTATATGTTCGTGAATCGACCAGTGGCCAAGTCTTACTTTCCGACGAAGTAAAAATCTGTGAAAGTGAGTTATAGTCTCACTTTTAAAATCTAATATTTTGGGATGAGAATACATGTAGTTTTATAAATGTTTTACAAAATAGACACAAGTAAATGAAACTACATTCTATGGCTGGATTATTAAACTGAATATGCCCCTTTTTAGGCTGGTAATCTAAGAATTAGGGAACAGACACCCTAATTGAAGCGAATCCTAAAGATAGATCTATTGGGCCCAACGAGCCCCATCCAAAGTACCGGATGCTTTAGTACTTCGAATTCATCATGTTCGAAGGGAGTCCCGGAATGATAGGGGATATTCTATATGCATCTTGTTAAGGTCGGTTACCAGGTGTTCACCATATGAATGATTTTTATCTCTATGTATGGGATGTATATTGAAATATGAAATCTTGTGGTCTATTATTACGATTTGATAAATATATAGGTTAAACCTACAACTCACCAACATTTTTGTTGACGTTTAAAGCATGTTTATTCTCAGGTGATTATTAAGAGCTTCCGCTGTTGCATGCTAAAATATTGACAAGATTTGGTGTCAGCATGCTTGTATAATATTGTTTAAAACTGCATTCGAGATTTACTTTGTTGTAACATATTAATATTGTAAACCAATATGTATTGGTAGTGTGTGAGTGTGATATTTTAGATTATCATTTCTGGATAATCTATGTGGTGACTTTTTAACCTTGTCGATAAAATAAAGGTTATGGTTTGTTTTAAAAAAGAATGCAGTCTTTGAAAAACGTCTCATATAGAGGTCAAAACCTCGCAACGAAATCAATTAATATGGAACGTTTATAATCAATATGAACGGGACATTTCAGTTGGTATCCGAGCGTTGGTCTTAGAGAACCAGAATTTTTGCATTAGTGTATCTTACCGAGTTTGTTAGGATGCATTAGTGAGTCTGGACTTCGACCGTGTTTTTCTTCAAAAACGATTGCTTAACATTTTTTTGTTGGAAACTATATATTATTAACATGTAAATATTATGTGATATATTAATCTCTTAACGTGTTTGATATTGTGTGATAGATGTCTACCTCTAGTATAAATCCCATCTACTCACCTAATAATAATGAAGAGTAGAATATACTTTGAGAAGATTCACAAATTCCCGAAGAGGAACCGGAAGAGGAGGAACCGGAAGAGGAGGAACCGGTAGAAGAGGAACCGGAAGAGGAGGAACCGGAAGAGGAAGAACCGAAAGAAGAAGAGGTTCCGGAGGAAGAAATATTGATACCTACAGTAAATCGATTAAATAAAAGAAAATTCTCAACCAACGGACCGAAGTCAAAAATGGTCAATGGTGTTTCCGCCAAGGAAGCAAAATATTGGGAAAATTATCAATTTTCCGATGAATTGGATCCCGATGAGGATTTCGATGATGTTATAGAAATTACCTCGACCCAATTTAATAAAGTAAAAGAAAATAATAAGGGAAAAGGTATAAAAATAGAGAAACCTGATTCCAACCCCGATGAACTTTATATGTACCGAAAACGTCCGTATTTCCTAAAATGTAACAATAACCCAAAAACCTCTAAACTGCCAGGTTTTTCTAAACCATTGTGGAAAACGACGGCTCGTATTAGAGGAACACCATATATCCCTAGAAAATTAGGAAAACAAACCAAGTTCGAAGAAGATGAAACCAGTGATTCGGATTAAAGGGTTGTAATCATGTTGTGTATTATATGTATTGTAGTGTGCTTGTATTTTTATGTTCTATGTAAAAATTGTTTGTATTGTTTGTTAATTATCTTTTACGAATCTAATCCTTGTCTATTTTACAGTATAAAAACAAAATGGATGTTAAGGGTAGACAACCGAATATTTTAGAAGACCTACCAGAGGATATGATTGAGGAAATCTTATCTAGAGTCAGTCAGAATTCATTAGCACATTTAGTTATGGCGAAATTAACTTGTCAAACATTTGAAAGACTTTCCAGAAATGCCTTAGTTTATAAAAGGTTTCCTTTGATAGGTGGGATATATCACATTGGGGAGACCATAAGTTACGTCGTGTTTTCTTTAAAGAGTTAAATGCAGGGAACCCAAATGCAATTTTACGCTACGGGTTAAGAACCTATTTTGACTCAACATATCCCAACATAGGATTTCGTGAGTTGGAAAGAGCTTCTAACATGCAACATAAAGAAGCATGTTATACTTACGGGTTAGTGATGTTCACTTCTTACCAAAGTGAGAAAAAGAATATCGGATTACAATTTTTAAATAAAACCTTCCCACAAGTGACGGATTCAGTAGTTGGGGTAAGAAACAAGGTTTTTAGATTATTACGGGGTTGTTGGTGTAAAGACCCGTCCTAATCCATCCGGACGAAGTCCATATCGATTATAAACGATTCACAACAGTTGATTACATCGCGAGGTACTTGACCTCTATATGATACATTTTACAAACATTGCATTCGTTTTTGAAAAGACAATCTTTCATTACATCGAAAGTTGACGTCATGCATACCATTTCATAATATATCTAACTATAATTGACTTAATAATAATCTTGATGAACTCAACGACTCGAATGCAACGTCTTTTGAAATATGTCATGAATGACTCCAAGTAATATCTCTAAGATGAGAAAATGCAAAGCGGAAGATTTCTTTCGTACCTGAGAATAAACATGCTTTAAAGTGTCAACCAAAAGGTTGGTGAGTTCATTAGTTTAACATAAATAATTATTTCCATCATTTTAATAGACCACAAGATTTCATATTTCCATTTCTCATAAACATACATCCCATACATAGAGACAAAAATATCATTCATATGGATTGAACACCTGGTAAGCGACGTTAACAAGATGCATATAAGAATATCCCCATCATTTCGGGATCCTCCTTCGGACATGATATAAATTTCGAAGTACTAAAGCATCCGGTACTTTGGATGGGGTTTGTTAGGCCCGATAGATCTATCTTTAGGATTCGCGTCAATTAGGGTGTCTGTTCCCTAATTCTTAGATTACCAGACTAAAAGAGGCATATTCGATTTCGATCATTCAACCATATAATGTAGTTTCGATTACTTGTGTCTATTTCGTAAAACATTTATAAAAGCAGCGCATGTATTCTCAGTCCCAAAAATTTATATTGCAAAAACATTTAAAAAGGGAGCAAATGAAACTCACCTAATGTATTTTGTAGTAAAAATTCATATGACGAAATTAATCAACTGAACAATGCAGGGTTGGCCTCGGATTCACGAACCTATATCATTTGTGTATATATATATATATTAAATCATATCCTCGTAATCGAATAAATCTATCTATTATTAGTAATGTATTTGTTATATTAATACTTTATAAGTTTTATTATCTATTTATATATTTTCATTTTATATATAGAGATTTTTAATATGATTAAGTTATGTAATTTAAATATATTTTTGTATATAAAACCTTTATTTTTATACTTATAACTTTAATACGTCATTAATACTTTTATTCTCATAATCGTAATTATTTTAATAATAATGATATAGATAATACAGAAGCAAATAATAATGATAGTAAAATAATAATTTTAATAAAAATGATAGATTTAAAAGTAAATGATAATTTTAGTAATAATAACAATAGTACTATTTATATCTATACCAGTGATATTAATAATAAGGTTTATGAAAAATAATAACGTAATGCATGGTTTCGTAATGATAATAATAATAATACTAATAATAATAATAATAATAATAATAATAATAATAATAATAATAATAATAATAATAATAATAATAATAATAATAATAATAATAATAAATCTTAATTATACATATTAATAATAACAATGATGATATTCGTATTATTTGTCATGCAATATTTATAATAACAATAATTTTACTAATTATAATAACATTAATAATATTAAAGATAATAATAATAAGAATTAGAATAATATAATATAATAGTAATAATAATAATAATTAGTATAATTATAATTATCTGTATACCTAATAAAGGGAATTAGTGGTGTCGGCTCAAATAGATCGAGATAGCAGAAGTCAAAACACAGGAACGAAAATATTGTCATCCTACAATCGATTGGCACTTATCATCATTAATTACAGATCGATTAAGCAGTAATCATCGGTGAAAAACAGGTAATCAATTCATCAATATCGTTAATCTTTCTCCTTTATCAAACTGTCGAGTAATCGGTTCAATAATTGGTGATATAGATAATCGGTTCCTTGATTTTCTCTTAATTTTCTCATCCCTCTATATATAATCTGTATATTTCTTTTTAATTGAATCGAACACGAATATTATTGAATGGTGTTCATGACGGTTTTTGTACAGAGGATAGGAAAACAGCTATTTAAATAGCAGAAGTTGCAGGACTAGTAGTAACAGTGATGGTTGTATGGGTCTGTGTTGATGACGTTTAACAGGTTGTAGTCTTGTCTCAAACAGGTAAACAGAAGAAAAATGTGCAGCAGCAGTGGTTCAATTAGTTTAGGTTTGGTGACAGGCTTGATGGTTTTTCAGCTCATAACAGGAGTTAAAACAGACGGCAGCAGCAGGTAAGGGTGGTCTGTGTTGATTTTGTTTATTGCAATGAAACTATTTGTTTGGTTCGATTGTTCATAAATGAAATAAAAAAAATAAAACAACAGGGAGCAGCAGGAGTAAGCAGCAACAATTATAAAGTAATCGAGTTGGTGATGACTTACTATGATTCAAACAAAAAGGTAGGAACGAGTGTAGCAGTTGTGGTGGTGATCCTGACTGGAAAAATAGAAGTTATACAGCGTAGCAGCAGCAGTTCTTCAGGTGGTTTTTGGTTGATTGAATTAATTAGAAATTTATGAACTTAGTCATGCTCAATAATAGGTGGTAAGGTTGTGTCTGTGTGATTGTAATACGAAGGTGAATTTGGGTTGTTTTGACAGGAAAACAGGATGAACAAGTATAGCAGCTTATAGTGATTGTGGTGTTTTGAATTGGGTCGATCAAGGTGGTTGTTATGGTGGAAGTGGCTATGGTGCAAGTGGCGGATGGAAGTGGAAGAAGAGTAAGGTGGTGTTCGATCTCAGAGAAAGAAAGAAGAAGCATAATTACACAAGTGGTTGTGATATGATTGAGTTGGTGTTTTTCTTATGCATATCATTTTCCTATTTATGTATATGTTATATATTATTGTATGATATGAAAAGGATTTACAACAGAAAGTAAGAAATCAAACATTTGCATAGTGTTCATGATTGTGATTTGTTTGGAGCATACGATGGAAAACAATAGATAAGTGGGTTTTGATTGAGATATCTAACAGAAATAAATAATGGGGTTTGTTTCTTAGTTTTTGTTTGAAAGAATAGAAAAACAGGAAGAGAGTTGGTGATTGAAATTGTCAAATATATAATTATAAGTTAATAGGTGTGTGTACGTGTATGTATATATGAAGATATGCACATGTTTGCCAAAGAAAAGAACAAAGAAACACCAAGTGATGGGTATCACACAATTGAGTGGGAAGAAAAGTCTAAAGTGGCTGTCATTTTGTTAGTTAAACGCTATAGACATGATTATGATCAAGATGAGTATATACATATATTATAATTATTACATCTAGGTTTAATTTAAAATATATATATATATATATATATATATATATATATATATATATATATATATATATATATATATATATATATATATATATAAAATAAAACAAGAAAACTAACAATCCAAGAATATGCTTTTAAAAGTGTAATTAAAAATATGTGAAGATTCAATAATTTGATAAATCTCTAATCATGGATTGTTTAACTTGTATACTCTTAAAAATACCTACTCCAACACCGAATACAGTGTGAATGAATTAGTTTGCATTTTCAATTCTCTATTGGGAAGTCTTTTGGCCCAAAATATAGTTCATTATTGTATAGTACCAATATCTCACAAGAGCGGCCCGTTTGTGTAATCAAATTGTACTAACAAGTTGGAAGTAGTAGCTAATTTTAGAACCAATAATAGGAGTGCACGTAATATGTTGATTTAACAAGTCATTAGCATATGTGAGTAGTAAATATGCACATGATAAAAGTTAATCGGTAACAAACTGTACATGTAACATTTTATTAATAGGCTAAGGTGTGTTTTCAAAATTAATTACATTCGAAATACTTTATATATATATATATATATATAATTACATTTTAATTAATAGGTTTTATTATATTGTCAATTATTTTACGTAATTAATTTTAATAACAACAACATATCATATTTCAAATTATACTTCCAATTATTATTTATATATAAACACACATATCTATTTACAATTAGTGGTTCGTGAATACACATATCTATTACATCTAGGTTTAATTTATAAAATTTCTATATATATATATATATATATATATATATATATATATATATATATATATATATATATATATATATATATATATATATATATAAAATAAAACAAGAAAACTAACAATCCAAGAATATGCTTTTAAAAGTGTAATTAAAAATATGTGAAGATTCAATAATTTGATAAATCTCTAATCATGGATTGTTTAACTTGTATACTCTTAAAAATACCTACTCCAATACCGAATACAGTGTGAATGAATTAGTTTGCACTTTCAATTCTCTATTGGGAAGTCTTTTGGCCCAAAATATAGTTCATTATTGTATAGTACCAATATCTCACAAGAGCGGCCCGTTTGTGTAATCAAATTGTACTAACAAGTTGGAAGTAGTAGCTAATTTTAGAATCAATAATAGGAGTGCACGTAATACGTTGATTTAACAAGTCATTAGCATATGTGAGTAGTAAATATGCACATGATAAAAGTTAATCGGTAACAAACTGTACATGTAACATTTTATTAATAGGCTAAGGTGTGTTTTCAAAATTAATTACATTCGAAATACTTTATATATATATAATTACATTTTAATTAATAGGTTTTATTATATTGTCAATTATTTTACGTAATTAATTTTAATAACAACAACATATAATATTTCAAATTATACTTCCAATTATTATTTATATATAAACACACATATCTATTTATAATTTGTGGTTCGTGAATCGTTGGGAATGGTCGAAGGTCAAATGCATACATGAACACAGTTCAACATTTTCGAGATTCAACATTATAGACCTTGCTTATCGTGTTGAAATCATATTAAGATCAAGTTTAAATTTGGTCGGAAATTTCCGGGTCGTCACAGTACCTACCTGTTAAAGAAATTTCGTCCCGAAATTTGAGTGTGGTCGTTATGGCTAACGATAAAAATGTTTTCATGGCAAATCTGAGTTGAGAACATGAAGTTTTATTACCATAGAATAATATTGGATAAAACAATTCGATTTCGCGAAGAGTGTGAGTGAAGCTATCACAAAAGAGTGAAATAAAAGGATAAAGATTTGTCTTAGCTTTTGACATAGCTAGGGTTGAATTCCGGAATTCAAGCGATTTAAAGAAAATCTTCGAAATCTAAAAGATTTGATTCTTCGGTGAGTAAGGAAATTAAGATCTCTATAATTAAATACGATGATCTGCCTCGATTATTTTGTCTGGTATCTCCACTATAAATGAACTTCTTCCGTTCTCTTATTTTCATCATTCCTATACTTTCATTCTTAATTCTTACTTCTAAAAGATTGGGAAAATGCTTCATCCAGTTCTACTCCTTGATATTTTCTTAATTATCATTTCTATTATCATTCTTTTTAATCTTCCATCAGAAGAATCTGGTTACTTCTACTATTACCTTGGGGTGATACTATTCTTAATTCTACCGTATCTTTATATTGCTATTCGTATTAATATCCACGGTTTGTAACTTTCGTGTTGTTATTGGGCTTTATATTTTTTCTTATATTTTGGAGCTCTTTATCTCTAGTAAAGTGAGTAACGGTCCAGAATTTGTAAGTAGGGAGTTTCGAGTGAACTTAATGTTCTAAACAAGAAAGAACGTAATAGCACGATTTGATTTGTCAAATTACCAGAATTACTGAGAATAGAAATATCAAGAATATATTTTCTTGATATGTTCAGAAGTTAAGCAGAATGAAAGTTATGTAACATGGCACATGATGACGTTACAATCTGTGAATCATCACGTTCCATTAGAAACTCAGCATGACTTACTGTAATATAATCATGTTGATCAAGTGTCATTATATTATACTAACCCATGCATCAGTTCCCAACATTACTTCAATAACATTCATATTTTAAGCTCGGAAGTTTACAGAATATAGAAACTAACAGTTTCTATATGATGTAACACTGATAGCACTAATGATTAATGATTTCGGATAAGAATAGTTATGAAAATATCTTCAGAAATATGGAGGATATTTATAATGAAAGATACGATGATATCTTGGAATTTCTAATATCGAAGGATGGTGAAGAAAATTTGTCCGCAAGAGTTTGGAGTCAGAAGCAAGGTATTCGCTAAAGATTTCATCAGAAATAGAATCATCAGGATTCTTAATATACAAGTTTAGTCCTTGTGATTTGTTCAGAGACTCCTTCGTAGTTTGCTCAATCAGTTTTTTTTCCAGTTTCAAACTTTTTCTGAGTTTTGCCAACATACAACTCTTTATCATCAACTTTTGGCTGTTAAGGTCATTTACAGTTTTTGATGTTTCATTCAACTTTTAAAAATTCAGAGTATTAATTCGCAGACTGGGTGCTTTTCAGAATTTCAAAATGGAAGATCATAGTTCTAAGAAATAAATGTTATATGGATACATATAACTGTTGTTGTGGAAACGTTGCGAGACTCACAATACAGATTCCCGGTATTTGGTATGACAATTCTTGTTACAAGATGAGGATGAGTACATGATGAGACTTCAATAGATAATTATAGTGATTTACCGGAGAGATTTAAACCAAGGAGCAACGAGGTTGCTGGTACGTTTGTTGGTAATATGGTGGAATATAAAAGATTCCCTGGTAACAATAAAAGAGCATGCATATATATCAAGGTTATAATAAGGTTGTTCTGAATGAAAAGTCAAAGTTGACTTGCTGGAGCTGTGACAAAATTGGCTAATTTGGAAAGAGGTTGAAAAGTTATTTTCGGTAATAATAACGCTAAAGGAATTAGCACAGCTATGCGTTAAACGTTTACTCAGTTTCCGAGAGTTTTTAGGTGCATAACTATACGCATCAGTCTTTTCTTTCGTAGATGAAGTGCGGTTGGTTCACCCTCTGGATTGAGGTGTTTTTGAGAATTATGAAAGGTTTGCACGCAGATGGTAATCATCAAGATACAAATGAGGTTTAAGATGAAATCAAGTGGCAAACTTGAAGAATTGTTTAGTTTCATATGTTATAATTAATATTTTAATTCATTTTAATTATCCAATGTTTGTAGTCCACAGTCGATAGTCCATAGTTAACAGTCCAATAATTCATATATAGTTTAATTTATAATGTTCGAATTAATTAATTTGTATTGTGACCCGTGTACATGTCTCAGACTCGATCACAACTCAAACTATATATATTATTGTAGAATCAACCTCAACCCTGTATAGAGAACTCGATCATTACTTCATATAGAGTGTCTATGGTTATTCCAAATAATATATATAGATGCGTCGATATGATATGTCAAAACCTTGTATACATGTCCCGATATTTAAAGTGCATAAAATAAATAACAGAAATTAAATGATAATAAATAAAATTGCGAGAATGTAAATTGCGAGAATGTAAATTGCGAGAATGTAAATTGCGATAATTAAATTGCGATAAATAAAAAGTAATCAGTTAGCTAGGAACAATTAGCTAGGAACAGTTAGCGTGGATTCTTAACAAAATTTTTCATAGTTAATTTGTTTGTTTCTAACAAATTTTATTTTATCAAATGTTTTCTTCATTATGCCACTTGTTGGATTCTAGTATGTCAAAATCCAAATATGAAATTGAATAAAAAAAATAGTTATTCTGCGGTGAACGGATACGTATATCTGTGGATGTAAGTAGGATAGTAAATGACCATTGAATCAGCTTCGTCGAATGTACAGTGTAACTTATTAAAGTGAAATCTAAATATTCCTCGGGTATTACCTACCCGTTAAAATATTTTCACCATTAACAGTTTGTACGAAAGAATTTTTTTTATTACAATCTTTATAAAAATATACTTGTATATATATTTTCTTCAGATGCAATCATGGATTTAATGAGTTAATATGATATTAAACTCATTTGATTTACGTTAGAACAAGAATATATAATCTCTAAAACATTAGAGATTACATATTCGCCATGTTGAACGAAGATAAATGATGCAGAACGTCATGTAGAACGATGATTATGATCGGGGTACCGATTGTGATGTTGAGGCGTGTGTTGTTGTGGTTTGTGTTGTTGCTGGTGGTACAGTTGATGCAGTTGATGTTGTTGAAGCTGGTACATTTTGCACCATATTTTCCAAGGCTACAACTCGGGCGCGAAACTCATTGACTTTATTACTCCGGGATGATTGTCGGTATGAACGAGCGAATGAATAAGGTTTTGAATCTGACTTGTGATATAGTCGTGGCGAGATACTCTGGAAATGAGAGAGAAAATGGTGTTATGAACAGGTTCGCCGGTAAGTGCTTCAAGTTCTTCACCAAGAGTGCAGGTTGGTGAGTGGAAAGGATCGCCTTCTTCTCGTCTCCATTGATTTAGTCGACTACGAAACCATCAGATAAACTGGGGATGGCTGATTGGTTGATTCATTCTGGTGACACTGCTTTCGGAGCTCGAGTGAAACTCTATATCAGAATAGCTGTCGGAATAACTATCAGAATAGTTATTGAATCTAAGGGACTCGAACTGGTTGAGGGATTCATCTCGTACAATCAGATGAAGGATTTTCGATAAGAAATAGATTATAGGATGTAGATTAGTACCTTGCAATACATAATTTACATATGCATATATAATACTAAAATCCCCTAAGTTACGGAGGAATCTACGGAAGCTGTCAGGCAAAGGTAACAATAACAGATACGTTAATATGTAAATTAGTAGATACGATAAGATATGAATTTTGTCTATACACTATTCATGCATTCGATGCAGTAAAATGTGTCTAGACTAAGAATAATAAGCAAGTGATTCCCTAAGGATGATAAGCAGACGATTTTCGACAAAAATGATAAGCAAAACTTTTGACATGCAGACACGGTCGAAGTCCAGACTCACTAATGCATCCTAACGACTTATCAGTTATACACACTAATGCAGACCAGGTTCGCTAGGACCACCGCTCTGATACCAACTGTAAAGACCTGTCCTAATCCATCCGGACAAAGTCCATATCGATTATAAACGATTCACAACAGTTGATTACATCGCGAGTTACTTGACATCTATATGATACATTTTATAAACATTGCATTCATTTTTGAAAAGACAATCTTTCATTACATCAAAAGTTGACGGCATGCAAACCATTTCATAATATGTCTAACTATAATTGACTTAATAATAATCTTGATGAACTCAACGACTCGAATGCAACGTCTTTTGAAATATGTCATGAATGACTCCAAGTAATATCTCCAAGATAAGCAAATGCACAACGAAAGATTTCTTTCGTACCTGAGAATAAACATGCTTTAAAGTGTCAACTAAAAGGTTGGTGAGTTCATTAGTTTAACATAAATAATTATTTCCATCATTTTAATAGACCACAAAATTTCATATTTCCATTTCTCATAAACATACGTCTCATACATAGAGACAAAAATATCATTCATATGGATTGAACACCTGGTAACCGACATTAAGAAGATGCATATAAGAATATCCCCATCATTCCGGGATCCTCCTTCGGACATGATATAAATTTTGAAGTACTAAAGCATCCGGTACTTTGGATGGGGTTTGGTAGTCCCGATAGATCTATCTTTAGGATTCGTGTCAATTAGGGTGTGTGTTCCCTAATTCTTAGATTACCAGACTAAAAGAGGCATATTCGATTTCGATCATTCAACCATATAATGTAGTTTCGATTACTTGTGTCTATTTCGTAAAACATTTATAAAAGCAGCGCATGTATTCTCAGTCCCAAAAATATATATTGCAAAAGCATTTAAAAAGGGAGCAAATGAAACTCACCTAATGTATTTTGTAGTAAAAATACATATGACGACATTAATCAACTGAACAATGCAGGGTTGGCCTCGGATTCACGAACCTATATCATTTGTATATATATATTAAATCATATCCTCGTAATCGAATAAATCTATCTATTATTAGTAATGTATTTGTTATATTAATACTTTATAAGTTTTATTATCTATTTATATATTTTCATTTTATATATAGAGATTTTTAATATGATTAAGTTATGTAATTTAAATATATTTTTGTATATAAAACCTTTATTTTTATACTTATAACTTTAATACGTCATTAATACTTTTATTCTCATAATCGTAATTATTTTAATAATAATGATATAGATAATACAGAAGAAAATAATAATGATAGTAAAATAATGATTTTAATAAAAATGATAGAGTTAAAAGTAAATGATACTTTTAGTAATAATAACAATAGTACTATTTATATCTATACCAGTGATATTAATAATAAGGTTTGTGAAAAATAATAACGTAATGTATGGTTTCGTAATGATAATAATAATAATACTAATAATAATAATAATAATAATAATAATAATAATAAATCTTAATTATACATATTAATAATAACAATGATGATATTCGTATTATTTGTCATGCAATATTTATAATAACAATAATTTTACTAATTATAATAACATTAATTATATTAAAAATAATAATAATAAGAATTAGAATAATATAATATAATAGTAATAATAATTATTATTATTATAATTATAATTATCTGTATACCTAATAAAGGGAATTAGTGGCGTCGGCTCAAATAGATCGAGATAGCAGAAGTCAAAACGCAGGAACAAAAATATTGTCATCCTACAATCGATTGGCACTCATCATCATTAATTACAGATCGATTAAGCAGTAATCATCGGTGAAAAACAGGTAATAAATTCATCAATATCGTTAATCTTTCTCCTTTATCAAACTGTCGAGTAATCGGTTCAATAATTGGTGATATAGATAATCGGTTCCTTGATTTTCTCTTAATTTTCTCATCCCTCTATATATAATATGTATATTTCTTTTTAATTGGATCGAACACGAATATTATTGAATGATGTTCATGACAGTTTTTGTACAGAGGATAGGAAAACAGCTATTTAAATAGCAGAAGTTGCAGGACTAGTAGTAACAGTGATGGTTGTATGGGTCTGTGTTGATGACGTTTAACAGGTTGTAGTCTTGTCTCAAACAGGTAAACAGAAGAAAAATGTGCAGCAGCAGTGGTTCAATTAGTTTAGGTTTGGTGACAGGCTTGATGGTTTTTCAGCTCATAACAGGAGTTAAAACAGACGGCAGCAGCAGGTAAGGGTGGTCTGTGTTGATTTTGTTTATTGCAATGAAACTATTTGTTTGGTTCGATTGTTCATAAATGAAATAAAAAAAATAAAACAACAGGGAGCAGCAGGAGTAAGCAGCAACAATTATAAAGTAATCGAGTTGGTGATGACTTACTATGATTCAAACAAAAAGGTAGGAACGAGTGTAGCAGTTGTGGTGGTGATCCTGACTGGAAAAATAGAAGTTATACAGCGTAGCAGCAGCAGTTCTTCAGGTGGTTTTTGGTTGATTGAATTAATTAGAAATTTATGAACTTAGTCATGCTCAATAATAGGTGGTAAGGTTGTGTCTGTGTGATTGTAATACGAAGGTGAATTTGGGTTGTTTTGACAGGAAAACAGGATGAACAAGTATAGCAGCTTATAGTGATTGTGGTGTTTTGAATTGGGTCGATCAAGGTGGTTGTTATGGTGGAAGTGGCTATGGTGCAGGTGGCGGATGGAAGTGGAAGAAGAGTAAGGTGGTGTTCGATCTCAGAGAAAGAAAGAAGAAGCATAATTACACAAGTGGTTGTGATATGATTGAGTTGGTGTTTTTCTTATGCATATCATTTTCCTATTTATGTATATGTTATATATTATTGTATGATATGAAAAGGATTTACAACAGAAAGTAAGAAATCAAACATTTGCATAGTGTTCATGATTGTGATTTGTTTGGAGCATACGATGGAAAACAATAGATAAGTGGGTTTTGATTGAGATATCTAACAGAAATAAATAATGGGGTTTGTTTCTTAGTTTTTGTTTGAAAGAATAGAAAAACAGGAAGAGAGTTGGTGATTGAAATTGTCAAATATATAATTATAAGTTAATAGGTGTGTGTACGTGTATGTATATATGAAGATATGCACATGTTTGCCAAAGAAAAGAACAAAGAAACACCAAGTGATGGGTATCACACAATTGAGTGGGAAGAAAAGTCTAAAGTGGCTGTCATTTTGTTAGTTAAACGCTATAGACATGATTATGATCAAGATGAGTATATACATATATTATAATTATTACATCTAGGTTTAATTTATAAAATTTCTATATATATATATATATATATATATATATATATATATATATATGTATATATATATATATGTATATATATATATATGTATATATATATATGTATATATATATATATATATATATATATGTATATATATATGTATATATATATATATATATATATATATATATATATGTATATATATATATATATATATATAAATAAAACAAGAAAACTAACAATCCAAGAATATGCTTTTAAAAGTGTAATTAAAAATATGTAAAGATTCAATAATTTGATAAATCTCTAATCATGGATTGTTTAACTTGTATACTCTTAAAAATACCTACTCCAACACCGAATACAGTGTGAATGAATTAGTTTGCATTTTCAATTCTCTATTGGGAAGTCTTTTGGCCCAAAATATAGTTCATTATTGTATAGTACCAATATCTCACAAGAGCGGCCCGTTTGTGTAATCAAATTATACTAACAAGTTGGAAGTAGTAGCTAATTTTAGAATCAATAATAGGAGTGCACGTAATATGTTGATTTAACAAGTCATTAGCATATCTGAGTAGTAAATATGCACAAGATAAATGTTAATCGGTAACAAACTGTACATGTAACATTTTATTAATAGGCTAAGGTGTGTTTTCAAAATTAATTACATTCGAAATACTTTATATATATATAATTACATTTTAATTAATAGGTTTTATTATATTGTCAATTATTTTACGTAATTAATTTTAATAACAACAACATATAATATTTCAAATTATACTTCCAATTATTATTTATATATAAACACACATATCTATTTACAATTAGTGGTTCGTGAATCGTTGGGAATGGTCGAAGGTCAAATGCATACATGAACACAGTTCAATGTTTTCGAGATTCAACATTATAGACCTTGCTTATCGTGTCGAAATCATATTAAGATCAAGTTTAAATTTGGTCGGAAATTTCCGGGTCGTCACAGTTGGACGTTACGAAACCCTCGTCCTTTTGACGACATTACAACATGCAGCCTAGCCAATGGTCATAACGGTTACTTTTCACAAAACCAAGGATGGGAAGTCATCTTAGTAAAACCTGAATGCATGACTTATTTCTGGACTTATGAATTACGTGTCTTTACTTCTTTTGCTGAACGACTTACGTATTAACTAGAATTGCCTTTATAGCTACCGAGTAGCAAAGTTATTATGTGCTATATTTCAACCTATATGTATAATAGCGTTATTATAAGTTTGTATATATTGTATAAAATTTGAATGCGAAATATTATTATAATCAGTTTTTTCATATAGAATTATAGTAGTTGAATTGTATATTAGCTACTAAGTATGAACTTAACGGGTAGGTACTACCCGAATTAAAACTATAAAACGCTAATATGAAGAAAAAGCTTTTATAAATGAGTTCATACTATGCTACGAAATACTATTGACTACTCTTAAAATTCTATATGATTAACTTAATTCTTTGGGCTATTTTTGAAGGAAATGGCACCGACAACTCGTCAGAATTTGAACATGAGTGAGGAAGACTTCTGTGTTTTCCTTACAGCAAACATAGCCATAGTACAGGCTGTGATGCAAAATAACAATAACTCCGGATCTAGCAGTGGAACTAATTCTACAAGAAATCGTGTAGGATGCTCCTACAAAGAATTCACTGCCTGCAAACCATTGGAATTTGATGGAACCGAAGGACAAATTGGATTGAAACGGTGGACCGAGAAGGTTGTCACACCCCCAAATATGGCCTGGGGTATTTGTGACTAATTATATCAAATCACAGTTGTATAAATGAGAATGACTCTACATGAGACGCTTTGTTGAGTTTTGCAGCTGAAGATACATATGTCTTTAATTGATATGATATGTAATGAAGACTCCAAGCATAGCAAGCAATCATCATCAAAGCAGTAGATATACAGCGGAAGCAATAGTTAAGTACCTGAGAATAAACATGATTAAAAAGTCAACACGAGGTTGAGTGAGTTCATAGGTTTGTAATAAATAATGATTTCAGTAATAATGTTAGACCATAAGATTTGTTTTCATAAGTAGATCACTCAGATCCAGTCAAGTTGATCTCCCGCAGGATCAAAAAGTTATGCCAGTGCGTGATATTTAGACTAAACGTTGTTTGCCCCGTGATAAGTTGTTCTGTCCTTGTCGTTTAATTTCATTATCAAGTAATACAAAGACTTAGTCAAATGTATCGGGGACGTTACTCCCGATAGGCCTATCCCCAATAATTAAGAATGCCGCAGCAATTAAAAATATCACTGTAGGAACTTAGTCGAACATAGCCGGGTAGAGCATAGTTTAATAGTTGGTACTGATATTTAGACTAGACTTTCAAGTTTGCCCAGTAATAAGTTATCGTTTATACTTGTCGGTTGGGGACTTGCTGGTCATAGCCCAACATATCACAGTTTAATAGTTGGTACTTGTATTTAGACTAGACTTTCAAGTTTGCCCCGTACAAGTTATCGTTTATACTTGTCAGTTGGGGACTTGCTGGTCATAGCCCAACATATCACAGTTTAATAGTTGGTACTTGTGTCTAACGTATAAAATAGTTATAAAAATTGCGCATGTATTCTCAGCCCAAAAATATAGATAAAAAGGGAGCAGATGAACTCACATTAAATAGCAGTTGAAGTATTCCACGCAAGAAGGAAAGTAAAGCAAGTAAGTGATCTGGATATCAACCTTGAGGTATAACGTTTGATTAGTTAATGTCTAACTTGACATAAAGTATGTTTATTAATATAGCAACTATATTGACAGTGACGGTTTTCGAGAAAAGTTCCTCTTTCTCAAAAGTTTCTATTTTTGGAAACCTACTATTTATGAAAAACTTCCACTTATAGTAAGCTTCTAGTTTAAGAATGTTCGGGTTATAATTCTTAACAAAGATGTTGTACAATCTCGCTCAAACTTCGTCGCTAACATGCAAGTCACTCGAATGATCTATTGTTACCGAGCGGCCCAGGATCTCTTGACCAGAATCTAAGTCTTGGCATTCGAGATCCACAAGCGTCCCATAATGGTAACAAGGATCACCCTAGGCCACAAGTAGCGGTGATGTTTGTAGTCTTTGTACGCTAACTTTAATTATAACCTTCACGTTAGGTGCGTATATACATATATATTCATTAATTCGATTTTAATTATAACTCCTATATATTAATTCATAAAAATACTTTTATAATTTTTAGTAACATATATTACTAATTATAACATGTTATTTATTTTAATTTTAATTGCATATAATTTATAACATTATTTACATGTTTCGGTAAAAAAATAATAAACTGAAGTAAAAAGGAAAAAGTAAAAAGTAAAAAGTAAAAAGTAAGAAAAGAATACTTACTAGTAGTAATTTTTCAAAGAGAGAATGAGGGAAATTTTGGTGTGAGTTTGAATGAGAAATGAGGGGTATTATACTTGAAAAAATTAGGTAAAAAGAATAAAATAATTAAAAGAAAAAGAAATATTTTAATTTTTAATGGGATTTTAAAATTCAAAAGTATTAAATGTTACGTCATGGGATAATGCACAAAATAAAATAATAAAAGTAGTTTTCCATTATAATTTTTAATTAAAAAGTAATTTATTTATTTATTTATTTATTTTATTAACAAAATCATTTATTTTAAGGATTTATTTTATATATATTTTTTAAAATAAACAAATTGATTTACTACTTTTCTAAGAATATTTGTCAATATATTTTTTTATTCATAATAACATTACTGATAATAAAGATATTAATTATTGATATCTTGTTTAAAAAGGATAATAATAATAATAATATTAATATATCAAATTAATGCGTAATTATTTACAAATAATTGTTCGTGAATCGTCGGAATTAGTCGAGGTTAAATGAAATCATATAAAGATTTTTGTTTAAATTTTGCCGGAAATTTACGGGTTGTCACAAAGGTCGAATCGGTATTTGCCATAAGTAAGTGTACTGAAGAGGACAAATTTAAGTACGCTATGCATACCTTCACAGGTACTGCGTTAACGTGGTGGAACACCTATCTTGAACAGGTAGGACAAAATGCTGCTTATGCACTACCGTGGTCGGCATTCAAGCAATTGATGAACGAGTAGTACTGTCCTAGAAACGAAGTCAATAAGCTCAAGGTAGAGCTTAGAGAGTTACGAACACAAGGGTTCGACATTACCACATATGAACGACGATTCACAGAGTTGTGTCTATTGTGTCCGGGAGCGTTCGAAGATGAAGAAGAGAAGATCGACGCATTTGTAAAAGGGTTACCAGTAAGGATTCAAGAAGATGTGAGTTCACACGAGCCCGCTTCCATACAGAAGGCAAGTCGAATGGCTCATAAACTCATAAATTAGATTGAGGGGAGAATTAAAGAGCAGGCGGCCGAAGAAGCCAACACAAAACAACTCAAGAGGAAGTGGGAGAAAAACGGTGACAAGAGTCACCAGTACAACAACAATAACAATTACAACCACAACCGCAACAACAATCGCAACAATAACCGCAATCATAACAATAACTACAACAAACGTCCCAACAACAACAACTACAACAACCGTTTCAACAATAATAACAATCCCAACAACAACCTCAATAACAACAAACAACAGAAACAACCATGCTTTAGGTGTGCAGAGTACCATCCGAATGCGTTTTGCACAACATTTTGCACCAAATGTAAGAGAAGTGGTCATGGCGCGGCAACATGTGAGGTTTACGGACCAAAGAACAACAAAAATAAAGAAACAAATAAGGTCGGAACAAATAATGCCGACGTAGTTTGTTATAAATGTGGAAAACCGGGCCACATTATTAGAAATTGCCCAAACCAAGGGAATACTAATGGGCAAGGCCACGGAAGAGTTTTTAATATTAATGCGGCAGAAGCGCAGGAAGACCCGGAGCTTGTTACGGGTACGTTTCTTATTGACGATAAATCTGCTTATGTTTTATTTGATTCGGGTGCGGATAGAAGCTATATGAGTAGAGATTTTTGTGCTAAATTAATTTGCCCATTGACACCTTTGGATAGTAAATTTTTACTCGAATTAGCAAACGGTAAATTAATTTCAGCAGATAATATATGTCGGGATAGAGAAATTAAACTGGGGGATGAAACGTTTAAAATTGATTTAATATCAGTCGAGTTAGGGAGTTTTGATGTAATAATTGGCATGGACTGGTTGAAAAAGGTGAGAGCAGAGGTCGTTTGTTACAAAAATACGATTCGCATTGTGCGTGAAAAAGGAAAACCTTTAATGGTGTACGAAGAAAAGAACAACGCAAAATTAAATCTTATTAGTAGTTTGAAGGCGCAAGAACTAATAAGAAAAGGTTGTTACGTCATTGCAGCACACATCAAGGAAGTTAAACCTGAAGAAAAGAACATCAGTGATGTTCCCGTCGCAAAAGAATTTTCCGATGTATTTCTGAAAGAATTACGGGGATTACCCCCACATCGATCTGTTGAATTTCAAATAGACCTTGTACCAGGAGCTGCACCAATAGCTCGTGCTCCATACAGACCCGTACCCAGTGAAATAAAAGAATTACAAAGTCAGTTACAAGAACTTTTAGAGCGTGGTTTCATTCGACCAAGCACATCACCGTGGGGAGCTCCTGTTTTGTTTGTCAAGAAGAAGGATGGTACATTTAGGTTGTGTATCGACTACCGAGAGTTGAACAAACTTACCATCAAGAACCACAACCCACTACCGAGAATCGACGACTTATTTGATCAACTACAAGGCTCGTCGGTTTATTCGAAGATTGATTTACGTTCTGGGTATCATCAAATGCGGGTAAAGGAAGATGATATTCCAAAGACTGCTTTTAGGACGCGTTACGGTCATTACGAGTTTATGGTTATGCCGTTTGGGTTGACTAACGCACCAGATGTGTTCATGGACCTCATGAACCGAGTGTGTGGACCATACCTTGACAAGTTTGTCATTGTTTTCATCGATGACATACTTATTTACTCAAAGAATGACCAAGAGCACGAAGAACATTTGAGAAAAGTGCTAGAGTTGTTAAGGAGAGAAAAACTGTACGCTAAGTTTTCAAAGTGTGCATTTTGGTTGGAAGAAGTTCAATTCCTCAGTCACATAGTGAACAAAGAAGGTATTCAGGTGGATCCAGCAAAAATTGAAACCGTTGAAAAGTGGAAAACCCCAAAAACTCCGAAGCATATACGCTAATTTTTAGGACTAGCTGGTTACTACAGAAGGTTCATCCAAGACTTTTCCAGAATAGCAAAACCCTTGACTGCATTAACGCATAAAGGGAGGAAATTTGAATGGAAGGATGAACAAGAGAAAGCGTTTCAATTGTTAAAGAAAAAGTTAATTACGGCACCTATATTGTCATTACCTGAAGGGAATGATGATTTTGTGATATATTGTGACGCCTCAAAGCAAGGTCTCGGTTGTGTATTAATGCAACGAACGAAGGTAATTGTTTATGCGTCTAGACAATTGAAGATTCACGAGCAGAATTATACGACGCATGATTTGGAATTAGGCGCGGTTGTTTTTGCATTAAAGACTTGGAGGCACTACTTATATGGGGTCAAAAGTATTATATATACCGACCACAAAAGTCTTCAACACATATTTAATCAGAAACAACTGAACATGAGGCAGCGCAGGTGGATTGAATTGTTGAATGATTACGACTTTGTGATTCGTTACCACGCGGGGAAGGAAAATGTGGTAGCCGACGCCTTGAGCAGGAAGGACAGAGAACCCATTCGAGTAAAATCTATGAATATAATGATTCACAATAACCTTAGTACTCAAATAAAGGAGGCGCAACAAGGAGTTTTAAAAGAGGGAAATTTAAAGGATGAAATACCCAAAGGATTGGAGAAGCATCTTAATATTCGGGAAGACGGAACCCAGTATAGGGCTGAAAGGATTTGGGTACCGAAATTTGAAGATATGAGAGAAATGGTACTTAGAGAAGCTCATAAAACCAGATACTCAATACATCCTGGAACGGGGAAGATGTACAAGGATCTCAAGAAACATTTTTGGTGGCTGGGTATGAAAGCCGATGTTGCTAAATACGTAGGAGAATGTTTGACGTGTTCTAAGGTCAAAGCGGAGCATCAGAAACCATCAGGTCTACTTCAACAACCCGAAATCCTGGAATGGAAATGGGAAAACATTACCATGGATTTCATCACTAAATTGCCAAGGACTGCAAGTGGTTTTGATACTATTTGGGTAATAGTTGATCGTCTCACCAAATCAGCACACTTCCTGCCAATAAGAGAAGATGACAAGATGGAGAAGTTAGCACAACTGTATTTGAAGGAAGTCGTCTCCAGACATGGAATACCAATCTCTATTATCTCTGATAGGGATGGCAAATTTATTTCAAGATTCTGGCAGACATTACATCAAGCATTAGGAACTCGTCTAGACATGAGTACTGCCTATCATCCATAAACTGATGGGCAGAGCGAAAGGACAATACAAACGCTTGAAGACATGCTACGAGCATGTGTTATTGATTTCGGAAACAGTTGGGATCGACATCTACCGTTAGCAGAATTTTCCTACAACAACAGCTACCATTCAAGCATTGAGATGGCACCGTTTGAAGCACTTTATGGTAGAAAGTGCAGGTCTCCGATTTGTTGGAGTGAAGTGGGGGATAGTCAGATTACGGGTCCGAAGATAATACAAGAAACTACCGAGAAGATCATCCAAATTCAACAACGGTTGAAAACCGCTGAAAGTCGACAAAAGAGCTACGCTGACATTAAAAGAAAAGATATAGAATTTGAAATTGGAGAGATGGTCATGCTTAAAGTTGCACCTTGGAAAGGCGTTGTTCGATTTGGTAAACGAGTGAAATTAAATCCAATGTATATTGGACCATTCAAGATTATTGATCGTGTCGGACCAGTAGCTTACCGACTTGAGTTACCTCAACAACTCGCGGCTGTACATAACACTTTCCACGTCTCGAATTTGAAGAAATGTTTTGCTAAAGAAGATCTCACTATTCCGTTATATGAAATCCAAATCAACGAAAAACTTCAATTCATCGAAGAACCCGTCGAAATAATGGATCGTGAGGTTAAAAGACTTAAGCAAAACAAGATACCAATTGTTAAGGTTCGATGGAATGCTCGTAGAGGACCCGAGTTCACCTGGGAATGAGAAGATCAGATGAAGAAGAAATACCCGCACTTATTTTTAGAAGATACGTCAACACCTCCAACTGCTTAAAATTTCGGGACGAAATTTATTTAACAGGTAGGTACTGTAGTGACCCGAACTTTTACATGTTTATATATATTAAATGAAATTGATATTTACATGATTAAGTGTTTCCAACATGTTAAGCAATCAAACTTATTAAGATTTGATTAATTCAAATAGGTTTTATATAGACAATTGACCACCCAAGTTGACCGGTGATTCACGAACGTTAAAACTTGTAAAAACTATATGATGACATATATATGGTTATATATATAGTTAACATGATATTATGATAAGTAAGTATCTCATTAGGTATTTTAACAATGAGTTATATACATAAAAATGAGACTATTGAGTTAAGAAACTCGAAATCGATATATATAACGATTATCGTTATAACAACGTCTTACTAAATACATATGAATCATATTAAGATATTGATACACTATGTTAATCATAATAAATGATAAGTAAACATGTCCTTAAGTGTATTAACAATGAACTACATATGTAAAAACAAGACTACTAACTTAATGATTTCGAAACGAGACATATACGTAACGATTATCGTTGTAACAATATTTAACTGTATATATATCATACTAAGATATACTAATATATCATAATATCATGATAATTTAAAAATTTAACATCTCTTTAGATATAATAAGCAATGGGTTAACAACATTAAAAAGATCGTTAACCTAAAGGTTTTAAAACAACACTTACATGTAACGACTAACAATGACTTAACGACTCAGTTAAAATGTATATACATGTAGTGTTTTAATATGTATTCATACACTTTTGAAAGTCTTCAAGACACTTATCAAAGTACTTCTACTTAACAAAAATGCTTACAATTACATCCTCATTCATTTTCATCAACAATTCTACTCGTAGTCATTCAATATTCGTATCCGTATTATACACAGCTTCTAGACGTACTTACTATGAGTATATACCAATAGGAACTAGCATGAGATTCCACTCTTGATTATGTCATGCATGACTAATCAAATTTAACTTCTACCATGAACTAGTCAACTAACTAGAACTCCTTTTAACCCCACTCACCACTCATCATTCACCACTCACCAATCAATCCATTTCACTTCCAATATATATATATATATATATATATATATATATATATATATATATATATATATATATATATATATATATATATATATATATATATATATATATATATATATACTAACTCTCTCTCAACACCTACACACACTTATGAATGAATTTTTCCAGTAAACTAATCATCATCTTCATCAAAAATTACTTCAAGAATCAAGCTATAATCATCATAGGAAGAACACTTCAAGAACACTTTAAAAATCCTTTCAAGTTTACTAGTTTACTTCTAAGCTTTCTAATCCATTCCAAGTAATCATCTAAGATCAATAAACCTTTGTTATTTACAGTAGGTTATCTTTCTTATTCAAGGTAATATTCATATTCAAACTTTGATTCGATTTCTATAACTATAAACTACCTTAATTCGAGTAAAAATCTTACTTGAACTTGTTTTTGTGTCATGATCCTACTTCAAGAACTTTTAAGCCATCCAAGATCCTTTGAATCTAGATCATTTCTTGTCACTTCCAGTAGGTTTACCTACTAAACTTGAGGTAGTAATGATGTTCATAATATCATTCGATTCATATATATATATATATATATATATATATAACTATCTTATTCGAAGATTTAAACTTGTAATCACTAGAACATAGTTTAGTATATTCTAAACTTGTTCGCAAACAAAGTTAATCCTTCTAACTTAACTTTTAAAATTAACTATACACATGTTCTATATCTATATGATATGCTAACTTAATGATTTAAAACTTGGAAATACGAAGAACACCGTAAAACCGGATATACGCCGTCGTAGTAAAACCGGGGGCTGTTTTGGTTTGGATAATTAAAAACTATGATAAACCTTGATTTAAAAGCTATTCTTCTGGGAAAATGATTTTTCTTATGAACATGAAACTATATCCAAAAATCATGGTTAAACTCAAAGTGGAAGTATGTTTTCAAAAATGGTCATCTAGACGTCGTTCTTTCGACGGAAATGACTACATTTACAAAAATGACTTGTAACCTGTATTTTCGACTATAAACTTATATTTTTTCTGTTTAGATTCATAAACTTAAGTTCAATATGAAACCATAGCAACTTGAATAACTCAAAACGGATTTAAAACGAAGAAGTTATGGGTAAAACAAGATTGGATAATTTTTCTTGTTGTAGCTACGTGAAAATTGGTAACAAAACTATATTAATCATATCCTAGCTAACTTATATTGTATTATACATGTATTCTAATATATTATGTAATCTTGGGATACCATAGACATGAATACAATGTTTTGACATTTCATGTCGACCCATCTATATATATATCGGAACAACCATAGACACTCTATATGCAGTAATGTTGGAGTTAGCTATACAGGGTTGAGGTTGATTCCAAAATATTATATATACTTTGAGTTATGATCTAGCCTGAGGCTTGTATACACGAGGTCATGGATTGATTCGAGATAATGTATATTGCTTTATTTTCTGTACATCTAACTGTGGACAACTAGTTGTAGGTTACTAACGAGGGCAGCTGACTTAATAAACTTAAACAGCAAAACGTATTAAAAATGTTGTAAATATATTTTGAACATACTTTGATATATATGTACATATTTATTATAGGTTCGTGAATCGACCAGTGGTCAAGTCTTACTTCTCGATGAAGTAAAAATCTGTGAAAGTGAGTTATAGTCCCACTTTTAAAATCTAATATTTTGGGATGAGAATACATGTAGTTTTATAAATGTTTTACAAAATAGACACAAGTAAATGAAACTACATTCTATGGCTGGATTATTAAACCGAATATGCCCCTTTTTAGTCTGGTAATCTAAGAATTAGGGAACAGACACACTAATTGACGCGAATCCTAAAGATAGATCTATTGGGCCCAACGAGCCCCATCCAAAGTACCGGATGCTTTAGTACTTCTAATTCATCATGTCTGAAGGGAGTCCCGGAATGATAGGGGATATTCTATATGAATCTTGTTAAGGTCGGTTACCAGGTGTTCACCATATGAATGATTTTTATCTCTATGTATGGGATGTATATTGAAATATGAAATCTTGTGGTCTATTATTACGATTTGATAAATATATAGATTAAACATATTACTCACCAACATTTTTGTTGACGTTTAAAGCATGTTTATTTTCAGGTGATTATTAACAGCTTCCGCTGTTGCATGCTAAAATATGGACAAGATTTGGTGTCATCATGCTTGTATATTATTGTTTAAAACTGCATTCGAGATTTACTTTGTTGTAACATATTAATATTGTAAACCAATATGTATTGGTAGTGTGTGAGTGTGATATTTTGGATTCTCATTTCTGGATAATCTAGGTGGTGACTTTTTAACCTTGTCGATAAAATAAAGGTTATGGTTTGTTTTAAAAACGAATGCAGTCTTTGAAAAACGTCTCATATAGAGGTCAAAACCTCGCAACGAAATCAATTAATATGGAACGTTTATAATCAATATGAACGGGACATTTCACATTTAGGCACATAGGGTCCAATTTTTTTGGGACAAGTGTGGTAAATGACGTGTTGCATTCGGAAGAAATCTTACAAGTTTCCCAAAATGAGTGAATTGCAGCCACTAGATCGGGTTTGATGATGTTCCAAATTTTTTTATAAAATCTAAGGTTAAACCCATCAGGTTCGGGTGCTTTATTACTCCCGCAATCTTTAGTCACACACCATATTTTCGATTCAGAAAAGGGAATTTCCATCTCATCCTTTTGCGAGGCAGTGAGTCTGAATTCAGCATGTTCAGGAGCTGATGTCCACCCAACCATTGATGGTCTGTTACCACCCCATTTTCTAAATTGATTTTTATAATGCTTGAAAACAGCCCGTTTAATTTCACATGGATTTTTCAAACCACAACCCGTTTATACTTAAGCCTCATATGTTACTTTTATTGTATTCTTATATGAAGTGAAGCATGGAAAAACTTTGAGTTTTCGTCTCCTTCTAATATCCAACGAAAATGGGCTTTGTGCTTTAACATATTGGCTTTGATTTTTTCTTTCTCAATCCATCGTTTCCTACACTCTAGCCATTTCACCCTATCAGAATCATTAAGTGACCCTGACTCAGCCTTAGCCTCCCACTCCGTTGCCTCTTTCTTTAGATCACCTATTTCCTTATCAAGACCACTGAAAGTAACCGAACTCCAAGCTTTGAGAGCGAATTTGACATTTTCCATTCTGTCTCTAAATTTGCAGTCTAGCCTAGAACCCCTGATTGGCATAACCCAAGAATCCTCAATAATATGATCCACACCCTCATCGTTCAACCATTCGTCAAACATTTTGAAAGGCTTAGGACCAAAGTCGATGACTCTATCACGGAGAATAAGTGGGTAGTGATCCGAAAGAAACCTGTATCATCCTGTTACCGAGCCTAGTTGAAATGACCCTTTTGACCTTGAGTGTGTTTGTATGTTAGTATAATAATTATATGTTTATAATTATTTGGTTGTTTAGTTCAGACCAGTTTGTGATAACGGTCACATAACAGGTTCATTTATTTAATTTGGACTCCATTAGGGTAGTCAAATTAAGTACAAAAGTTATCAGATAACTGGTAAATACCCGTGTGTTGTCGGGTATGGGGTTTTAACCCCAAATAAGTGTATAATGCTTCCTTTCTTCTCCTATTTTCTCCATTTCACTAGAAAACTCCTAACACCCCGTACACTCTCATCTTATTCCATCAAACCCTAGATTTCCAATTTGTGTTCTAGAGCTCAAATCATTCATATCATCTTGTTCCTTACAGTTTATTGAATCTTTTAAGGTAAGAATCAAAGTGCGTCAAGCTTTATTCTTTAAGAAAATGAGATTTTTATGTTAGGTTTTGTTAAAGTGGGTTTTAGTGTAAAATTGGTTGATTTTGATGTTGTTTGTGTCAAAATCTTGTAGGTTTATGCTTAGTGATGTTTAGTGTACTTGATTTGGTCAGTTTTGATGTAAGAAACGAGCTCTAGAGCAAGAAATGGCGAATTTTGGGTTAAACTCGTAGCTGTGTTCATCTTCTCCATCAGATGAACGCACTCGGCAGAGTGTCTCTTGATACTCGACCGACTGTGTAGACGATCGACCGGTTGAGGAACACACTCGACCGAGTATGTCTGAGTTCTGACCAGATGATTTAAACTTAGTCAGTCGATCGTGTGAGAGGACACACGACCGTGTGTGTTGACACAGTCAACCGACTGTGTGAGTCAGTCGATTGAGTGTCTTTGTGGGCAGAATATTTTACTAAGTGTTGATGTCTAGCCGTTATGCTGCCCGCGTGACTTATGATAATCAGGATGTAAATTCTGAAAATGCATAAGTGTTAGGTTGACTTTTAGTGACACCTTTGTTACTAATTTGCTGTATTGTGCTGTTTTGTGCTAACAGATAGAAACTAACTTGATTTGCCTTATGTTCAGGTGATAAGAATAAGGAAGAAGCTCAGTGATAGATTATCTGAGCTAGTTGCTGGTATTCGGTGAGTGGGATTATCTTCTTGTGTAGTATAGAGTAGCAAGTTGCGCTACTATGTTTATATTGTTGATAATTGCCATGATTAGTAGTTATGTTGTACAGGTTGATCGCAGTTAAGGTTGCCATGATTTTAGTAGTATTAGTTGCCTGTAGTAGTAGTAGTTGACTGGTTGTATGTGCAGAAGTTGTTGTTGTTAGAACCTTGATATGTTAGGTTCAGCTCAGAGAGGTCAACCTAGTTGTGGTTAGGTCCAGTTGGCTACTGTTTGTTGAGTATAGTGTTGAATGACGCATCACATGTGTATGGATGACTATACTGGGGATTCAGTAGTAAGGACTATCGGTAGATTCTAGCCTGATCAGCTAGGGTCGTGTACCCGTACAAGTCGCCGGTCCTCTAGTTGGAGCAAAGTTGCTAGTTGTTAGTTTTTGTGTGTTGTATGTGGTTGTATGAAGCTGTTGTTATAGGAGTACAAGTTGGTACTGTATGCTAGACCTTTTAATAGTTTCATTCACTTAGCCTTGTGCTAACCCCTCACCTCCTCCCTTGCAGGTTTTGGATCTTAGTGCTGGTAGGGACGGGAGTCGGGCTGACGATATGTTTGACAGGAGGAACTCTGATGTCTTAACTTTTCTAAAATAAGTAGTTAGTCGTTTAACGTAACACCCGTGGTTTGTAATTACGTAATTAACAAATGATTTGTAATAATCATGTTTGTAATTAACTAAGGGTAATTATGCGAATTCAGTCTTCCGCTGTGATATATATATATATATATATATATATATATATATATATATATATATATATATATATATATATATATATATATATATATATATATATATATATATATAATCAGGGTGTTATAAATGTGGTATCAGAGCATAGGTTTGGCCGCATGTACATTGTGTTGAATGTCATGTTGCCAAACCTTGTGTTGTATCAAACATATCTGAGGGGACGGGATAAGTGAATGTAGGGAATACATGCGTTATTTGATAAGCACTAACCTGTTTTCCACTAAGATTTATGTGAGTTATTGTGGTAGTGCAGATATGACAGATAATACAGGAAACGCAACTGGTCCGTCAGCCCCCGGAACATTCAGAGTCCCAGATGAAGATAGGTATGTGTCATAAGAGGATCCGCATGAGCAAATTCTAGATTTAGAAAGTAAGTTAAAGGAAGCACGTGATCGAATAAGGGAATTAGAACAACTTCAGGTAACATTGAATGTAAGTGGTAGTGTACCGAATCAGATGTTTAGTGGGTATCCGGTGCAGTCAAATATTTATCAGCAAACTGGAAGTGCTTTCCAACAACAACAATGGATACCACCTCAGTATCAGTTTCCTCAACAGTATCAGGTACCACCTCAGTTTAATCAACAGTTTCCAAATCAGATGTAGGGTCCGCATCAGATGCCGACATTTTAACCACCGAAGAAATGTACTTTCAAACAGTTTCTGAATTGTAATACGCCAGAGTATTCAGGAAGTTCTAACCCGATCGTAACCCTTAACTAGTTAAGAGAGATATAAAAGGTTTTTGAGGCATGTCAGTGCGAATCAGAATTATAGGTTATTTATGCTAGTCGTATGCTGAAAAATATGGCAATGGTTTGGTGGGATACGGTTACTTCTATTATCCCAAAAGAGCAAGTGAGCATGATTACTTGGAAACAATTTTATAGTAAAGTTTGTGAATAGTATTGCTCGGCCTATGATCTAAATTGAATTAAGACAGAATTTCTAGCAATGAAAATGACTCATCAGATGACGATAGATGAGGTGATTGAGCAGTATATGGATAAATTAAGGTTTGTGCAACAGTGGGTTCCAGATGAACAGTCCAGAATTCAGCATTTGGTTAATATAATTTTACCAGAGTATAGAACAATGGTTAGGAGGTGACGATGCTATCGCTAGCATTCGTTATGGCCAAGATGGTAGAAGACGATGTCAGAGCAGCAAGAAACAGAATGGAAGATTATGTAATGCCACAACAAGATCAGGTGATGAGTCAGTCGGACTCTAGGTCAAAAAAATCTTTTAAGTTGAAACAGAAAAGTGGGTCAGAACAGAGTGGGTCAGTATCAAGTCATAATTCTTGGTGTTATAGTTGTAGATCATCTCATAGTGGTCCTTGTTCGGATTTGTAACATCCCGTTTCTTCTTACATGTTTTACGGTACATACTTAATTGTTAGAACGTTTATATTCCGTTGAATATGTGATTAATTGATTAAAGTTAAATTGATGTACACGTAAATGTATGCATGTACAAGTTTATGTATGAGTTTTTAGGGTGTTAAGGCGTGTGAGGCTTTATGGTGAAGTTTAGATGTATATAGGAAGCAAGAACGTAGTGTACGAGTTATATAAGCAATGGTCGGTTTAAGTTGTTAAAGTGGTCAGTTTCAGCTCGTTGTCGCGCCGCGGTGGGAAAGGTCACGCCGCGACTTTGAACACGAATCAAGATCAGGACCTTGTTTAAACAGCTCGAATTTTAAGTGAAGTGCCGCTCCGCGGCATATGGAGGTCGCGCCGCGACCAACCTGCTGAACTGGTTCCGATTTTTAGTTTTTAAAAAGGGTGATTCAAGGGTATTTTTGTCTTTTTGTGTTTGGATCAGATTGTGGCTCAAATATCAGCCACTTATCTCATTTCTTCATTTTCTTTTCTATTTTCTTTCTCCATTTTTCTCTCAAACATAAAACTCACTTAGATTTAACTTGAGATTTGAAGGTGAAGATTTGTGAATCGATCTTAGGAGCAAGAAGTAAAATTGTTCTCCTCGTTCTAAGCTACGATTTGATAGTGTTGGTAAGTCTTAACTCCGTGATTTGAGTTTTAGTTAAATTATGGCTAGTTTTTGATCATTTGAGACTTGTAAGACCCATTTGGGGGTTAAATGGGTGAATTTGGGTTAAATTGATGTTAGGAAAACCCTAATGGTTATAATTTAGGGTTTGGTCATGTAAGTTGAAGGTTTGTAAGTGTTAATTTCATTGTTAGTCACTAATACACTTGTAAAATGATAAAAGGTTGTTAATGGGTTAAGTTTGACCAAAAATTGTAAGTCTAAGTGTTAAAAATGGGTCAAATGGGTAATGGTTGACCTAATTGGGTGAAATGGGTATGAAATACCCTAAGTTTGGGATAGTTGGTGTTAGTAGACTTAAATCACTAGCTTTTAGTGATTAATGATGAGTCTTGGCCTTTAATGGGCGGTTGTGGTGTAAATGAGTCATTTAATGCTAACGGGTCATTAAATGCTCAAGTGTTAAATGTTGGCATCTAGTCCAACTAGTTGTGTAATGAATGTGTACTTAATTAATTAGGTACTTGCTTTGAAGCTTTCGGAAGTGTTTAATCACCACCGGCGTGATAAGGTGAGTGGGATAAGTATACATGTATGTATATAATGTATTTATTTGTATGAACGGATGTGTGTTGTCCGAGTTAGTGATATATGTCGTTGTACACTAACGGTTTTTATGAATGGATATGTGTTGTCCGAGTTAGTGATATATGTTGTTGTACACTAACGGTTTTTATGAATGGATATGTGTTGTCCGAGTTAGTGATATATGTTGTTGTACACTAACGGATTTATGAACGGATATGTGTTGTCCAAGTTAGTGATATATGTCGTTGGGCACTAACGGGTTTTTGAACAGATATGTATTGTCGTTCCGCAAAAGGGTTAGTGATATATGTTGTTGTACACTAACGGTTGTTACGAACACCGATGGGAATTTCGAGTACCATTCCTTTGTACGATTGGTTAACCATGGGTGTGTGTTGTAGTGTAGTATATTGTATTGTTCGTGTTATATGCTATTGTTATGCTAGCTTGTGTGGTCGGAGGATTGAAGCGTTATACTTGAGATTGGTATGCTAATTGAGTTGCTAGCTTGTATGCGGTTATGTGTAGGTGAATGCATGTAGATAGATTATATATGCATATGTATAATTATTGCACTCACTAAGCGTTAACTTACCCATCTCGTTGTTTACCTTTTTAGACGCAGGTGCAGAGAAAGGGAAGGGGGTTGTTGGGCACTAGTTTTCCCTTGTTGGATGCTTGATGAAGCTTTTGGAAGTCGACATAATGTTTTGGATAGTTTAGCCCCAAACCATGCTCAGGTGTTGTTTGGATTAAAAATATCATGTTAATGGGTCGAACTTGTAAACAATTGATTTAAGGCCTTGTGCCTCTTATTGTAAACATTAAACTCGTTGTATGTTTTAATGGGTTGTATGGAATGGTTTACACCATTCGATTGGCACGTTAATGGTTTATTAATTTATAAAAAAATGTATCCGGTCAAATACGGGTTGGATTGTTTCAAGTGGTATCAGAGCATGGTCTAACGGATTTAGGCGACTTGAGATAGGTGCCTAGACTTAGACTTATTTGTGTATGCGTTTTATACGGGACTTGTAGGAGACAGGTTGGACCGGGTTTGGTTAGTGCATAGGTTTATCTGAACTAACCTTGCGCTATTTGTTTTGTGTTGTAATTGGAATCCATCAAGCGAGATAGACTTTGTACTAGCAAGTTAATGCGAGATGCTCGCGTAATAATGACTAGCTACCATTGTTATGGGTGAAAATCGTGTCAAACAAGCGAAGTACGACGATTGTTGAGCAAGATGGGCCGGTAAGGTGTATATGTGTATATATGTGTGCCATGACTTATCGTTTCATTGTCTAATTTATTTCGTTTTATAGAATGAAGATGAGAAATGGTCATGATACCGAAAATGGAGGCCCGAGCGAGGACTCCGAATTCACGGCCAAAGTTGAGGCCATCATTAAATGTCAAAGAACGGAGTTTCTCGAGGACGTTAGGAAGATGTTCTTAGATTCGATCGACAAGCAAGTAATTGATCTTGTTAAGGAACAAATTAAGGCCATTCTTCACGAAGAAAATGTTGGAAGGCGAGACTTTTTCTACAAGAACTTCAAAGATGCTCAACCTCCCACTTTTGAGGGTGAACGGGACCCACTTAAAAGTGCCCGTTGGATCTCCGATATGGAGGGGGCTTTTCGTACTTGTGAATGCCCTCTTGATAAGAAGACGAGGTATGGTGGTAGCATGTTAAGAGGTGATGCAAGTTGTGGTGGGATGCAAAAATCCAACTTTACAGTGAAGAACAATGTATGGATTTCACGTGGGACGAGTTCAAGGCAGAGTTTTCCAAGAGTACCGAACTTCGGCCGATCTTACTAGGCTTAAGGACGAGTTGCTTACCTTGAGGTAAGGGTCGATGGATTTGAACACTCTCAAATCCGTTTTCTTGTCAAAGACCCAATTTTGCCCGGAGTATGTCGGGAATGATAAAATGTTGAAAGAAGATTTTTATCGAACTTTGAACGATAGCTATCAAGAGAAGATTAGTGTTAACGTGGTGAAAAGTTTTGATGAGTTTTTCAACATGGCCAAAGGTTTTGAGTCACTCGTCTTGAGAAAAAGTGGCTTTACTTTTGGCAAAAGGAAGTTTGAAGCTACTAGTCATTCAAACAAAAAGAGTAAGGGTGCGAGTGAGAGTGTTGGTAGTGTGAAGAGGGGTGTCTCCGGTGGTCATGTGGTCACTTGCTATAATTGTGGGAAAAAAGGTCACATCTCTCGTGATTGCTCGAAACTATCCTCTACAACCAAGTTCACTTGCTATAATTGTGGTAAGGAAGGACATCGAAAGTCAGAGGGTCCTGAGTTGTGGGGTGATCATGCTAAGAAGTTGGAGAAAGCGGCGGGTACGGCTCGGGGGTGAAATTATTTGATGACCAATGATGAGGCCAAGCAATCCAATGAAGTTGTCTCAGGTACTTTCATGGTTAACTCTAATCCGGCAAGGATATTAACTGATAGCGGTGCTAATTTATCTTTTGTGTCACCTCAATTTGTGACTAAACTTAATAAACTGTTAGCTAAGTTAAGTCATCCGGTAGAAGTCGAAATAGCAGATGGCAAGACGGTTCTAGGGGTTGATGTTTGTAAAGATTGTAATGTGGTGCTTGGTACCGAAACATTTAAAATCTATCTCATCTCGATGACTTTGGGTGAGTTTGATATTGTCGTTGGTATGGATTGGTTCGACCGTTATAGAGCCAATATTGCATGCCATGAAAAGTCTATTCGAGTGAAGACCCCAAGTGGGGGAGAGTTAATTATTCATGTCGAAAGACGGAGAAGACTTGTGCCACTATGCACTATTGCACGGGCACGTCATTTCCTTAGTAGTGGTGGCATGGATTTTCTCGCCCATGTAGTTGATACTCGTGATGAGCCACCATCCATTCATGAAATTTCGGTGGTTAATGAGTTTGAAGACATTTTTTCGGATGAGTTACCGGGTGTTCGGGTGGAAAGACGGGTTGAATTTCGCATTGAGTTGGCTCCGGGAGCTACTCCCATTGCTAAAACTCCTTATCGTTTAGCACCGATGGAAATGCAAGAGTTGTTAAATCAGACCCAAGAGTTTCTTGAAAAGGGTTTTATTCGGCCGAGTACCTCGCCATGGGGTGCTCCGGTTTTATTTGTGAAAAAGAAAGATGGTAGTATGCGGATGTGCATCGATTATCGGGAGCTGAACAAAGTGACGATCAAGAATCGTTATCCATTGCCTCAGATTGATGATTTGTTTGACCAACTCTAAGGTGCAACGTATTTTTCTAAGATTTACTTACGATCCGGCTATCATCAAGTGCGGGTCCGTGAGGAAGATATAGAGAAAACGGCTTTTCGAACTCGTTACGGGCATTTTGAGTTTGTGGTTATGCCTTTTGGTCTTACGAATGCACCTGCGGCATTCATGGATCTTATCAACCGAGTGTGCCAACCTATGTTGGGCAAGTTGGTAATTGTGTTCATTGATGACATACTTGTCTATTCGAAAAGTATGAAGGAACATGAACGACATTTGCGTGAAATGTTGAAGACGTTGCGGAAGGAGAAGCTGTATGCTAAATTCTCCAAATGTGAATTTTGGCTAAGGGAAGTTCAATTCCTTGGTCACATTATGAACAAAGAAGGTATTCAAGTAGATCCGGGGAAGATAGAGACGGTAAAGAGTTGGGAACAACCGACTACACCTACGGAAATTCGAAGTTTTCTCGGATGTGCCGGTTATTATCGTAGTTTTATCCAAGACTTTTCTAAAATCGCTTCTCCATTGACGAAGTGGATGAGAAAGAACGTGATGTTTAATTGGGAAAACGAGCAAGAGATTTCTTTCCAATTGTTGAAGGAGAAATTGTGTCGAGCTCCAGTGTTGGTATTACCGGAGGGAATTGAGGATATGACGGTTTATTGTGATGGCTCACTAAACGGAATCGGGTGTGTTGATAATGCTAAAAACGAACATATATTTCATAGCATTATCCATCAAGAAAGACAAGCTTTTGGTTGCAATTGTTCTATTTACAAGTAATATTCGTTTAAATAATAAAAGGTGAAGACAAAAGACAGATTCGACAAATTGAAGACGCAAACGACCAAAAAGCTCAAAAGTACAAAGTACAATCAAAGTGGTTCAAATTATTGATGAGAAACGTTTCAAAATTACAAGAGTACAAGACGCGAAATGCAAAATACAAGATATTAAATTGTACGCAAGGACGTTCGAAAATCCGGAACCGGGACCAAAGTCAACTTTCAACGCGCGACGCAACGGAGTGAAAATTACAAGTCAACTATGTACATATATATAATATAATATATAAATAATTGTTATAATTATTTATATATTATATATATTTATTTAAAACCGTCGGCAAGAAGCAAACAACAATATGTGAGCTGGAATCCCCGGCCATGCGATCGCATGGCCAGCAAGAAGAAAATCCATGCGATCACATGGCATACTTTTTCAGCTCAGGTCCTATAAATTGCAAAGTTTGGTCGACGAATTTTACATCTTTTTCTTTCTCCATCTCCCAAACGTGTGTGTGTGTATATATATATATATATATATATATATATATATATATATATATATATATATATATATATATATTAATTTTAATTTTAATTTTAATTTTAATAATAAGAGAATGTTAGCGAATGTTGTAAGTGTGTAAGTCAAAATTCTGTCAGTGTGACGCTACGCTATTATTAATCATTATAAGTTATGTTCAACCATTTTAAATTAATGTCTCGTAGCTAAGTTATTATTATGCTTATTTAAGCCGAAGTAATCGTGATGTTGGGCTAAATATTAAAATTGGGTAATTGGGCTTTGTACCATAATTGGGGATTGGACAAAAGAACGACACTTGTGGAAATTAGACTATGGGCTATTAATGGGCTTTATATTTGTTTAATTAAATGATAGTTTGTTAATTTAATATAAAGATTTGCAATTGGACGTACCTATAAATAACCATATACACTCGAAAGGACACGATGGGCGGGATATTTATAAGTACTAATAATCGTTCATTTAACCGGACACGGGAATGGATTAATAGTCAATGGACTTATTAAAACAGGGGTGAATTATATACAAGGACACTTGGTATAATTATAGTTTAAGTCCCCAATTAGTTCGAATATTTGACTTCGGATATAAGGATAATTTGACGAGGACACTCGCACTTTATATTTATGACTGATGGACTGTTATGGACAAAAACCAGACGGACATATTGAATAATCCAGGACAAAGGACAATTAACCCATGGTAATAAACTAAAATCAACACGTCAAACATCATGATTACAGAAGTTTAAATAAGCATAATTACTTTATTTCATATTTAATTGCACTTTTAATTATCGCACTTTAATTTATTGTCATTTTAATTATCGTACTTTTTAATTATCGCACTTTAATTTATTGTCATTTTAATTATCGTACTTTTTAATTATCGCACTTTAATTTATTGTCATTTTATTTATCGCACTTTTATTTATCGCAATTTCATTATTGTTATTTACTTTACGCTTAAAATTAAGTTATATTTATTTTTAATATTTTACATTAGGTTTTAACTGCGACTAAAGTTTTAAAATCGACAAACCGGTCATTAAACGGTAAAAACCCCCTTTTATAATAATAATACTACTCCTATATATATATATTTTTATACAAATATAGTTTTTAAAAATATAGCGTTAAACTTGACTAGCTCCCTGTGGAACGAACCGGACTTACTAAAAACTACACTACTGTACGATTAGGTACACTGCCTATAAGTGTTGTAGCAAGATTTAGGTATATCCACTCTATAAATAAATAAATAACTTGTGTAAAATTGTATCGTATTTAATAGTATTTCCTAGTAAAAATTAATAGTATTTTATACCCCTTCGCTTTAACATCAAGTATTTTTGGCGCCGCTGCCGGGGACCCTAAAATGCCGAAAGCGCAACGCTATAAAAAAATATTTTTATTAAGTTGTAATCTATTTTTTTAAATATAAAAATATAAAAAAAATATATCTATATTTTTAAGTTTAGTTAAATTAAAAAGTTTATATTTTTTTTATTTATTGTGAAAAGTTATAAAAACTAATAAGTATTTTTTTTAAAAAATAAGTTTTTATTATAAATTATATTTCATATATATTAAAAACAAAAAAAAAATAAAAGAAATCGGTCCAAGGCACTGTAGCAGCCCAACTCTGGCCTGGAAACCTAGTTCATGCGACCGCATGAAATTATAACGTAAAACCATGCGACCGTATGGCCTGATCTGACACGCCAGGTTTGACTGATTTCAGCAATAATTACGGTGTATTAATTATTATTCTTATTATAAACCCTAATTAGAGTTATTGATTTAATTAATTAAATTTAGTTTTATTTAATTTGTATTTTTAAGTTTTATTTAGTTTTATTAAATATATAAACTTATTACTTTTATAAAATAAATAATATAAAAATAGTATTTTTATAAAAATTGTACTTTTTACAACTTTAAGTTTATTTTTATATTTTGTATCTTTTTATTTGTTTTAGCATAATATTTGTATTTTTCGTTCGTATTTAGTTTTAAGTCATAGTTTTTGCCATAGTTATTTTTATTTCTAGATTTTTAGGCTTTGCCGTAAAATCCCTTAAGTGCTTTTTCTTTAGACTAAGATTTAGGTGCTTTAGAATTTTGCGACGCCGTTTTATAAATTTTAGTACTTTTTAAGTTATTACCGTTTTGGATATAGAATTTCTTTTAAGCTTTAATATTTTTAGACGCAACTTTTAATTCTTAGTTTTTAGACTTTTAAGTTTCGACGCACTACGTTCTTTTTATTATTTTTCAACCTTTTATTTTTCGACGTTTTTCCGACGCACTCTTTTTCTTTCTTATTTCTCGCCGCTCTAGTTTTTAGGACATAGAATTTTCTATTTCTTCTCTAAAATTTCAAAACAAAAAATTATTTCAAGCGGTTAAATTGATAGACATCCAAAATTTTCTGGTTCGTAGTAATAGTTGGATTTGTTAGTGGCGAGTTGGGGGCTTCCGATTTAAAGGGTCCTGGCTACCTGCTGCATCTATTGGCTATTCGAAACGTGGGAAAAATCAGAAAAGTCTATTAATTTGATAACTTATATAATTTTTATCTTTTATAACTAATAGGATATTCAGTGAATGCAAAGTGCAAAACGTTCACCACCTTTCATACGTTCACCATCTGTAACTCGATCAAGACATCTAGCCAATATTGTCGCCGTTGATTTTTCTTTAGAATCGTCATCTAGTCGACCAAGTACTCCAATTCAAATTTCCGATAATCCATTTTTTGAATCCGACCTCACAATTGAGAATCCGGAGGATATTCAGGGACAATTCAGAGATCCTGAACCACTAATCTTTCCTCCGGAACCACCAATCATTCAAACAGAGATTGTAGAGGAACAGCCCATTAAATCAGAATCCTCTAGTGATTCAGATTCAACAAATTCAATCATGGAAAATCTGGAACCTCTAAGTATGGATGACCGAATGAGAGCTAAACGCACTAGCCAAGGTCACGCAATTACTCAACCTGACATTAATGCGCCAGATTATGAAATCAAAGGACAAATCCTACATATGGTAACTAATCAATGCCAATTTAGTGATGCGCCGAAGGAAGATCCAAATGAACATCTTCATACCTTTAATAGGATCTGTACTCTATTTAAAATCCGAGAAGTTGAGGATGAACAGATCTATCTCATGTTATTTCCCTGGACTTTAAAGGGGGAAGCCAAAGATTGGTTAGAATCGTTACCTGAAGGGGCGATTGATACATGGGATGTCTTAGTTGAAAAATTTTTTAAACAATTCTTTCCGGCATCTAAAGCCGTAAGACTTCAAGGAGAAATTGTTACGTTCACTCAAAAGCCAAACGAAACTCTATATAAAGCGTGGAAAAGATTTGGAAAGTTATTGAGAGGATGTCTGCAACATGGTTTAGACACTTGTCAAATAGTACAAATATTCTACCAAGGATGTGACATCACTACAAGAAAAGACATCGATATAGCAGCTGGTGGTTCCATTATGAAGAAAACCGCAACTAACGCTTACAAAATTATTGATAACACTGCTTCCCACTCACATGAGTGGCATCAATAAAAAGATATCGTTAGATCATCTAAAGCAGCTAGAGCCAATTCTAGCCATGACTTTGATTCCATTTCTGCAAAGATAGATGCTGTCGAGAGACGAATGGAAAAGATGACTAAGGATATTCACTCAATAAGAATTAGTTGTGAGTAGTGTGGAGGACCACATTTGACAAAAGATTGTCTCAGTATTGAACCAACAATGGTACAAAGAGAGAATGTTTCATACATGAACCAAAGGCCTGGAAATAATTATCAGAATAATTATCAACCGCCAAGACCAATCTACAATCAAAACCAGAATTATAATCGAAATGTTCCATACAACAACCAACAAGGTCCTAGCAACCAACAAGTATCTAATAATAATTACAATCAGCAAAGACCTATTTTTTAAAACAAACCACCACAAACCGATGATAAAAAACCAAATTTAGAAGATATGATGTCGAAGCTAGTTGAATCCCAAACTCAGTTTTTCACATCTCAGAAACAAACCAATGAACAAAATGCTCAAGCATTTAGAAATCAACAAGCTTCTATTCAAAATTTGGAACAAGAAGTAAGCAACCTAGCAAGGTTAATAGGTGAAAGAAAACCGGGAAGTCTACCTAGTGATACAAATGCTAACCCCCGGAATGAAACAGCTAAAGCCATTACCACAAGAAGTGGTATTACACTTAAACCACCTGAAATACCTATCATTTCTGATGACTCTATTCCTACTCCACAAGAACCACAACCTGAGCAAGATAAGGAAACAGAACCGGTAGTTGAAAAGGTTAATGAAGATAACACAGTTAAGGCTAAACCTTATGTTAAACCATACCAACCACCACTTCCTTACCCAAGTAAAATGAGAAAAGAAAGACTTGAAGCCGAGCAATCCAAATTCTTGGATATGTTTAAACAAATAAATGTTAATCTTCCTTTCATTGATGTGATTTCAGGAATGCCTAGATATGTTAAATTCTTGAAAGATCTAATCACAAATAGAAAGAAAATGGAAGAACTCTCAGCTGTTACTATGAATGCTAATTGTTCTGCAGTGCTATTGAATAAGATACCAGAAAAACTTTCAGATCCAGGAAGTTTCACAATTCCATGTTTTCTGGGTAGTCTTAGTTCAATAGAAGCATTGGCAGACTTAGGTGCTAATATAAATTTAATGCCGTATTCACTATACGCTAAACTAGACCTTGGAGAATTGAAACCAACATGAATAAGCATACAACTAGCCGATCGATCAGAAAAATATCCTAGAGGGATAATGGAAAACATGCTAGTTAAAGTTGGTACTTTAGTATTTCCAGTAGATTTTGTTATTCTGGACATGGAAGAAGATTCTCGAGTTCCTCTCATATTAGGAAGACCATTCTTAAAGACGGCTAAAGCAATAATAGACGTGTTCGGTAAGAAACTGACCCTAAGTATAGAGGACGAGAGTGTTACCTTTTCAGTTGATAGAGCAATGCAACAACCGCAATTCAAACTATAGATTCACATGCAGAATTGTTAAAAGAATTTCCAGAATTACAAGGAACATGAGAATGTTCTTTAGGAGAAGGAACTGAACCAATTGATGAAACTGAAATGTTAGCTACACTTATGGCTAATGGATATGAACCAACAACAGAAGAAATTCAAATGCTAAAAGAGGAAGACAGATATCGATATAAATCATCGATAGAAGAACCACCGACATTAGAGTTAAAGCCACTTCCAAACTATTTGGAATACGCTTATTTACATGGTGAATCTGAAATACCTGTAATAATATCGTCTTCTCTTACGGAAAATGAAAAATCTCAACTCATTTCTGTGCTAAAAGCTCATAAACCAGCTATTGCATAGAAAATTCATGACATTAAAGGAATAAGTCCTTCGTATTGCACACATAAAATCCTTATGGAAGAAGGTCATAAAACGTATGTGCAACGCCAACGAAGACTAAATCCTAATATGCAAGATGTTGTTAAAAAAGAAATTATTAAACTGCTTGATACAGGTTTAATTTATCCAATCTCTGATAGTCCATGGGTAAGCCCAGTTCAATGTGTACCTAAGAAGGGTGGCATGACTGTCATCACAAATGAGAAAAATGTGCTTATTCCTACTAGGACTGTAACAGGATGGCGTGTTTGTATTGATTATAGAAAATTAAATGACGCCACCAGAAAAGATCACTTTCCCTTACCTTTCATTGATCAAATATTGGAAAGATTAGCCGGAAATAGTTACTATTGTTTTCTTGATGGTTTTTCCGGATATTTTCAAATTCCAATAGCACCCGAGGACCAAGAGAAAACCACATTCACGTGCCCTTATGGTACTTTTGCTTACAAACGCATGCCATTTGGACTTTGCAACGCCCCTGCAACCTTTCAAAGGTGCATGATGGCAATTTTTCACGACATGATAGAAGAATGCATAGAAGTTTTCATGGATGACTTTTCAGTCTTCGGTGATACTTTTGAAACATGTCTAGTCAATCTTGAACGAATGCTTATTAGATGCGAATAATCAAATCTAGTTCTTAATTGGGAGAAATGCCATTTCATGGTTAAAGAAGGCATCGTTCTTGGTCATAAAATTTCAAAGGAAGGAATTGAAGTGGATAGAGCTAAAGTAGATGTAATTGCTAAACTTTCACATCCCACCAATGTTAGAGGAGTTAGGAGTTTTCTAGGGCATGCCGGTTTTTACCGACGTTTCATAAAAGATTTTTTCTAAAATTGCCACTCCTATGAATAAACTCCTAGAAAAGGATGCTCCATTCATCTTTTCAGATGAATGCATCTTGTAAGAGTAAGATCCGTTGGATCTTACTCTTATAAGAGTTCGATATTGAAATCCGAGATAAAAAGGGAGCAGAAAATCTCACCGCTGATCATCTTTCTCGTCTTGAAAATCCTGAATTAGAAGTTCTAAATGAATCGGCCATACAAGACAACTTTCCTGATGAATATCTTTTGAAGATCGATTATAATGAAATTCCATGGTTTGCAGACTATGCAAACTACTTAGTATGTGGATTCCTTGAAAAAGGATTGTCGTACCAAAAACGAAAGAAATTCTTTAGTGATATAAAACACTATTTCTGGGAAGATCCACATTTGTTTAAAAGTTGTCCCGATGAAATAATACGCCGATGTGTATTCGGAGATGAAGCTAGTCAAATCTTAAACCATTGTCACACAGGACCAACAGGAGGGCATTATGGGCCTCAACTCACAGCAAGAAAAGTTTACGATGCTGGATTCTATTAGCCTAAAATTTTCAAAGGCGCACACCTTCTTTGCAAATCCTGTGATGCTTGTCAAAGGGCCGGAAAAATAAGTCAACATGATGAAATGCCACAAAATGTCATTCAAGTATGTGAAGTATTTGACGTTTGGGGTATTGACTTTATGGGTCCATTTCTAAAATCTCATAATAATCTCTACATTCTCGTTGCCATTGATTATGTATCTAAATGGGTGGAAGTACAAGCTCTCTCAACTAACGATGCATGAGCTGTAGTCAACTTCTTAAAACGTCTTTTTGCAAGGTTTGGAACACCGAAAGCTTTAATAAGTGATCGGGGTACTCATTTTTGTAATAATCAACTTGAGAAAGTTCTCAAAAGATATGGAGTAACTCATAAAATCTCAACCGCTTATCATCCACAAACAAGTGGACAAGTTGAAAATACCAACCAAGCTTTAAAACGTATTCTAGAGAAAACCGTAGGATCAAATCCGAAGGAATGGTCCATGAAATTGGAGGATGCACTCTGGGCTTTTAGAACAGCCTACAAAACTCCAATTGGAACCACACCTTTTAGACTCGTTTACGAAAAAGTATGTCATCTTCCAGTAGAAATTGAACATAAAGCATTTTGGGCTTTGAAGACATTTAATCTTGATTTACATGAAACTGGATGTCTACGGTTAAGTCAACTAAACAAATTAGAAGAATTAAGACATGAAGCATATGAAAATTCGTTAATCTATAAAGAAAGAACGAAGAAATGGCATGATAAAAGAATCAGAAGTTTAAAAGAATTTAAAGAAGGAGACAGAGTTCTTCTTTTCAATTCACGATTCAAGCTATTTCCTGAAAAATTGAAATCAAGATGGTCTGGACCATTCATAGTCAAAAGAGTTTTCCCATATGGAACAGTAGAGTTAATAAATTCAAATGGGATTGAATTTAAAGTTAATGGTCACAGATTTAAACATTACATAGATAATCCAATGGAAGTTGAAGATGAAGTTAATCACAATTTTTGACACCACAGCTAACTAAGTGTGGGAAGGTTCGAATCTTTTTAGGGTAATATATATTTTTGTTAGAGTTAGTTATTCTATTTTCGTGTAGTTTTTGAGAATGGAATCTGAATGGTCTTTCCCTAGCAGACCCTAAAGAACTAGTCTTCTCCCCCCATTCTGAATTTTTATTTTTTTTAGGTTTTACGAGATGAAGAATTCCTTTGATCTGAACCATGGTCTAATGCTACACGCTATGATTACTAAACATAATAATGACACACTTCCGAGTGAACTGGTATCATTCATAAGAGGCAAAATGGACGGAGTAAGAAAAGAACTCAGAAAAGATCATCATAAGATACATTTTGGTAAAGAAAAATCAAAATCCGCAACAAAAAGAAGAGCACGACACCTTGAAAGATGTTATAAAAGCGGAAAATGGTCACACGAAGGTAAATGTTCAAATAATCAAACATATTCAAATACTGAATTTGTTACTCTATGCAGAGAAGGACCGTTCATATGTTTAGAAGAAAAGATATTGAAGATTCGAGGTTATGCTTACGTAGCTATGGAGAACCAAATCACACGACTCTCCTATGAGTCGGTTAAAGCAGGTCTCTGAGAATTCTTTCTCACAGGTAAGTATGTACAGTTTTTATTTTTATTTTTATTTTTATTGCTTTTAACCTTTTGATAATAAACGCTGAATCGTTCGCTATAAAGTATTAAATTGGTATTCAATAAAATTAGGTATGCGTAACTGAAATTATTGATATCCTACAAAAATTTATTACATCACTGCGAAATTTACCGTTTATTCTTAAGGTATAAATATCTTTAATCAATCAACCCAAAATATTTCAAAAAATTATCAGGAGTAAAACTAGGTCGTTGAACCGAAATTACTTTACCGAAAAGAGGGGCGTATATTTTTGATATTATTTGATTGATTAAAGTGGGATAAAAGACCAAAAAGATTTTTAATTTTATTTTTACCATGTTTTTAAAATTAATATATAAATATTAAATTATTATTGTAAACTTTTTAAAATCAATATATTTAAGTTTGTACCTATTTAAAAAATTAATATTTTTAATATAAGTTTGTATGTATAAAAACAAAAATATAATATAAGTTTGGTGTGAATTTTTAAAATATTAATAATATGAATTTTTAATTTTATGCATTTTAAATTAAAGTTTGGTGTGAATTTAAAAAACAAAAATTTACTTTATTTCACTAAGTTAAAAATATGATTTTTAAAATTCGTCGTGAGTTGAAAACTAGGTCGTTGAACCAAAATTGCTTTACCCAAGGGAGGGACGAGAACTTTTATTATCATTATTTTTAATCTTAATGAATTAAAGTATGCCAAAAACATTTAAAAACCCAAAAATTTTTGCTTTTAAAACCGCGCTTAAAGTGACAAAATTTTAAAACTTTGTTGAGAGACGACTAGGACAACGATCCGAAACGCCCTCATTCTAAAAAGAAACAAATTTTTAAATTTATTGATTTATGTTTTAAAAGTATAAGGTTTTTATAAATAAATAAAAAAAAATACCCCATGCGATCGCATGGGGTTTGGCCTTCATTTCCATGCGGTCGCATGGAGACCAATTTCAGGTCAGGAACAAAAGTTCCAGCGGGTCTGCTGCTGCATCACAAACACACACACAAAACACACGAACCTACTCCCAAACTCTCTCAATTTTCATCAATTTTTCACCAAAATCAGCCAAATTTCTTGCTATAATCTGCTCTAATCATGAATTTGATAAGAAGTTTATCAAGAAGGGTAACAATTACACCCCTAATCCTCTTTAAATTTGATTTTTAATGTTCTTGAGCTATAATTTACCTAATTTGATTTTGTTAATTTCTAGTGTAATTAGAGTTAAATTGTTAGTATTTTATGCATGTATAACCTAGATTGATGCTATTTAACATGATTTTAAGCCAAAAACTTCAAAAATTTTAGAAATCTAGGGTTTGTGTTCTTGAGCAATTTGGGGCTTTTTGATATAAACAGGTTATGGCCAATTTTTTCATGAATTATTGCTAAATTAAGTAGTGTAACATGTTTAGTAGCTAAATGATCCAAACTTTGATCCTAAACATGATTTTTGAGAATTAAAGTAGACTTTTTAGGTCTAAAATTCATGAACTTGATTAAATTGATGTAAATGCCATTTGAAACTTGTTGAATTGCTAGTAATGGTTGTTTTAACATGTTATTTGAGTTAAATGCTTATGAACTTTGTAAACATTTTCATATATGCTTATTTAAAAAAGTGTAGAATTGTTAAAATTGTGAAAATGTGTATAAGTTTAATTTTGATTAAACATGTTATTGTAATTGTTTCAAGTTGTTATTTTGCTAACACTAATGCATATTTGGATGTACAAAATTTGTGTTTAATGTGTTTTGCAGAGATTTACTAATACTAATGGTGCATCATCATCATCTAGACAACCTACTCCAGAACCTGAACCAGAAATGCAATATGAACCTGAACAGGAGCAACAACAGGAACAACAACAACAACCTGATCAACACGTACCTTATTATGATCCGCAACAAGAATATGTTGATGCCTACGTAGTATTTCTGATGCATCCGATAGTACAACACCCAACGATTCATGAAGAACAGTTACATCCCAATTTGAGATTTGATCGGAGTTGGAGAGATTACCCGACATATCAAAGTAACAAATTCAAACTGGTAACAAAAAATGTGAAAGTGCCAAGGGTAATCAATTGGGAGCCTTTGGAAAGGGTCCAACTAGCTAACTCAGTTAGACAGCATTTGATCCAAAGGTATGGCAGCTCTTCTTTTCCCGATTGGGAACGTTTATTCACCATTCGTAGGCCTGTATATAAGGAATGGTGCGTTGAGCTTATGAGTACTATAGCATTAAATGCGGATGTAGTTAGATTAGATGATAGAAGTTTTCTTAAATTTATACTTGGCCGTAGGATGTATAGGATGTCCATGCTGGACATGGCCAGGGCTTTACAGATATATACGCCCGCTGAATTACTATTACCTGATTGTACAAATTTGATTTATCATGGTGAAAGGGTAGATAGGAATTTTGATGCTAACGCCATCTGGAGGCGTATGTCAGATTATAATGTTTTTAGGCAGGCAGGAACACACTCCTACTTACATATTCACAGAGCCGAGTTTCATATAATTCATAGATTTCTGGCTAACTCGATTACACAGAGAGGTCACAACAAGGAGAAAATGACCTTACATGATTTATTTTACCTTAAATGTATTCGAGACCCAAGAGGCTTTGTTAATATCCCCTACTGTGTTGGTTTTTATTTGTCTAAGATAGTGGAAGGAATACAGGAAGGGGGAATAATAGGAGGAGGTATTTTTCTTACTCTCATTTGAGAGTATTTGGGTGTCGATAGGGATCAAGGGGGTCCACTTATTGTATGTAGGGAACATGATAATACTTTAGGCTTAAAGGTCTATCAGGGTGCTAAGGTATTGAAGAGCAGACGCAATCATGCAGTACCATATGTTGGTCATCATCCACAGGTAGAGAGAGGTTCAGATGAGGAAATGGTGGAAGCAGATGACATTAGGGATGTCATTAGGGAGGCTATGACTGACATCTACCAGCGTATAGATGAGGTAGAAATGACAAACCAGGATAGACATAATCGATACGAGCAGTGGCAAGCCCGGAATGAGTACGAGCATTCCAGGCAACGATAGCAAGATAGATGGCACTATCATCAGTATCAGATCATGAGCCAGCTATCACCTCAGGATCACTACGTACCGATCCGACCTGCTTACTATCCTCCACACCAGCCCGATATGAGACCACCATTTACTCTCTACGACCCTAACCAGGCCTATCAGTACACATGTCACCAACCATGAAACCCGACCGACGACATGAACTGGAACCCCTATCCAGATTGATATAGTTCCCGATGGTGATTTCTACGATCTTTTTTATTATTTCTATTTATTTATGTTTAAACATATAATATTATGCTACTTTTATTGTAATGTTTAATATTTTTATTATGTTGTACTAATATTTCATATTTAATTTGAAAGTGGGATTTTAAGCCCCATTTCAAATTACCATGCATGTTTATATTTGTATTGTATGTATTTTATTTCATATACACAACAGGGTAAAACAGCGCATTTTCAAAGACTGGCATTAAGTTCAGCAAAAGCTACTAATTTTGATGACAAAACGAAAAACAAATGTGATGTAACAACAAGACAGAATGAATAAATGATGTGCACCATTTATCATTCAGCAAACAAACGCCAATACGTTTGGAAACTTTGGTAAAATTTAATCATTTTTCTACGCTAATCACCCTCAATAATTTAAATTGTTACTGATTTCTTGCAAATGAGGGCATTGCAAGATCTTAAGTGTGGGAAGGGGTTAAATTCTTTCGGATTTTTAAAATTTTAAACTTATACACTTGGTTACCATTAAAAATACTAGTAACGCAGTAGTTGTATTAGAATCTAGTGCTCTATGATAATAAAGAACAGCCCTAGTCTTATATACTGACTACCCAATTCTAGTAAAAATTTTCAAAATTTTCAATTAAATGAATTCAAAATCATGTTTATACATATTTATGAACGATAAAACTAGGTGTTAACACCGAAATTATTGTTACCTCGGAAAGGACATAAATTGAGAAACAACCCAAAATGTTAGAATTCATTTAAAATGGAATAGAGGACAATAAAAAGGCAAAGAAAGGAAAATAACAGCCAAGTGTGGGAAAAATTTACCAAGTTATTTAAAACATATATCACATATTTTTGTACAGATAACTGAAGATACTTTTGTTTTGGACAATTTTTATCAGTTTTACCCAATTTCTTATAATATATTTGAAAGAAAATATGGATCTACACGATGAATCAATTTCATCATTAAAAGGAAGTAAAATCTTCCGAAAAAGAAACGCGCTTCTTGATTTAGGTCAGGAAGTTGTCGTCCAGACGAGTTGTAGAGTCTACGAAAAACCTTGAAAAGTTTTCTCGAAAATCAGCTGGAAATCCACGGGCCTCAGCATCAAACAGGGTCGCCAAGTGGTCAGACTTATCCTAACCATGAGAGGATCTGTCTCGTAAAATGGAGAGGGCGCCGTACAAATTAGCTTGATAACACTAATGAATCAGATCTCCAGAAAGGATAATCTCCTTAAAGATCAAAAATCAGCTTTTAAGACTGATATTACTCCTTGAGATTGACTTTTAAAGATTGAGAATTCAAACTCATGGAATTCGATGATATCTAAACTCGAGCTTGAACGAGAAAATATTTTGATCAAAATTACAAACCGATTTGATTTCTGAAAACCCATTTTTAATGCGTTCATTACCATTGAACGTAAAATCCTAGGAATTCACCTGGAATTCATTAGGTCACCTGAACCAAATCGGGTGTCAACCGTAAGAACGGTGGTTGCATAGCATGGTCAAAGATAGGACCTTGTGCCAGACCGAAAAACTATAGGGTGATCTTTACTATTGCTCCTACAAAGGATAGTAATTGCATCCGACACGTTATAGACCATAATTAAAAGCATGTCACTTGACATTGCCTTAACAGTTGCTTGTTCAACGCTTTCCTTTACAATCGGACGGTAGTTTACCGAAAGGTAATATACGGAGCAAGTATACTGGACGTGTTACTTTCCTAATACAAGGTTAGCAAGTGGGTGACACAAAACCATAAGTTTTGAGCTAAAATTTTCAAATCTGAAACCCACCAAACCCAAAAAAACATTTTGCAAACACCGGTGAAGGGTTATTCCGGAAAACTTATCTAGGGTAAAAGCTAGATTGAATTTTCAAAAGATCAAATGTTTTCATAAAGATCCAATTTCCTAAAGGATCTAAATTTTCATAGTCATGTGGATCTGTAAACCACATCGTTACTACCATTGTTCATACCGCCGTATAGAAATCACTGATGTACAAAGTGTGAAGAATAAAGAAGTGATTCTAGTATTTTTATTTCAAGACTATATTGCTTGAGGACAAGCAACGCTCAAGTGTGGGAATATTTGATAATGCTAAAAACGAACATATATTTCATAGCATTATCCATCAAGAAAGACAAGCTTTTGTTTGCAATTGTTCTATTTACAAGTAATATTCGTTTAAATAATAAAAGGTGAAGACAAAAGACAGATTCGACGAATTGAAGACGCAAACGACCAAAAAACTCAAAAGTACAAAGTACAATCAAAGTGGTTCAAATTATTGATGAGAAACGTCTCAAAATTACAAGAGTACAAGACGCGAAACGCAAAATACAAGATATTAAATTGTACGCAAGGACGTTCGAAAATCCGAAACCGGGACCAAAGTCAACTTTCAACCGACGCAACGGAGCGAAAATTACAAGTCAACTATGTACATAAATATAATATAATATAATATATAAATAATTCTTAAAATTATTTATATATTATATATATTTATTTAAAACCGTCGGCAAGAAGCAAACAACAATATGTGAGCTGGAATCCCAGGCCATGCAATTGTATGGCATACTTTTTCAGCTCAGGTCCTATAAATTGCAAAGTTTGGTCGACGAATTTTACATCTTTTTCTTTCTCCATCTCTCAATCGTATATATATATATATATATATATATATATATATATATATATATATATATATATATATATATATATATATATATATATATATATATATATTATAATTTTAATTTTAATTTTAATAATAAGGGTATGTTAGCGAATGTTGTAAGTGTGTAAGTCGAAATTCTGTCCGTGTGACGCTACGCTATTATTAATCCTTGTAAGTTATGTTCAACCTTTTTAAATTAATGTCTCGTAGCTAAGTTATTATTATGCTTATTTAAGCCGAAGTAATCGTGATGTTGGGCTAAATATTAAAATTGGGTAATTGGGCTTTGTACCATAATTGGGGTTTGGACAAAAGAACGACACTTGTGGAAATTAGACTATGGGCTATTAATGGGCTTTATATTTGTTTAATTAAATGATAGTTTGTTAATTTAATATAAAGATTTACAATTGGACGTACCTATAAATAACCATATACACTCGATCGGACACGATGGGCGGGATATTTATAAGTACTAATAATCGTTCATTTAACCGGACACGGGAATGGATTAATTGTCAATGGACTTATTAAAACAGGGGTAAATTATATACAAGGACACTTGGTGTAATTATAGTTTAAGTCCCCAATTAGTTAGAATATTTGACTTCAGATATAAGGGCAATTTGGCGAGGACACTTGCACTTTATATTTATGACTGATGGACTGTTATGGACAAAAACCAGACGGACATATTGAATAATCCAGGACAAAGGACAATTAACCCATGGTAATAAACTAAAATCAACACACCAAACATCATGATTACGGAAGTTTAAATAAGCATAATTCCTTTATTTCATATTTAATTGCACTTTTAATTATCGCACTTTAATTTATTGTCATTTTAATTATCGTACTTTTTAATCATCGCACTTTAATTTATTGTCATTTTAATTATCGTACTTTTTAATTATTGCACTTTAATTTATTGTCATTTTATTTATCGCACTTTTATTTATCGCAATTTCATTATCGTTATTTACTTTACGCTTAAAATTAAGTTATATTTATTTTTAATATTTTACATTAGGTTTTAACTGCGACTAAAGTTTTAAAATCGACAAACCGGTCATTAAACGGTAAAAACCCCCTTTTATAATAATAATACTACTCCTATATATATATATTTTTATACAAATATAGTTTTTAAAAATATAGCGTTAAACTTGGCTAGCTCCCTGTGGAACGAACCGGACTTACTAAAAACTACACTACTGTACGATTAGGTACACTGCCTATAAGTGTTGTAGCAAGGTTTAGGTATATCCACTCTATAAATAAATTAATAACTTGTGTAAAATTGTATCGTATTTAATAGTATTTTCTAGTAAAAATTAATAGTATTTTATACCCCTTCGCTTTAACATCATGTGTTCTAATGCAAAGAGGTAAAGTCATCACTTACGCCTCTCGATAATTAAAGGAACACGAAAAGAGGTACTCGACTCACGATCTTGAATTGGCGGCGGTGGTACATGCTTTAAAAATTTGGCGCCACTACTTGTATGGTGTCAAGTGTACGATTTATTCGGATCATAAGAGTTTAAAACATCTCTTTAACCAACGGGATTTGAATTATCGTCAACGTAGGTGGATGGATGTGGTAAAGGATTATGATTGTGAGATACTCTATCATCCGGGTAAGCGAATGTGGTCGCGGATGCGTTGAGTCGGAAGAGTCCACATCCGAAAATACAATTAGGATCGTTACGCATGATTATTACTAACGATTTTCTTGTTAAGCTTGGTTAGATCCAAATTGAAGCTTTTGTTAACAACAAGCATGAAGAGTGAATCGTGGGGGCAAACGGAGTCCATTACCTTAGGCCCGCATGGTTTGTTGTCCTTTCAAGGTAGGGTGTGGGTACCTAAGATGGGCGATTACCGAAGAGTGCTACTTGATGAAGCACATAAGTCAAAGTATTCCGTTTATCCAGGTGCAACAAAGATGTACCTTGATTTAAGAAAAGCGTATTGGTGGCCGGGCATGAAACGCGATGTTGTTCGTAATCCTCTAAGCTCTACCTTGAGCTTATTGACATTATTTCTGGGACGATACTGCTCGTTTATCAAGTGCTTGAATGCTGACCACAGTAGTGCGTAAGCAGCATCTTGTCCCACCTGCCCGAGATAGGTATTCCACCATGTTAGCGTACTTTACTTTGTCTTCTTCAGTGCACTTACTTATGGCAAACACCAATTCGACCTTCTCGGTCCACCGCTTCAATCTGATTGGTCCTTCGGTTCCATCGAATTCTAGAGGTTTACCGGCAGTAAATTCTTTGTAGGAGCATCCTACACGATTCCTTGTGGAATTAATTCCACTGCTAGATCCGAAGTTATTGTTGTTATTTTGCATTGCGGCCTGCACTGCGACTTGTCTTCCTCGCTCATGTTTAAGTTCTGACGAGTCGTCGGTGTCATTTCCTTTAAAAATAGCCAAAAGAATTGAGTTAATCATATAGAATATTAAGAGTAGTCAATAGTATTTTGTAGCATAATATGAACTTATTTATAAAAGCTTTTTCTTCATATTAGTGTTTTATAAGTTTTAATTCGGGTAGCACCTACCCGTTAAGTTCATACTTAGTAGCTAGCATACAATTCAACTACTACAATTCTATATGAAAAACTAATTACAATAAATTTCACGTTCAAACTTTTATACAATAATTTACAAACGTACAATACCGCTATTTTACATATAGCATGAAATATAGCACACAATAATTTTGATACAAGGCAATTGCGAAGACAATTATAGTTTAACGCAAGTCGTTCCGCGAAGGCAATAAAGATACGTAATTCATAGTTTCAGAAGCAAGTCATGCATTCGGGTTTTACTAATACTATTTTCCATCCTTGGTCTTGTGGAAAATAACCGTTATGACCATTGGCTAGGCATCATGTTGTAACGTCATCAAAAGGACGAGGGTTACGTAATGCCCAACAGCCCCGTAACAATCTAAAAACCTTATTTCTCACTTCAACTACTGAATCCGTCACTTGTGGGAATGTTTTATTTAACAGTTGTAATCCGATGTTCTTTTTCTCACTTTGGTGAGAAGCAAACATCACTAACCCGTAAGTATAACATGCTTCTTTATGTTGCATGTTAGAATATCTTTCTAAAGCACGAAGTCCTATGTTGGGATATGTGGAGTCAAAATAGGTTCTTAACCCGTAGCGTAAAATTACATTTAGGTTCCCCGCACTTAATGCCTTAAAGAAAACACGGCGTAACTTAAGGTCTCTGATGTGCTCGATCGTGTCCTTTTATTTTGATCGAATTTAGATTGAATTTATTACACGAATTGGTTGTGATTATATGGTGTTCTTATGATTTCGGATTGATTTCACACATATAGGCAACTTTGTCCTATCCGTATAGTTATAGTTTGTTGGTAAATCCGGTTCGTTCCACAGGGAGATGAAGTTTTCAAGGTTTTAATCGCTAAAAGTTAAACTATTTAAAAGGGGGTTTTTGGATTAGGGTTTACTACTTAACTGAACGGAATTTAAATTTGACTAAAACTAAATAACTAAATTAATGACAATAAAAATACAATTTAAACTAACTTTACAAAATAGAAGAAATAAGGTTTTTCATAGAAATATAGCAAAATAGTAAAAAGTAATTAAAGTTTACGATATGGCAATAAGTGAAATTGATGAAATTTATAAGAAGGTAAAGTAGTGGCTACTAAAATATGTCCCCTCTGGATTATGGATTGTTTTTAAGTCCGATTACGATGTTTTAATATATATCCTTATATTTTATCTTTTGACTTATAAAGATTTAACTAACTAAAATTAAATCTAACTTTCGTTAGATCTCGTTTTAGCGAATTAAATTATACCCCGACTATTCAAATTGAGATTTAACCCAGTTTTAACTTTCGTTAAAACCAAAATTATAACGGTCTTACCCTTTTTATAATTACACGATTATATAAACTATAATTTTACCCAAACCACCGAATCACACTTCTAAATTGTTGTCAATTATTTGTCCATATGTCCGTCTAGATCACCGAGGTGTTGAAGCATAATTTATGTAAATTTAATGCACTTTCGCTTATTAATTTAATAAATTATGTGATAGGGGTGAAAATATTAAATTATATAACAATGGGTCGGTGATTAAACTCAATATTAAAAATAGTCAAAGTTACACCATAATATTATAAATGGTTCAATCCATTTGTCCAGAGGTTCTACATTTTAGTCACCACTATGAGTATTTAGTTGGACATTATAACGGCGTAAAAATATAATTTATATGAAATAGACATAATAACAATAATAATAAATGATAACAATAATAAATAATAATATTAACGATAGTAATAACAACGATAATAACGATAATAACGATACGTGAAAATAAAGTTGGGGCGTGGAGACTTACAGCAAGTTGGAACGGTAAAAAGTGATATAATTAGCGTAGCGGTACCCGGACTGAATTTCAACTTAAAACCCGTAAATTTAAACGTTACAATAACCTTATTATTAAAATAAACTTAAATTAAAATTAAAATTATAAATTTATTATGAATATTACAGAAGAGAGAATGAAAATTGTGTACATAAAGCTCGAGCAAACTGGATTTTTATAGAGATGTGGCCTGCTACAGGAACCCATGCGATCGCATGGGTTTTATGCCTATTTCCCATGCAATCACATGGCCGCCAGATCCAGCTCACATAATTTTTGTACACTAGCTTGTCGACATATTTAATAAATATATATAATATATATATAATTTTATATAATTATATATATATATTATATTATATTCTTGTGCATAGTTGACTCATAATTTTGGCTCCGATGTCTCGTACATTTACGCCCGGTTTATGTCTCAGTCCCGGTTTCTCGAACGTCTTTTCGTACAATTTAATATCGTGTAATTTGCGTTCCGCAACTTGCGTTCTTGTCAATCTTTAGACGTTTTTCTTCGATAATTTAAACCACTTGGAGTGTAACTTGTACGTTTGAGCATTTTGGATGTTTTCGCATTTTAAATCTTCGTTTTCGACTTTAAATCTTCATTTTCGAGCGATCTTCGTCTTTCGTCTTCGCACTTATTTATTTAAACGATTACAACTAAAAATAAGGAAATTACAATTAAAAACATTACATTTTGGAATGATATTGCGTCTAAATATATGTTCGTTTTAAGCAATATCAAATATCCCTACACTTGAACGTTGCTTGTCCTCAAGCAATATAGAACTTGAAATAAAACAAACTTCACACTAATCACTTCTTTATTCTTCACACTTTATACATCAGTGATTTTAATATGGTGGTATAAACAATGATAGTAACGATAGAACCATGGTTAAAGGTGGGTGTGCCATCCACAGTTGCCTCGGGTTCAGGTCAACGACACTTGCAATCAAATAGCCGATTTACTTTAGGTTTCCAAAGCAAAGTGCACATTTAAAAGGCGGTTTAAAGTCCCACGTGACTATGAAAATTTAGATCCTTAAGGAAATTGGATCTTTATGAAAACTTTTGATCTTTTGAAAATTCAAGCTAGCTTTTACCCTAGATAAGTTTTCCGATTAAACCCTTTATCGGTGTTGCAAATTGTTTTTGTGGGTGTTGTGGGTTTCAGATTTTAAAATTTTAGTTCAAAACTTGCGGTTTTGTGTCACCCACTAGCTAACCTTGTATTAGGAAAGCAATACGTCCAATATACTTGTCCCGTATATTACCTTTCAGTAAACTACCGTCCGGTTGTAAAGGAAAGCGATGAACAAGCAACTGTTAAGGCAATGTCTAATGACATGCTTTTGATTATGGTCCACAACGTGTCGGATGCAATTACTATCCTTTGTAGGAGAAATAGCAAAGATCACCCTATAATTTTTCGGTCTGGCACAAGGTCCTGTCTTCGACCATGCTATGCAACCACCGTTCTTACGGTTTGACGCCCAATTTGGTTCAGGTGACCTAATGAATTCTTGATGAATTCTCAGGATTTTATGTTCAATGGTAATGAACGCATTGAAAATAGGTTTTCAGAAAATAAATCGGTTTTAAGTTGATCAAAATATTTTCTCGTTCAAGCTCGAGTTTAGATATCATTGAATTCCATGAGTTTGTAATTCTCAATCTTTAAGGTCAATCTCAAGGATTGAGTAATATCAGGCTTAAATGCTAATTTTTAATCTTTAAGGAGATTATCCTTTCTGGGGGTCTGATTCATTAGTCTTATCAAGCTAATTTGCACGGCGCCCTCCCCATTTTACGAGACAGATCCTCTCATGGTTAGGATAAGTCTGACCACATGGCGACCCTGTTTGATGTTGAGGTCCGTGGATTTCCAGCTGATTTTCGAGAAAACTTTTCAAGGTTTTTCGTAGACTCTACAACTGGTCTGGACGACAACTTCCTGACCTAAATCAAGAAGCGCGTTTCTTTTTCTGAAGACTTTACTTCATATTTAATGATAGAATTGATTCATCGTGTAGATCCATCTTTTCTTCCATTTTCACAATTTAATGGGTAAAACAAATTATACACCCCAAAGCAAATGTACCTGCAATAAACTTCGTACAAACATGTGATAACAGTCCATATATATTGACAAATCTCCCCACACTTGGCTTTTTCTTGTGTCTTTTTATTTCTAATAAATAAATTCAAGCGTTTTAGTTGTTTCTCAATTTATATCCTTATTTTAGGGTAACAATAATTTCGATACCCACACCTAGTTTTATCGTTCATAAATATATTAAACAAGATTTGAATTCATTTAGTTAAAAATTTTTAAATTTTTCACAAAATTTAGAAAATAAGCCTAGTGTAAACCCGAGAGAATTTATAACCCCTCCCCACACTTGAGATCATGCAATGCCCTTATTTGCAATGAAATCAGACTAAATTAAATTCACAAGGGCAATTAGAATAGAAAGGGAGTTAAAACCTCTTTAGCTAAAAAGCCGTAACTTGCTGGATTTGTTTAATCTGTTGATGTTGATTTGTCCGTCATTCAAAATTTTCCGTCATCTTTTCATATGTTTCGCCAAAAATTGGTTGCTTTTGCTAAACTGAATTTCAGTCTTTAAAAATGCGTCTTTTACCCTTATTGGTACATAAAATAAACTACAAACATATATACATATTTTTGAAGTTTGGTATATTACCCTACATTCATATAATATTTTTGCCATACTTTAGATCAATAATATTAAAAATAATGATAATAAAATTTTTCGCCCCGTCCTTGGGTAAAGCAATTTCGGTTCTATGACCTAGTGTTCAACTCACGACGAATTTTAGAAATCATTTTTTTAAACTTAATGAAATAAAATAAATTTTGTTTTTAAAATCACACAAAACTTAAATTTAAAAAGCATATTAATTTCATACAAAACTAAAAAAATTCAGAATGGAGGGAGAGGACTAGTTCTTTAGTGTCTGCTAGCGAAAAAGACCAATCGGACTCCATTCTTGAAATAATTTGAAATGTTTTAAGAATGCGAGTGGTTAGCTAAAATTGCCCTGAATTCATTTGTCATTAGGGTAAAATGTGATGTCATCTCTTTCAGTGTTGTTGAATCCTTCATAGTAGAATTTAAGTCTATGACCATTCACATTGAAAATACCACCATTCTTGTCATATAACTCTACGTATCCGAATGGAAATGCTTGTTTTACTTCATACGGTCCCCTCCATCGGGACTTAAGTTTCCCAGGTGAAAACTTAAAACGTGATTGAAAAACTAGAACTTTGTCCCTTGGTTCAAATGTTTTCTTCTCTTTTAAGCGAGGATCGTGCCATTTCTTAGTTCTCTCTTTGTAAGATCTCGAGTTTTCATATACTTGAAGTCTTAGCTCGTCTAATTCATGCAATTGTAAGAATCGATTTTTTCCGGCTTCCACAAGGTCTGTATTACATTCTTTTATTGCCCAATATGCCTTGTGTTCAACCTCGACAGGTAGATGACATGCCTTACCATATATTAATCGGAAAGGAGTGGTACCAATGGGCATTTTGAATGCGGTTCTAAATGCCCATAGCGCATCATCTAGCTTTCGATGCCAGATTTTTGGATTATTCTTAACTGTTCTTTCTAAAATTCGTTTAAGAGCTCGATTTGTGTTTTCAACTTGGCCACTCGTTTGAGGGTGGTAAGAAGTTGAGAAACGATGATTAACTCCATACTTTTTAAGTACTTTCTCGAGTAATTGATTTGTAAAATGAGTTCCACGATTACTGATTAATGCTTTTGGAAGCCCGAATCGTGAGAAAAGGTTTTTAAGAAAGCTGACAACAACTCGAGCATCTTTAGTGGGTAGAGCTTTTGCTTCAGCCCATTTAGAAACATAATCAACTGCTACGAGAATGTATTTGCATTTAGAAGCGGGGAACGGACCCATGAAGTCAATACCCCAAATGTCAAATACTTCGCATACTAGGATGCTTTGTTGTGGCATTTCGTCTCTCTTGGAGATATTTCCGGATCTTTGACAAGCATCACAGGTTTTTACCATATTGTGTGCATCTTTGAAAATTGTAGGCCAGTAAAAACCTAAGTCAAAAACCTTCTTAGCTGTATAGCTTGGTCCGAAATGTCCACCAGCTGGTCCTTGATGACAGTGCTCCAGAATTTGTTGAGCTTCTTTACCGTATACACATCGACGAATAACTTGATCTGCTCCTATACGAAAGAGATTAGGGCTTTCCCAGAAGTAAAACTTTAGATCAGCGAAAAATTTCTTCTTTTGCTGATAAGTTTGATTCTTAACAAGAATTCCTGCGGCAAGATAATTGGCAAAGTCCGCAAACCATGGAATTTCTTCTTTCATTTTAATTTTCATAAGGAACTTGTCTGGAAAAGTATCGTGAATAGTAGATTCATCGAGTGTTTCTAAGTTAGGATTTTCAAGACGGGACAAGTGATCTGCAGCGAGATTTTCAGCACCCTTTTTATCCTTGATTTCAATGTTGAATTCTTGTAGGAGAAGAATCCAACGAATTAGTCTAGGCTTAGCATCTTGCTTCTTGAATAAGTACTTTAGTGTTGAATGATCGGTATAAACAATTGTTTTAGATAACACCAGGTAAGATCTAAACTTATCGAAAGTAAAAACTACTGCAAGAAGCTCCTTCTCAGTAGTTGTGTAATTCAACTAAGCTCTTGTAAGTGTTTTACTTGCGTAGTAGATTGGTTGAAATTTGTTATCTTGACGTTGGCCTAAAACACCTCCCAGTGCAAAATCACTAGCATCACACATTAGCTCGAAAGGTTTGGACCAGTCGGGTGATACCATAATAGGTGCATTCGTAAGTTTCTCTTTAAGAATGGAGAAAGCATTTAGACATTCTTCGTTGAAATCGAATGTACTGTCTTTCTCAAGAAGTTTAGTCATGGGTCGAGCGATTTTGGAAAAGTCCTTTATGAATCGTCGATAGAATCCCGCATGACCAAGGAAACTACGAATTCCTTTAACATTGGTTGGAGGAGGAAGTTTTGAAATAACGTCTATCTTAGCTTTGTCTACTTCCATTCCAGCTCGAGAAATCTTGTGTCCTAAAACAATGCCTTCCTTCACCATGAAGTGACATTTCTCCCAGTTTAAAACAAGATTTGATTCTTCACAACGAATTAGCATTCGTTCAAGGTTTGAGAGACATGAGTTGAAGGAGTCCCCAAAAACAGAGAAATCGTTCATAAAGAATTCTATACTTTCTTCAATCATGTCATGAAAAATTGCCATCATACACCTTTGGAAGGTGCCTGGTGCATTACATAATCCGAATGGCATTCGTCAGTACGCAAAAGTACCAAATGGACAAGTAAAAGTGGTCTTGTCTTGGTCTTTTGGATCAATTGGAATTTGAAAATAAATGGAGAATCCATCAAGGAAACAGCAGTAATCTTTTCCCGCCAAACGTTCTAGCATTTGGTCGATAAATGGTAGCGGGAAATGATCTTTCCTTGTAGCGTCGTTTAGATGACGATAGTCTATACAGACTCTCCACTCAGTGATTGTTCTTGTAGGAACGAGTTCGTTCTTATCATTTAGAATAACAGTCGTACCCCCTTTATTGGGTACTACTTGTACAGGACTTACCCACGGGCTATCGGATATAGGGTAAATTAACCCGGCATCAAGTAATTTGATAACCTCCTTTTTGATAACTTCTTTCATGTTAGGATTTAACCTCCGTTGCCTTTGTACCACGGGTTTAAAATCTTCTTCCATTAGAATTTTATGAGTACAATAAGCAGGGTTAATCCCTAGAATATCAGTTTTTTTCCAAGCAATTTCCTTTTTGTGGGTTTTTAAAATAGACATTAACCTACCCTTTTCGTCATCGGAAAGTTTTGATGAAATTATGACGGGTAATTGTGACGTTCCTTGGAGATAAGCATACTCCAAATGTTCTGGGAGTTCTTTAAGTTCCAAGGTGGGTGGTTCTTCCAAGGAAGATTTTATCTGGAACCTATTACCATCGATAATTTCTTCAAAAGGTTCATCTTCCCCGGGAATTTCTTCTTCTATGTATTCTTCATCAGTGACTACCTTTAACAGCTTGTCTAACTCTATATCGACATCAAAATCTTCATCTTCACCCATCAGGGTGAAATCTGAGGTGTCGATATTTAATAGTTCTTGTAGTTCTTCCTCAATACAACAATCAACAATGTCTATTTGGAAACATTCGTCATCAGGAGACATAGGGTGTTTCATAGCCTTATCCCCACACCTAAGCTGAGATTTTTTCTCTTTTACGCGTACAATTACGTCTGCAGTATTTAGAAAGGGACGCCCTAGAATTAGGGGAACCTTACTATCTTCTTCCATTTCAAGAACAACGAAATCAGCAGGAAAGATTAAGTGATTTACTTTAACCGGTAGGTTTTCAGCAATGCCAATAGGATAGTTGTATGTTCTATCAGCTAATCGTATACACATCTGAGTTGGTTTTAAATTACCTAAGTTCAATTTTAAGTACAAGGAGTGAGGCATAAGGTTAATGCTTGCTCCTAAATCAGCTAATGCATCGTACATTACTGAATCTCCCATCAGACAAGGAATGATGAAACTTCCAGGATCTCCAAGTTTTGGTGGCAAATTTTGCTTTTGTAAAATTGCCGAGCATTCCTCATTAAGGAATGTGGTTGAAACTTCTGCATATTTTCCTTTGTCTGCTATAAGATGTTTGATAAACCTTCCATAATTCGGCATACCCGCAAGAACATCTACAAGCGGTACATTTATACAAATTTGCTTAATCATGTCAGCAAACTTGTTGTATTGTGCTTGTAATTTATCTTTCTTCAAACGTTGCGCATATGGAATTGGAGGTTTGTATACCTTCAATGGTGGTTGATTTTGAGTCTTTGGTGCACTTGTGGTTGGCACCATATTTTCTTCCACCACAGGTTCGTTTTCTTGTGAAACATGAATAGGAGTGAGAGGCTTTGGAATCTCTGGGTTAATAGTTAACCCAGTTCGCGTAGTGATTGAATTAACTTGCGAAATATTACTTGAATTTTGAGTTTCCTTACCCTTTGGGTTTGGTTGCGTGTTGGATGGTAAAGTTCCCGATTGCCTTTCAGCAAGCAATTGAGATATTCTTCCCATATCTCTTTCAAGGTTTTGAATTGACGCTTGATGATTCCTTTGGACTTGCTCGTTTTCCGTTTGGGATTGATGTAATTGTCTCTTCACTTGCTCATTCGTTTCTGTTTGACTTTTGACAAAATTCAACATAACTTCTTTAAAGTTAGATTTCTTCTCTACTGGTTGCGTGTTATGATTTTGTTATTGATATGGTAATTGAGGTAACGGTTGTTGTTGAAAATTTTGTTGAGGTTAAAATGGAGGTTGGTTTCTATTGAAAAAGCCAGGTGGTCTATTTCTTTGAAAAGCAAAATTCTTCGGGTTTTGATATCCTGGGTTTGCAGGTTGATAATTAGAATTCCCTCTTTGAAAATTGCCTTGTCTTTGATTGGCCATAAAATTAACTTGTGCTACTGAGTTTATTGGTCGATCATTGATATCACAATCTTTCATGAAATGTGACTGTCCACAGATTTCACATCCTACTTGCAATGCTAAAACTGTTGAATTTAGTTTCTATTTCTCTTCCAAACTTTTTGAATTGATTCGACAGTGAAGCTATGGTTGTGTTGTTATCTTCATTTTCTTCAAGGCTTGCCACCGTCCTTCTAGGTAGTTGATCTCTAGACGGTGTCCATTCAAAAGTATGAACTGACATGTCTTCTAACATGTCATACGCTTGATTTGGTGATTTGTACATAAATACTCCTCCAGCGGAGGAATCTAATATACCACGAGTATGTTCATCAATGCCACGATAAAAAGTTTGTACTATTTGCCCTTTTTGCAATCCATGTTGCGGACAATTTCGTAACATTCTTTTTAATCTTTCCCAGGCATCATAAAGAGTTTCATCTGCCTTTTGTTTAAAAGTGGTGATTTCAGTTCTAAGTCTTTCGGCTCTTGCCGGTGGAAAAAATCGGGTAATGAATTTTTCTCTTAATTCATTAAAAGTTGTAATAGAATCAGGTTTTGATGCTTTCAACCATGCTTTTGCATCTCCGGTTAACGAGTACGGAAAAGTTCTTAACTTAAATGCATCTGAAGAAACATCTTTGTTTTTGTACAGTTCACATAAATCTTCAAAAGCTTCTAAATGTTCTATCGAATTGTTACTAAGTCTTCTGTCGAATTGGTTTTCACGAACCATGTGCATAAACTGCCCCTTGACTTCCCAGTTCTCAGCCTCAATTTCAGGTCTTCTTATAGGTGCAAGAGCGAGAGGGGGAACAGTTTGTCTGGTATTCCACATCGGTAGATCATTTGGATCAGGTGTTACTTCAGCCATTTCTTCTTTAATGACGATGGTTTCAGGTTTAGTTTTGATTTCTAGTTGACCACTAGTGTTTCCTACTTGTTTATCTTTTTTGTTGTTTTTCGGTGTTTTCGGTTGACTAGTACTACCTAATTTTTTTTGTTTTTCTTGTTTTAATCTTTTGTTCAAGTTTCTTTCAGGTTCTGGATTAAGTGCAACGAGTTTAGGATTTCCTGAACGGGTCATACAATTACAAAATTGTATGTAGTCTTGAAGGATTTATTGACTAAGTGTATGAACATTGAACTTTCTTGAAAATGAATTTTCACGAAAGGATCGAATAACTAAAAACAATGACAAAAACCTTTAAACAAACAGATTTTCCTTCTGATTTTGCCCACGTTTTGAATAGCCAAAAGATGCAGTAGAGGGGCAGGATTCGTTTGGTCCCAATATAATTGGGTACTGTTTGGCTCCAATAACCCAGTCCACGTACAAATCCAACTATTACTACGAATCAAAAAAATTATCTATTTATTTAACTGCCAACTTTTTCCCCGGCAGCGGCGCCAAAAAGTTGATGTGCTCGATCGTGTCCTTTTATTTTGATCGGATTTAGATTGAATTTATTACACGAATTGGTTGTGATTATATGGTGTTCTTATGATTTAGGGTTGATTTCACACATATAGGCAACTTTGTCCTATCCGTACAGTAATAGTTTGTTGGTAAATTCGGTTCGTTCCACAGGGAGATGAAGTTTTCAAGGTTTTAATCACTAAAAGTTAAACTATTTAAAAGGGGGTTTTTGGATTGCGGTTTACTACTTAACTGAACGGAATTTAAATTTGACTAAAACTAAATAACTAAATTAATGACAATAAAAATACAATTTAAACTAATTTGACAAAATAGAAGAAATAAGGTTTTTCATGGAAATATAGCAAAATAGTAAAAAGTAATTAAAGTTTACGATATGGCAATAAGTGAAATTGATGAGATTTATAAGAAGGTAAAGTAGTGGCTACTAAAATATGTCCCCTCTGGATTATGGATTGTTTTTAAGTCCGATTACGATGTTTTAATATATATCCTTATATTTTATCTTTTGACTTATAAAGATTTAACTAACTAAAATTAAATCTAACTTTCGTTAGATCTCGTTTTAGAGAATTAAATTATATCCCGACTATTCAAATTGAGATTTAACCCGGTTTTAACTTTCGTTAAAACCAAAATTATAACGGTCTTACCCTTTTTATAATTACACGATTATATAAACTATAATTTTACCCAAACCACCGAATCACACTTCTAAATTGTTGTCAATAATTTGTCCATATGTTCGTCTAGATCACCGAGGTGTTGAAGCATAATTTATGTAAATTTAATTCACTTTCGCTTATTAATTTAATAAATTATGTGATAGGGGTGAAAATATTAAATTATATAACAATGGGTCGGTGATTAAACTCAATATTAAAAATAGTCAAAGTTACACCATAATATTATAAATGGTTCAATCCATTTGTCCAGAGGTTCTACATTTTAGTCACCACTATGAGTATTTAGTTGGACATTATAACGGTGTAAAAATATAATTTATATGAAATAGACATAATAACAATAATAATAAATGATAACAATAATAAATAATAATAACGATAGTAATAACAACGATAATAACGATAATAACGATACGTGAAAATAAAGTTGGGACGTAGAGACTTACAGCTAGTTGGAACGGTAAAAAGTGATATAATTAGCGTAGCGGTACCCGGACAGAATTTCAACTTAAAACCCGTAAATTTAAATGTTACAATAACCTTATTATTAAAATAAACTTAAATTATAATTATAATTATAAATATATTATGAATATTACAGAAGAGAGAATGAAAATTGTGTACATAAAGCTCGAGCAAACTGGCTTTTTATAGAGATGTGGCCTGCTACAGGAACCCATGCGATCGCATGGGTTTTATGCCTATTTCCCATGAGATCGCATGGCCGCCAGATCCAGCTCACATATTTTTTGTACACTAGCTTGTCGACATATTTAATAAATATATATAATATATATATAATTTTATATAATTATATATATATTATATTATATTCTTGTGCATAGTTGACTCATAATTTTGGCTCCGATGTCTCGTACATTTATGCCCGGTTTATGTCTCAGTCCAGGTTTCTCGAACGTCTTTTCGTACAATTTAATATCGTGTAATTTTCGTTCCGCAACTTGCGTTCTTGTCAATCTTTAGATGTTTTTCTTCGATAATTTAAACCACTTGGAGTGTAACTTGTACGTTTGAGCATTTTGGATGTTTTCGCCTTTTAAATCTTTGTTTTCGACTTTAAATCTTCATTTTCGAGTGATCTTCGTCTTTCGTCTTCGCACTTATTTATTTAAACGATTACAACTAAAAATAAGGAAATTACAATTAAAAACATTACATTTTGGAATGATATTGCGTCTAAATATATGTTCGTTTTAAGCAATATCAGTCTCCCCAATTTGATATACCCCATCTATCAAATGAAAGCCTTTTATAAACTAAGGTATGCCTGGAACGTTCTTCAAATGTTCTACAAACTAATTTCACCATAAATAATTGTGTTGATGAATTCTGACCAACTCTAGCCAAGATTTCATCAATCATATCCCCTGGTAAGTCTTCGAAAATTTTCGGTTTTCTATCCTTAACATCCATTTTGTATTTTTATACTGTAAAATAGACGAGGGTTAGATTCGTAAAAGATAATTAACAAGTAATACAAACAATTTTTTTACATATAACATCAAAATACAAGCATACTATAATACATATATTACACAACATCATTACAACTCTTTATTCCGACTCACATGTTTCTTCCTCTTCGGACTTGGTTCGTTTCGCTAATTTCCTAGAGATATATGGTGTTCCTCTAATACAAGATGTTGTTTTCACAAATGGTTTAGAAAAACCTTTTGGCTAAGATGTTCCCGGGTTATTGTTAAAATTTAAGAAGTACGGATGTGTACGATACATATAAAGTTCATAGGGGTTGGAATCAGGTTTCTCTATTTTGATGCCTTTTCCCTTATTATTTTCTTTTGCTTTCTCAAATTGGGTCGGGGTGATTTCTATAACATCATCAGAATCCTCGTCGGGATCCGATTCATCAGAAAATTGGTAATTTTCCCAATATTTTTCCTCCTCCGCGGAGACACCACAAACCATTTTTAACTTGGGTCCAGTTGTTGATGTTTTTCTTTTATTTAACCGTTTTTCAGTAGTTATTAATATTTCTTCCTCCGGAACCTCTTCTTCTTCCGGTTCCTCTTCTTCCGGTTCCCCCTCTTCCGGTTCCTCCTCCTCCGGTTCCTCCTCTTCCGGTTCTTCCTCGGGAATTTGTGAATCTTTCCAAAATATATTCGACGCTTCATTATTATTAGGTGAGTCGATGGGATTTGTACTAGAGGTAGACATCTATCACACAATATCAAACACGTTAAGAGATTTAATATATCACATAATATTTACATGTTAATAATATATAGTTTCCAACAAAAAGTGTTAAGCAATCGTTTTTAAAGAAAACACGGTCGAAGTCCAGACTCGCTAATGCATCCTAACAACTCAGTTAGACACACACCATGCAATTTCTGGTTCTCTAAGACCAACGCTCGGATACCAACTGAAATGTCCCGTTCATATCGATTATAAACGTTTCATATTAATTGATTTCGTTACGAGGTTTGACCTCTATATGAGACGTTTTTCAAAGACTGCATTCGTTTTATTTAAAAACAAACCATAACCTTTATTTTATCAATAAAGGTTCAAAAACCATAACGTAGATTATCAAGTAATGATAATCTAAAAGATAACGTTTTACACACGAATATTACATATTGGTTTACAACAATATTACACATCGATTTAAATCTCCGAATGCAGTTTTTAAACAATATATTACAAGCATGCTGACTCCAATTCATGTCCTTAAATTAGCATGCAATAACGGAACCTCTTAATAATCACCTGAGAATAAACATGCTTAAAAGTCAACAAAAATGTTGGTGAGTTATAGGTTTAACCTACATATTTATCAAATCGTAATAATAGACCACAAGATTTCCATTTCCATTTTTCAATAACATGCAAACTGCATATAAACCATTCATATGTTGAACACCTGGTAACCGACATTAACAAAATGCATATAGAATATCCCCAAAACATAAATCCGTCTGTATTAATAACTCGAAGTACTAAAGCATACCATTTTCCAGTATGGGGGGGTTAGTGCCCGTAGATCTACATTTAGGATTCGCGTCAATTAGGGTGTCTGTTCCCTAATTCTTAGGTTACCAAGCTAAAAGGGTGATATTCGGTATTCATATTGCAACATAGAATGTAATTTCAAGTACTTGTGTCTATTTTGTAAAACATTTACAAAGCTGCATGTATTCTCATCCCAAAATATTAGATAGTAAAAATGGGACTATAACTCACTTTCACAGATTATCACTTTGTAATGACCCGAACTTTTCCATGTTTATATATATTAATTGAGATTGATATTTACATGATTAAATGTTTCCAACATGTTAAGCAATCAAACTTGTTAAGACTTGATTAATTGAAATATGTTTCATATAGACAATTGACCACCCAAGTTGACCGGTGATTCACGAACGTTAAAACTTGTAAAAACTATATGATGACATATATATGGATATATATATAGTTAACATGATACTATGATAAGTAAACATATCATTAAGTATATTAACAATGAACTACATATGTAAAAACAAGACTACTAACTTAATGATTTTTAAACGAGACATATATGTAACGATTATCGTTGTAAAGACATTTAATGTATATATATCATATTAAGAGATATTCATACATGATAATATCATGATAATATAATAATTTAAAATCTCATTTGATATTATAAACATTAGGTTAACAACATTTAACAAGATCGTTAACCTAAAAGTTTCAAAACAACACTTACATGTAACGACTAACGATGACTTAACGACTCAGTTAAAATGTATATACATGTAGTGTTTTAATATGTATTTATACACTTTTGAAAGACTTCAATACACTTATCAAAATACTTCTACTTAACAAAAATGCTTACAATTACATCCTCGTTCAGTTTCATCAACAATTCTACTCGTATGCACCCGTATTCGTACTCGTACAATACACAGCTTTTAGATGTATGTACTATTGGTATATACACTCCAATGATCAGCTCTTAGCAGCCCATGTGAGTCACCTAACACATGTGGGAACCATCATTTGGCAACTAGCATGAAATATCTCATAAAATTACAAAAATATGAGTAATCATTCATGACTTATTTACATGAAAACAAAATAACATATCCGTTATATCTAATCCATACACCAACGACCAAAAACACCTACAAACACTTTCATTCTTCAATTTTCTTCATCTAATTGAACTCTCTCAAGTTCTATCTTCAAGTTCTAAGTGTTCTTCATAAATTTCAAAAGTTCTAGTTTCATAAAATCAAGAATACTTTCAAGTTTGCTAGCTCACTTCCAATCTTGTAAGGTGATCATCCAACCTCAAGAAATCTTTGTTTCTTACAGTAGGTTATCATTCTAATACAAGGTAATAATCATATTCAAACTTTGGTTCAATTTCTATAACTATAACAATCTTATTTCAAGTGATGATCTTACTTGAACTTGTTTTCGTGTCATGATTTTGCTTCAAGAACTTCGAGCCATCCAAGGATCCGTTGAAGCTAGATCCATTTTTCTCTTTTCCAGTAGGTTTATTCAAGGAACTTAAGGTAGTAATGATGTTCATAACATCATTCGATTCATACATATAAAACTATCTTATTCGAAGGTTTAAACTTGTAATCACTAGAACATAGTTTAGTTAATTCTAAACTTGTTCGCAAACAAAAATTAATCCTTCTAACTTGACTTTTAAAATCAACTAAACACATGTTCTATATCTATATGATATGCTAACTTAATGATTTAAAACCTGGAAACACGAAAAACACCGTAAAACCGGATTTACGCCGTCGTAGTAACACCGCGGGCTGTTTTGGGTTAGTTAATTAAAAACTATGATAAACTTTGATTTAAAAGTTGTTATTCTGAGAAAATGATTTTTATTATGAACATGAAACTATATCCAAAAATTATGGTTAAACTCAAAGTGGAAGTATGTTTTCTAAAATGGTCATCTAGACGTCGTTCTTTCGACTAAAATGACTACCTTTACAAAAACGACTTGTAACTTATTTTTTCGACTAGAAACCTATACTTTTTTGGTTTAGATTCATAAAATAGAGTTCAATATGAAACCATAGCAATTTGATTCACTCAAAACGGATTTAAAATGAAGAAGTTATGGGTAAAACAAGATTGGATAATTTTTCTCATTTTAGCTACGTGAAAATTGGTAACAAATCTATTCCAACCATAACTTAATCAACTTGTATTATATATTATGTAATCTTGAGATACCATAGACACGTATACAATGTTTCGACCTATCATGTCGACACATCTATATATATTTCGGAACAACCATAGACACTCTATATGTGAATGTTGGAGTTAGCTATACAGGGTTGAGGTTGATTCCAAAATATATATAGTTTGAGTTGTGATCAATACTGAGATACGTATACACTGGGTCGTGGATTGATTCAAGATAATATTTATCGATTTATTTCTGTACATCTAACTGTGGACAACTAGTTGTAGGTTACTAACAAGGACAGCTGACTTAATAAACTTAAAACATCAAAATATATTAAAAGTGTTGTAAATATATTTTGAACATACTTTGATATATATGTATATATTGTTATAGGTTCGTGAATCAACCAGTGGCCAAGTCTTACTTCCCGACGAAGTAAAAATCTGTGAAAGTGAGTTATAGTCCCACTTTTAAAATCTAATATTTTTGGGATGAGAATACATGCAGGTTTTATAAATGATTTACAAAATAGACACAAGTACGTGAAACTACATTCTATGGTTGAATTATCGAAATCGAATATGCCCCTTTTTATTAAGTCTGGTAATCTAAGAATTAGGGAACAGACACCCTAATTGACGCGAATCCTAAAGATAGATCTATTGGGCCTAACAAACCCCATCCAAAGTACCGGATGCTTTAGTAATTCGAAATTTATATCATATCCGAAGGGTGTCCCGGAATGATGGGGATATTCTTATATATGCATCTTGTTAATGTCGGTTACCAGGTGTTCACCATATGAATGATTTTTATCTCTATGTATGGGATGTGTATTGAAATATGAAATCTTGTGGTCTATTGTTACGATTTGATATATATAGGTTAAAGCTATAACTCACCAACATTTTTGTTGACGTTTAAAGCATGTTTATTCTCAGGTGAATATTAAGAGCTTCCGCTGTTGCATACTAAAATAAGGACAAGATTTGGAGTCCATGTTTATATGATATTGTGTAAAAACTGCATTCAAGAAATTGATTTCGATGTAACATATTTGTATTGTAAACCATTATGTAATGGTCGTGTGTAAACAGGATATTTTAGATTATCATTATTTGATAATCTACGTAAAGCTTTTTAAACCTTTATTTATGAAATAAAGGTTATGGTTTGTTTTAAAATGAATGCAGTCTTTGAAAAACGTCTCATATAGAGGTCAAAACCTCGCAACGAAATCAATTAATATGGAACGTTTTTAATCAATAAGAACGGGACATTTCAGTTGGTATCCGAGCGTTGGTCTTAGAGAACCAGAATTTTGCATTAGTGTGTCTTATCGAGTTTGTTAGGATGCATTAGTGAGTCTGGACTTCGACCGTGTTTACTTGAAAAATGATTGCTTAACAAATTTTGTTGGAAACTATATATTTTTAACATGTGAATATTATGTGATATATTAATCTCTTAACGCGTTTGATATTATGTGATAGATGTCTACCTCTAGAACAAGTCCCATTGACTCACCTAATAATAATGAAGAGTCAAATGTAAATTGGAATGATTCGTGGACTGATTCACAAGTTCCCGAAGAGGAACCGGAAGAAGAGTCGGAACCGGAAGAAGAATCGGAACCGGATGAAGAATCGGAACCGGATGAAGAAATAGAACCGGTGGGGGAAATAATAAAACGGTTAAGTAAAAGAAAATCCTCAACCAACCGACCAAGGTTAATTATGGTCAATGGTGTTTCCGCCAAGGAAGCAAAATATTGGGAGGATTACCAATTCTCCGATGAATCGGATTCCGACGAGAATTCCGATGATGTTATAGAAATTACCCCAACTGAATTTAAAAAGGCAAAAGAAAATAATAAGGGAAAGGGCATAAAAATAGAGAAATCTAATTCCAACCCCGATGAACTTTATATGTATCGTCAACCCCCGAAGTCCTTAAGTTGTAACAATGACCCGGAAACCTCTAAACCACCAGGTTTTTCTAAACCAATGTGGACAACGACGGCTCGTATTAGGGGAACATCATATATCCCTAGAAACTTGGCAAAACGAACCAAAACCGAAGAAGAAGAAACAAGCGAGTCGGAATAAGATAATTGTATTCATGTGGTGTAATATATGTAATGTAGTGTGCTTATGCTTTATGATATATGTAAAAATTGCTTGTATTAATAAGTATTTTTTTTTATGAATCTAACTCTTGTCTATTTTACAGTTTAAAAACACAAAATGGATAGACAACCCAATATTTTAAGAGACCTACCCGGAGACATGATTGATGAAATCTTGTCTAGAGTCGGCCAGAATTCTTCGGCACAACTATTTAAGGCGAGATCAGTTTGTAAGACATTCGAAGAACGTTCCAAGAATGTCTTGGTTTATAAGAGACTTTCGTTTGAAAGATGGGGGATATCACATTGGGAAACCCATAAGTTACGATGTGTTTACTTTGACGCATATATTGCGGGGAACCCAAATGCTATTTTACGCAACGGGTTAAGAAATTATTTTGACTCAATATATCCGAATATTGGACTTCGTGATTTAGAAAAAGCGGCTAACATGCAACATAAAGAAGCATGTTATGCTTACGGATTAGTAATGTTTGCTTCTCACCAGAGTGAGAACAAGAACATCGGGCTACAACTATTAAACAAAACATTTCCACAAGTGACGGAGTCGGTAATTGGGGTAAGAAATGAGGTTTTTAGATTATTACGGGACTGTTGGACATTACGTAACCCTCGTCCCTTTGACGACGTTACAACACGCTGTCTTATCAACGGCCATAACGGTTATGTTGCACAAGACCAAGGATGGGAAGTAGTCCTAGTAAAACCAGAATGCATGACTTGTTTCTGGACGTATGAATTACGTGTCTTTATTGCCTTTGCTGAACGACTTGTGTATTAGCTAGAATTATCTTCACAACTATCTTGTATCAAAGTTATTGTGTGCTATATTTCATGCTTTATGTAAAATAAGCGGTATTGTAAGTTTGTAAAATATTGTATAAAAGTTTGAATGCGAAATATTATTATAATCAGTTTTTCATATAGAATTGTAGTAGTTGAATTGTATATTAGCTACTAAGTATGAACTTAACGGGTAGGTACTACCCGAATTTAAACTTATAAAACGCTAATATGAAGAAAAAGCTTTTATAAATGAGTTCATATTATGCTACGAAATACTATTAACTACTCTTAATATTCTGTATGATTAACTTGTTCCATTTAACTATTTTGAAGGAAATGGCACCGACTACTCGACACACCGTGAATATGAATGAAGAGGAATTCCGTACTTTTCTAGCTTCAAACATAGCCGCAGTACAGGCTGCGCTACATACCAACAATAACCTTGGATCTAGCAGTACAGGAAATCGTGTAGGATGCACCTACAAAGAATTCACGGCCTGTAAACCTTTGGAATTTGATGGAACCGAAGGACCGATCGGATTGAAACGGTGGACCGAGAAGGTCGAATCGGTGTTTGCCATAAGTAAGTGTACTGAAGAAGACAAAGTGAAGTACGCTACGCATACCTTCACAGGTTCTGCGTTAACATGGTGGAATACCTATCTAGAGCAAGTGGGACAAGACGATGCGTACACACTACCGTGGTCAGCATTCAAGCACTTGATGAACGAGAAGTACCGTCCCAGAACCGAGGTCAATAAGCTCAAGACAGAACTTAGAGGGTTACGAACCCAAGGATTTGATATTACCACGTACGAAAGACGATTCACAGAATTGTGCCTATTGTGTCCGGGAGCATTCGAAGATGAGGAAGAGAAGATCGACGCATTTGTGAAAGGATTACCGGAAAGAATCCAAGAAGATATAAGTTCACACGAGCCCGCCTCCATACAACAGGCATGTAGAATGGCTCACAAACTAGTGAACCAGATTGAAGAAAGAATTAAAGAACAGACTGCTGAAGAGGCCAATGTGAAGCAAGTCAAAAGAAAGTGGGAGGAAAACGGTGAAAAGAATCACCAATACAACAACAACAGCAATTACAACAATAATCGCAACAATTATCCCAACAATCGCAACATCAATCGCAACTACAACAAACGGCCCAACAACAACAACAACAACAACAGCAACTACAACAATCATCCCAACAACAATAATAACCGCAACAACAACAACAATCAGAAGCAGCTATGCCAAAGGTGTGAAAAGAATCACTCGGGGTTCTGCACCAAATTTTGCAACAAGTGTAAAAGAAATGGTCATAGCGCGGCGAAGTGTGAGGTCTACGGACCAGGGGTTAATAGAACGAAAGGAACAAATGGTGTCGGAACGAGTAATGGCGGAGCAAGTAGTGTCGGAGCAAGCTATGCCAATGTAGTTTGTTATAAATGTGGAAAACCGGGCCACATTATTAGAAATTGCCCGAACCAGGAGAACACGAATGGACAAGGCCGCGGAAGAGTTTTCAATATTAATGCGGCAGAGGCACAGGAAGACCCGGAGCTTGTTACGGGTACGTTTCTTATTGACAATAAATCTGCTTACGTTTTATTTGATTCGGGTGCGGATAGAAGCTATATGAGTAGAGATTTTTGTGCTAAATTAAGTTGTCCATTGACGCCTTTGGATAGTAAATTTTTACTCGAATTAGCAAATGGTAAATTAATTTCAGCAGATAATATATGTCGGAATCGAGAAATTAAACTGGTTAGCGAAACATTTAAGATTGATTTGATACCAGTAGAGTTAGGGAGTTTTGATGTGATAATCGGTATGGACTGGTTGAAAGAAGTGAAAGCAGAGATCGTTTGTTACAAAAATGCAATCCGCATTATACGAGAAAAAGGAAAACCCTTAATGGTGTACGGAGAAAAGGGCAACACGAAGCTACATCTTATTAGTAATTTGAAGGCACAAAAACTAATAAGAAAAGGTTGCTATGCTGTTCTAGCACACGTCGAGAAAGTACAAACTGAAGAAAAGAGCATCAATGATGTTCCCATTGCAAAAGAATTTCCCGATGTATTTCCGAAAGAATTACCGGGATTACCCCCACATCGATCCGTTGAATTTCAAATAGATCTTGTACCAGGAGCTGCACCAATAGCTCGTGCTCCTTACAGACTCGCACCCAGCGAGATGAAAGAACTGCAAAGCCAATTACAAGAACTTTTAGAGCGTGGTTTCATTCGACCAAGCACATCACCGTGGGGAGCTCCTGTTTTGTTTGTCAAGAAGAAAGATGGTACATTCAGGTTGTGTATCGACTACCGAGAGTTGAACAAACTTACCATCAAGAACCGCTACCCACTACCGAGAATCGACGACTTATTTGATCAACTACAAGGCTCGTCTGTTTATTCAAAGATTGACTTACGTTCCGGGTATCATCAAATGCGGGTGAAAGAAGATGATATTCCAAAGACTGCTTTCAGAACACGTTACGGTCATTACGAGTTTATGGTCATGCCGTTTGGTTTAACTAATGCACCAGCTGTGTTCATGGGCCTTATGAACCGAGTGTGTGGACCATACCTTGACAAGTTTGTCATTGTTTTCATTGATGACATACTTATTTACTCAAAGAATGACCAAGAACACGGTGAACATTTGAGAAAGGTGTTAGAAGTATTGAGGAAGGAAGAATTGTACGCTAAGTTTTCAAAGTGTGCATTTTGGTTGGAAGAAGTTCAATTCCTCGGTCACATAGTGAACAAAGAAGGTATTAAGGTGGATCCGGCAAAGATAGAAACTGTTGAAAAGTGGGAAACCCCGAAAACTCCGAAACACATACGCCAGTTTTTAGGACTAGCTGGTTACTACAGAAGGTTCATCCAAGACTTTTCCAGAATAGCAAAACCCTTGACTGCATTAACGCATAAAGGGAAGAAATTTGAATGGAATGATGAACAAGAGAAAGCGTTTCAGTTATTGAAGAAAAAGCTAACTACGGCACCTATATTGTCATTGCCTGAAGGGAATGATGATTTTGTGATTTATTGTGATGCATCAAAGCAAGGTCTCGGTTGTGTATTAATGCAACGAACGAAGGTGATTGCTTATGCGTCTAGACAATTGAAGATTCACGAACAAAATTATACGACGCATGATTTGGAATTAGGCGCGGTTGTTTTTGCATTAAAGACTTGGAGGCACTACTTATATGGGGTCAAAAGTATTATATATACCGACCACAAAAGTCTTCAACACATATTTAATCAGAAACAACTGAATATGAGGCAGCGTAGGTGGATTGAATTATTGAATGATTACGACTTTGAGATTCGTTACCACCCGGGGAAGGCAAATGTGGTAGCCGATGCCTTGAGCAGGAAGGACAGAGAACCCATTCGAGTAAAATCTATGAATATAATGATTCATAATAACATTACTACTCAAATAAAGGAGGCGCAACAAGGAGTTTTAAAAGAGGGAAATTTAAAGGATGAAATACCCAAAGGATCGGAGAAGCATCTTAATATTCGGGAAGACGGAACCCGGTATAGGGCTGAAAGGATTTGGGTACCAAAATTTGGAGATATGAGAGAAATGGTACTTAGAGAAGCTCATAAAACCAGATACTCAATACATCCTGGAACGGGGAAGATGTACAAGGATCTCAAGAAACATTTTTGGTGGCCGGGTATGAAAGCCGATGTTGCTAAATACGTAGGAGAATGTTTGACGTGTTCTAAGGTCAAAGCTGAGCATCAGAAACCATCAGGTCTACTTCAACAACCCGAAATCCCGGAATGGAAATGGGAAAACATTACCATGGATTTCATCACTAAATTGCCAAGGACTGCAAGTGGTTTTGATACTATTTGGGTAATAGTTGATCGTCTCACCAAATCAGCACACTTCCTACCAATAAGAGAAGATGACAAGATGGAGAAGTTAGCACGACTGTATTTGAAGGAAGTCGTCTCCAGACATGGAATACCAATCTCTATTATCTCTGATAGGGATGGCAGATTTATTTCAAGATTCTGGCAGACATTACAGCAAGCATTAGGAACTCGTCTAGACATGAGTACTGCCTATCATCCACAAACTGATGGGCAGAGCGAAAGGACGATACAAACGCTTGAAGACATGCTACGAGCATGTGTTATTGATTTCGGAAACAGTTGGGATCGACATCTACCGTTAGCAGAATTTTCCTACAACAACAGCTACCATTCAAGCATTGAGATGGCGCCGTTTGAAGCACTTTATGGTAGAAAGTGCAGGTCTCCGATTTGTTGGAGTGAGGTGGGGGATAGACAGATTACGGGTCCGGAGATTATACAAGAAACTACCGAGAAGATCATCCAAATTCAACAACGGTTGAAAACCGCCCAAAGTCGACAAAAGAGCTACGCTGACATTAAAAGAAAAGATATAGAATTTGAAATTGGAGAGATGGTCATGCTTAAAGTTTCACCTTGGAAAGGCGTTGTTCGATTTGGTAAACGAGGGAAATTAAATCCAAGGTATATTGGACCATTCAAGATTATTGATCGTGTCGGACCAGTAGCTTACCGACTTGAGTTACCTCAACAACTCGCGGCTGTACATAACACTTTCCACGTCTCGAATTTGAAGAAATGTTTTGCTAAAGAAGATCTCACTATTCCGTTAGATGAAATCCAAATCAACGAAAAACTTCAATTCATCGAAGAACCCGTCGAAATAATGGATCGTGAGGTTAAAAGACTTAAGCAAAACAAGATACCAATTGTTAAGGTTCGATGGAATGCTTGTAGAGGACCCGAGTTCACCTGGGAGCGTGAAGATCAGATGAAGAAGAAATACCCGCATCTATTTCCAGAAGATTCATCAACACCTTCAACAGCTTAAAATTTCGGGACGAAATTTATTTAACGGGTAGGTACTGTAATGACCCGAACTTTTCCATGTTTATATATATTAATTGAGATTGATATTTACATGATTAAATGTTTCCAACATGTTAAGCAATCAAACTTGTTAAGACTTGATTAATTGAAATATGTTTCATATAGACAATTGACCACCCAAGTTGACCGGTGATTCACGAACGTTAAAACTTGTAAAAACTATATGATGACATATATATGGATATATATATAGTTAACATGATACTATGATAAGTAAACATATCATTAAGTATATTAACAATGAACTACATATGTAAAAACAAGACTACTAACTTAATGATTTTTAAACGAGACATATATGTAACGATTATCGTTGTAAAGACATTTAATGTATATATATCATATTAAGAGATATTCATACATGATAATATCATGATAATATAATAATTTAAAATCTCATTTGATATTATAAACATTAGGTTAACAACATTTAACAAGATCGTTAACCTAAAAGTTTCAAAACAACACTTACATGTAACGACTAACGATGACTTAACGACTCAGTTAAAATGTATATACATGTAGTGTTTTAATATGTATTTATACACTTTTGAAAGACTTCAATACACTTATCAAAATACTTCTACTTAACAAAAATGCTTACAATTACATCCTCGTTCAGTTTCATCAACAATTCTACTCGTATGCACCCGTATTCGTACTCGTACAATACACAGCTTTTAGATGTATGTACTATTTGTGACGCCCCGTACTAAATCATCATGTACGGACCATCATCAACAGGATCATTACAGGGTTAAGTACTATATGCGTTTTCAAAACAGAGTTTGCATTCATTAATAAAAGTGACGTCATAACATACGTCAATTGTTTTACAAATCAAAAGTATGCTTCGCTAAGTAGAAGCATTAAATAAGTGTACGTGACCATAAATGTCGTTACATAACATAAGTTCATAAGTAAAAAGTTTGAATGCAACATAAGTAGTCATGCGATAACAACTCTAGGCAGCGGGTTCTACAGCACGACTAGTAAGATAGCGGAAGCGACTTCAAGCACCTGAGAAAATACATGCTTAAAAAGGTCAACACAAAGGTTGGTGAGCTATAGTTTAAGTATAACAGTAATGTAAGTAGGCCACGAGATTTCAGTGCTACAACGAGCGTTTCAAAAGTATGTAAAAGTATATGCTTAACCGTGGGCACCCGGTAACTAACTTAACGTTTAATGTACCCCCTTAAAGTGCACTTGGCAAGTGCGTATAACCTCGAAGTATTAAACACTCGTTAAATGCTAGCGCTACTAGCCCGAGTGGGGATGTCAAACCCTATGGATCCATATCTAAGATTCGCGTTCACGGTTCAAAAACCAATGATTAAACGTTACCGAGCTAAAGGGAATGTTTCTGCCGTTATATAACCCACACATATATAAAGTTTATGTACTCGTGCCTAGTATGTAAAACATAAAATCCGCATGTATTCTCAGTTCCCAAAATAAGTTAAAGTAAAAAGGGAATGCTATAACTCACAATGATTAGTAGTAATGGTAAGGTAGTAGTCGGAAAGTGGTGTGCAAGTAACGGTCCAAACGTCCTCAACCTAAGTCAAATAGCACTAAGTCAATAAGTCGTCTCAAAAGGTTTACAAGTACGTAATTAAGGTCATAAGGGTCATCATCAATCATCATTAAACAAAAGGGTAACAAGTAAGACTCGTTTATGAAAGTCGTTTAAAACAAAGGCTGACTTCGGTCAGTCACCACGACCTCTACCCTTACTGAAATAAGGTGAGACCAGTGGCCATGGCTCCGTATATGAGTCCTTTAGTTGTGGTAAAAATTCCAGAAGCAAACTCGTCTTCGTTTGACCGTGGCGACGGTTTAAGTGCGAGTAGGTCAGAATTTTCTGCACAACGTTAAAAGGACATAGGGACGTTCGGAGGGCCATAAATCCTAAACCGTAACTCGGATTAAGACGAGTCCTATATGAAAAGTTATCTACTCGAAAAGTTCTATCTAAAAATCAAGGTTAGAACAGCCCAGGTCTACTGGTCTGTTCCAGAAGCAGTAGGTCAGAAACATTTGGACAGAAACAGTAAGTTTTGAAGAGTTCCGGTTGTCTCGGTGCTTGATGTTCATCACGGTTCTCATCCTTGATGCGTATAGCTTCAAGTGTACAACTCGTTGATGTGTTAACATCATCTTGACCAAGGTTTGTCCATCATAACTCAAGTGCAAGTGTTGTAAGTGTTTTGATGAACCAAAGTTACATCAAAGTCTTGGATTTAACACCTACATGAAATGTAAAGGTAATATAGAACTACAAACTTGAATGTAAACTAACTAATCAAGATCTTAAGATGTAGAACATAGTTCTTAGTTAGATCTTGAAGATCCAAGACCCAAAGGTCTAGATCTAAAGTCATTAAGTTAAACCCTAAGTAATCAACACTTGCATCTTTACTTTCATGAAACCATAAGTTACAAAACTTAGATCCATCACAAGTATATGAAGTTATAACTAAGGAGTTACACTTCCATGTTCTTGAAACTTTAAGGTTAACTTTTAGTTCCAAGAATTATGAGATCAAAGTTAACTAGTAACATTTGACCAATAATAACCAACAAACATGAATTTAAAGTGCATGAAATGAAGAATTAAACTAAGTAAACAAGTAACAAATTCATGGTGTTCATACTTTAAAGATTCAAACCAAAGTTTGATCTTTAAGAAAGTAAACTTTTAAGTTTACAAACATGATTACAAGTATGATTTACACACATGAACCTTAAATCTTTTGAAGCAATAAATGTAGAACATAACTAAAAAGATTATGTTCTTGTTTGTTCTTGTTAATACAAGATAAGATGAAGAATCAAACTAGAAAGTTGATTCTTGAAACATGTAAGTAAGTAACAATAATTAAGTAAGTAACAACTACAAGTAACAACAAGCAAAAGAATGATGATGATGATGGGTGGTGGCCACGGTTTTGGGACAAGGAAGAAAGAAGAAAAATAGCTCAAGTCACTTACAAGAATGAGAGAAAAAATGAGAGAAAAGTGAGAGGATTTTTGCAAGTAAAATGAAGTGTGTGTGTGTGAGAATGAGAATGCAAGTATCTAAGTAAATAAAAAAAAGATTGTTGAGCTCCCCATGGCCATAAAAGCCACGGTTTTGGCAGCTCACAAAGGGTAGGGTGTTGTTTGATGGTTCTTGCATGGTAAAGCTTAAAAAGGTTGGTTAATAGGTGGCCTTGCATGGGAACTAGGTGTAAGGGACTTGTAACTTGATTCCATAGGTCTAATTAATCTAGTTAAGTTCTAATATGATGCATACATGAGTGTTGGGCTAGTTAAGTCCATTAAGAAGTAGGTTGGGCTTCTAAAGTCCACTAATACAAATAAAGGCCCAAGTTCAAGTAACTAATGAGTAAGTCCAATTAAAAGCCCAAGTAACTAACTAATTGCTTTAGTTAATTAAAATGATTAATAAAATTAATCATGAATGTAAATAATATCTTAAAATATTATTCGTGCAAGTTCCGGGTGTCACAAAGACGTTTCGGGCATTTAAAGTTCAAGTACGGGCAATCAAAGCAACATGTAAATGTAATAACATACATTCGTTTAATCAAGCGTATTAATAATAATAATTATTAATAAATAACGTTGGTAAAACCAGGGTCGTTACATTACCCACCTGTTAAAGAAAATTTCGTCCCGAAATTTAAGCTGAAGTAGATGGAGGAGTCGGGAAAAGGTGAGGATACTTTCGCATCATTTGATCCTCTCGCTCCCAAGTAAACTCAGGTCCTTGTTTGGCATTCCATCGTACTCGTACAATCGGAATCTTGTTGCGTTTCAAAGTTTTGATCTCACGATCCATAATCTCAACAGGTTCCTCCACAAAGTGGAGTTTGTCATCAATAGTAAGTTCTTCCAATGGTATGATGAGTTCGGGTGCAGCAAGACACTTCTTCAAGTTTGACACATGGAAGGTAGGATGAACTGAGCTCAATTGTGCTGGTAGATCCAAACGGTATGCAACTGGTCCAACACGTTCCAAGATCTCGAATGGACCAATGTATCGTGGGTTCAACTTTCCACGTTTTCCAAAACGGATCACACCTTTCCAAGGTGCAACCTTCAACATTACACGATCACCAATATTAAATTCAAAGTCTTTCCGTTTAAGATCGGCATAGCTCTTTTGGCGATCACGGGCAGTCTTAAGTCTAGCTTGAATCTGAGCAATCTTCTCCGTCGTTTCGTGAACTACCTCGGGTCCGGTGATTTGCTTTTCGCCTACTTCGGCCCAACAAATAGGAGATCGGCACTTACGACCATACAATGCTTCAAAAGGTGCAGCATTAATGCTTGAGTGATAACTGTTATTGTACGAGAATTCGGCGAGTGGCAAGTGCCTTTCCCAGGCCTTTCCAAAATCAATGACACATGCACGCAGCATGTCCTCCAAGGTCTGAATCGTTCGTTCACTTTGCCCGTCAGTCTGAGGATGATAAGCAGTACTCATGTCAAGACGAGTTCCCATGGCTTCTTGCAAAGAACGCCAAAATCTGGAAGCAAAACGGGGATCGCGATCGGAGATGATTGATAAAGGTACACCATGACGAGATACAACCTCTTTGATGTACAGCTGAGCAAGTCTTTCCATTGTATCAGTTTCCTTCATCGCTAGGAAGTGTGCAGATTTGGTGAGGCGGTCAACAATAACCCAAATAGTATCGCATCCGCCCACCGTCTTCGGCAGCTTAGTAATGAAATCCATTGTGATCCTTTCCCACTTCCATTGTGGGATTTCCGGCTGTTGAAGTAACCCAGAAGGTCTCTGATGCTCGGCTTTAACCTTCGAGCAAGTCAAACACTTACCAACATAAGTCGCAACGTCCTTCTTAAGATTCGGCCACCAATACTGTTCTTTAAGGTCGTGGTACATCTTACCTGCACCGGGGTGAATCGAATATCTCGATTTGTGTGCTTCATCAAGTATCAGGCTTCGCAGATCTCCATAGTAAGGTACCCAAATTCTTCCGGCATAACATCGGAGTCCAGACTCTCTAACCTCGAATCGAGAGACAAGTATGTTCAAATGCTCGTGAGATATGTTCTCCTCCTTGAGAGCCTCAACTTGGGCTACTCTGATCTGGTTGTTGAGGTTCGAATGGATGGTGATGTTCAGAGCCCTAACACGGAGAGGTGCCGTCCTCTCCTTTCGGCTTAAAGCGTCAGCTACAACATTGGCCTTGCCAGGGTGATAACGGAGTTCACAATCGTAGTCGTTGAGCGTCTCGATCCATCGACGCTGTCTCATATTCAATTGCTTCTGATCGAAGATGTGCTGGAGACTCTTGTGATCGGTGAAGATAGTGCTCTTAGTTCCATACAAATAATGTCTCCACAATTTGAGTGCAAAGACAACGGCTCCAAGTTCAAGATCATGTGTAGTGTAGTTCCGCTCGTGAATCTTCAATTGGCGGGAGGCATAGGCAATAACCTTTGATCGTTGCATCAGTACACAACCAAAACCACTCTTCGATGCATCGCAATAAACAACAAAGTCGTCACTGCCTTCAGGGAGTGATAGGATAGGTGCGGAGGTTAACTTCCTCTTCAAATTTTGGAATGCTGATTCGTGTGTGGGTTCCCAAATGAACTTCTTGCCCTTGTGAGTCAGTGCGGTCAAAGGACGCGCAATCAGAGAAAATCCTTCGATAAACCTTCGATAATAACCGGCGAGACCTAGAAATTGGCGAATATGCGTTGGAGTAGTGGGGGTCTCCCACTTGCTGATGGCTTCAATCTTGGCGGGATCAACTTTGATACCCTGGTCGCTCACAACATGACCCAAAAACTGTACTTCCTTCAACCAAAATTCGCACTTGGAGAATTTGGCGTAAAGTTGCTCTTGTCTTAAGAGTTCAAGCACTAGCCGAAGGTGTTGCTCATGTTCTTCTTCGCTCTTAGAGTAGATGAGGATATCATCTATGAAGACGATAACAAACTTATCCAAGTAAGGCTTGCAGACACGATTCATGAGATCCATGAACACGGCAGGTGCATTTGTCAAACCGAATGGCATCACGAGGAACTCATAATGACCATAACGGGTCCTGAATGCAGTTTTCATCACGTCACTTTCCTTCACCCTCAGCTGGTGATATCCGGATCGCAAATCGATCTTTGAATAAACGCTCGATCCTTGTAGTTGATCAAAAAGATCATCAATTCGTGGAAGAGGATATCGATTCTTGATAGTCAATTTGTTGAGTTCACGGTAGTCGATACACATACGGAAGGATCCATCCTTCTTCTTCACAAACAGAACAGGTGCGCCCCAAGGCGAGAAACTTGGTTGGATAAACCCTCGATCTAATAGCTCTTGTAGTTGACTCTGTAATTCTTGCATCTCGGAAGGTGCGAGTCTATAAGGTGCACGAGCTACAGGTGCAGCTCCTGGCACTAAATCAATCTGAAATTCTACGGCTCTCGGCGGTGGTAATCCAGGCAGTTCTTCGGGAAAGACATCGGAAAACTCGTTCACAATTCGAACGTCGTTCACGCTCTTCACCTCAGTTTCTACCTCTTTCACATGTGCTAGGACAGCAAAGCGTCCCTTCTTCATAATCTTTTGCGCTTTCACGCAACTAATGAGGTTCAACTTCGAGGTACATCTCTCTCCATAGATAACCAGTGGTTCGCCATCTCCTTGTGGTATGCGAAGTGCTTTATCTCCACAGATAACATCGGCCTTTATCTTGCTCAACCAATCCATACCAACGATCGCGTCAAAACTTCCCAGTTTGATAGGTATCAAATCAATTTCGAAATCTGCACCAGCTATGTTGATAATAGCTCCACGACTAATATGGTCAACCTTTTCAAGTTTTCCATTTGCGACCTCGACAAGCATACTTTCCTTCAAAGGAACTAACGACCAATCTAACTTATCACAAAAATGTCTACACACATAGCTCCTATCGGCACCAGTATCAAATAGGACAGAAGCTAAAAGATTGTTGATCTTGAATATACCTGTCACCAAGTCGGGGTTGTCGCGAGCGTCCCTTGCATTAACATTGAAGGCTCTAGCACGTGGTGGTCCGCCATCCTTACGCTTGTTAGGACACTCGTTTCTGAAATGGCCCGTCTTTCCACATTCATAACACTTCTTAGGCCCATTGTTGTTGTGGTTTGGCTTCACATTCAAAGTGGTAACCTTGCAATCCTTGCCAACATGTCCAGATCGTTGGCACTTCTCACAGATAACATTGCAATACCCAGTGTGGTGCTTGTAGCACCTATTGCATTGTGGTAGGGTTCCTTTGTAGTTCGGATTGGTGCGGTTGTTGTTGTTGGGGTTGGTGTTGTTGTTGTGCATGTTGTTGTTTTGCCTAAACCCTTCTTGTCGCTTTGCCGGGTTTTGATCATAGTTCCTACCCCTGTTGTTGTTGTGGTTGTTGTCCCATTTCCTCTTTTCGCCACTAACAGTTTCGAACTTAGCCTTCTCCGGCTCGTCAAGGATGATTTGATTCAAGAGAGTATGCGCCATGCGCATTGCTTCGGGAACACTTGGTGGCTTGGATGAGGTAACATTACCCTTGATGGACTTAGGAAGTCCCGAGAAGTATTTCTCCAAACGCTTAAATTCGGGGGTGACCATGGTTGGACACATAAGAGCCAATTCCAAAAACCTACGGTTGTAGTTGTTAAGGTCGTTCCCTACGGTCTTCAATTGCATAAATTCGATTTCCATCTTTTGAATCTCGGTTCTCGGACAGTATTCCTCGATCATAGCACATTTAAATTCTTCCCAAGGCGTAGCATACGCCTCATCAATTCCTTTCGCTTGGGCCATGGTATTCCACCATGTGAGCGCGCCATCAGACAGCGTGCAAGATGCAAATTTCGTTTTGTTAGCCTCAGAACAGTTGCTAACCCTGAATACCGATTCCAACTTTTCGAACCATCTGGTGAGACCGACGGGTCCCTCAGTGCCACTGAAGTAGTGTGGCTTGCAGTTTTGGAATTCCTTGTAAGTACACCCATCTCGGACGACAGGTGGATTGACAGGCGGTGGTGGTGGAACTTGGGGTTGTCTTTCAGCTAGTGCAGCAGCGACACGTTCGTTAATCATGTCCTCAATCTGGGCGGCGGTAGGTGTGGTTCTTCCGTTGGCCATGATGTTCTATACAAACATTTTGACTCAAGTCAAAAATCCATTATGCAAATAATAATAGTACATTATATAACAACCAACATGAAAACAGCACAACACATGTTGATTAAATAATGCAAGCATATATAAGTACCACAAAACCATGGTATGATAATGTAAATAGAACACTTGCGCACAAAGTAACAACACAAATTCCATTCATTAATGATAATAAGTTCATACATTACAATAAGTTCGTACATTACATAAGTGAAATATGAAATTACAAAAAGAGATTACAATACAGAATCTAGTACAAAGTCCTACGGCGATGGTGGGTACAAGATGTCCAAAACATGAGCCAACTGCTCCTCGAGCTCAGTAACTCGAGTCTGGAGAATCTCAATCTCCCGCCTCATTTCCTCATTAGAGGAAGATGGTGGGGCCGGTGGTGCTGGCGGTGCAGGTGGAGCCGGTGGTGCTGAAGTGGATGGTCCGGCTCTGGGTGGAGACGGTAATATCAGTGGGTCGGCGGGGTACGGCACCAGCCGTTTACGAGCAGTGATCCTACGACGCCGACCATAAGCGTCAGTGACAGTACGACCAGGAATTATGCCAGCGAAGCGATACCGCTTCTTCGGCGGGGTAGAAGGTGCCTGAATCGGTCGGTCAGCGGGATCCTCCTCATCACTGGAGTCGTCAGATGAGGTGTCGTCTGAAGAAGCATCGGTGGAAGAACCGTCGTCTGAATCATGCGGTGGTGGCGCGGGTGGCTCAACGTATCCGAAAGCGGCCAACATCTGTCGGTGTCGGCCTGGCGTAATCACGGCTAAGCGGCCGTCGGCAGTGCGTCGGCAAGGTGTGCGCCAGTGATTACGGAAGGGTCCTTCCCCGAACTCCGCGGGGATCTCCATGCCACCAATGCGAGCCAGTTGCCTCAGGGGTCTGGAAGAAGACGCCGGGATAGGCACTCTAGAGCTAGCTCCAGAACTAGAGGCGCCGGGGTCGCCAGTGGGTGTCGGGGCCGGAATGTCGGCAGCAGCAGCAGCAGCAGCAGCAACAGGTGCAGCAGTGGGTGGAACAACGGGGCCTGAGCCGCTCGGGATGTCAGTAGGTGGAACGTCCGACATCTGAACAAGGAAAAATAAATTTTCCATGTCAGTATGTCATAAAGCAAGCAAATAATAGGCCAACAGTTTAAATCATGTATAACAATAAGTAGCATGGCAATATCAGTAATCGTACGAAACTAGCATGCAATCGAAAGCAAGTAATAGCATGCAGTAGTGAAATCATGTAGTAGCATACGGCATATAGCAGTAACAGTAAGCAGCAGCATGCAGTAAGTTCAGCGGAAACAAGTAAACTAACAAGTTGTAGATTAGCCCTATTAGTGAATCCTACTCGGGTCGGTCTTAGACTCACTAATGCATCCTAATTCCCTACAACCAATGCTCTGATACCAAATGTGACGCCCCGTACTAAATCATCATGTACGGACCATCATCAACAGGATCATTACAGGGTTAAGTACTATATGCGTTTTCAAAACAGAGTTTGCATTCATTAATAAAAGTGACGTCATAACATACGTCAATTGTTTTACAAATCAAAAGTATGCTTCGCTAAGTAGAAGCATTAAATAAGTGTACGTGACCATAAATGTCGTTACATAACATAAGTTCATAAGTAAAAAGTTTGAATGCAACATAAGTAGTCATGCGATAACAACTCTAGGCAGCGGGTTCTACAGCACGACTAGTAAGATAGCGGAAGCGACTTCAAGCACCTGAGAAAATACATGCTTAAAAAGGTCAACACAAAGGTTGGTGAGCTATAGTTTAAGTATAACAGTAATGTAAGTAGGCCACGAGATTTCAGTGCTACAACGAGCGTTTCAAAAGTATGTAAAAGTATATGCTTAACCGTGGGCACCCGGTAACTAACTTAACGTTTAATGTACCCCCTTAAAGTGCACTTGGCAAGTGCGTATAACCTCGAAGTATTAAACACTCGTTAAATGCTAGCGCTACTAGCCCGAGTGGGGATGTCAAACCCTATGGATCCATATCTAAGATTCGCGTTCACGGTTCAAAAACCAATGATTAAACGTTACCGAGCTAAAGGGAATGTTTCTGCCGTTATATAACCCACACATATATAAAGTTTATGTACTCGTGCCTAGTATGTAAAACATAAAATCCGCATGTATTCTCAGTTCCCAAAATAAGTTAAAGTAAAAAGGGAATGCTATAACTCACAATGATTAGTAGTAATGGTAAGGTAGTAGTCGGAAAGTGGTGTGCAAGTAACGGTCCAAACGTCCTCAACCTAAGTCAAATAGCACTAAGTCAATAAGTCGTCTCAAAAGGTTTACAAGTACGTAATTAAGGTCATAAGGGTCATCATCAATCATCATTAAACAAAAGGGTAACAAGTAAGACTCGTTTATGAAAGTCGTTTAAAACAAAGGCTGACTTCGGTCAGTCACCACGACCTCTACCCTTACTGAAATAAGGTGAGACCAGTGGCCATGGCTCCGTATATGAGTCCTTTAGTTGTGGTAAAAATTCCAGAAGCAAACTCGTCTTCGTTTGACCGTGGCGACGGTTTAAGTGCGAGTAGGTCAGAATTTTCTGCACAACGTTAAAAGGACATAGGGACGTTCGGAGGGCCATAAATCCTAAACCGTAACTCGGATTAAGACGAGTCCTATATGAAAAGTTATCTACTCGAAAAGTTCTATCTAAAAATCAAGGTTAGAACAGCCCAGGTCTACTGGTCTGTTCCAGAAGCAGTAGGTCAGAAACATTTGGACAGAAACAGTAAGTTTTGAAGAGTTCCGGTTGTCTCGGTGCTTGATGTTCATCACGGTTCTCATCCTTGATGCGTATAGCTTCAAGTGTACAACTCGTTGATGTGTTAACATCATCTTGACCAAGGTTTGTCCATCATAACTCAAGTGCAAGTGTTGTAAGTGTTTTGATGAACCAAAGTTACATCAAAGTCTTGGATTTAACACCTACATGAAATGTAAAGGTAATATAGAACTACAAACTTGAATGTAAACTAACTAATCAAGATCTTAAGATGTAGAACATAGTTCTTAGTTAGATCTTGAAGATCCAAGACCCAAAGGTCTAGATCTAAAGTCATTAAGTTAAACCCTAAGTAATCAACACTTGCATCTTTACTTTCATGAAACCATAAGTTACAAAACTTAGATCCATCACAAGTATATGAAGTTATAACTAAGGAGTTACACTTCCATGTTCTTGAAACTTTAAGGTTAACTTTTAGTTCCAAGAATTATGAGATCAAAGTTAACTAGTAACATTTGACCAATAATAACCAACAAACATGAATTTAAAGTGCATGAAATGAAGAATTAAACTAAGTAAACAAGTAACAAATTCATGGTGTTCATACTTTAAAGATTCAAACCAAAGTTTGATCTTTAAGAAAGTAAACTTTTAAGTTTACAAACATGATTACAAGTATGATTTACACACATGAACCTTAAATCTTTTGAAGCAATAAATGTAGAACATAACTAAAAAGATTATGTTCTTGTTTGTTCTTGTTAATACAAGATAAGATGAAGAATCAAACTAGAAAGTTGATTCTTGAAACATGTAAGTAAGTAACAATAATTAAGTAAGTAACAACTACAAGTAACAACAAGCAAAAGAATGATGATGATGATGGGTGGTGGCCACGGTTTTGGGACAAGGAAGAAAGAAGAAAAATAGCTCAAGTCACTTACAAGAATGAGAGAAAAAATGAGAGAAAAGTGAGAGGATTTTTGCAAGTAAAATGAAGTGTGTGTGTGTGAGAATGAGAATGCAAGTATCTAAGTAAATAAAAAAAAGATTGTTGAGCTCCCCATGGCCATAAAAGCCACGGTTTTGGCAGCTCACAAAGGGTAGGGTGTTGTTTGATGGTTCTTGCATGGTAAAGCTTAAAAAGGTTGGTTAATAGGTGGCCTTGCATGGGAACTAGGTGTAAGGGACTTGTAACTTGATTCCATAGGTCTAATTAATCTAGTTAAGTTCTAATATGATGCATACATGAGTGTTGGGCTAGTTAAGTCCATTAAGAAGTAGGTTGGGCTTCTAAAGTCCACTAATACAAATAAAGGCCCAAGTTCAAGTAACTAATGAGTAAGTCCAATTAAAAGCCCAAGTAACTAACTAATTGCTTTAGTTAATTAAAATGATTAATAAAATTAATCATGAATGTAAATAATATCTTAAAATATTATTCGTGCAAGTTCCGGGTGTCACAAAGACGTTTCGGGCATTTAAAGTTCAAGTACGGGCAATCAAAGCAACATGTAAATGTAATAACATACATTCGTTTAATCAAGCGTATTAATAATAATAATTATTAATAAATAACGTTGGTAAAACCAGGGTCGTTACACTATTGGTATATACACTCCAATGATCAGCTCTTAGCAGCCCATGTGAGTCACCTAACACATGTGGGAACCATCATTTGGCAACTAGCATGAAATATCTCATAAAATTACAAAAATATGAGTAATCATTCATGACTTATTTACATGAAAACAAAATAACATATCCGTTATATCTAATCCATACACCAACGACCAAAAACACCTACAAACACTTTCATTCTTCAATTTTCTTCATCTAATTGAACTCTCTCAAGTTCTATCTTCAAGTTCTAAGTGTTCTTCATAAATTTCAAAAGTTCTAGTTTCATAAAATCAAGAATACTTTCAAGTTTGCTAGCTCACTTCCAATCTTGTAAGGTGATCATCCAACCTCAAGAAATCTTTGTTTCTTACAGTAGGTTATCATTCTAATACAAGGTAATAATCATATTCAAACTTTGGTTCAATTTCTATAACTATAACAATCTTATTTCAAGTGATGATCTTACTTGAACTTGTTTTCGTGTCATGATTTTGCTTCAAGAACTTCGAGCCATCCAAGGATCCGTTGAAGCTAGATCCATTTTTCTCTTTTCCAGTAGGTTTATTCAAGGAACTTAAGGTAGTAATGATGTTCATAACATCATTCGATTCATACATATAAAACTATCTTATTCGAAGGTTTAAACTTGTAATCACTAGAACATAGTTTAGTTAATTCTAAACTTGTTCGCAAACAAAAATTAATCCTTCTAACTTGACTTTTAAAATCAACTAAACACATGTTCTATATCTATATGATATGCTAACTTAATGATTTAAAACCTGGAAACACGAAAAACACCGTAAAACCGGATTTACGCCGTCGTAGTAACACCGCGGGCTGTTTTGGGTTAGTTAATTAAAAACTATGATAAACTTTGATTTAAAAGTTGTTATTCTGAGAAAATGATTTTTATTATGAACATGAAACTATATCCAAAAATTATGGTTAAACTCAAAGTGGAAGTATGTTTTCTAAAATGGTCATCTAGACGTCGTTCTTTCGACTAAAATGACTACCTTTACAAAAACGACTTGTAACTTATTTTTTCGACTAGAAACCTATACTTTTTTGGTTTAGATTCATAAAATAGAGTTCAATATGAAACCATAGCAATTTGATTCACTCAAAACGGATTTAAAATGAAGAAGTTATGGGTAAAACAAGATTGGATAATTTTTCTCATTTTAGCTACGTGAAAATTGGTAACAAATCTATTCCAACCATAACTTAATCAACTTGTATTATATATTATGTAATCTTGAGATACCATAGACACGTATACAATGTTTCGACCTATCATGTCGACACATCTATATATATTTCGGAACAACCATAGACACTCTATATGTGAATGTTGGAGTTAGCTATACAGGGTTGAGGTTGATTCCAAAATATATATAGTTTGAGTTGTGATCAATACTGAGATACGTATACACTGGGTCGTGGATTGATTCAAGATAATATTTATCGATTTATTTCTGTACATCTAACTGTGGACAACTAGTTGTAGGTTACTAACAAGGACAGCTGACTTAATAAACTTAAAACATCAAAATATATTAAAAGTGTTGTAAATATATTTTGAACATACTTTGATATATATGTATATATTGTTATAGGTTCGTGAATCAACCAGTGGCCAAGTCTTACTTCCCGACGAAGTAAAAATCTGTGAAAGTGAGTTATAGTCCCACTTTTAAAATCTAATATTTTTGGGATGAGAATACATGCAGGTTTTATAAATGATTTACAAAATAGACACAAGTACGTGAAACTACATTCTATGGTTGAATTATCGAAATCGAATATGCCCCTTTTTATTAAGTCTGGTAATCTAAGAATTAGGGAACAGACACCCTAATTGACGCGAATCCTAAAGATAGATCTATTGGGCCTAACAAACCCCATCCAAAGTACCGGATGCTTTAGTAATTCGAAATTTATATCATATCCGAAGGGTGTCCCGGAATGATGGGGATATTCTTATATATGCATCTTGTTAATGTCGGTTACCAGGTGTTCACCATATGAATGATTTTTATCTCTATGTATGGGATGTGTATTGAAATATGAAATCTTGTGGTCTATTGTTACGATTTGATATATATAGGTTAAAGCTATAACTCACCAACATTTTTGTTGACGTTTAAAGCATGTTTATTCTCAGGTGAATATTAAGAGCTTCCGCTGTTGCATACTAAAATAAGGACAAGATTTGGAGTCCATGTTTATATGATATTGTGTAAAAACTGCATTCAAGAAATTGATTTCGATGTAACATATTTGTATTGTAAACCATTATGTAATGGTCGTGTGTAAACAGGATATTTTAGATTATCATTATTTGATAATCTACGTAAAGCTTTTTAAACCTTTATTTATGAAATAAAGGTTATGGTTTGTTTTAAAATGAATGCAGTCTTTGAAAAACGTCTCATATAGAGGTCAAAACCTCGCAACGAAATCAATTAATATGGAACGTTTTTAATCAATAAGAACGGGACATTTCACACTTCGTCGGAAAATAACACTTGGCCACTGGTCGATTCACGAACCTATAACAATTATATACATATATATCAAAGTATGATCGAAATATATTCACAATATATTTTATTATGTTTTAACGATTTAAGTTTGTTAAGTTAACAGTCCAACGTTCGTAGTCCACAATTAGTTGTCCACAGTTAGTAGTACAGAAATAAATCAATATATATTATCTCGAATCAATCCACGACCCAGTGTATACAAGTCTCAGGCTAGATCACAACTCAAAGTATATATATTATTTTGGAATCAACCTCAACCCTGTGTAGCTAACTCAAGCATTACTGCATATAGAGTATCTATGGTTGTTCCAAATAATATATATAGATGGCGTCGATATGATATGTCAAAACATTGTATACGTGTATATGGTATCTCAAGATTACATAATATATGTTAGAATACATGTACAATATAAGTTAGTTAAGTTATGGTTAGTCTAGATTTGTTACAAAATTTTCATAGCTATAACTAGCAAATTTATCCAATTTTGTTTTACCCGTCATTTCTTCGTTTCAAATCCGTTTTGAGTGATTCAAGTTGCTATGGTTTCATAATGAACTGAAATTTATGAAACTAAACAGAAAAAGTATAAGTTTATATTCAGAAATACAGGTTACAAGTCATTTTTTAAAGAGGTAGTCATTTCCGTCGAAAGAACGACATCTTAAAGACCATTTTGAAAACATACTTCAACTTTGTGTTTAACCATGATTTTTGGATATAGTATCATATTCATATGAAATATCATTTTTCCAGAAAACAAACTTCCAATTCAAAGATTAAGATAGTTTTTATTTTTCTAACCCAAAACAGCATCTGGTTTTACTACGACGGCGTTTGTCCGGTTTTACGGTGTTCTTCGTGTTTCCAGATTTTAAATCATTAAGTTAGCATATCATATAGATATAGAATATGTGTTTAATTGATTTTGAAAGTTATGTTAGAAGGATTAACTTTGTTTGCGAACAAGTTTAGAATTAACTAAACTATGTTCTAGTGATTACAAGTTTAAACCTTCGAATAAGATAGTTATTGTTAGTTCCTAAAACATGAATATGTATGAATATGTGATGAACATGGTATGAATGTTGAGAGAATAAGTCAAATGGTCAACTTCTTTATTTCATACCATGGGCTCAGATGTGGCAAGCACTTCACAAAGGGAGCATTGGGATCTTATATATAGCCACATATATAAGACCCACATTACATGGCTAGGAAACATAATCTGGCTCATTTTAGATTGTCAACAATCTCCCCCCATGAGATAGATTATGTTTCAAAAATTGCTCCTTGTCAAGTTTACATACAAAATTACATACAAGGAATCACTAGAGCTAAGTAACTAATTCCTATACAAATTAAGTATGTGCCGTTGAATCTTGAATCCCAGATATGATCTTCATCTTGATTCTTCAACGGTCTTATCAAAGTGGTGCACAGCGGAATGTGTTTGAAGATCACATCACTAACTAAATATGTCATCGTCGATTGCTAGACAACAACCTCCCCCTTGACTTAGTTGTGTTATGTCTTGAAGCTTTCATAAACATCTACCTTTGTCGATCGCTAGACAACAATCTCCTCCCTAGATATCCGTTATGAATATCTTGTAGAATTGCTTGATTTAAGACGAAGTGTCAAAACTCTAGAAGCTCCCCCTGAAAGTACATGGGATCTTTCTTTCAAAGTCTCGATCAATTACTATTAGCTGTTATCAACTTCAACCTTTGTGAATTGCTAGACAACAATCTCCTCCCTAGATATCCGTTGAATGCTATTGGTTTATATAGCATGATTCAAATAACTCCCAATATGATGTAAGATCTTCTTTGAATCTCTAGCTCCCCCCCAATTAAATAATTTTTTCTTTAAACTCGAGTCTTGCAATGTACATATACAAGAGTCATCAATTGTCTAAGCATTACTTTCTCTAGCTCCCCCCAAACAGACAACCCTTTGAAACAAAATCTAAACTACTGAAATTGCTATACTAACTATCTCTCCCTTAGTTGCTGATTAAGCATGTTGCCGTTATGACGATCTTGAAAGTGTTTGTCCTCTGAAGTTGATTGCGGAGGAGCCTAACTATCTTCTTCATTGGAACTTAGAATCTTTCTTGATCATATGTGTGAATCGCCAGAAGTAATGCTTTGATTTTGTTTTTGAAGTCCGAGTTCTATACCGTACATGTATAGAAGTCTTTATCTGAAGCGCGAGTCCTATACTAAGTGTATAGAAATCATGATATGAAGTCCAAGTCCCGTACTGAATTGCACGAAAGTCATAGTTGGACATCAACCCTATTGAATTCATGTATTGAAGTCATGATATGAAGTCCGAGTCCCGTACGGAATTGCACGAAAGTCATAGTTGGACATCAACCATATTGTATTTCTCCCCCAAAATGATGAATTTGTTGCAAAAATGCATCATTTTAATTGGTTGATGCTGTTCGGAGAGGATTCGATATTTAATTCACCAAAAGCCCTGTTGGTGATCTTTAGTTGACTAAACAATTTCAAGTGGGACCATGGATGAAAAATATAATCATTAACAAGCATCAGCGACCATGGTTGAAAAATTCACAAAACTTAAGGGACCAAATGTGTAAAACTTGAAACATCAGGCACCGAAATTGTAAATTTTACAAAGTTTAGGGGCTGAAAATAAAAAATTCAGAAAGTTGATGGACTGAAAATGAAAATTCTGAAAAAGTTTCCGAAATTTTGCATTGGAAGTCCCTGAAAATTAACAGTTGTTAAAATAATTAACTGGAGGGACTAACAGCATTAAATATTATTTGGATATGGTGACAGGTCGGATCGGGGTCGGATCCGGTTCAAAATTCGGATCTGGGATAGAATCTGGGTAAAAAGGGTTTACAATGTATTTGGTTGATTAATGTGACTAGGTACATGTTTAGTGATAGGGGACATGGTAGACAAGGTATGACATTCTGGGGTCCAGTTGTTTAACTCTTTCCTTTGTATTCACTCGACAAAATAGGTGTAGTGGTGGGTCATGCTAGTTAAACTTCTCCATATTTACAATATTGCCACCCGACTTGTTACTGTTTCAATTCTTCTTCTTCTTCAACAAAAGACACTGTCCAAGTAAAAGCAGATAAAAGGGATTTCGAGCACCATAATTTTTTTTCTTTTCGAGCATCAACATTCTTTGAGCGCCAGTTTTTGAACATTAAGATTTCGAGCATCCATTTTTCGAGCACTAAGATTTCGAACACAGCAAATGAAGAACAGAGTGGTAGCGGCCAGCGGTGGTGCTAGGTGGTTGGTGGCGGAGCTATATGAAGAACACTAAAACCTTCGAATTAGAACCCCAAAAATTGCAGATAGCTTCGATTTATCATCCTCAACATGAACCCATTAACAGATTTGACAAAATACATAACCAAAATCGATGACCAATTCGATTTTTGTATGAACAACTCGAAACCAAAAAAATCTCACATCTCAATGGATACATGGAATTAGCCTCTGAGATTTTTAAGAAACAATCACTAAGTGATTTCCTACTTTTTTATTCAAACACTTTTCTCAGATTTGCTCAACATCTCCAAAACCTCTCAGATCTGTTTTGTTTTGTCTTTTTTTTTTTTATTGTTGTTGTTATTGTGTAAAACAGTAGCAGCAAGTAAAAACACCCAAACTAGATTTGGTGTTTTGTTGATGTAAACTAAGAATCAGATAAGATGTAATATGATTTTATATTTTTGGATAAACAAGAAGATTGAACTGATAATAGAATATGGGATTTTGGTGGTGTTTTTGGATAAAAAAAAATTCAAACACAAACATGTTTTTCAACTAGGATCGAGTTTGATAAGATCAAACCCCTGCTCTTGATACCAATTGTTAGTTCCTAATACATGAATATATATATGAATATGTGATGAACATGGTATGAATGTTGAGAGAATAAGTCAAATGGTCAACTTCTTTATTTCATACCATGGGCTCAAATGTGGCAAGCACTGAGCATTCGGATCTTATATATAGCCACATATATAAGACCCACATTACATGGCTAGGAAACATAATCTGGCTCATTTTAGAATGTCAACAGTTATATATATATATATGAATCGAATGATGTTATGAACATCATTACTACCTTAAGTTTAGTAGGTAAACCTACTGGAAGTGACAAAAATTGATCTAGCTTCAAAGGATCTTGGATGGCTTGAAAGTTCTTGAAGTAGAATCATGACACAAAAACAAGTTCAAGTAAGATTTTTACTCGAATTAAGATAGTTTATAGTTATAGAAGTCGAATCAAAGTTTGAATATGAATATTAACTTGAATTAGAATGATAACCTACTGTAAATAACAGAGGTTTCTTGATCTTAGATGATTACTTGGAATGGATTAGAAAGCTTGGAAGTAGACTTGTAAACTTGAAAGCATTCTTGATTTTATGAAACTAGAACTTATAGAATTTATGAAGAACAATTAGAACTTGAAGATAGAACTTAAGAGAGATCAATTAGATGAAGAAAATTGAAGAATGAAAGTGTTTGTAGGTGTTTTTGGTCGTTGGTATATGGATTAGATATAAAGGATGTGTAAGTTTGTTTTCTTGTAAATAATTCATGAATGATTTATAATATTTTTTGTAATTTTGTGAGATATTTCATGCTAGTTTCCAAATGATGGTTCCCACATGTTTAGGTGACTCACAAGGGCTGCTAAGAGCTGATCATTGAAGTGTATATACCAATAGTAAATACATCTAGAAGCTGTGTATTGTACGAGTACGAATACGGGTGCATACGAGTAGAATTGTTGATGAAAATGATTGAGGATGTAATTGTAAGCATTTTTGTTAAGTAGAAGTACTTTGATATGTGTCTTGAAGTCTTTCAAAAGTGTACTAATACATCTAAATACACTACATGTATATACATTTTAACTGAGTCATTAAGTCATCGTTAGTCGTTACATGTAAGTGTTGTTTTGAAACCTTTAAGTTAACGATCTTGTTAAATGTAATTAATTCATTGTTATTATACTTAAATGAGATGTTAAATTGTTATGTTAACATGATAACATGGTGTATGAATATATCTTAACATCATATATATATATATATATATATATATATATATATATATATATATATATATATATATATATATATATATATATATATATATATATATATATATATGTTAAAATACTATTACAACGATAATCGTTGCATATATATATTGTTTCGAAATCCTTTAGTTAGTAGTCTCATCTTACTTGTATAGTTCATTGTTAATACACTCAATGATATACTTAATTATCATTTTATCATGTTAAATATAGTATATCAATATCTTAATACAATACATATGTATTTAGTAAGACATTGTTATAACGATAATCGTTATGTATATCGTTTCGAGCTTCATAATTCAATATTCTCATTTTTTATGTATATCACACATTTTTAATATACTTAGTGAGATACTTACTTATCATAATCCCATGTTAACCATATATATGTCCATATATATATATATATATATATATATATATATATATATATATATATATATATATATATATATATATATATATATATATATATATATATATATCATGTCATTTTTACAAGTTTTAACGTTCGTGAATCGCCGGTCAACTTGGGTGGTCAATTGTCTACATGAAACTCATTTCAAATAATCAAGTCTTAACAAGTTTGATTGCTTAACATGTTGGAAACATTTAATCATGCAAATATAGTTTTCATTTAATATATAATCATGGAAAAGTTTGGGTCACTACAGTACCTACCCGTTAAATAAATGTCGTCCCGAACATTCAAGCTGTTGGAAGTGTTGACGCATCTTCTGGAAATAGGTGCGGGTATTTCTTCTTCATCTGATCTTCACATTCCCAGTACGAGCATTCCATCGAACCTTAACAATTGGTATCTTGTTTTGCTTAAGTCTTTTAACCTCACGATCCATTATTTCGACGGGTTCTTCGATGAATTGAAGTTTTTCATTGATTTGAATTTTGTCTAACGGAATAGTGAGATCTTATTTAGCAAAACATTTCTTCAGATTCGAGACATGAAAGGTATTATGTACCCAGGCGAGTTGTTGAGGTAAGTCAAGTCGGTAAGCTACTGGTCTGACACGATCTATAATCTTGAATGGCCCAATGTACCTTGGGTTTAGTTTCCCCCGTTTACCAAATCGAACAACGCCCTTCCAAGGTAAAACCTTAAGCATGACCATCTCTCCAATTTCAAATTATATATCTATTCTCTTAATGTTTGTGTAACTCTTTTGTCGACTTTGGGCGGTTTTCAACCGTTGTTGAATTTGAATGATTTTCTCTGTAGTTTCTTGGAGAATTTCTGGACCCGTAATTTGTCTATCCCCAACTTCACTCCAACAAATCGGAGACCTGCACTTTCTACCATAAAGTGCTTCAAACGGTGCCATCTCAATACTCGAGTGGTAACTGTTGTTGTAGGAAAATTCTACTAACGGTAGATGTCGATCCCAACTGTTTCCAAAATCAATAACACATGCTCGTAGCATGACTTCAAGCGTTTGTATCGTCCTTTCGCTCTGCCCATTAGTTTGTGGGTGATAGGCAGTACTCATGTCTAGACGAGTTCCCAATGCTTGCTGTAATGTCTGCCAAAACCTTGAAACAAATCTGCCATCCCTATCAGAGATAATAGAGACTGGTATTCCATGTTTGGAGACAACTTCCTTCAGATATATTCGTGCTAACTTCTCCATTTTATCATCTTCTCGCATTGGCAGAAAGTGTGCTGACTTGGAGAGACGATCGACTATTACCCAAATAGTATCATAACCACTTGCAGTCCTTGGCAATTTAGTAATGAAATCCATGGTAATGTTTTCCCATTTCCATTCCGGGATTTCGGGTTGTTGAAGTAGACCTGATGGTTTCTAATGTTCAGCTTTGACCTTAGAACACGTCAAACATTCTCCTACGTATCTAGAAATATCGGCTTTCATACCCGGCCACCAAAAGTATTTCTTGAGATCTTTGTACATCTTCCCCGCTCCGGAATGTATTGAATATCCAGTTTTATGTGCTTCCTTAAGTACCATTTCTCTCATGTCTCCAAACTTTGGTACCCAAATTCTTTCAGCCCTATACCGGGTCCCGTCTTCCCGAATATTTAGATGTTTTTTCGATCCTTTGGATATTTCATTCTTCAACTTTCCTTCTTTTAAAACTCCATGCTGCGCCTCCTTTATTTGTATAGTAAGGTTAGTACGAATAATTATATTCATAGCTTTTACCCGCATAGGTTTTCTGTCCTTTCACTCAAAGCGTCGGCTACCACATTCGCCTTCCCCGGGTGATAACGAATCTCAAAATCGTAATCATTCAACAACTCAATCCACCTATGCTGTCTCATGTTCAGTTGTTTCTAATTAAATATGTGTTGGAGACTTTTGTGGTCGGTATATATAATACTTTTGACCCCATATAAGTAGTGCCTCCAAGTCTTTAATGTAAAAACAACAACACCCAATTCCAAATCGTGAGTCGCATAATTTTGCTCGTGAATCTTCAATTGTCTAGACGCATAAGCAATTACCTTCGTTCGTTGCATTAATACACAACCGAGGCCTTGCTTTGAGGAGTCACAATATATCACAAAATCATCATTCCCTTCCGGTAATGACAATATAGGTGCCGTAATTAACTTTTTCTTCAACAATTGAAACGCTTTCTCTTGTTCATCCCTCCATTCAAATTTCTTCCCTTTATGCGTTAATGCAGTCAAGGGTTTTGCTATTTTAGAAAAATCTTGGATAAATCTTCTGTAGTAACCAGCCAATCCTAAAAATTGGCGTGTGTGCTTCGGAGTTTTTGGGGTTTCCCATTTTTTGACGGTTTCAATCTTTGTCGGATCCACCTGAATACCTTCTCTGTTTACTATGTGACCGAGGAATTGAACTTCTTTCAACCAAAATGCACACTTTGAAAACTTAGCATACAATTTTTCCTTCCTCAATAATTCTAACACCTTTCTCAAATGTTCACCGTGCTCTTGATCATTCTTTGAGTAAATAAGTATGTCATCAATGAAGACAATAACAAATTTATCAAGATATGGCCCACACACTCGGTTCATGAGGTTCATAAACACAGCTGGTGCGTTAGTCGATCCAAACGGCATAACCATAAACTCATAATGACCGTAACGCGTCCTAAAAGCAGTCTTTGGAATATCATCCTCCTTCACCCGCATTTAATGATATCCAGAACCTAAATCAATTTTTGAATAAACTGACGAGCCTTGTAGTTGATCAAATAAGTCATCAATTCTCGGTAGTGGATAACGGTTCTTGATGGTAAGTTTGTTCAACTCTCGGTAGTCGATACATAACCTGAATGTACCATCCTTCTGTGAAAACCCGGAAATTTCCGAACAAATTTAAACTTTATCTTTATATGTTTTCGACACGATAAGCAAAGTCTGAAATGTTGAAATCTCAAAAACATAGAATTGTGTTCATGTAATCAATTATCCTTCGACTGCTCTCGATGATTCACGAACAATTATGTGTAAATAGATATGTATAAATATATACATATGTGTGTTTATTAAATTGAGAAATATTAATAAAACATTTAACGGTTTGGTTGATACGAAAATAAGTTATGAAATGACTTGAGAACGTTAACATAGTATTTGATAAATAATACTTTACATAAACGTATTAGTTTCTATATATATTTATCGACGGAAAATAAAAGATAAATGATTGAATTATCAGATGCATTGTGATATGATTATGGGTCTCTGTTGAGAGGTCCACTTTGATTTAGTAAATCTTTCCTTTTAACGGTATTCGGAATAAATGGTAAAGTGATATTCGAGTAAGGACAAAGTGTCAGGTAGCGAGAGCTAGACAGATTGGTGGAAATTCGTGTTAATTTCCAATACATGCCTTACAATAATTGCTTTGTGACTTTTGATAAGATAAACTATTTAACTTTCATATTATTTAATGTAAAAGTAAAAATGGGGAATATAGATAACTTAGTGAATGAATATCGATAAGTTAAGTAATTAATAGTAACACGTGTTTATTGATTCGATTGATTTATAGATATGTAATTAGAACGTTTGAGAAGTTAAATTAAACGTTGACGCATAAATGAATCATATCAAATTATGTACTAGAGCGTAAAACGTAAGGTGATATAATAATATCTAACATTCAAACGATTTTAAATATATTAAACTTTATTAGTTTTTGAAAAACTAAATATTATATTAGCAAATAAATATTTCTAAAATATATAAGTTTATATTTTTAAATGATAATATCATTATTTTACAAAGTGATAAAATATAATATTAACTTAGTCGTAAAACGTTTTGGATTTAAAATAGTATTATTATAATATATATTGGTAAATAACGAGAAGTCAATTTATAGAAACAAATGACCAAAACACTCAAATGAATAAGTTACACTTTGAGTGGGATAATTTTTCATTGATTTGAGTCTTGTTATTGATAAAGGTACATTACACGAAACGCAAAGTACCAGTTTTCTAAGCGTACGAAAATGCGTTCGAAATACCGAAACTGGTACTTAAGTCGAGAGTCAACGTACAACACATCGGTGTAAAAATTACAAATCAACTATGCACGAGAATATAATATAATATTTAATTAATTCTAAAGATTTAATATATTATTTATTAAATATATGTATATAAAGGTTTCGTTAGAATATGAATTGTGAAGTGAACTGGAAAGTGTCCTTATGCGATCGCATGAGTCCACACTCACAATCTCATGCGATCGCATGAGAGGGGTAGGTGGCTAAAATCCCTTTATAAACCGAATTTGTTTCACTCTGATTCATTTCATGTTTCCTTTCATATTACAGAGTATTACTTATATTATTTAAATTATTATTATTATTATTAATTAAGATTAATATTATTATTAATCTTATTATTATTAGTATATACATAAAATACTACGACGAGGTCATGAGTGCATTAATTTTATGAGCGGGATGAAGCTAAGGAAATTATGGGTTATAGCTATGGAGGTTATGAGTAATGTTCGGGGGTATGCTCATGAGGTCAAACTAGTGTTTATCATCTCCGTTGCGTCTACGTACTTTCCTGCAATATTGAATCTCAATATTGATACGTGAGCACTCATAACTTAACTTTTATATATTACTAGTGTATCCCTGACTAGTGCTCGAGTATTTAGGATTATGCATGCTTGTACGTTTAATATTGTCGCTAGATAGTTTATATTGAATCCTGAATTAGTTACATATGCGGTTGAGATAAGGTATATGATATGCATGTCGTTGGAAAGCTAGCGAAAAATTAAGAACTTTTCATTTAGATATCGAATGGTTTCGATGAACGGATTAGAAGTTATAGTCAATTGAATTTTAGTATTATTGTTAAAGTTATTATTATTACTATCATCGTTATTATCGTCATTATTATTATTACCTAATATTATTATTATTAATATTAATATATGTATCATTATTTAAAAATTGTTATTGTTATTATTATTATTATTATTATCATTAAAATAGTTATTAGTATTATCATTAATATTATCATAATATTTATTATTATTGGTATTATTATAATTAAAACTAATATTAGTAACATCTAATTATTATTATTACTATTATTATCATTATTATGAACGCGATATAAAAGACGACTAAAAGCTAATAACAAATTGATTAGGAAATAATGAGTATATGTATCATAATGAAATTAAAATTTGAAAGATTTTGATTTAGATAAAAATATCGTTTTCATTATTTTTTTATCATTAAAAGTATTATTAATATTAAAACTATCATTTTTACAAAAATTATTATTTTTAATAGGAAAATCAGTGTTAATATAAAATTTCATTATTATTATTATTAAGAATTATCATTTTATCATAATATCATTTTTAGTAAATATAAATATTGTTATTATTATTAGTAGAATAATAATTATTATTATTACAAAATAATACAACTTTTACTTACTATTATTATTATCGATATTATTTTATCAAATAAATATGCGATACAAACATATTTTACTACGTGTAACATAATTACATTAATAATACCTATCATATTATTTTTATGATATTAAATGAACTTTATAAATTTTATTACTTAAGATATATAAAAGTATATTTTTATTATATAAATTTTTATATAAAAATTTTATTAATAAATGAATTATGTTATTTACTAAGTCTGTTAAAAATATTTAAAAAGAAATATAAAACGACTATATTTAAACTAAGTAATAATCATGTTTAAATTGTGGAAATCATTTTGGTCAAGATAACTTTTGTTGACTTTTGCATATTAGTCTCGAGCATTAGGATTGTGGTACACTATGACTTGACCTAAATTGTTAGACATATATTGACCAACATATAATATATATATATATATATATATATATATATATATATATATATATATATATATATATATATATATATATATATATATATATATATACATATATATATATACTTAATATAGGTTCGTGAATTCGAGGCCAACCTTGCACTTGTTCAATGACGTCATATGTATTTTTACTACGAAATACAGTATTGTGAGTTTCATTTGCTCCCTTTTTATATGCTTTGGCAATATATATTTTTGGGACTGAGAATACGTGCGCTTCTTTTATAAATCTGTTACGAAATAGACACAAGTACTCGAAACTACATTCTATGGTTGGATTATTAAACCGAATATAACCCCTTTTAGCTTGGTAACCTAAGAATTAGGCAGGCGAGAGGTTCTATTCCTAATTGACGTGAATCCTAAAGATAGATCTATGGACCTCGACAAGTCCCATCCAGGTTATGGATGCTTTAGTACTTCGATTTTTATACAGACGAGAGGTTCTGTATATACAGACGAGAGGTTCTGTATGTTTGGGGATATTCTAGATGCATTTTTGTTAATGTCGGTTACCAGGTGTTCAATCTATATGAATGATTTTATCTTTATGCAGACGAGAGGTTCTGCTTATAAATATGAAAATCGTGTGGTCTATTAAAATATTGAAATGATTGTTATGATAAACCTATGAACTCACCAACCTTTTGGTTGACACTTTAAAGCATGTTTATTCTCAGGATTAAAAGAAATCTTCCGCTGTGCATTTGCTCATTTTAAAGATATTACTTGGAATCATTCATGACATATTTCAAAAGACGTTGCATTCAAGTCGTTGAGTTCAGTAAAGATTATGATTAAGTAAATGACAGATTTGATCATTTATAGTTGGATATTATGAAGTGGTATGCATGCCTGTCAACCTTCGATGAAATGAAAGTTTGTCTTTTAAAACGAATGCAATGTTTGTAAAATGTATCATATAGAGGTCAAATACCTCGCAATGTAATCATATGTTTTTGTATTCGTTCTTATGGATTAGGACGGGTCTTTACATGTGGTTAAAGAGCGGTGGTCTTAGCGAACCAGGTCTGCATTAGTGTGTCTAACTGATAGTTGTTAGGATGCATTAGTGAGTCTAGACTTCGACCTTAGTTGCATGTCAAAAGTTTTTGCTTATCATTTCTTATCGGAAATTACCTGCTTATCCTTCTTAAGTCTAGACACATATTATTGCATTGATTGCATGAATAGTGTATAGACAAAATTCATATCTTAGCATATCTGCTAATTCATATCTTAGCGTATCTGTTACTTTGCCTGACATATTCCGTAAATCCCTCCGAAATCTACGAAATCTTTTGTGATATATATATAGATATTCTATGTAAGTAGAATACCATCCAATAACCAGAAATCATTTCATATCGAAAAATCCTTTATTCAATAGTACGTAATGTAATTCGTCATTAGTTCGAGTCCCTCGAATTCCGAAATGGAATCCCACTCAAGCTCCGAAAGCAGTGTGACTGGAATGGATCAACCAATCAGCCATCATCTATTCTGGATGAATTGGGGATGGGTTCGTAGCCTCTTTAATCATTAAAGAAAGAAGAAGGCGATCCTTTCCATCCACCACATTGCCCTCATGGCGAAGAACCTGAAGCACTTACCCGCGAACCTGTCCGAAACACCATTTTCTCTCTCATTTCCAGAGTATCTCGTCATGACTATATACTATACCAAATTCTATATCTCATTTATCCGCTAGTCCGAACCGAAAATCACCCCAGTGTAATATAAGAAGTCAACGAGCTTCGCGCTCGGGTAGTGGCTTTGGAGAATATGGTGCAAAGGTTACAAACACCAGCAGCATAACCAGTACCACCATCAGCAACTCCAACAACACCATTACCACCACCAACAGTAACATCCACATCTCACACTTCAACATCACAACCTATATCCCACGAGAATCAATGTCATATGCTCTATAGATACCAAGGAATACCAACAACAACAAACGATGAAGTATTGATTCATAATTTCATTGGAGAAACACTCCGCGACGATTAGGTAACCTCCAAAGTCTTAGAGATTATCCATTCTAGCCCTAACCATAAATCAGATAAATGAACCAAAATGATAGGAGGAAGAATAGAAATCCTGAAAAGAATGGTGCGTGATTTACAAGCTAGACTTGTTTTACCAACAGCATTAACAGTACCGTTAGCATCACCAGTACAGTCAGTGCTGTCAGCATCATCAGAATCAGCAGCACCTATAACATCACAAACTCCGTAAGTTCAAGAATCACTGTGGACATCATTACGAATCAATAACGCGTATATTGTATCAACGGGTTATGAAGTATTAACTCATTCCCTCTGAAGAAATTATATGTATATTTTATATATATATATATATATATATATATATATATATATATATATATATATATATATATATATATATATATATATATATATATATATATATATATATATATATATATATATAAATTTTGAGATCAAAATAAATCTTTCCGTACTAAGCTATAGTGTGTGAATCTTAACTACTCGGTTAATTCATAATACTAATATGCATTAATGTACGTCCTTCATCTGCAACTTAACCATCGTTGACTACAATCGCTGTCTCAATTCAATAAATTCCAATTCATAATAAATCAAGTGTATTATTCAAATATATGTTTGATTTTACACTTTCATCATCAATGTACTCGAAACTTTTCAAATAACATCATTCGTACCTTACGAAATTCACAAGAATTCCACGAACCAACCAGCATACATCAACAAATAATGAAGTATTGATTCATAATTTCAATTTCATTGAAGAAATACTTCGTAAAAGTTATGTAATTTCTAAAGTTTTAAGGATTATTCAATTCTAATTTCAACCATAAATCAAATGAGTTTAATTTAATATTAACTCGTTAAATCTATATTACATCTGAAGAAAATATACACCTATATATTTTCATAAAGACTGTAATAAAAATTTTGTACAAAATATGAACTGTGAAATTTTTTTTTAACGGGTAGGTAATACCCGAGAGATATATATAAATTCACAATTAATATGTTACATTCTTCGAATCTGATTCAGCAATCACCAACTATACTCACTACTTTCACAACAATATACATTCTTTTATAAAAATCAAAACAACCATTCTCATCAAAAATTGATTACATATTCTGATTTTGACGAATCAAAATCCAAGTCAAGATTTAACAAAAGACATTACTCTTAGATTCTTACATCTTTCACAACTATACTTTGACTTGAAAACTGTGCTAAAACATCATTTCTATTCATAGAACCCAGAAAATATTTGTATCATTCAAAATCCTAGAACATTATATGTATATTAACGATTACAATCTGTGTTCAAACCCTTCAAAATTCCTGAAGACACTTCAAATAATGAACAATCAAGAAGATGATCCAACCACATGTTACCCACACTTATGTACCTGAAAAACTCTTGAAACCAAAGTAACAGTTTAAACACATATCCGCGTCAAATTCTTTGGCATTTATTAGCAAAAAATAGCTTTGCAATTCCTTTTCAATGTAGCCAGTTTTGTCACAGCTCCAGCAAGTCAACTTCGATTTTTCAGTTGAAACATCTTATTATAACCTCGATATATACGTTGCCCATTTCGCCATCGTTACCGGGGAACCGTTTATGTTCCACCACATTAGCAATAAACTTACCAACAACTCCACTGATCTTTGATTTTTCCGAAAAATCATTATACTTATCAAAACTCCATCATTTATTCATCTGCATCTTGTAACGAGAATTGCCATACGAATCATCGAGAATTAGCAATCATTATTTTGAAATCTCGTAGCATGTTTACACCAACAGTTATATGTGTACATATAACGGACTTACATACTTCGAATGTGAAGTTTCTGAAAAACACCTCGAACTGCGGAATAGTTCTCGAAATGCTAATGAAGCAGCAAAAACTATAAACGACCTTAACAGTAAAAAGTTTGATGATAAAGAATAGTGTGTTGGCAAAGCTCAGAAAAAGAGAAGGTTTGAAACTGGAAAACGGATTGAGCAAAGTATGAAGGAGGCTATGGACAAATCACAAAGACTAAACCTGCCTTCAAAGAATCCAAATGATTCAGTGTCTGCTGAAGTCGTTAACGAATACCTTGCTCCTAACTCTAAAATCCTTGAGGACAATATTCTTCATCACCCTCTGATATTAGAAATTCTAAGATATCATCGTATCTTTCTGATGGAATTCATTAAAACAATAAGTTCTTATTGTTTACATAATTACTAAACCGATTTAGTAAGATTTAAAGCAAGCGGAAGCATAACATTTGAGAAAACAAGTTTAACCATTTTAGATGAATTCCATATCGTTATCAAGTCTTGAAATAATGATTACATATAATAACAAGAAAAGCAAGATTATACCTCCTCAAGCTAGTTGAGGGTTGTTATCAAGGTTGCAAGATGATGACGAAGATGATGAAGATTGGAGCCTCTAACTTGAAGCCTCAAGCAAATAATACCCAAGCAATAACCCCAACACTCTTGTCTTTAGTTAGGATTTGATTGACACTTAAATTAGCTTGAAAAAAAAACTTAAAGAGCTCCCTAATGAACTCCAAAACTCACGGCCAGAATAGGATGCAGAATGCAGTTTTTTTTGTTGCTTAAACTTGATATTATTTCATGTATGTCTCTAGCATTGAGTCAATAAACTTGCTTATAGATAGATGGAAAAGTATGGTCAATCCAAGGAGGAATCTTTGCATGTTTACTTGAGTCCCAATGCCACTTACATTCATTTAAATAAAATGCTTTTAAAGATTTTATAAAATCCATTTTATAAAACTTTCAATATATTTTATAAAATACATTTAATAAAACTTCCATTTTATTTATTATGTGTACATCTTTTATAAAACCTATTTTATAAAATGTAACATAATTAATTAATTATTTAACCCATAAATAATTAAATCCTTTATATATAAATTATTCCATAATTTATATACATATCAAGTTATATTATTTTAGAAAACCAATTTTCTAAAATCCAAGTGTCGCGTATTTATTTAATAATCCAATCGTTAAGATAAATACTAATAAGGTGTCGGTAAGCTTGTTATTGGGTATGACCCGACTTGGATCATAACATATTAGCCACATTAATTAAATATGTCTCTCGGGCATACGAAAAACCTTCAATCTCCCACTTGCACGAGAAACATAAGAAATTAATGCAAGCAACGGATACAACCTAACGACCGTCCATCACCCCCAATATGTTATGACTATGTGCCATTCAATAACATCATCCCTTTCAAGTTCCCATCTCTAATATGAATAGGTGAATCTTTTCATTATATCCTTTCGTCCTAGATGTCATGTTAGATCCAAGAGCCACAGAACGATCACTCTCTTTTAGATTTAACTTTATCAGGCCTTAGAAATCTGACTCTCAACGAATAAGAGGGACAAATTCCATCTTGACTACATACGTCCTAGATATATACTTTGTACCACACCTGAGCTCTTCCTTATGAACTACCATATTTCAGAATAGCGAAGGAAAGAATCAAGGCACAATACTTGGTAAATATCCGAATCCAATATGTATCTCAGGTCAGAGGATACAATGATATTCGCCTTTACTCAAGATTACATGTGATCAACCACAAAGGCTCCATTTAGTAAATCTTGAGGGCGGGTCTTCCAATATTTGTATTCCACAAATATCTATGAACCTTGGTTGCAACCTTGCCCCACATTCATCCCGCGAATGTATACCAATCCAAGTTCATAATAGTCTAAACCTCACACTTGTTCCCACAAATGTGATCGACTACGGAATTTAGAATAATTACTTATTCATGGATTAAATATGCAAAATAGGAACATAACTCAAAATAAATTAATACCATAATTATATTAATGAGTTTGAACAATTTTGTTCCATTACAATACTTAAAACAGATCATGACCAATCACTAGAATATCGAAGCCCTAATGCACTAACATGCCCTTGATGTTTTGCACCATGTAAGAGCTTCGTGAGTGGATTCGCTATATTAAGATCTGTGTGAACTTTACGAATACATATCTTTCCATTTTCAACTTCATCCCTTATGTAGTTGAATCTCCGCTCAATGTGACGGGTCTTTTGGTGAGCACGAGGTTCCTTGATTTGAGAAATCGCACCCTCGTTGTCACAAAAGATCTCAAGAGGGTCCTGAATGGAAGGGACTACTCCTAAGTCGTCGATGAATTTCTTCATCCATGCAGCTTCCTAAGCTGCCAATGAGGCGGCAATGTACTCTGACTCTGTAGTGGATAATGCAACAACATCCTGTTTTGAACTCTTCCAAGAGACCGCACCTCCATTTAATGTGAAGACATAACCGGATTGTGATCGAGAATCATCACGATCAGTTTGGAAACTCGCGTCCACGTAACCTTTTACAGCGAGTTCCTCCTCACCAGACCCGTATATAAGAAACATATCCTTAGTCCTCCTAAGGTATTTCAATATACTTTTAACAGCAATCCAATGACTGTTTCCTGGGTTATTCTGGTATCTACTTGTCAAGCTAAGAGTGCATGACACATCCGGTCTAGTGCATATCATTGCATACATGATTGACCCAATAGCAGATGCGTACGGGACTTTCTTCATTCTCTCTTGTTCATCTTTCGTGGTGGGGCACTGAGATGAACTAAGGAGCGTTCCTCTTTGAATAGGTACCAAACCTTTCTTAGAGTTCTCCATCTTAAACCTTTTCAAGATCTTTTCAATGTATGCACTTTGATTCAAACCTATCAGTTTCTTGGATCTATCCCTGTAGATCCTAATCCCCAAAATGTATTGTGCTTCTTCAAGGTCCTTAATGGAGAAGCAGCTTTTTAGCCAAGTCTTAACACCTTGCATTATCGGAATATCGTTTCCAAATAACAATATATCATCCACATATAATACAAGGAACATGATAGTGCTCCCACTAGCTTTCTTGTATACATAAGCTTCATCACCATTTTTAATGAAGCCAAATTTCTTGGCTTCCTCATTAAAACGATGATTCCACATTCTAGATGCTTGTTTCAATCCGTAGATTGACTTCTTTAACTTACATACTTTGTTAGGATGTTTCGGATCGACAAAACCTTCAGGCTGAACCATATAGACATCTTCCTCAAGATATCCATTTAGGAAAGCTGTCTTGACATCCATTTGCCATATTTCATAATCATAATGAGTAGCAATGGCAAATAATATCCTAATAGACTTTAGCATTGCGACAGGCAAAAAAGTTTCATCATAGTCAACCCCTTGAGTTTGAGTGAAACCCTTTGCTACAAGTCTTGCTTTATATGTATTTAAGTTTCCATGCATGTTGGTTTTCATCTTGAAAATCCATTTACAATCAACTAACTTGGAGTTAGCAGGTCGTACAACTAGTTCCCAAACTTGGTTGTCATACATGGATTGCATCTCAGCGTTCATGGCTTCTTGCCATTTATCTTTATCAATCCTTGATAAAGCATCTTGGTAGTTCGTTGGTTCATCCAAATCAACCACATAGCAACCATCCATGAGAAACCCATATCTCTCAGGAGGATTACTAATCCTACCAGATCTGCGAACGTCTTGTATACTTTGATCATTCATTTGATCATTCTCAACATTTTCATGTTGAGTGTTAGTATCAACCAATTGTGTATCATCTACTTGATCTTGAACCTCTTCAAGATCTATCTTCCTTTCACTATTTTCTTCCATTAGGAACTTAGTTTCAAGGAATTCAGCCTTTCGAGCAACAAATACATTCTGCTCGGATGGATCATAGAAATAATATCCCATATCATCCTTGGGATATCCTATGAAGATACACTTCGTGGATCGAGCATTCAACTTATTAGGGACGTAACGCTTAGGATAAGCTTCACATCCCCATACCTTTAAGTATGATAGAGATGGAGGTTTTCCAAACCACATCTCATGAGGAGTTCGTTCCACTTTCTTGGTTGGGGCCATATTTAAAATACGAGCCGTGGAGCATAGACAATAACCCCAAAATGATAGAGGTAACGAGCTTCTAGCCATCAAAGATCGAACCATATCCATTAGGGTTCGATTCCTCCTTTCGGAAACTCCATTTAGTTGGGGTGTTCCAGGAGGAGTAAGTTGCGAGATAATCCCGCAACTTTTAAGATGATCTTGGAAAGCATCGCTTAGGTATTCACCTCCTCTATCGGTACGAAGTACCTTGATTGTCTTGTTGAGTTGATTTTGTACTTCGTTTTGATACTCTTTGAATGCCTCAAAAGTTTCGTCCTTATGTCTTAACAAGTAGACATATCCGAAACGACTGAAGTCATCAATGAAAGTAATGAAGTGTCTTTCACCATTCCAAGTTATGGGCTTAAAGGGTCCACATACATCCGAATGTATTAATCCCAATAATTCCTTAGCCCTTTCGTAGGTCCCTTTGAAAGGTGCTTTAGTCATTTTGCCTTGTAAACAAGATTCACATACATCAAACGAGTCTAGTTCATTTGATTTCAAAAGGCCATTCTTTTGAAGTGTATGCATTCGATTCTTGTTTATGTGACCAAGGCGACAATGCCATAAGTAGGAATCACTCAAATCCCTTTTGAGTTTCTTGGTGCTAGTATGGTATATTGAGCTACTAGATGATGTGTCATCATGAACCAATTCATAAATTCCATTTGAAGGCGAAGCCTTAAAATAGAATACATTATCTAAATAAACGTGGATATCATCATTAACAAAATTAAGATAAAAACCACATTGTTTTAAACGGGAAACTGAAATAATGTTTCGACATAAATCCGGTGCATACAAAACATTGTTCAAAATAAGTTCCAAACCACTTGGAAGCTTTAATACAAAGTCTCCTTGAGCCTTCACTCGCACTTTGGCTCCATTTCCCATAAAGAGACTTGATGTTCCCATTTGCTTGCTACTTCTTTTGAACCCCTGCAAAGAATTGCAAATATGAGTTCCACATCCTGTGTCTAATACCCATGTATTAGAAGAAGTAATACTAAGCTCAATGTATACCATATATACATTACCTGAGGTTTGCCCTGCATCCCTCTTTTCCTTCAACTCCTTAAGGTAGACCGGGCAGTTTCGTTTCCAGTGACCCATTTCACCGCAACCGAAGCACGGGTCTTCCTTGGGGTTTGCTTGTCCGGCAACCTTTTGCTTCTTGTTCTTGTTTTAGGTTGGAGTAACCATCCTCCCCTTTCCCTTGCCTTGATGGGCGGGTCCTTTCCTCTTAGCCGCCTTTGGCTTAGAGGTGTTATTACCTTTGGACCCACCATCATTGATCATTAGCACGGGTGAAGCCCTCTTACCCATGCTAGTTTCTGCCGTCCTAAGCATGCCATGAAGTTCGCCAATGGTCTTATCCATCCCATTCATATTGTAATTAATTACAAATTGGTCAAACCTCTTTGACAAGGAGTTTAGGATAAGATCAGTGGCTAGCTCATTAGATATGTTGAGATTAAGACGGTTTGCACGATCAATGAGGCTTTTCATCTTAAGGACATAAGATGAAACGGATTGGGAGTCGTCCATACGACATGCATGAAGCGCTCGAACGGTCTCGAAGCGCTCGACACGTGCTTGTTGAAGGAACATCTCCTTCAATTGCGTGATCATGTCGTATGCAGTATGATGCTCGAAATCCTTTTGGAGTTTGGGTATCATAGTCCCAAGCATTAGGCAAGCAACTTGCACCGAATCGGCGCAATACTTATCCCAATAAGCCATGCCTTCCGTATCATCCTCGTCGGGTTGATCGGGAATGGGGTCTTCCAACACATACGCCTTATCCTCAAGTTTGAGGACAATCCTAAGATTGCAGAACCAATCCATAAAGTTCGTATGGTTGAGTTTGTCTTTCTCGAGGAGAGACCTTAACTATAGGTTGTTCAAGTTAATAGGTGCGTTTTGCATGTTGTTGTTATTGGCAGCCATCTACAAAATTTAACAAAGTTCATTTAAGTATCGATTTTAAATTTAATAAACAATACCCTTTTAAATATTAATTGACTTATTAAATATTAGAATCCAACGGTAAATCAAATTTCGATTAGATGACCTTTATCCCGTTATTTGATTTAGCTAGGTAGTCATTTATATGACAATTGCAATCCTTTTGCAACTTCTAAGTTATGGGATCATACAATCCTTTTGCATGGCATATTATCCCATCAACGCCTATTTGTTCATCATGCTTCGGTGACCCTAAGTTCATGATTTCCAAATTAAGTCGTCCTACTTGTGTAAACTTGTACACTTAACATACAAGTGGTTAGGTGACCTTTATCCCACAAGTGTGCGAAATTTACCTTAATCATATTAGTTTGCTCATACCGGTTAGGTGACCTTTATCCCATTATGAGTTCCCTAATATTTTTAAGTGTTTACACAAAAGGATGACGTTTAACTTGTTTGCCTTGTAAATAAGGGATTTTTAGTTTTCAATAATTCTAGTTTAAGAAAACATATATACCATACACCAACATGCATTTAGTGTATGGTTTATTTGAAAATCCATTTTTCTTGTTATGTAATAAAGCCAATTTTATTACATTAATATAGACCACTTTATATGTGTTTTAATAACCAATTATTATAATCCATTTAGCCATTTTAATTTAACCATTATAGTTTGTCCTTTGCATGTTGTTAATTATGTCAAATTTAACCAATTAAATTGTCATTTGCTTGTTGTTAATTTGTGATTTACTTGTAGCAACCAAACATACAAACCATAATCAACCAAATAAACAACCATGCATGCAAAATAATTTTGTTCACAATCAAGCCTTTTGGTAAGCATTTTGTTTAGCCGAAAACAAAATGCCACCGGGTAATGGGTCATAACACAAAGTAGGAGATTTTACCACTCTCACTTAATCTTGCAACCAAGTAGATTCTTCTTGTGTTCTTCCTTTGACACCATCTTTTCATCTTCATTTTTACAAAAAATATATGTCCTAATACATTTTTTTTTAAAAATGAAAATACAACCTAATCTATTTTACATACCAAATATAAAATAAATTACATAACCAAAATTAATATTACATACCAAATGAAAAATTAATTTTACAAACCAAATTGAATGAATATTACAACCATATCAATTGAATAATAAATCAACCAAACAAGCATTCATTCAAACACATGGTCATGGCTATGATTGTGAACATTAATTTAACAACAAATATGAACCAAATGGAAAGTCCAAAACCACATTTGGAACCCCTTAAAATTCGGCCATCACCACAAACCCACCCAAACCCGAACATATTTACATTCTACTTTCATGCATGTTAATAGAATGCAAAGTTGGTGGGTTTTAAAGACCATATATTAGAAGCATATTTCATAGACCTCGGCTCTAGATACCATTGATGGAATTCATTAAAGCAATAAGTTCTTATTGTTTACATAATTACTAAACCGATTTAGTAAGATTTAAAGCAAGCGGAAGCATAACATTTGAGAAAACAAGTTTAACCATTTTAGATGAATTCCATATCGTTATCGAGTCTTGAAATAATGCTTACATATAACAACAAGAAAAGCAAGATTATACCTCCTCAAGCTAGTTGAGGGTTGTTATCAAGGTTGCAAGATGATGACGAAGATGATGAAAATTGGAGAAGAAAAGCAAGAAAAGGACCCGTTCACATACATTATAAACGATTCACAATAGTTGATTACATCGCGAGGTATTTGACCTCTATATGATACATTTTACAAACATTGCATTCGTTTTTAAAAGACAAACTTTCTTTACAACGAAAGTTGACTGCATGCACACCATTTCATAATACATCCAACTATAATTGGCTTAATAATAATCTTGATGAACTCAATAACTCGAATGCAACATCTTTCAAAATATGCCATGAATGACTCCAAGTAATATCCTTAAAATGAGCTAATGCACAGCGGAAGATTTCTTTAATACCTGAGAATAAACATGCTTTAAAGTGTCAACCAAAAGGTTGGTGAGTTCATAGGTTTATCATAACAATCATTTCAATATATTAATAGACCACAAGATTTCCGTTTATAAATATATGTACACTTGCAAGTGTATAAAAGTATTCTATAAGTTTTAGGCACCTGGTAACAAGCCTTAACGTTCATGTTTTACCCTCTGAAGTACACCAGATCAGGTGTGTTTAAAATAACCTCGAAGTACTAAAGCATCCCATAGTCAGGATGGGGTTTGTCAGGCCCAATAGATCTATCTTTAGGATTCGCGCCTACCGTACATAGACAAGTAGTTTAATGTTACCAAGCTAAGGGTATATTTCTGGTTTAAACCCACGTAGAATTAGTTTTAGTACTTGTGCCTATTTCGTAAAACATTTATAAAAACAGCGCATGTATTCTTAGTCCCAAAAATATATATAAAAGGGAGCAAATGAAACTCACAATACTGTATTTCGTAGTAAAAATACATATAACGTCATTTAATAAGTGCAAGGTTGGCCTCGGATTCACGAACGTATAAATATTGAGATTCAATATTGCAGGAAAGTACGTAGACGCAACGGAGATGATAAACACTAGATTGACCTCACGAGCATACCCATGAACCATACCTATCACCTCCATAGCTATAACCCATAATTTCCTTAGCTTCGACTCATTCAAAAAAACTATTTTGAAATCACTCGGACAGCACTCCGTCGTAATATTTTATGTATACTAATAATATCTTGAAATAATACAGAGCAAATATATATACATAAATTGATTGATAGAGTTTAGAGAAATATATTTTCAAGTTTCTATGAAATAATGAAACCTATTGAATTCTATTTATAATAGGTTTTTGAATTATTAAAGTGAATTATTAAAGTATGAATTATTAAAGTGAATTATTAAAGTATGAATTATTAAAGTGAATTATTAAAGTATGAATTATTAAAGTGAATTATTAAAGTGAATTATTAAAGTATGAATTATTAAAGTATGAATTATTAAAGTGAATTATTAAAGTGAATTATTAAAGTATGAATTATTAAAGTTAAAGTAAAGTAAAAGTAAAAGTAAAGTAAATGTATAGTTAAAGTATAGTAAAAGTATAAAAACTATGTATGTATAATACGCGTATAAATATATATAATATTAATTTAAATCGTTATATATATTTAATGAAATAAAATATAAATATCGTTATATTTATTATACTGGTTAAGTAATGAGTTGTCAAAAGTAATTCTAGATATTTATAAAAGTTATATACGTTTTAATAATAAAGTTCTTTTTAAACTGAAAACGTCTTTGTACGTTTGAAAATAGATTAATAGAATATTATGGAAACCAATTCTCCACTAACTTTTGTCTAACTTTCGTAAATGACACTTTTTGTTTTTATTTATAAATAGCTTTACAAATTATTCTGAATATCGTTAAGAGGAATAGATTTTCTCAAATCATAGTGGACCTCTCAACAGAGACTTGTAATCATAATTCAATGTTTCTGATAATTCAATCATTTAATATATTTTTTTTAATTTCGTGGAAAATCATATTGAAAAAAATACGTTCGTGTAAAGTATTATACGTTTAATACTTTATTAATATTCTCAAGTTATAATATATATATATATACATAACATATCTATTTATATATAACGGTTCGTGAATCGTCGGAATTTGGTCGAGGTTATAATGAATGTATGAACATAGTTTAAAATTCTTGAGATTTAACTTAACAAACTTTGCTTATCATGTCGGAATAATATAAAGATTAAAGTTTAAATTTGGTCGGAAATTTCCGGGTCGTCACAGTACCTACCCGTTAAAGAAATTTCGTCCCCGAAATTTGATAGAGGTCGTCATGACTAACAATGAGAATGTTATTATAACGATTATAGAGTTTTATCATGTTCAAGAAGAATGGATAAAATATTTCGATTACTCGAAGCGTGTGAGTGAAGTTATCGTAAATGAATGAAATAAGATAATAGTGATTCGTTGTATCTTTTAACGTCATCACAATTGATCTCCGAAAAGAAAATCTTTGTAATCTATATTGGATTTGATTATTCGGCGATTAAGGAAATTATGATCCTCTTCGAATTAATGCGATAATCTATTTTGATTTCTCTGTCGGATATTTCACTATAAATCCACCTCATTTGTTTTCTTACAACTCACACCTTCTCAACTCATATTTTAAAGTATTTGTCAATATGCTTCATCCAGTGCTGATTCTTGATATACTCCTCACTTTCATACCTGTCGCTCTTCTTTTTCATCTGCCTCCGGAAGAATCTATTTACTTCTACTATACTCTTGGTTTTATAGTGTTTTTAGTTCTCCCGTGTCTTTATATTGCTATATGCATTGATATATACGGTTTGTGATTTCTGGGTTGTTGTTGGGTTTTATATCTTCCCTTATATTTCAAAGTCCTTGCTTCTTCTATAATCATTGTCATCCACAGTTAATGCTCTCTTCTATTTGCTATGATTTATACTCCCATTTCTAGTTCGGAGCTTTGTCCTTTCGTTTCTTCTTCTTGCGATTAAGCACCGCTTGTAATGGTCCAGAATTCGCAGATATAAATTTCTAAATGAACATTGTTAATGTTCTAGGAAGGAAATTGTAATGACACGATCTTGACTTGTCAAATTACCAGAATACCTCGGAAAAGGCCGAATCATCAAGAAATATTTTCTTGATATTTAGAGATCAAAGAGAATACAAGAGTCGTGTAACATAGCACATGATGACGTTATGATCTGTGAATCATCATGTTCCATTTAGAAACTCAGCATGAATTACTGTAATATAATCACGTTAATCAAGTGTCATTATATTATACTAACTCATGCTTCAGCTCCCAACACTTCTTCAAGAATATTCCTATTTTAAACTCGAATGTTTCAGAATTTAGAAACTAAAATAGTTTCTTTTATGATATAATACAGATAACGCGAAGAGGTAAATGATTTCAGATAAGAATAATTATAAAAATATCTTCAGAAGTATGGATGATATTTATAATGAAAGATACGATGATATCTTAGAATGTCTAATATCAGAGGATGATGAAGGATATTATCCGCAGGGATTTAGAGTCAGGAGCAAGGTATTCGTTAATGACTTCAGCAAATACTGAATCATTTGGATTCTTTGAAGGTAGGTTCAGCCTTTGTGATTTGTCCACAGCCTCCTTCATACTTTGCTCAATCCGTTTTCCAGTTCCAAAGCTTCTCTTTTTCTGAGCTTTGCCAATATACTATCCTTTATCATCCAACTTTTTACTGTTAAGGTCGTTTACCGTTTTTGCTGCTTCATCAGCATTTTTCAAAATTTCGAGAACTGGTTCGCAGTTTAGGGTGTTTTTTAGAAATTTCTCATTCAAAGAATGTAAGTCTTGGAGGTAGACGTTGTGTGTATATGTAATTGTTGATGTAGACATGCTGCGTGGTTTCAAAATACTGATTGCTGATTCTCAATAATTGGTATGGCAATTCTTGTTATAAGGTACGAATGAGTATATGATAGGGTTTCGATAATTATAATGATTTTTTTTTTTTAAAGTCAAAGATCAGTGAAGTTGTTGGTAAGTTTATTGCTAATGTGGTGAATATAAACGATTCCCCGGTAATGTTGGCGAAAGGGCAACGTATCTATCGAGGTTATAATAATACTGTTTTAATTGAGAAGTCGAAGATGACTTGCTGGAGCTGTGACAAAACTGTCTATTTTGAAACGGAATTGAAAAGTTATTTTAGCTAGTAAATGCCAAAGGGTCTAACACGGATACGTGTCGAACTATGACTTGGGTTTTGAGAGTTTTTCAGGTGTATAACTGTGGGTAACATGTGGTTGGATCATCATCTCGATTGTTCCTTAGTTGAAGTGTCTTCAGGAATTTCGAAGGGTTTGAGCACATATTGTAATCGTTAATACATATGATGTTCTAACACAGTTTTGAAGTCAAAGTATAGCTTTGAAAGATATAGGAATCTAAGAGTGATGATACTGGTTATATTTCGAATTGAATTATGCGATTTCAAAATCAGAATATGTAATTGAATTTGAATGAGTATGATTGTTTTGATTTATATGAAAGAATGGATATTGTTGTGAAAGTAGGGAGTATAGTTGATGATTGCTGAATCAGTTTCGAAAAATGTAATATATTAATTGTGAATTTATATATCTCTCGGGTATTACCTACCCGTTAAAAAAATTTTCACAATTAATATGTTGTATAAAAGAAGTTTATTACAGTCTTTATGAAAATATATGTGTATATTTTCTTTAGATGTAATATAGATTTAATGAGTTAATATTAAATTAAACTCATTTGTTTTATGGTTGGAACTAGAATTGAGTAATCCTTAAAACTTTATAAATTGCATAAGTATTTCTTCAATAATATTGAAATTATGAATCATTACTTTGTTATTTGTTGGTTTTCGTGAAATTCTTGTGAACTTCGCAAGGTACGAATGATGTTATTTGAAAAGTTTCGAGTACATCGATGATGAAAGCGTAAAATCAAACATGTATTCGAATAATACACTTGATTTATTATAAATTGGATTTTTTATTGAATTGAGACAGAGATTGTAATTAACGATGGTTAAGTTGCGGACGAAGGACGTACATCATTCCATATTTGTAATATGAATTAACTGAGTAGTTAAGATTCACACATAATAGCTTAGTACGGGAAGATTTATTATGGTTTAAAAATTTATACATATAAAATATACATATAAATCTTTCGATTGGAAATGAGTTAATACTTCATAACTCGTTGATACAATATATTTGTTGTTGATTCGTAATGATGTCCACAATGATTCTTGAACTGACAGAGTTTGTGATGTTATAGGTGCTGTTGATTCTGACGATACTGACGGCACTGACTGTGTTGATGATGCTACGGTCCTGTTGATGCTGTTGGTAAAACAATTCTAGCTTGTAAATCGTACACCATTTTCGATCAAAGTTTCTACTCTACCATCTCCGTTCACTCATCCTATTTACGGTCAGAATTAAATAATCTCTAAGATTTTGGAGATTACATAACTGCCGCAGAGATATCTCTTCAATGAAGTTTATGAATTAATACTTCATCGTTTGTTGTTGTTGATATTCCTGGATATTTACAGGGCGTATGACGTTGATGTTTGAGATACATATTGTGATGTTGCAGTGTGGGATGTGGATGTTGTTGTTGGTGGTGGTGATGGTACTGTTGGTGTTGCTGATGGTGGTACTGTTTATGCTGCTGGTGTTTGTAACCTTTGCACCATATTCTCCAAAGCCACTACCCGAGCACGAAGCTCGTTGACTTCTTCTATTACACCGGGGTGATTGTCGGTTCGGACGAGCGGATAAATAAAATCTAGAATTTGGTGTAGTATGTAATCGTGACGAGATACTCTAGAAATAAGAGAGAAAATGGTGTTTCGGATAGGTTCGCCGGTAAGTGCTTCAGGTTCTTCGCCAAGAGGGCAATGTGGTGGATGGAAGGGATCACCTTCTTCTTGTCTCCAATGATTAAGGAGGCTACGAACCCATCCCCAATTCATCCAGAATAGATGATGACTAATTGGTTGATCCATTCCGGTCACACTGCTTTCGGAACTTGAGTGGGATTCCATTTCGGAATCCGAGGGACTTGAACTAAT